>NC_081388.1:6060092-7260092 GCF_030684315.1 Stegostoma tigrinum
AGTTCTACTTTCTATAAGGCAACAGGCCCAGACAACAGCTCACAGCCTTGGAGATTCCAGGATAGCACTCGACAATATCAACCGCATTTGCCTTGTCAGCATACTTTCGTGCGACAGTCAAAAAGCAACCCACCAATATCTAAGAGTAACACATTTACAGATTTTCCTCAAATAAATACAGAAAGAGTGAGAGACACTGGAGAGTATAAAAATGTTACACGGATGATACCAAAGCAGAGTTGTTATAACCATCAGGAATGGTCTAGGGTCCTTCCTCTTGAAAAGCAACGGCTCAGAAATGACCTGACAGAGATCTTTAAAATTATGAAGGAATTCCACAAGCTAGATTCAGAGAAACTGTTTCCAAAAATACAAGATGGTCTTAAACAAACCCAGGAACAAATTCAGGAGAAACTTCTTTACTCAGAGGAATGAGGAGGTGGGAATCATAGCTAAAAGGTGGAGGTGAAAGAAGTAATACAGATAAATTTATGGAGAAGCCACACGAGGAAGTGAGGGAGATAGAAGGGTTTGCTGGTGAGATAAAGAGGGGTGGGAGGAGGCTTGTATGGGACATGAACACTGTCACACACCAACTGGGCTGAATGGCCTGTTTCTGTACTGTAAGGACTTAGTAAATTACTTTAAATTACAAAGCAGTTTTTAAAACAAAAATTTAAAACAAATGTTCCAACTTCCAGGCGATCCACGACTGGTTTAATGGGAGATCATCAGAAAAGCTGAAACTGGTCTCCACCTCCTCTCCAACACGTTTATGTAAGACATCTCCAACCCAGTGAGGTGGAAGGAGGGATCACAGCAGGACATGGAAAGAGCTAAACTTGCAACTGATGAGAGGCTCTGAACAGTGGGACCATGGGGTGGGTTAAGGGTAGAGAGAGGAGAGTAGCAGTATCTGTGGTGAGGTGTTCAGCTCTCGATTTCACTGCATCATTTAGTTACAGAAAGACATTGTTCTCTGGGCTAAAACACCAGAATAGCCCATTCACTTCCAAGTGGTCTACAAGATCAACGATTTGGGAAGGGCCCAAACATAACTCCAACCGTCTGAGAGAAGGCACAGGAGGAAACTGCGACATTTGCCCTGCAGCACTGACTGTGGCTGGGAAAGCCTGTGGTTCTCACAAGGCAAGGATGTGCCAACAGCACAATGCAGCCTGGGATCTTACTGCGATGACTGGGCCAGTCCCCTCTACGGGAGAGTCTGGGATCAGACGGCATGATTTCAGAATAAAAGGTTTGCTCATTTGAGGCAGAGATGAGAAGGAATTTATCACTCTGAGGGGAGTGAATGGGTGGCACTCTTTACTGCAGAGGGCTGTCGGGGCTGGATCATTAAGTGTATTAAAGGCAGAAACAGACATTTTTAAATCAGCAAGGGAAAAAAAAAAAGAGGGTTATGGGGTAAAGGCAGGAGAACGGTGCTGAGGATTCTCAGATCAGCTACTGAATGGCCTCCTGCTCCCATGTCTTCCTTATAGGGGGTTAGGGGAATCAGTAAGGTGCCTTGGAGAGGGGATGAAGGGAGGAAATTAGCCCAATGGATATCTTTGTCTTTCAACTGATTGTGTCTGAAAGAAATTGTTCATTGCTTTACAAAAAGATGTTAACAGCTATAAACTCAGACAGCAAATGTTTCACAAACTGTCCACAGAAGTCCTTTAGTGGCAAACTATCTTCTGCCAATATCCACCTGTCACTGTGAGAAGAGTTGCCAGCAGCTAAAGAGTTACTCTTCCAGCCTTGTGTACTGCCTGCTGTTAATGGGTTGTCAACAAGCCACCTGTCCATACGTATAGCACACCCGTTTGGATAAGCTAAATACTCCAGAATCCTTGGCAATAGAGTCCGTGACACTCAATCAGACCAGGGATTAATTATAAACAAATTATCTTTAGTTAGAGCTGGAGATAGAGTTACCAGAGCTGTCAGAGGTTAAAGTTGACACTAAATTCTGCAGAGTGGATCTTTGCTTCGTGAGACAGCAGACTCTCCCTTCTATGCTTTTCCTGTCTGCTTTATGCCTTATCAGAACTACATGCTTAAAAGATGGCAAAATGCTTCCAAAAGGAGATAGTGCTCCTCCTTCCCTTTGCTATTTGCCCGGAGCTCACTCACTATCCGTAAGCCTGTTTGTGTTGGGCCTGCCCATGCTACAACACCTCTATTTAATCCTCCACAGAAACCAGACTAACGTACCTCATCTTTCAGATCTTTGAAAACCAACACAAAACCAGGGCCAGCTTTCCTGACACATGGCGACTTCAATCAGTGCAGGTCACTTGATTGGTATGCCCTTGCATTTAAAAAGGTCCTTCCACAGGCACTCCCCTTCTTATCCTCATACCTTCCTTTAATATGAAAACTCTATGAGATCTGTATCGTTCTTGCAGTAGAAGCACCTTCACCATCAGTGGAGTCTATGTCTTTAGCTGCCCAGGCCCCAAGGTATTGACCACCCCTAACTGACCTTGCGAAGTGATGCTGGACTGCTTTCCTGAATTAAGAATGGAGGGTTTGATTTATAAAGGAGAGGCTGGATAGGCTGGGATGTTTTCCCACTACAGCTTAGGGAGATTGAGAGACAATCTTATAGAGGTTTATAAAATCACGAGGGGGATAGACAGAGTTAATGCTAGTTGGCTTTTCCCCACCAGGATGGAGGATTTCAAGACTGGGAGTTGCAAGTGGTGGGGGGGGGGCACATTTTTAAGGGGAGAGGAGAAAATTTAAGAAGACATGAGGGGCAATTTTTTGTTTTTATGCAGACAGTGATTTGAACGTGGAATGAACTTCCAGAGAAAGTGACAGATATGGGTACAGTCACAATGTTTAAAACTCATTTGGATAAAAACATGGAGGGATTAAAAATGTTTAGGGGGATATGGGCCAAGCGCAGACAGGTGGAGCCAGTTTAATTTGGGATTATGGTTGGCATGGACTGGTTGGACGGAAGGGTCTGTTTCCGTGCTGTATAACACTATGACTCTATACCCGCTGCCCAATGGGCACGCCTGCAATGCTGTTAGCGAGAGTGTTCTGGGATTTTGACCCAGTGACTCTAAATGAATGGCGACATGATTCAGAGTCAGGATGGAGAGTGATTTGGAGGGGTTGGTGTTCCCATTTATCTGCTTCCCTTGATCTTCTGGATGGTAGAGGTCCCAGGTTTGGATAGTGCCAACTAAGGAGGGTTAGTGAGCTTTGGCAGTAATCCTATGGCTGGTTACGTCTGTCATTGTGCATTGGTGATGAGGGGAATGAATTTTTGTGGATGCGATGCCCACAAGTTTGTCCTGGGTGGAATCAAAGTTTTGATGGTTGTTGGAGTTCTACCCATCCAAACGAGTGAGGAATATTCCATCACACTCCTGACTTGTGTCTTGTAGATGGTGGGCAGGGTTGGAGTCGTATACAGATCCAAACTAGATGAAGTAGCAGGTCTCTTCCCCACAAACGTCGGGGAACAGGGCTTGATGGTCACACATCTTCGATTTCTTTAAACGTCAATTCACAAACTGGCAGCAGGAAATGATTACAAAGAGCTGTTTTCTGGGTTTTTAAGCACAACAATGAGACCATCAAGAGACAGCAGGAACTGCAGATGCTGGAGAATCTGAGATAACAAGGTGTAGAGCTGGATGAACACAGCAGGCCAAGTAGCATCAGAGCAGCAGGAAGGCTGATGTTTCGGGCCTGGACCCTTCTTTCTGAAGGAGGGTCTAGACCCGAAACGTCAGCTTTCCTGCTCCTCTGATGCTGCTTGGCCTGCTGTGTTCATCCAGCTCTACACCTTGTTATCTCAATGAGACCATTAAACCCACATTAATGCCATTGGGCTTTGCTCGCAAGTCACATACACAGCCCTACCTGGCGGCCGAAGATTCCTCAATGCCACGTGAATTGAAAAGTTACCCAGCTGGCAGAACTGCAGGAGAGAGAAAACAAGAAAGTAAATGACAGGCAAAAACTGACCGAGCGGAGGCTGCTGAGAGCCAGTCAGCTCCACCAGCAACATTTCCCAGATGAGCATCACATTGTGTTGTTGCTAAGGCCCCTCATTACAGTCAGGATGCTCTCAGAGGACTTGTGGATAGAGCTTGATGGAACGAGGTGGGGGATAAATATGGTCCGATGATACCCAGCCTGGAGCCAATGGCTCGCTGCTGTGCTTTAAGTTTCTCTGCAATCTCAGATGAAAGCCCACGCTTGCTAAAGTTAAGCCAGTGTCTGAAGTCAGGCTGATTTACCAGCTGTCAATACTTGCTGGGCAATCCTGAATAAAAGAAAGAATTACACTGGTGACCAGCTTAGCACCATCAGTTAGGTTTGCAACCTGGCTCATTTATATTTGCTAAAAAAGCACATATTTTCAGATGCAGGCCCGTCTTCTACACGTAGACATAAATGTCCAGGCACTGTACTTTTGGATGTGAGTTTGCTCGCTGAGCTGGAAGGTTAGTTTTCAGACGTTTCGTCACCATTCTAGGTAACACCTAGAATGGTGACGAAACGTCTGAAAACTAACCTTCCAGCTCAGCGAGCAAACTCACATCCAGAAACTCAACCCGAGCTACAAATCTTCTCAAAACTGTACGTTTTAAAAATTAAATGAAAGCATGGGATAACAATTGTTCTCTGGTGTATTCATCATGGCAACACCTCAACCAATCAGGGTCACCTTGCCAACCAATCAGCCCTCTTGTCTCATGCAGTATAAATTGCTGACTCCGAGATTTGGAATTCTTGCATCTGTATTGAGGAGTACAAGGCAAGGATTGTTTTTCTTTCAGAAACACTTAAGATATTGTTTAAAATCAAGCAATAATTTTGGTTTCCTGACAGTCTTTGCTTCACATTTTAATATAATTCAGAGATACGGCAGGCAAACAGCATCCTGGAACTTGGCCCACTGACACTTAGATGGGTCATCAGGTCATGATTCTTTACTCCCAGCCAGTTGTGTATTTCATGTTACAGTTACACAAACTACAGTACTGGATCACAAGTCCCCCTCCATTCAGGAATCTGACAAATCTGTTGCTAAAACATCCTCTCGCATCACTTCACACCCACTCCAATAATAAAGTCCAAGATGGCGGCAGAGTGAGATGCCCTCAGTCAGAGCTCGTTCGCTCAGTCAGTTTCTTTGTCCTTTTTAAAAACCCCCATTTTTTTCTTCTTTGTGAAATCCTGAACTCTCAACCTCAGCACACACCCGGCATGGCGATCCCCTGGCCCGCTGTGGAGGTCTTTCAGCAGTCCGTAGTGGTCTTTTGGCCTGGTGTGACCTCAGCATGGACATCCAACCTCAAGAGGATTTCAGAAAGCCGTCTCCTGTCCTCAACAGCCTTGAGGTGAAGCCTGGCGCAGTCTGGAGGCAAACTGCCAGTGGGGACTGGGTTTGAAGGACCGTACTCTGAACTTTTTATTTCCCTATTTTCTAATTCATTCCTACAATCTGTAATGCTGGACTTTTTATTTCTATATTTTCCGAACTTTCCTTTCCTAATAACTTGTACTGAAGAATCTGTACCTAGGTAACTTGGTACTTAAGATGGTGCTGTAAATGGTGAATTGTAAGCTTGTCACTGTACTCATTCAGGTATATGTGACAATAAAGCCAATTCAATTCAAACTGAAACCCAGTCACAAGGAAGCTTGGAAGAGTATTCGGAGGAAATTCTCTCCAACTTATTCCTCCTTAGTTATTTGAGGGAGGAGTCACAGATTATCATTACTGTCAATTCACATGTATATGCATTCTCTATTATTATAGGGTCATCGCCAACACAGATTATGAATACCAATGAGCAATAGCTACATATGCTGGTAACTTCATTACTGAGAACATAAACTTTACCTTTGCATTATTTTTTGATGGAATTAAATACTTTCATGATCTTGCAATTGATAAACTCCAGAGCAGTATTACTCACATATTTAAAATTTGTTTGTAGACATTAGGGAAAGAGAAACTCACCAGGAATATAGCTAGAGCAATTTTCACTTGTTTCTCCCCATAAGCTGAAACAGAAAAAAAATCAGTCAATTATCCACAAAACCAGAAAGATCTCTAAAAAGATCCTGGTCTCAAAACATCCTTACCCATAAATGTTACGGGTTGGTTGGAGGTTGTGGTGCACTATAAATGTGGTAATTCAGAGACACAGACAAATGAGTTCCAAAAAAGATTCGAAATATTAATTCTGCTTCTCTCACCACAGATGCTGCCACTCCTGCCAAGTTCCTCCAGCACTTTCTGTTTTATTAGCATAGACGAATGCCTGGGCACCAGCTCAAATCCCCATGATATAATCCAAATGTCATTCATAAATCTGGAATTCTAAATCTAGCTGGTCTAATGGTGATTCTGAAATCAATTATTGTTTTAAAAACCCCAATCAGGTTCACTAATGCCCTTTTAGGGAAGGAAATCTCCTGTCCCCACCCAGTCTGGCCTATATGTGACTCCACACTCACAGTAGCATGGCTAATTTTTTAAACTGCTATCCGAAATGATCCTGCAAGGCACATTAGGGCAACTAGACAGCAAATAAATGCTGATCTTGCCGGGGACTCCTGCATTCCAAAGAGTAAACAAAAAAAACATCATCAAAAAGACCTCAAAGGCCGTTCCTGGTCCAAACAGCTGCAAGAGGTCTCTACATGGACCAGAAGCAGCTGGAGGTCACAGGAGGAGTGAACGGGGAATTCTGAGTGTCCCATGTTAACCTATTGAGTGCCAACGTGGTGTGGGGCAAACATAGAGGGGTGCTTCATGCAGGGAAACTACCTCTTCCTCAATATACTGGCAGCATTCTCACGGCAGGGAAGGAAAAGAAATATACACCTCGGCAAAATGCAAGATCATTATCAGCCATCACCCCTCCACTCCATTCCAATTCACCCACCAACAAAGCGTTCTCCACAGAAAGTTCAAAGCTTGGTATAAAGCAGTAGTTACCTGGAAAGGAGTTACCCAAAAAATGAGCTTCCATGCACTCAGCTGACAAATGTCCTATATATTGACTGCACAGGATGATGGCGCTCTCGTGATAACATTGATGTTTGTAATCATTCTTCAGTACTGGGGTATATATCGCCATTACAAACACCAGCAGTGCAGATGCTACTTGACAAGAGACTCTCAGGCATAGAAACCTTTGCGGTTTCGCTCAGAGTACCTAGTTTAACACATATCTTGAGATATGCACTTTCGCAACACAGCGAACTAATGAGACAGGACCTGTGCTTAACAGCAAACCTAACTTGCTCTTTACATGTTAAGACATCCCACGGGGCTTGACAGTAAAAGAATCAGACAGAAACTGACAATGAATTGGAGAAGAAAACGTTAGATGGGGATGAACAAAAAGCTTTGTCAATTTTAATGGTGTGTGAGAGCACATGTGTAAGATATTAATGGCAGGAATTCCAGATGGCAAGGTGCGGAGCTGAATGAACACAGCAGTCCAAGCAGCATCAGAGGAGCAGGAAAGCTGATATTTCGGGCTGAGGCCCTCCATTGGAAATGGGGGAGGGGGAAGAGAGTTCTGAAATAAATAGGGAGAGAGGGGGAGGCGGATTGAAGATGGATAGAGAAGATAGGTGCAGAGGAGACAGACCGGTCAAAGAAGCATAGATGGAGCCAGTAGAGGCGAGTGTAGGTGGGGAGGTAGGGAGGAGATAGCTCAGTTCAGGGAGGATGGACAGGTCAAGGGGGTGGGATGAGGTTAGTGGGTAGGAAATGGGCGTGTGGCTTGAGGTGGGAGGAGGGAATAGGTGAGAGGAAGGACAGGTTAGGGAGGCAGGGATGAGCTGGACTGGTTTTGGAATTCATTAGCGGGAGGGGAGATTTTGAAGCTTGTGAAATGCACATTGATACCATTGGGCTGCAGGGTTTCCAAGCAGAATATGAGTTGCTGTTCCTGCAACCTTCGGGTGGCATCATCCTGGCACTGCAGCGGGCCAAGGATGGACACGTTGTCTGAGGAATGGGAGGGGCAGGAGAAATGGTTCACGACTGGGAGGTGCAGTTGTTTAGTGTGAACTGAGTGTAGATGTTCTGCAAAGCGGTCCCCAAGCCTCCACTTGGTTTCCCCGATGTACAGGAGGCCACAATGGGTACGGCGGGTGCAGTATACCACATTAGCAGATGTGCAGGTGAACATCTGCTTGATGTGGGAAGTCCTCTTGGGGCCTGGGATGGGGGTGAGGGAGGAGGTGTGGGGGCAGGTGTAGCACTTCCTGTAGTTGTAGGGGAAGGATGTGTGAGGGATGAGCAAATGCAGGCGACGCGGTCGGGGGCATTCTGGGGGGGAACGTTACGGTCCTTGAGAAAGGAGGACATCTGAGATGTACGGGAGTGGAATGCCTCATCTTGGGAGCAGATGTGGCGGTGGCAAAGAAGTTGGGAATAGGGGATGGCATTTTTGCAGGAAGGTGGGTGGGAGGAGGCGTATTTTAGGTAGCTGTAGGTGTCAGTGGGCTTGAAATGGACATTGATTTCTACGTGGTTGCCAGAGATGGAGACAGAGAGGTCCAGGAAGGTGAGGGATGTGTTGGAGATGGTCCAGGTGAACTTAAGGTTGGGGTGGAAGGTGTTGGTGAAGTGGATGAGCTGTTCGAGCTCCTCATGGGAGCATGAGGCGGCGCCGACACAGTCATCAATTTAATGGAGGAAGAGGCAGGGTTTAGGGCCAGTGTAGGTATGGAAGAGGGATTGTTCCATGTACCCTTCAAAGAGCGTTGCAGGAATAGCAACTCATTTTCTGCTTGGAAACCCTGCAGCCAAATGGTATCAATGTGGATTTCACAAACTTCAAAATCTCCCCTTCCCCCAGTGCATCCCAAAATCAGCCCAGCTCGTCCCCACCTCCCTAACCTGCTCTTCCACTCACCTATCCCCCTCCTCCCACCTCAAGCCCCACCCCCATCTCTTACCTACAAGCTTCATCCCTCCCCCTTGACCTGTCCGTGCTCCCTGGACCGACTTATCCCCTCCCTACCTACACTCACCTTTACTGGCTCCACCCCAGCCTCTTTAACTTGTCTGTCCCCTCTCCAGCTACTTCTCCTCTATCCACCTCCCCCTCTCTCCCTATTTATTTCAGAACCCTCTTCTCCTCCCCCATTTCTGATGAAGGGTCTAGGCCCGAAACATCAGCTTTTGTGCTCCTAAGATGCTGCTTGGCCTGCTGTGTTCATCCAGCTTCACACCTTGTTATCACGGATTGTCCAGCATCTGCAGTTCCTACTATCTCGGAATTCCAGATGGTATGGTTTGAGTAGATTAAAGCGAGTGAACAGAGTAGGGGACTCACAAGAGGACTCCGGGGTTTTACAGGTAAAGTAGCCCAACCCCTTCTGTCTCACAGAGGGTTAACTCCCCACTGGAACCCAGGGAGTGTTGGCCACAGAAGGCATCCCAATCAGCCTGATCCTGTGACCCACACAAACATACATAGTGGAGGGTTACAGCACGTTGGGAAAGCAAACAAGGGAGGTGTAACCTCAAATATCTACAGTTGTCCCCACCCCAAAAAGAGAGAGAGATCTGGTTTCTCTTCGTCTCAAGATATGGCCAAATCTGGCAAGGCCAAACCTAGTGTGAGACCCCATAAGGGTGGGTCACTGCAGTTCTTGCACCTTAAAACTTTCCTCACAGATCACCTCCTCTAAAATATGGACTTAATGTCAAATTTTATTTGATAGTGCTCCTGTGAGAACCCCTAGGGATGCTTCCATACTATGAAAAAAGAAGGGCGCTTTGCAAATGCAATCGGGTGTTGCCGATGTCACGCCAAAACAGTTAATTCTATCTCGGGATGTGGATGATGACACGGGCACATCATTTACTGCCCCCATTGGGAAAAGGCAGTGCTAGGGAAGAATGACCAAGAATCAACAAAGACAGTGAGAGAGAACACCAGTACAGGTCCTCGTTAGAACACGGTCTGACTGGAAAGAGATCCCCGAGATTATAACATTCCTCCCAGTACTGCCGTCCTGGTCATTCTTGACAAGAGTGGTAGGAGGGAGTGTCAAAGAAACCCTAGTTAGTTGCCGCACTGCAGCTATGGTGGGGTTGCAGGGGGGCGTGGGTAGGAAGGGCAGGGGTGAGCACCAATTGAAGCCTTTCAATAATGGGGGCATCTACGCATCAAGCTGCTGAGAAACAGCTGTACTTTCTATCGCACGGCGAGCTGACGCAGTGTGCCCTCGCCGTGCCAAATCAGGCACCATGGTCACGTGTGGTGTAACAATTCCTCCCATGCCTCAGTGTAGGGTAGATGGGATACTGTTTACACCAGCCACCCTGATTCACACTAATGTTAACATGGGCTGTGACTTACCAGGCGGTGTATACAGTGGGTGGTTGATGTGATATGCCAGCCAGGCTGCGAAACCCCAGTAATAGGTGCAATTCTAAAAGAGGAAGGGAACTTCAGATTAATCAGAACTCAAAACAAGAACACAGTGTCAAAGTAGTTACAGAATGAGTGAAGACACAGATCAAACTGACAGCACCAAATGACTAGAACAACACACCAACCTGGTTGAGATTCATCTTGCTACCTGAAGTACTAAACCATCGCCCCTCAGCAATGCTCAACAATCATCACAAATTCACAAAGTTTTGATTCTGTTGGTACAGTAGGAGTCACTCAATGCCCAGTAACAATACCATGCCCTCTCTTGTGGCCAGGTTTGGTCCCATCAAGCTTCAGATGAAGGTGCCAAAGTGCCATCCCTAACCAGACAGTGACGACTATGCTGTTGACACCACTGTGAGCTTCTTACTGTCTAGGTCTTCTAAAGTTTCTTTTAATATTCATTCGTGGGATGTAGGTATCATTGGCTGGGTCCAGCATTTATTGCCTGTCCCTAGGGTTATGGGGATAAGACAGGAACAGGATACTGATTGTGGATGATCAGCCATGATCATAATGAATGGTGGTGCTGGCTCGAAGGGCCAAATGGCCTACTCCAGCACCGATTGTCTACTGTCTATTGTCTATAGTTGCCCCTTGAGAAAGTGGTGGTGAGCTGCCTTCTTGAACCCCTGCAGTTGACCTGCTGTGGGTTAACCCACAATGCGATTTAAGGAGGGAATTCCAGGAATTTGACGCAGCAATCCAGTCCTGGATAATCATTAGTCAGCTCCAGAGGAGGAGGAGAAAGAAACAAGCAATTCAAAGCATTGGTACTTGCGATAGCCTCTACTCAAAATTCCATCCACATAACTCAGTCATGATGGCCTCACAGTCAAGCAAACAGTCTGTTTAAGCTAATAAAGAACAACTCATTGGGTTGGGGGCTGTATGAGCTGGAGGTGGGTGGAGAGACAGGAAAAGGGAACAGCACAGAATTTACTAAAAAAAACACAAGTTAGAAGTGCCTAACCACTGCAACCCTTATACAGCAGAACTCATAACCCGCCCCCAAGTATATTGATTTATAATTGAGCAGCTTGTCAAATAGGCAGAGGGCTCCTGTCATTCTGTTCACCCTGACTGCATTGCAGCACGTATTCTGCAAGCAACATGATCCCATTGAGAGGATGTACCAAAGGGGGCCGATCAAATTCAGTGCAGATCAACAAATCTGAACTGGTCATGACCTCCTAGTGCCAGAGGAACGCATGGTCTGCTTTCTGCTGAGGGACATCACAGGCATGCTCTTTGGTTAAAGTTACTGACCGTCTTACAGTTTTTACAGGCAGTGCCGTTCCCTTCAGCTCCAAGTTGTACATAATGAGGATAGATTCCATAATATAGGCAAGAGTTCCATTTGAATACAGAAATTTCAGGAGTGATCTACTGGAGTTACACAAATTGTTGAAGGATTTGATAGGATAGGCAGAAAGAAGCTATTTCTACTGGAAGGATATAACCTTAAAATGACAGCCAGGGTACTTGGGGAGGGTTCGAGTCCAGAAACAGTTCCTCACACCAAAATCCCAGAACCAGGAATAATAGAGTTGTTATGGAAGGGTATTCAGAGTGACAGAGCTAACACAGGTAAAAAGGAGCTGAGGTACAGATCAGAAATAATCTAAATCGAATGGTGGAACAGACCGGAGGTGTTGAATGGCTTCCTCAGGTTGCTACCAGGCTTAAAGAGATTATGGAAGAGGCGGAGTCTTTATTCTCTGTTTTGAAGAATGAAGGGTAATCCATCGAATCACAGGATCCCTACAGTGTGAAAGAGGCCATTCAGCCCATCGAATTTGCACCAACCCTCTGAAGAGCGGCCCACCCAGACACACTCCCCACTAAAACAACCGAAGCTGGGATCAAACGTGGGTCCCTGCTGTTGGGAGGCAGAAGTGCTAACTACTGAGTCACCACACCTTTGAAACATACGAAATTCTTACAGGGCTCAACAGGGTTGATGCAGATGAAAATATCACTGTTTTTGTCTCTGGACTAAAAATAGGAAGACACTGCTTGAAACTAACGAAAGTGTCATAAGAGCTACCAACCCCCCAGGAATAGCGCCAGATGACTGGAGGATAGCAAATGTGGTTCCCCTTGTTCAAGAAGGGGAGTAGAGACAACCCTGGTAAGTATAGACCAGTGAGCCTTACCTCAGTTGTTGGTAAAGTGTTGGAAAAGGTTATAAGAGATAGGATTTATAATCATCTAGAAAAGAATAAATTGATTCGGGATAGTCAGCACGGTTTTGTGAAGGGAAGGTCGTGCTTCACAAACCTTATTGAGTTCTTTGAGAAGGTGACCAAACAGGTAGATGAGAGTAAACCGGTTGATGTGGTATATATGGATTTCAGCAAGGCGTTCGATAAGGTTCCCCACAGTAGGCTATTGTACAAAATGCGGAGGAATGGATTGTGGGAGATATAGCAGTTTGGATCGGAAATTGGCTTGCTGAAAGAAGACAGAGGGTGGTAGTTGATGGGAAATGTTCATCCTGGAGACCAGTTACTAGTGGTGTACCACAAGGGTCAGTGTTGGGTCCACTGCTGTTTGTCATTTTTATAAATGACCTGGAAGAGGGCGTAGAAGGACGTGTTAGTAAATTTGCAGACGACACTAAGGTCGGTGGGGTTGTGGATAGTGACGAAGGATGCTGTAGGGTGCAGAGAGACATAGATAAGCTGCAGAGCTGGGCTGAGAGGTGGCAAATGGAGTTTAATGCAGACAAGTGTGAGGTGATGCACTTTGGTAGGAGTAACCAGAAGGCAAAGTACAGAGCTAATGGTAAGATTCTTGGTAGTGTAGATGAGCAGAGAGATCTCAGTGTCCATGTCCACAGATCCTTGAAAGTTGCCACCCAGGTTGACAGGGCTGTTAAGAAGGCATACAGTGTTTTAGCTTTTATTAATAGAGGGATCGAGTTCTGGACCCATGAGGTTATGCTGAAGCTGTACGAAACTCTGGTGTGGCTCACTTGGAGTATTGTGTACAGTTCTGGTCACCGCATTATAAGAAGGATGTGGAAGTTTTGGAAAGGGTGCAGAGGAGATTTACTAGGATGTTGCCTGGTATGGAGAGAAGGTCTTACGAGGAAAGGCTGAGAGACTTGAGGCTGTTTTTATTAGAGAGAAGAAGGTTGAGAGGTGAATTAATTGAAACATATAAAATAATCAGAGGGTTAGATAGGGTGGATAGGGAGAGCCTTTTTCCTAGGATGGTGATGGCGAGCACGAGGGGGCATAGCTTTAAATTGAGGGGTGAAAGATATAGGACAGATGTCAGAGGTAGTTTCTTTACTCAGAGAGTAGTAAGGGAATAGAACGCTTTGCCTGCAACGGTAGTAGATTCGCCAACTTTAGGTACATTGAAGTCGTCACTGGATAAGCATATGGACGTACATGGAATAGTGTAGGTTAGATGGGCTTGAGATCGGTATGACAGGTCGGCACAACATCGAGGGCCGAAGGGCCTGTACTGTGCTGTAATGTTCTATGTTCTATGTTCTATATCTACAGTTTTAAGAACAAAGTTACTGGAGAGCACTGTGAATTGTTCGTACAATGTTGCCTTTTTGAAGCAGTAAGAGGAGGAATTCCAGATAGACAGCATGTGTGGGGGTGTTCAGGTTAGTTCTGCCCAGAGAGAGATGTTTTTTAGGCTTTTCAAATTAGCATCATCAGCTTGTGTGTCTCTCTCTCTCTTTCTCTCATTCCACACTGCTCCCCCCTCCCCCCTCCCCCCCAACCTGGGTGTTCATTTTGCAAATCCCCTTTTAATCTTCAGCTGAAATGGCACATCCTGAAAAGAGAATGAAAGATCGAGGGAATTAGCATCTCCACATCCTCACGTCATCAGCAAAGAGGTGGAAGGAATGAAAAGGAATTGAAAGCTGAGTTGAGATCAGTGTCAAATAACTGGGGCTATTCAGAGGGCTTCAAACTAATTAGAGGGCGAATACATGGGGTTAAAAAACAAAAGGATATGGCAGCACTGTAGGGTAGCTATTTTGATGATGGCACACAAAGTGGAACAGAAAGGGGCAATGTGTGCAAGCATAGAAATCACAGCAGCAATCAGAGTCAAAAGGGGAAAAGATGGTAAAAAGAATGGGCTGAATGGCCTAATTCTACTCCTATATCTTATGATTTAGGTGAGAGTGGGATTTACTGGAGCCCAATTGGCCCTTTGAAGGTTGAGTAACTGAAACATTCAGAATCAAAAATCTAACAGTTGGAGAGAAGACAGATAAAAGATAAATTATAATCTAATATTGAGGAGCTGCAAGCTTCTTCCTTTTCAATGTACTGCGTTCTGGAGCACTGTGGGGTTTGTAACAAAGTTGGGCAGGTTAAGAACTCTACACAGACAAAGATTAAACTCCACAGATAGCCATACTGAGCAAACACTGTTACCTTGAAGATGTTTCGGAATGGCATAGTGCCGTGGGAAAACCGGTGGACAAACAGTGTCTCCAGCAGCCTCTTGATGTAGTGGAAGGAGTGACAAATGCAGGCAAGGCTACAGGAAGGAAAGAGAGAGAGAGTGACAGTACTGTTAACCAGCACTACAATAATATCAAGCATTGTAAAATTATCACTGTCACCCTGTGGAGTTACTGACAAGATTAAACAATCATAAAAATGCCCTTCAAAGGCCAAGCTCCATCCCACTTTCCCAGAGTCTACCCTATCCCATTGATAGCCCAGAATCAAAGCTCTTTATTCTCTGCAAAAAGCATCCAGTCTTATTACGGTTGGATAATAAATGAGAGCAGTGACAATATCAGCACAGATACAGAATCAGGGAATGGTTACAACACAGCAGACTATTCTGCCCACCACGTCGCTGTTGCTTCCCGCCATCACCTCTTCACCTTGCAATTCTTTTCCCTTCAGGTACTTAGCAAATTCCCGACTGGAAGCCACGGCTGAACCTGCCTCCACGATATTCTCAATTGCTCACTACATTTCATTTGTCAATCACATGCTAAGCACCATAACCTCGGATCTGAAAGAATACTGCACACTTACACCGGCAGGTATTCCCGTGACTTGCTTAAAGAGCTGGGGATTCTTGCCTTAGCCAGCATTGCCGGAAACACATCAACCAGTTGATCTTGGGATCAACTCCCGAGTCCTTAGACTCACTGCAATCAAATAACCTCATTCAAGATCCATAGCTTGCCAACCTCTAATGCCAGTGCTCATATCAGAAATAAACCAGTATCTATTGAGCTGTACCCCAGCGAAGAATCCATTCTGTGAGATAAAATCGCATAACTAGGACATGAGTAAAATATAGAGCAGCACAGAGTAGATGGAAGGACAAGGAACCCCTATGTAGTTTTCAAACGAACATTGAGGAAAACCATTTATTCATTTTTGGAATGCAGGTGTTACTAGCAAGGCTAGCATCTACTGCCCAGGGTTCTGAGGAAGGGTCACTAGGCCTCCCTCGTTGACTGACTTCTCTCCACAGATGCTGCCAGACCTGCAGGGCTTTTTCCGCAATTTCTGTTTTTGTTTCTGGCATTTACTGCATACGCAATGCCAGCGGGAAACAGAGGCCTTGGAAGGGGTAGAGAAAAAGGTTCACCTGGACTGTGTCTGGCTTGGAGCGCATTAGCTATTCAGGAGAGATTGAACAAACTCCATTTGTTTTCACTTGAATGTTGAAGGATGAGAGGCACCTGATAGAACTTTACACAATTACAAGAGGCATGGATAGAATGGATAGTCAGGGAGCTTTCTCCCAAGGTGAAAATGTCAATTACTAGTGGACATAGGTTTAAGGTAAAAGGGAGAAGGTTTAGAAGAGACTAGAGAGACAAATTTATTTTATAAAGGGTGGTAAGTGTCTAGAATGCGCTGGCAAAGGAGGTAGTGGATACAACAGCAATATTTATGAGCATCTTGACAGATATATGAACAGGTAGGGAATAGAGGGATCCAGGCTGCATAGAAGTAAAAGGTTTTCAGTTTAAAAAGGCAGCGTGTGTTTAGGTGCAGTCCCTCGGTGGGCTGAAGGGCCTGTTCCTGTTCTTGCTCCCTGCCATTGCCTTTGAGAAGATGGTGGTGGCCTTCTTCCCAAGTCACTTCTGTCCACCCAGGTTTACAATTTTTACTTTTGGACCATTAGCAAAAAGGTTATCTCCACGAGTCAAGACAATATTCAACTTACTGCACGACTGAATGGGGACTCGTGGTGAAAGCGTGCTTAGGGCCATAGATAAACGGCAGTCGGAAATAGAAGAGCAGGTAAATCAGCAACGGCCCAGCGTACTCTGTGAGAAACACCTACGGGTAAAGAAAGAGAAAAAAAGTGTGTATCACACACAGTATTTCAACTTTGTCACTTTCTGTTGTGGATGTTGGGCAGCAGTTGGAAGGTGGTGGGGGGGGGGGGGGGGGGGGGGGGGGGGGGGTGGTGTGTGAAATCTTGTTTACTTCCATATACTCCCACATTCCCAAACTCTGACTACTGAGTGGGGTGACTGCAGGAATAGCAGGAGGATAGGGAGTAAAACCAGAGGAACTTTTAATAGATTTATTTCTGGCCAAGCAGCAATGCAGACAGGTCCAAGGGTGGATGAGGTTATATTGCCTGTCACTTGTCCACAATCAAGGACTCATCCAGTGGCTCTGGCTCTGTAGACAACACGGATATTGGCACAAAGAGGAAATTGAGTGCATGATAGAACAGGCAATTATTTAGCTTGCCCAGTTTCCTTTATCGTTAAGTTCTTTTTTTACAAATAGGCATACCACTTTACTCAGGAACACCTACTTAAAACTCTGCCTCTTTATTCTCTCACAACCAGCCACATCCATGGCTTTCTCTTGTTCCGACAAAAAGGTCACCAGCCTGAAACTCTGTTTAACCCTGCCTGCTGAGTATTTCCAACACTGTTTAGAAAGCAATGGCTCATTTCTTTCTGCTAATTCAGAGACCCACTTGCAAGTGCTGTCATTCTAGTGCTAATCCCGATGCACCAGAGAATTGCTGACTGACGCATGCATACACATGTGCGCACATAAGCCATCCTCCAACTCTTGTTTCTGTTTCAGTGACATACAAAATTCCATAACGGACTTGCAAACCAAATTCTTCCAACAAATCATCTGAAGAACAAATGTGATGTGAACTTAAGTTGTAACACAGCAAACCTTTTATCAAAGTCTACTTTTAACACATAAGAATGCAATTTCTTGCCTTCAGACATCACGGGACTCTTCTCATGAAGCACACACCCCATTTATACCAGTTTAACTCTGTAGCATTCAGCCTTTGATTCGGAAAGCTGGGGTTCAACTCCTAAATCCAGATGGATTCAAGATGTAATCCAGACATTCACCCCATTGGGAGCCCAGGGTTTGATGGCAGGGCATTTCCTTTTTGGTCTAATTAGTAAATTCAGGCTGTAATTTGGTTAGTAACAAGATGCACATGAATCCAGGATGGCCCAGATGGAGACCATTTGATCCAACAAACCTCTACCATAGGGAGCTCCTGGTACCCTGGAGGACATTCTTCCCTCAGTCAGCACTATTGAAACAAAACTAACTCAACCTCTCTGTGTGCACCACACTCCATTGTACCAAAGCTGCCTTGAAGTTTAAGGTAAGGTGATAAAATCAAGACTCTCTCTAGTACTGGGTGAGTTAATGGTAGCAATGCTGTCTGAGTCACAATGATTGCAGATTCAAGTCCACTTGCACAGGCCTCAGCACAGAATAAAGACTGGCTGTGCAGTTTGGAGGGAATGCTACGCTGCTGTAGTGCATGTCTTTACACGAGACACTGAACCAAAGCTGTCTCAGACAGAGTGAAAGTTCTTTCTCCAGTGTCCCTTACCCAACATTGTAGAAACAGATTAGCCGTTCATTACCACATCGCCGTTTGAGGGAGGTTTCTGTGTGTAGACTGGCAGTTGCTTTTCCTTCAAAAGTACTTTAACGGGAGCTAAGTGGTTGGGATACCAGAGGTTGACAGTGTTTAACTGCAAATGATTTGGTTAAAAAAAATTAGGATTTCAGAGTCTAAATGATCTTAAAAAGGACACCTATAAACTAAAGACTGACCCTGACACCATTCATGTATGACAAGGGACCATTAAAGCTCAAAAAGGCAAATTTTTCCACAGTATAAAGTACTCAAGAACATACAGCAAATGGTTTCAGTCATGGCTGAACTAGTGACGGCATTTACAACTTACTGTAACCCATCCAATCTGAGCACCAAGGTCTTTGAAGTAAAGAGTGGCTGTGGTACCAACAGGGAGGTTCTGCAAAATTTCCTCATCCCTTAGTGACTTGCCCTCTGCAAAAACAGAGCGAAGAAAGAGATATTTTACAAAGGTCTATCCCAGAGAAAGGCAGTTCCTTCTTAATTTTCCACACACTATCAGTCTTCTCAGCAACAAAAACAAAACTGAGAGGGACCTTGATCAAATGGGCGAAATGGGCCAACGAGTTCCAAATGGAGTTGAATTTAGATAAATGTGAGGTGTTGCATTTTGGTACAGAAAACCAGGGCAGGGCTTTATACAGTTAACAGCAGGACCTGAGGAGTGTTTCTGAACAAAGTGGCTAGGGGTACAGGTACATATAGTTCTTTGAAAGCAGAGGCACAGGTAGACAGGATGGTGGAAGTGGCATTTAGCATGCTTGCCTTCGTTGGTCAGTACAGGGAGTATCGGAGTTGGGATATCATGTGAGACAATGGTGAGGTCACTTTTAGAATACTACTGACAGTTTTGGTCTCCCTGTTATAGGAAAGATGTTGTTAAACCTGAAAGGGTTCAGAAAAGATTTAAAAGGATGTTGCCAGGGTTGGGGAGAGTTAGGGATACAGAGAGAGGCTGAATAGGTAGGAGCTATTTTCTCTGGGGTGTCAGAGGCTGAGGGGTGACATTATGCAGGTTTATAAAATCATGGGGGCATGGATACAATGAATAGCCAATGTATTTTTCACAAGGAAGGGGTGTCCAAACTAGAGGGCATTGGTTCAGGGCGAGAGGGAAATATTTAAAAACGGACCTGAGGGGGAACATTTTCAAACAGATTGTGGTGCAGTATGGAGCGAGTTGCCAGAGGAAGTGGTGGAGGCTGGTACAATTACAACATTTAAAAGGCATCTGGATGGATTTATGAACAGAATGGGTATAAGAGGGAAATGGTCAAATACTGGCAAATGGGACTAGGTCAATTTAGGACGTCTGGTCAGTGTGGAAGAGTTGGACTGAAGGGTCAGTGTCCATGCTGTACAGGTCTATAACTACAGATGCTGGAAATCAAACAAAAACAGAAATTACTGGATAAACGCAGAAGGTCTGACAGCATCTGTCGAGAGAAGTCAGAGTTTATGTTTCTCAGGTTGAGCGACCCTTCCTCAGAACAGATGTCTTTTCAGTCACTTGAGTCAGTTCCACTATTCAATTAGATTCCAGCTGATTTGTAAGTTGCCTCTTAGAATCACATAATCTCTACACTGTGGAAGCAGATTATTCCCCAAACGTCCACATCGAGCCTCCAAATAGAATCCCACACAGACCCACTGCTCCCTACCATATCCCCATAACCCTGCATTTCCCAAGGCTAACCCACATAGCCTGCACATCTCTGGACACTATGGCCATGCTAAATTGCCCAATCCACCTAACCCGCACATCTTTGGACAGTGGGAGGAAAACAGAGGTCCCAGAGGAAGCCCACAGAAACACGGAGAACGTGCAAACTCCAAACAGACAGGTGCCTGAGGCTGGAATCGCAGCCGGGTCCCTGACACCGGGGCAGCTGGGCTAACCAATGAGACACTGTACGTTCCAAGCCTTTGCTCAATATCGATAAAAACCCTTACACACAATCTACTAACCTCAGTCTTGAAACTTTCAATTAACCCCCCAGGGTTATCATTTTAGGGGACACAAGAGTACCAGATTTCCACTATCCTGTGTGTGTGAAGTGTTTCTTGACATGTCTCTGACAAGCCAGCATTTATTTTAAGAGGATGTTCCTTTGTTCTGATCCATTCACAAGCAGAAAGCAATATGACCCCCACAACCACTTTCCCTTATTTAATAAGCTCATGGTTGATCGGATTGCTGCCTCAAATCCACCTTCCTGGTCTCTTTCCGTACCCCATAACCTTTGATGGCCTTTTCAATCAAGAATCTATCTCTGGCTTAAAAATATTTAATGAGCCACCTCCACTGCTTTCTGGAGAGAGAATTCCACAGACTCATGACCCTCAGAGACAAAGAAACACTTTCTCCTCACTTCCATCTAAAATGGGAGAACTTTGATGTTTAAACTGTATCGCCTAGTTCAAATATCTCCCACATGGGGAGAAACATCTTTTCAGTATCTACCCGGTCTTCTTGTATTTCAATAACATCATCCCTCACTCTTTATAAAAGCCTCTCTTTCCTATTCATTCTTTTAATCATCTTAACCATCTCAATTTGTTCAGCAGAATCTGTGCTGCATCCTCTTAAAGAAAATCTCCTATGAGAGCAAGAACTGTACTACACAAAGCTACATACCACCATACCACAACAAAACATTAATGGGCCAGCCCAGGGCAACAGGAAAGCGTTCACTGGAGTGACTTTGTTAGAGTCAGTTGGATGACTGAAAACTGTAAAAAAATCTGTGAGCACAGGCAAAAGATTCCAAACCCAACAAGTGACAAGGAGTTCATTTGACCGACATGGAGTACGCACATGGGAAATGCATGAAGCTTGGGAAGAGGTGGCACAGCCAAGTTAAAGGGTTGATATCAGAGTGTAACCACACACCACTGGTATCAGGGTATTAGGGCAGGCAAAGTCCAAACAGCACAAGTCCTTCCCAAAGGTGGAACTGATCTATCACTTACTTGGATCCAGCCTAATGGATTGCCTGGCAGGATACCACTGAGCATCTGAAACAGAAGAGCAAGTACAGTAAATTAACACTCATCTCCACATCACAGTACAGGTTCATATCCTAGCCGTAAATAGGAGCAATGTGAATACTGGAGAATCATTATACCATTTCAAACATCCACAAATAAATGAAGGGCTTATAAAGTTAAAACACAATGACCATGACCCATTCACATTTATTTTTACATTCCTTCAGGGGATATACATGTCACTGTGAGATGGGAGATTTCCTTCCCTAACAGATGAAAGGTCATTATTACCAACAGTAACTTTCAGTTGCAGAATGACTACTCAATTGAATGTAAATTCCACCAGCTGTTGTGACAGTTTTTGGAACACCCCCCTCCCCAGAAAATTCTACTATGGTACATCTAACTGGGCCCAAGTCGTTATTCCAAAGGTGCCAGTTACAATGATGTAAGCACTCTGTTTATTTTCAGCAGAAACAGTGAGCAAGTTCCAGGAAATTTGCTCCATCTCTGTGCATATTATTTGGCAGTGTTCAGTTTTCTTCTGATCAAAGCAACAAATGTTATGAATGCCTTGAAACCAGGGTGGGAGGGCAGGGTGATGTGCAGGGGACAGCTGACAGAACTTAAGTATAAAGCAGCTGAATCTGCAACTTAGGCCAGGCAAGGCTCATAACACTGTTCATCAGCTGAGCTGTTAAAAAAGAAAGGGTTTGGGTAGCTCACATGGAGAAAGAGAGGTGAACTGGACCAACCATCTAAATGCTGTGAGAGATAATGGGAACTGTAGATGCTGGAGAATCCAGGATAACAAGGTGTAGAGCTGGATGAACACAGCAGGCCAAGCAGCATCTTAGGAGCAGGAAAGCTGACACTACAGGCCTAGACCCTTCATCAGAAAGTGTCTAGGCCCGATACATCAGCTTTCCTCATCTAAATGCTGTGACTGCTATCCTTAATCTTTATGCAGGCGAGAGGCTTAAATTTTGCAGACAGTAACTTACTGAGTGTCTAAGACACAAATGGTATGATAGAATAATTTCCACTTGTCTGGATGAGCGCAGCTCCAGCAGGGAGCAAGCTCGATACCATCCAGAGCAAAGCAGGTTTGGCTGGCATCAAGTCCACCAGCTTCAACTACGTCTTTCACCCCTCAACATTCAAAAGTGCACAGAGGCAGCTGTGTATACCAGTTTTAAGATGCATGGAAGTGACTCACCAAGGCTCCTGAGACTGTACTTTCTAGATGGAAGTGGTCATGTGTTTAGAAGGGTTAGAGCAGTTAACACCATCGTTTGGACATTTCCCTCCAAACCAGCTGACTTCAATCTATAGAGGCACTGGGTCAAAATCCTGGGATTCCCTTCTTAACATTGCTGTGAGTATCCCTATACCACATGGACTGCAGTGGTTCAAGGTAACAGGTGAGTTCTCCAGGGCAATTAGGGGTGGTCAACAAATGATGGCCCCTTTGAACAAATTTAGTAATGATGGTTCTGGCAAAGTATTTATTGGAAAGACCATTTTCATGAAAAGGTCAGCGGTTAGCACTGCAGCCTCACAGCACCAGGGACCCGGGTTCGATTCCAGCCTCAGGCAACTGTCCGTGCGGAGTTTGCACGTTCTCCTCGTGTCTGCGTGGGATTCCTCCGGGTGCTCCGGTTTCCTCCCACGGTCCAAAGATGTGCAGGCTAGGGTGGATTGGCCATGCTAAATTGTCCATTGTGTTCAGGGGTGTGTGGGTTATAGGGGGCTGGGTCTGGGTGGGATGCTCCAAGGTGTGGTGTGGACTTGTTGGGCTGAAGGGCCTGTTTCCACACTGTAGGTAACCTAATCCAAGTGATAAGAGAAGTAGGCCATTCAGCCCAGGTCTACATTGCCATTCAAATGAGATCATGATTGATCTCAATCCTCAACGCCACTTTCCTGCCTTTTCTCCATGATCCTTGATTCCCTTACTGATTAAAAATGGATTAGCCTTGACGGTCTTCTGTGATGAATCCGACAAACTGACTACCCATGAAAGAAGAAATTCCTCCTCATCTCTGTACTAAATGGGCATCTCCTTATTTTGAGATTATGCCTTCCAGTCCTGGACCCCCTCAGCATCCACACTGTTAAGCAGTCTAAATCTTACATGAATCTGCACCCAAAAATCCTCAAGTCCTCCTGCAAACTTCACTTGTGGGAAAAGTTATGCTCATAAGTGGAATACATGACAATGCTGTGGCTTTAAGGAACAGTGTTTTGTGTGTGGGTCTTAGAGCGCAAGGTGAGGGAGCGAGGGATTGAAGACAAGCTCTGAGTAATATGTGAGCAATTTCCGAATCCTTGGGTTTTTTTTACAGAAGTTGGAACAATAGAAGCAGCCTTGGCGGGTGTAGTCAAGCTCCGACCCACAGAACCAGGGATTTTAGATTTAGCTTTGAGCAGAAGCAGCTGGGTCGTGAAAAAGCTGCCACGTCTCTCTTCGCTACAGCTGAAAACTGGAGTTCGCACTCTCTCAGAACTTTTCCTCCTGGATTAGAGAATTGCACATGAGACATAATCTGTTTTCTGATCGTCTTTTGCCATGGGATGTTACTATATTGGAACAGTTACTGTACAGTAGTAAAATCATCTGTTATCCTGTTGTTATTCCAAGTTCTTCTTTATTTTGCTATGTTTTAATATACTATTTGAATAAATTGTGTTTTGTTTAATGTTGAGTAGTTGGCCCCATCGAATTGCATCTGGAGCAGAGCACCTTACATTTTTCTTTTAAAATAAGAAAAAAGAAGTTAGGGTCCAGGTGACCTTCTTCATATATTTTGAGGGGTCTGATCTGGTCCATAACAAACGTAAGGAGATGGTGAGAAGCTGCTCCTCAGTTCACAAGCTGGTTCTCTTTTGTCCTTGCTGCTGCTGCTGCTCAGTTCCTGGACAAGCCTACAGTAGCAAAGACAGGAGACAAACCACCTGTGGGTGAAGCAGTGGTGTGCAGTTATGTAAGGTTATGCCGGCAGTGAAGGAGATGCAGGGTCGTCACTTGTTGACACTGGAAGTACACAATCTGAGAGTTGGTGGCAGCTGCAAGACAGCTGTGGAGGGGAGGGGGTTACATAAGTGTTACGGGATGCGGCGGGATGTTGGCAATGTGGTTGTGGTAGGATGAAGAGACTATGGGGATGCAATGGTGACAGAACAGTTTTAAACCCGTCAACAGAAGGAATTCCTAGTTATTTGGGTTCTGAAAATAAAAATTCAGTTAAGTAGGCGCATAGAGGATGAAAACAATGAAATTATGATTAAACTGTTTAAAGGCAAAAATGATTCCGCCTCAACTGGACTCTTGCGCCTTGTGCTCGGTAATCACTTTAGGATGGGTGTGAAGACATTACTGGGATTGATTTGGGGATGAGAACTTCAGTTACTTAGATAGACTGTAGAAGCTGAGACTGTTCTTGTTGAAGCAAAGGCCTAGGGATATTCAAAAATCAAGAGGGGTCATGACACAGATAATAAAGAGAACAGCTGTCTCCCAATTTGAAGGGTCAATAACAAGGGGACAGAATTTCAAAAGGTATAAGGCAGGAGGTTTAGAAGTTATGTAAGGAGAAATATATTGACCCAGATGGTGGTGGGAACCTGGAATGCACTGCTTGGGAGGGTAGTTGAGGCAGGAAACCTCACAATCTTTAAACAAGTACTTGGATGAGCACTTGAAACATTGTGACATTCAAGGATATGGGCTGTGCATGTGTTTAGAGTAGTCTGTCATTGTAGACTCGATGGGCTGAAGGGCCTCTTCTGTACTGTATGACTGAGGTAATGAATTCCATTCAAACTAATTTGGAATCACTAGTTTAAAAGGAAGGTCAGGAGCTAATATACTTGGGAAAAGATGCTGGGGATAGTACTATACTGAACAGCGTGTTAATGGTTACACTTAAACTGGATTTTAAAAATTCATTCTCAGGATGTGGGCATCTGTAGCTTCCATTTATTACCCATCCATAATTGCCTGGGGCAGGTAAAAGTCAACCATATTGGCTGTGGGTCTGGAGTCACATGTAGGCCAGACTAGGTAAAGATGGCAGCTTCCTTCCCTGAAGGGTATTAGTAAACCAGATGGGTTTTTCCAGCAATCAATGGATTCATGGTCATCATTGGACACAATTTCAGTTTTTATTAAATACAAACACCTGAGCATGACTGAGACTGAGACTATCTTTATTTTACAGATTTATTTATTGACTTTGTTGTGGTATGATTTAAACCTGGGTCCTCAAAACATTACCTGGGTCTCTGGATTAATAATATTGTGATAATATCACTAACCCATTGTCTCCCCTGTAAAGTTGGGGGGAGAGGCAGTTGGGAAGAGTGGCAGCTAATACATAGTAACTGCCTGGTTAAAATATTCCAGCTTTCTACATATGTGACAGAACATACTAGCTATGACCTCACCAGTGTACAGATGTTGTGCTTGAGGTAGTGGTTTTTTGACTGTAGAAGTATTTTATCATTTTGAAAAATATTTTTTATTGCTAACTTATCCTTTCTTCTACCAATGTAAAAACTGCAGTATGTAGGAAATTAATTATTTTCTTGTGCTGTGGTTCAAATGGACAGTGATCATTATTGAGGATTCTTGATGAATTCTTCCAATTCTGAGAGCTCGAATACCCTATTTGTCAATACAAGTATGGAAGATATGACTATATCAGCAAATTAATGGTTAGTGAGAATGAAAAAGGAGCCCCTAAAAAAAATAGAAAAACCCCCAAAAGAATCTCAAGAGGAGTTCTGGTTCGCACTGAAGGATGAGTGATGCCTCCATCACAAATTTATCTAGAAAATATTTTCTGCCCCATGGCACCAAGGTGTGATAACCTGAAGTTTGATGCTTATGGAGTCACAGTCCTCCAGCACAGAGACAGACCCATCAGTCCAAGCTGAACATAATCCCAAACTAAATTAGTCCCACTTGCCTGCTCCTGACCCATATCCCTCCAACACCTTTCCTATTCATATATTTAATTAAATGTCTTTTAAACACCGTAATTGTGCCCACATCCACCACTTTCTCAGGAAATTCATTCTACCCTCTGTGAAAAATTTGTCCCTCATACCTTTTTTTAAAAACCTCTGTCCTCTCACCTTATAAAATGTGCCCCCTGGTCTTGAAATCCTACATCTTAGGGAAAGACACCAACTATTAAGCCTATCTATACCCCTTTATGACTTTATAAACCTCTATAAAAAGGTCAGCCCTCAACCTCCCACAGGCCAGTGAAAAAAGTACCAGACTTTCTTTATAACTCAAATCTTCCATACCCAGCAACATCCTAGTAAATCTATGTTCTGAGACAGTAAGCTATTCCTATTGCCCCAGACCATTCACCCCTTGCCAAGAGTCTAGCTCTCAACTGTCACCCAATTATAGCAGAAAGTGCACCCATCCATACAAATGGCTACACTTGACTCGGCCAATTTGATTGGTCTAAGTCAGGGAGCAACCAGCAACTAAGCTTGGTAACTCCCACCTCAAAAGGAATGGACAGAATTGAAGATGTTGCATAGTGGTAATGTCCTTGCAGTAGCAATATATAAACCCAGGTGGATGCTCTGGGAATGTGGGTTCAAACCCCATCATGGCAAAGTAAATGAATAAATGGTGGAATATAAATCCAGTCACAGTAATACTGGCAGTGAACCCATCATCCATTGTTGCAAAATAAAAACCAGGCCAAACCAATGTGGTTCACTAACGTCCTTTAGGGAAGGAGATCTGCAGTCCTTACTTGGTCTGGCTTATTTGTGATGCCAGACTCCATTCAAATATAATTGGCTCTTAATCACCCTTGGAAATGGCCCTGGCAAGTCACTCAGTTCAACAGGCAATTGGTGGTGGGGGGCAAATACTGGCCTTGCCAGTAACACCCACATTCCATGAAAGTGAGTGCAATTATTATAAATCCTATTTAATATCACCCATCAAATGGTCAACAAAGCATTGTCCTGGAGACGCTCAGTACTTATACAACTATAACTCAAAGAACACAAGCCAGACCACCATGCAAGCCAACCTTCCATCCATTCGCTCCATCCACACTTCTTGTTGCCACAGAAGAGCAGCCAACATCAAAGATCCCTCCCACCCTAGTTACAATCTCTTCCATCAGGTAGAAGATAGAAAAGTTTAAAACACACATATTAACAGGTTCAAGAACAGCTTCTTCCCCACTGTTATTAGACTTCCAAATGGGCCTCTCAAATTTCAAATCTAATGTTGATCTTGCTCTTTGTGCACCTTCGCAGCAGCTGTTACTTTGCCTTCCTCGTTCTATTACTCTATGATCTTTGTATGTTATGATCTGCCTACACTGCACGCAAACAAAACTCTTCACTGTACCAGGTTCATGTGACAATAATAAAATCAAATCAAAGAAGTGAAGAAACTGGACTGTGTCAAAACAGTATCACGTTATTTTCCAGTTCCTAATGATACTAACCAGAACTTTGATTTTCACGATAAAAAGGCCATCAATCCCGCAAATGGGACTGGAACCACAGCACTTTAATCCAATTTCTAAACTAGAACCTGCAACTATAGGCGAGAGTTTAATTATACAGCTAAACTGGGTGCAAGGTTAAAGGGCATTTTGGAGGATCTGGCAAGAATCAAAAGGAAAGCAACATCAAGGGAGAAATTAGACCAAAAGCAAAAAGCATAAACAATTTTCCCAAGACTCTGGCTGCATACTTACGGTTCTTGTGGAACATAACCTTGATCTCTCCAATTGTTGCATTTGGTTCCACCTGTTTTTATAAAGAAACACAGCCCAGAGTTAAGGTAAAACAAAAAGTCTCAAATCAAACTCAACTTCCACACTAACAGACACACTTCAGAGTCTGTCATGTACCTATTAAACTAAATTAGGCATGGTGCTTCAGATCATATTTTTGAAATCAGCTATTTAACCCAGGGGAGTATCACAACTGCCTGTATTTCACAAAGTTGGCACTTTCCAACAGGTGACAGACAACAGTCTGGGCCAGAAAGTTTTTTTAAGTTCAGCAACCTCGGAGACTGCCACAGTTGAAATACACAACCAAACACTCCACCCTACCTCCTCGACACGTCAGCTAACATCTCAAACCTTTCTTCCAAATAGGACAATAGTTAACACAAGGTAAAGTCAGTGAGGTTATTGGTCAACAATGCAGGCAACATGGGCAGTCAGGGGTATGAACCCAATCCAGATCTGGCCATGTGAGCTAGAATGAGGACCAGGACCCAAAAAGCTGAGAGCCGTTTTAAAATTAACATCTTGACGCAATAAGATTGAGTCTGCAACCCTCATGCCATCAATCTTCACATCAGTATGAATCATAGATCAAGGGAGTTCACTTTAGAGGTTGGCACAGATGCAGGTACATACTTGTAAGGAGAGAGATGAAAAGCAAACTCTGCTTCTGCCAGTATCTGCTCCCAAGCACTGAGCATGCACACAGCAACTAATGCCAATGAATGCTACACCTATGAAATCAGACCAGCGTCTTGACTGACTGACACAGGCAAGGTTTGGAATAGTGACAATTAACCAGGTCCAGGCCAACATTTATCCTCCGGCAATACCCTCAATGGGTAATTTCACCATGGGGGCATTGTTCTTGGTGGCAGTTTGCTATGGACAAAGTGCCTGGCATGAATCCCACACTACAACAGTAACTGCTCTAAAAGGACTTCCTTTCAGGTGAAGCACCAAGGGACATCTCACAGGTGTCAAAGGTAGCAACCTTCTCCTTCTCTGAGTATCTGCCCCAAACTGTGAGAGGGCTCAAGTGCTACGAGTACTTAGCACATCAGACCAAAGAACACAACCCAGCTCACCTTCAGTTTTTGATCCTACAAATAAATTAAGAGCATAAGTGTAACTAGGGAGAAAGTAGGGCTCCCCCAAAGATCAACAAAACCATCGATGTTTGAAACCACAGGAGATGGGGGAGATATCACATAAGTATTTTGTTTCGGTATTTACAGCAGAGAAGGACTAGGGAGCTAGGGAACTTGGGAAATAAATAGTGATGACTTGAAAAAGCGTCCAAAATACAGAAAAGGAGGTGCTCAACATCTTAAATCAAAAAGGTGGATAAATCCCTGGGGCCTGATAATAGGTTCAAACAGTGTAGTAAAAGGCCTTTTGGCCCATTGAGTCTTCACCATGAAAGTGCACTAATTTCAATTTCCTGCACTTGTCCCATATCCTTGAATGTTGTGATATGGGAAGTACTCATCAAAATATTTAACGCAAGGTTTCCAGCCTCCACCACCTTCCCAAGCAGTGCATTCCAGTTTCTCACCACCCGCTCAGTCAAAAATGTCTTTTCCCCCCCCAGAATCCCTCGGAATTTCCTGCCTCGTACCCTAAAACAGTGCCCCTTCGTGACTGACACCTCAACCCCCAAAGGGGCACAGCTGTTCCGTGTTCACCCTGTCTATTTCCCTCAAATCGTATACACCTCAATCACATACTCCCTCAGTTTTCTCTGCTCGAGAGAAAACAATCCAAGCCTATCTAGTCTCTCCTTGTATCTCAATTTTGCCATCCCAGGCACCATGCCCATGAACGTCCTCTGTACCCCCTCTAGTGCTATCACATCCGTCCTGTAGTGAGGTGACCAGAACTGCACACAGCACTCCAGCTGCGGCCTGACCAATGCTCTGTACAACTCCAACATTATCGCCTTGCTCTTATACTCTATGCCACAACTGACAAAAGCAGTTGTCCACACGCTTTCCTATTCATGTGCTACAAAGAAAGCAAAGAACAAAAAAAAACAGCACAGGAACAGTGCCTTTGGCCCTCCAAGCCTGTAGCCACATGCTGCCTGCCACAACTAAAACTCCCTACACTTCCGGGGACTGTATCCCTCTAGTCCCATCCTTTTCATGTATTTGTCAAGATGCCCTTTAAAAGTCACTACAGTATCTGCTTCCACTACCTCCACCAGCAGCAATTTCCAGGCACCCACTACCCTCTGTGTAAAAAACAGCTTGCCTCGTATGTCATCTTTAAACCTTGCCCCTCACACCTTAAATAATGGCCCCTGGTAATTGACTCTTCTACCCTGGGGAGAAAGCTTCCGACTGTCCACTCTGTCCACGCCCTTCATAATCTTGTAGGCCTCTATCAGGTCACCCGTCAACCTCCAATGAGAACAACCCAAGTTTCTCCAACCTCTCCTCATAGCTAAATGTCCACCACACCAGACAACATCCTGGTAAATCTTTTCTGTACCGTCTCTAAAGCCACCACATCCTTCTGGTGATCTGGCGACCAGAACTGAATACAATATTCCAAATGTGGCTTAACTAAGGTTCTATAAAGCTGCAACATTACCTGTTTAATTTTTAAACTCAATGCCCCGGCTGATGAAGGCAAGCATGTGGAATTCATTGCCATGGAATGCAGTGGAGGCCGGGATGTTGGATGCCTTCAAGGCAGAGATCGACAAATTCTTGATCTCAGAAGTAATCAAGGGCTACGGGGAGAGTGCAGGGAAGTGGAGTTGAAATGGCCATCAGCCATGATTTGAATGGTGGAGTGGACCCGAGGGGCCGAATGGCCTTTCTTCCACTCCTAAGTCTTATGCTATATGCCTTGTTGACTATCTTCCCCACCTGCGTTGCCACTTTCAGTGACCTGTGTACCTGTACACCCAGCTCCCTCTGCCCATCAGTACTCTTAAGAGTTCTGCCACTTATTGTATAAAAATGACTGGAATTTGAATTCCATCCAGCGTGGTGGTATTTAAACCTGGGGCCCCAGAACATCAGCTAGATTAATAGTCTAGAGATAACACAACTAGGCCATCACCTACCCAGTGTTCTGCCAACTTCAGGGATCTGTGAATAATTATCCCAGGATCCCTCTATTTCTCTAAGCCTCCCAGTCTCCTACCATTCATTAAATAATCCCGCTTCCTATTTCATCTTCCGAAGTGGATGACCTTGTACTATCAAGGTTAAATACCATCTGACCAACCCATCTATATCTTCCTGTAACCTACAAACATCTTCTTTGCTGGTAACCACTCTACCAGTCTGCATGTCAACTGCAAACTTGCTTAACATTCCCCCCACATTAATTTATATCATTTATGTACACAACAGACAATAAGGGTCCCCAGTGCTGATCCTTGTGGTACATTAATGGACACCAGCCTCTAATCACTCAACCAGCTTCTACCACTACCCTTTGTATCCTATGACGAAGCCAATTTCCTGATCATCTTGCCAAGCTTTCCCTAATTCCATGTGCTTTAACCTTCTCAGCCACCCCATGGGACCTTGTCAAAAGCTTTGCTAAAATCTATTCAAACAATATCAACTGAACTTCCCTCATCCACACACATCAGCACATTTTCAAAAATTTCTAACGAATTAAACACTAAATGGATGGGCCTAGGGAGTGTTCCTCAACAAAGAGGCTGAGGGGGGCAGCTACACAGTTCCTTGTAAGTGGAGTCCCAAGCAGACGGGGTGGTGAAGGCAGAGTTTGGCACACTTGCCTTCATTGGTCAGTAAACTGTATATCAGACTTGGGATGTCATGCTTCAGCTCCTGAGGATGACGACGACGACGACAACAACGTGGTCACTTTTAAAATACTGCCTACAATTCTGGTCCCCCTACTATAGAAAAGTTGTTGTTAAACTCAAAAGGGGTTCAAAAAAGATTTGGTTTGGAGGGATTGGAGGGTTTGAGCTATATGGAGAGGTTGACTAGGCAGGAGCTACTTTCCCTGGAGAGTTGGAGGCTGAGATGTGACCTTTTGAGGTTTATAAAAATCATGAGCAACATGGATAAAGTGAATAGCCAATGTATTTTTCCCATGGCAGGGGGGTCCAAAACTAGATGGCACAGGTTTAAGATGAGCAGGGAAAGTTTAAAAAGGGACCTGTGGGACAACTTTTTCCACACAGAAGGTGGCGCGTGTATGGAACAAGCTGCCAGAGGAAGTGGTGGACTCTGATACAATTACAACATTTAAAAGGCATCAGGATGGGTATATGGATAGGAAGGGTTTAAGAGGGAAATGGGCCAAATGCTAGCAATGGGACTAGATCCGTTTAGAATACCTGGTCAGCATGGACAAGTTGGACAGAAGGGCTTGTTTCAATGCTGTACAACTCCATAACTGGGGATGCTGGAAACCAGAAACAAAAATAGCAACAGCTGGACAAGTTCAGTAGGTCTGACTGCCCTGTGAGAGAAATCAAAGGTTTACATTTCGGGTTGCGTGACCCTTCTCAGAACTGATGGGTTTTCAGCCCCTTGAGTCAGTTCTGCTTTTCAATTAAATTCCAGCTGATCTGTACATTGTCTCATAGAATCACAGGATCCCTGCAGTGTGGAAGCAGGCCATTCTGCCTCAAATGTCCACACCAACCCTTCCCAAAGAAACCAACCCTTTCCATGCTGCACAACTCTATGGCTGATGAGTGCTGGGGTGGGACGAAGCCTATGAAAAGAAATTAGATCACTCCAGAAACATCTAAACCCACTGGTCCTAAAGTGGCTGCCATACAGATAGGACAGCCTCCTGCTCTGCCAAGCTGAAGATTGATTCCACAGTTAACAACGGAAATGGTTGCCAAGTCAAAAAGAGAGTCCCCAAGCCTATCAATGGGTATTTGACATTCCTCTGATCCAATGAGCATTCCATTTCAAATCATATAAAAGCTAAGAGGAAACTCTCTTACTTCTGGCTGGAAGAGATGAGAATCCAGCTCAACTGTCCCCTTTCTGCTAGATACATTGACCACACAGCACTAACTGCCTCTATCACGAAGAGAAATCGCTACAGGGATGTGATCAGTTGGAATGTGGCCAACTTTGTCCTTACCCCACTGATCAGCTGCAACCTAGCTAAAACAAAAAAAGGGAACTGTTCTGAACTAGGGTACTTTAATTTCCTACAGTTCACTCCCACAAATATTGCTCCATCAGGTTAGGTCTGGTAGCAACTTCCATGTCCATGGTACCACACACAGATATGTTTCCTCCAGTGACTCCTATCCAGGCACAACATCAAGAATGGAATGGGGCTGGTGCCCTCTAGACTGGGCACAGAAGACCAAGGTTGTTAGCAGTAGAGAGCCGTTGGTAACAATCAGAAGTGATGACAGATGCCCACTTGGCAAGGTGAGCAAGTATGGGACCAGCCTCCGGGGAGCAACACAGACAGCCGACGCCTGTGCTGACTCCTCCAGATATGTACCACCTCCCCTGCAACCCGTGACCTCTGATAACCTTGCATATGGGTATGACATTTGAAGCCCTGTGAATAACTGGAGATGTCCACAAGGTAAAGCCACTTGTTGCAGCTTCACCAAGGCTCCTGGCTGGGTTGCCATTTGCCAGCTACTAAACAACACTCCACTCTATCACTGTGAAAGCCAGAAGCTTTTAAACAGCAGATAGCCTAGAGACCAAAGTCCAAGTGGAAAGTGGTTATCTTGTGGGGTGGAATATATCAACAAATGGACCAAGAAACAAAAAAGGAGAGAAATACGAATCTAGATCTAATCCTTGAATAATACACTACCAGAAAAAAAAGAGCCCATTCTGCTCGTCATGAGTGCCCCAAATCCTGTTTGGAAGAGTGCAGAGAGTCTCAGATGCTCTGCTCTTTCCCGAGAGCCTGCAGTGTTTGTGGATTCAAGCTTTTGTCCAACTTCCTTTTGAAAATTACCAATGAATGTTTTTTCCACTCACACATCAGTGACACCTACCCCTCCAAAACCCTTTAAAGCCCATGCTAGACCAGAGCAACTCACTGTACAAACTGGCTTCCATATAATAACCAGAGGTGATATCCCCTCATCACAGGGGGTCAGTTTAGCTCAGTTCACTGGATGGTTGGTTTGCAAAGCAGTTTTAATGCCAACAGTGTGGGTTCAAGCCCCAACACAGGCTGAGGTTACTATGCAGGACTCTCCTTGTCAACCTCTCCCCCACCACCTGGAGGGGAGGGGACACACACTGTGCCTTTCAGTTATGACCCTCCCAAGAATGAACACAGTTTCTCCCAATGTTCCTGATAGAACAGATACACCCTCAAATTGCTCCTGGTGCTGTCTCCATTTCAAGGAGTTTGTATAGGTATCAGGGGATGCCTTGGTCTATGATGTTGATTCATCACTTCCAATTAACAAGGTAATTGTGGGCTCAAGCACAGATTTTCCCAATGCACCTAGACTGTTTTCGACAAGCACAGGAACCTGTCCACAAACATACAGCCCCAGCAATTAACACTTTGTTGATATGTACTTTGCTGCCCAAACATACATATAATTGCACTTACCTTGTCCAGAAAGGTGAGCTTCTGCTTAGTCCTTGCGTCCAAGATCTCCACCTCAAAGAAAACACAAGCTTTTTTAGATTTCTTCTGCGATTTGTGGGGACGGCTGGGTAGAATCAGACCATTAGCCAACAAGAAGTTTGGCTCCGGCAGCATCACACTCATATTCATTGCAATTCCAATCAGTCCCACTCTAAAAGTTTAACCTTTCCTCCTCTCTTTCCAAAAAGAGGAGATTCTCGAATTGAAAATAAAATAAGGAGAACAGAAAAACAAAGTTCTGCTGCCCGAGGTACAGTGAGCCACGATAAAATCCGGTCATCTGCAGCTTCTAGACAGGACAGCTCTAAAAAGGAGACTGCCTGAGCGGAGGTAACCTGATAGCCTTGGAATGTGAGCTCCTGACAACTCCAACTAAATATAATCCAATTAAACAGCAGCAGAACATCTGGGACTCCAAGGGTTGAGTGAATTGGAGAAATGTACTCAGATTTTATTTGGGAATCAAACCAACTGGTAGTGCAAGCAGTCAGTGCGCCTGAGAGACCCCACATGGTCAGGGGTAAGCATCCCTGCTGTGTCCCAGAATGGGACAGACTGTGACAGAAGAGTGCAGTCCTCGCCAGGGGCACCAGGTACTGGCATAATCGATGAGCCAGGAGCATTTTCACCTGAATATGGTATTGGCATGGGTCAGCAGGATGTCCATAATCCCAGGCAACGACCAGACCACAGGACAAACTTCATCCAACCAATTTATGCTGGTGTTTATACTGCACACTCTGCTATCCCCATGTCTGCTTATCCCGACAGGACGCAAACGTCTTTGCCAATGAGCATTTGCTTCACATGATGTCCGGGGGTGTTACTTTCACCCAAGAGGACCAGACAGGAAGTTTACACATACTTTTATTTACCCTGCCTCTGCAGTGGCCCTGGGGTTTTTCAGCCAAGTGAATGCAGGGCTGAGGGGGAACAGGGGTATTTGTTTAAGACAGGTCAGCCACTGTGGTCTAGGAAAGGTTTAATGGAGCAGCCAGTTTTCACTGCCAAGTTGTTTCATACATGTCAGAGATGCCTCCTGTTGTCTGAATGCCAGCTGACACTCAGCGTTAAGGATCATGAATGTCAAGGTTCACAAATGAAGAACGCTTGCACTCTACTGGCCACGGAAGGATGATGACAGAGTAAACAGAACCTGGCCGGGGCAATCAAAAAAAAATACAACAAAAATCAGGTCAGGAGCTCAGCTGCATAAAATGACAAATACAGTTCCTTTAAAATTCAGAATCCACACACATTTCTAAAGTAGCAACGCTCATGATCTTCTTTCAAATAGACTATCCTCTTTCCCTTCTCCCCACCCAATAAATTATCAGATTCCATAAGCATGGGCCGCCCGTCACCTGACTGCACTGAGATCTCTGTGGCTGCTGCAACTTCCCATATAATCACACCCAAGGCAGTATCACAAACATTCCAAGGTGCTTTACAAAGGTGTTATCAAACAAAAAACTGATGTTGAGCCAAACCTCGAAAGGTTGGTCAGAAAAAGTAGGCTTTAAAGCAAGGAGGAAGAGGGAGAAGGGAATTCTGGAGCTCGGGGCCTTGGCAGCTGAAGGCACACAGTCAATAAAGTAGAAATTAAAACTGGATACACACAACAGGCCAGGATATGGGGGAAAAGCAGATATTTCAGCTTCGTAGGGCTGGAGGAGGATAGAATGCTTTGGCCCCTCCTTAACTTGAGAGTCTGGGAAAGAAGATCCCTTGATGCAGAGCTACAGAAAATAGGGAAATTACAGCATCTATATAATTTTCGTCAGCTGCATTCTAAATTGTATTGAAGTTATTGTTCTGGACTATTCTGACAAAAATGCGATAATTGAATGGTCTTAAATTGAGTATTTTACTGTACACAAGACTATAAAGACAGCAGACTTTGACAGTTTTCTTTAGCACTAATTAAATGAGAGTGCAATGGTGTGTTGGGGAAAAGGGGTCCGTATGTCTCTCTGTGCATGCAGGTGTGGGTGAAGACAATGAGTAACCCCACAGCACAGCCTGCATGTACACACAGCCAGGCAGTACTGGGATATCTCTACCTCGCAGGAATTGTGTGGTCCTGGAGATTTGAATACGGCTATTCTTGACAGTGTTGCATCATATCCTGACTCTCAAACTCAGCTTTGCCAGCGTCAGCTTTTTGGGACTCTTACAAGTGACAGCGAGAACAGTTTTAAACATCCTATGTGGTGAAATGAACTAATTCCTCACTAGGAAGAGATTCTTATTTCATGCCCCGATATGGCTGATGAGCAAGTTTCACTGCAGACAGGCCTCTGGAGAGCTTTGCAATCACAGGCCTGTGAAAGCAAGCAGAGGCCTGCGTTAATGCGCTAATGGCAGCACCTTATGTGCAGCTGTTAAAACAGAACACTGAGCTCAGCTTGTGTCAGTCATATTAATAGAAGCCACAGGCAGGACAAACACAGTGGGCAGCGCACAGGAGAACAAAACGACCATCACACACCCGTACTTCACAAGGAGGCCAAACCGGTAGCCGAAATGGATTTTTACTGGGAACCGCGGCTCCATAATCATTCCACAAACAGTAAGCTATCCAATGCTTTAATCTGTCAAATAGAACAGATCATGCTATTGTTTTTAAAATGCTGTAGATGGTTTGGGAGAAAAGTTTCAGCAGATACAGACTGTAATTGGGGTCCTAGAAGTAAAATTCTGCAAGCACAATTCTTTCACTGCTTTTCAACAGTTTGGCTCTGGGCTGGACTTGTGACAAAGTTAAGAATAAATAAAACAGACTCTTCAAGAATGAAAACCTTTTGGAGACAGACGTCACTGAGTTTTCTGCAGTGAGTCAGAACACAAAACTCTTGACACATGGTCAGACCTAAACTAACTGGTGTTTTATATAGAAACTCAAGGAGGAGACAGTGTGGGACTGGAAGAGAAGGAAGAACAATCGTGGCCATAAGGAGCTGCCACTGGTGTTCCACAGAAACTTTCTCCAACAGAGACAGCTGGGTTTAAGTGGCTACAACTGGGTCATTTTCACATTGACTGCCCTGATGTAGGGGTGTGACAAAACAGAAAAAAAAAACTGGTGCACTTAAACAGCATACTTGGTAATTTATCAAATTATAAGCTGTCCAAAACATTTCCAGTCACTTAAACCCAGGCAGTATCAGGTCGGGAAAGACATAAGGCAGCTGTATACAAATGTTCTCATTCTGCCAACTGCCAAGTGCTCCTCAGACTGAGCAACATAAATGCCATGACTGTTTTCAAATTAAGTTCCAGCTTCATGCATAGTTTATAGTCCAACAGGTTTATCTGAAATCATAAGCTTTCAAAGCAATGCTCCTTCCACAGGTGACCAAGGAGCAGCAATTTCAAATAAACCCGTTGGACCTTAACCTGGTGTCATGTGACTTTTGACTTTGTCCAGCTCCTTCCAACACCGGCACCTCCACACGATGAATAGTAGTCAAGCAACAAAAAAAAAAGTGTTCTATAAAATGTGAGCAGTCTGAGCAATGTTTGGAAACCAATACATTCAGGGGGAAATAGGTGCTGTAAGATCTTTGATTCCCAAAACTCTGCACCCCTAAAACTTTTGACGAGTCACGTGCACATTTGCTATACAGTAATGTTGCTGTGTGCCGTAATCATCACCAGGTATGGTAATGATCGCTGCGTACAGTACTGATCGCTGGTGATCAGCCAGTGCATGACTCCACTACAAGTAGAGTCCACTATTCTAGACATAACAGGTGGTTGAAAGTGAACAAGTCGAAATTTGACTTTTTTTGAGTAAAATGCCTGTGTTTGCAGACAACGCAAAGCTGAATGGGAAGGTGAGCTGTGAGGAAGATGCACAGATGTTTCAGTACGATTTGTACCATTCGACTGAGTGGGCGAATGCGTGGCAGATGAAGTATAAATGTGGGTAAATGTGAAGTTCAGAAACATGAGAAGCAATCTCATAGAAACCAATACCATTCTAATAGAATGGGATGGAGTAATTGCAGGAAAGATGTTCCCAATGATCAGGGAGTCCAGAAGCTGCGAGGCAACTGTCTAAGGATATGAGGTAGTGCATTTAAGGACTGAACGGAGGAGAAATTTCTTCACCCAGACAGTGGTAAACCTGTGAAATTTTCAGCCTCAGAAAAAGTGGTTAGGGTCTGAAACATTGAAATGTTTCAAGGTGGAACTCGATATAGTTCTTACTGCTAAAGGGATCAAGGAATAGAAGGAGCAAGTAGGAACAGAGGACAGAGTTGGATTATCAGCCATGACCCTATTGAATGGTACTGCAGGCTCAAAAGGGCCGAATGGCCTATTCTTGCTCCTAATCTCTAAGTAATTCTGATGTAGCATCTGAAGATGGACTCTGTCAGGCCTCAAATATGACTTTAGGGTAGTCAGGATAGTGCAAGTTAAAAGGATGACTTTGCAAAAGTTCCAGCCATTGGGAGTGTTTTAGTCAGCTGCAAAACATCCACAAAGACAGATTCTCTTTGTTTTTGGGGGGGGGGGGGTGCGGGGAAGAGGGACAACCAGCCTAAACTATCAATCAGTGGTGTGAAAAATCTACTACCTTGGAAAGCAGCATGATTTATATGCTTGCAAATATAAAAGGTTGGCAGACTGAGGAAAGCAACAACATACCTTGCCTCATAAGCCAAGGTGTTATGTATTTCTAGAAAGGAGGTAACCATAAGCTGTTTGCACAGGAAACCCCACATTGAAGACCTAAGAGGTATATAGGACAATCATAAATGGGAGGACTAACTGAGATATTGAGCTTCCTGCCTCCTAGTGCACTAGGTCCTAGTAGTCACTGGGCTACATGACACCACTGGAGATTCAACCAATAGTTACTGTAATGAACTCAATTTCAGATAATTTGAGAGGATTAAGCAGTTACCAATGCCTTTTGTGGAAATGCAACAGACTTTTAAATCACATAGATCACTCCAAGTAGAGTGGAACATTGCAATTTCATTGGGGTAACTGAAAATTAAGCACACAAAAGAGTAGTTCATCTATCACACTAACAAAAGGTGCCCAAAAGCAAGCTCAGGGAGGACGTAATTGTGATCAGTGATAATGGGAACTGCAGATGCTGGAGAATCCAAGATAATAAAATGTGAGGCTGGATGAACACAGCAGGCCAAGCAGCATCTTAGGAGCACAAAAGCTGACTTTTCGGGCCTAGACCCTGATGAAGCAACAAGAGAGAAAAAGCTGGGTTCGGTCATTGGGAACATTTTCCGCTTTTGGAATACAGATGGAAAGCGGAGAACAAGACACAGGGAACAAGAGATTTGAGGAAGTACAGGCAAGTAGGAAGAGGCCACAATAATCTGGAAGGAGTCCTTCAATCAATATTGCTGAAAACAAGCAGCTTGCTTTTATGTGGCACTTCTAACACAAAACTTTGAAGTCTTTCACAGTAAACAGAAAATGAATTTTTCTGGAAGCGCACAGGTGATACAAGGTCCGGATTCCAAAAGCTCAGTTAAGGAGGTAGGGTTTTTAAGAATCGGCTTAAAGAAAGGAAAAGTCAGAGAGATTTAAAAGGAGAACATTCTGGAGCTTATGGTTCAGACCCTACTCAAGAGTGTAGATATTGCAGGCAGTCATCTGAGTGGAATTTCACATTTAGAGAGGGCCTGAATGATCTCGAAGACAAGACCAACAGTTTTAAAATAAAGATGATGTTTAACTGGGAGCTAATGTAGGTCAGTGAGCCACAAATGGTAGCAGGATTTTGACAAGCATGGCTATTGAAGGCTAGGATTTTGGAGTGTGTGTCAGGCAGGAATGAGCTGGAACAGCCAAGTGTACGGGTAATAAAAGCATGATGAGAATTTCAGCAGAAATGGCAGAGGGAAAAAATACTCGATCTTTAGAATAGCAAGATTATACTTTCAGAAACACACATATCACTGGCCATCCACTTATAGAATCATAGATTACTCTTTTAAACATAGCTGCGGAATTGGTGACATAACAGAAGCTCTGTAAATTTGAGCTCAGCCAAAACTATACTTCCTCTTCCTTCTAACTCCCGCACCATCCTGACCTGTCCCACTCATAACCCTCAAACTCGGTTCTATAGCTGCTCCCTGAATGGCTGTGTGGTTAACTCTTCACCACCCTCTGAAATGGCTGAGTGATCCACTCCACTGAAAAGCAATTAGGGGTGGGCAACATCCACATTCCATAAGTGAATAAGCTTTGTGTACCACTTTTTTGTGTTGACAAAGTAAAATATAGCAAGACACTTTTGAGAAACGTTGTCAAAAGCATTTGACCCTGAGCAGCACACAGAAACTAGAGCAAATGTTTCAAAACCTCCTCAGAAATGTAAGTTTTAAGGGAGGAAGAGGCTGAGACTTTTACAAGAGATCAGAGGGAGGCTATTTGGCCTTTTGTGTCTACGTTGGTTCTCTAAAGGAATGACTTACTTATTATCGATCTGATACGTTCTCCCCTTATACCCTACACTTTAATTCCCTTGAAATAACAGTCCAATTTCCTTTAGAAAGCCTCTATTGAACTGAGCCAACACACGCTCTAAGGCAGTGAATTTCAGACCCCGATTACTCATTGTGGGGAATAACCATCCCTCCCATTACTTTTTTTAAATCTTTGCTGCTTTCGTCAATTTCTTTGAACTTGATACACGCTCATTCTTGATCCTTTCACAATTGGGAATGTTTGTTTCTACTCAGTCCAGACCCCCTCGTGATCTTTGAACACTTCTATCAAACCTCTTCTCAGCTTGCTCCAAGAAAAACCAGTCCCAGCTTCTCCAATTTCTTCTTCAGCAGTTCCAAGGATGAGGAATTTCATTCATGTAGGTCTTTTCTGCACTGTTTGTCCAATGCCTTCCTAAACTGTAGTGCCCAGAATTGTACATAATAATTCTGCTGAGGCCAAACTATTGTCTTACACAAATTCAATGTAATCTCCCGCGCTTTAAACATTTTTGTTCACAGGCTGGTCGTAAGGCCTGTATTTATTGCCCATCTTGACGGCCTTCGCAAAAGGTGGTAGTGAGTGTGTACTCTATACCCTTATTAAAAACTGCGATGCTTTGTTAACTGTTTTCTCAATCCAAATTAGGAAGGAATCTCTGAGTTTATGTCTAGACAGACGAAGGCATGGCCACTAAATGGTGAAATCAAGAACGTACAAGAGAGAGAACAATGCAGTGAGCCATAAAGCTGTTTTGTTTTGCCCATTGTGGCTGTTTAGCAGAGCTCTCAATTGGACCCACTCCCTGCTCTCCCTCCTCAGCTCTAATGCAGAGGCTCCTAGCAGATTACAGTAATAAGGAGGAATTTGAAAGCCCAGGAGAAAATTGGAAAATGGGAGGTGCTGCCGTTCAGGGAGCAGCTGAGCAGGGGCCAGTGAACCCGATATCAGTGGCAGCTAGGGTGTTGGAGGGAATCCTGAGGGACAGAATTGACATGTATTTGGAGGGCAAGGACTGATCAGGGATAGTCAACACGGCTTTGCGTGTGGGAAATCATGTCTCACTAACTCGGCTGAGATTTTTGAAGTGACAAAGAGGACTGATAAAGTCAGAGCAGTGGATGCTGTCTATCAGAGCTTCAGTAAGGCCTTCAACAAGGCTCCTCATGGTAGATTGGTTAACAAGGTTAGATCACAGGGAATATAGGGAGAACTAGCCATTTGGATTCAAAATTAGCTGGAAGGTAGAAGACACAGGGTGGTGGTGGAGGGTTTTTAAAATCAGAATTGAGGCCTGTGACCAGTGGTGTGCCTCAATGATTGGTGCTGGGTCCACTGTCTTTTTGTCATTTACATAAATGATTAGGAAGCAAATGTAGGAGGTATGGTTACTGAGTTTGCAAATGACACCAAAATTGGAGGTGTAGTGGACAACCAAGGAGATTACCTCAGAGCACAACAGGATCTTCATAAGATGGGCCAACGGGCGGCACGCGGAGTTTAATTCAGATAGATGTGAGGCGATGCATTTTGGAAAGGCAAATCAGGGCAGAACTTGTACATACACTTAATGGTAGGGTCCTGGGGAAGTGTGGCTGAACAAAGAGATCTTGGAGTGCAGGTTCATGGTTCCTTGAAAGTGGAGTCCCAGGTAGACAGGGTGGTGAAGATGGCGTTTGGTATGCTTGTCTTTACTGGTGAGTACACTGACTGCAGGAGTTGGGAGGTCATGTTGAGGCTATACAGGACATTGGTGAGGCCACTTTTGGAATACTGCATTCAATTCAGGTCTCCCTTCTATAGGAAAGCTATTATTAAACTTGCGCGAGTTCAGAAAAGACTTACAAGAATGTTACCTGGATTTCAGCTGTAGGGAGAGTCAGAATACAAAGAACCAGGCCTTTCGACACATGATGTTGTGCCAAACATGACGCCAAATTAAACTAACCCCTTCATCCTGCCCATGGCCCATATCCCTCCATCCCTTACATATCCATGTGCTTATCTAAAAGCACCTTCAAATGCCCCTACTGTATCTGCCCCCACCACTACCCCGGCAGAGTGTTCCAGACTCCTATCACTCTAAAACACTTGCCCTTCACGTCCCCTTTGAACCTTCCCCCTCTCACCTTAAATGCATGCCCCTTAATATTAGACGTTTCAACTCTGGGGAGAAAAAAAGATTCTGAGTGTCAACCCTATCTATGCCTCTCATCTAGACTTCTATCAAGTCTCCCCTCAGCCTCTGCTGCTCCAGAGAAAACAACCTTAGTTTGTCCAGCCTCTCCTTAGAGCTCATACCTTCTAATCCAGGCAGCATCCTGGTAAAACTCTCCTGCATCCTCTCCAAAGCCTCCACATCCTTCCTGTAATGTGGTGACCAGAATTGAATGCACTACCTCTAAGTGCGGCCTAACCAAAGTTTATAAAGCTGCAACATTACTTCCCAACTCTTGTAGCTAAATTCCCTGACCAGAAAATGGAAGCATGTCATGTGCCTTCCTTACCACTCTAGTTACTAGGGTGGCCACTTTCAAAGAGCTATGAACTAGAACTCAAGATCCCTCTACACATTAAACGTTAATAAAGGGTCCTGCCATTAACTGTACTTCCCCTAAACATTTGATCTTCCACACTTGCCCAGATTAAACTCCATCTACCATTTCTCCACCCATATCTGCAACTAATCTATATGCTACTATATCCTTTGGACAACCTTTTATACCATTCACAACTCCCCCGATCTTTGTGTGTTCTCTTGAATAGGCTGGGGCTATTTTCCCTGGAGTGTTGAAGACTGACAGGTGACATTATACAGGTTTATAAAATCATGAGGGGCATGGAGAGGGTGAATCCAAAACTAGAGGTCATAGGTTTAAAGTGAGAGAGGAAAGATTTAGAAGGGACTTAAGGGGTAACCTTTTCACACAGAGGGTGGTGCGTGTATAGAATGAGTTGCCAGAGGAAGTGGTGGAGCCTGATACAATTACAATATTTAAAAAGCATCTGGATGGGTATGTGAATGGGAAGGGTTTCAGAGCGATATGGGCCAAATGCTGGCAAATGGAAGTAGACTAATTTAGGATATCTAGTCTCCATGGTTGGTCTGAAGGGTCTGTTTCTGTGCTATACGACTCTATGACTCTAGTTTCTTGTACAACAAGACCCAGCTGTTTAAAACAAAAATACAGAGCCTCACAAATTTTCTAGCAAGGGATCCCCACCAAAGCCTGGCCTCAAGTCTCAACTGTGTATTTGGGTGGGCTAGCAGATTTAGTGGAACTGAATAACAGGCCCTTTCCCTTCTTCAGTTACACCACCCACTGCCAAACTGGAGGGCTGCAAACCAGGAGAAGTCCAGTGACTGGGCCAGAGTTTGAGCAGATCTGTTGGATTCTGTAGGCTACCAAATCTTGCCGTTAACTAACAGCTGTTACTTCAGGACTGGAGTTGGAAAAAGATATTCTGCACTCTTCAGTGTCAATTCTCTCTTCCTCCAGAACCGAAACACAGCCCACAGGGTTCCATTCTTAACTAAAATGTCACTCGTCTGCCCTGAAACAATTCACAACACGAACTTGGCCCCTTACATATAATATTCGGTGTGCTTACTCTCCAGCTCAAAGTGTGGTTTCAGGCATATCGGTGTTCCTGCCCAACTTGTAGTTTATATTTACTCCTCTGGCATTATGTAGTTTGGAACAGGGAAATGTTTTCATTCACACCATTCTGTGGAAGATGGTCCTCTATTACACAGCCTTCATTTGATTTGGGTCACGTGTACCTAGGGACAGTGAACTGTTTGTTTTGTGTGCAGTACAAGCAGATCATCCCAGACAAAGTGCATTAAGGTGAGGAATACAATGTTACAGCTGCAGAAAAAGGTGCACAAAAGAGTGAGGTCAGTATTTAAAATTAACATTTGAGAGGTCCATTCAGCAGTCTAATAACAGAGGGGAAGAAGCTGTTCCTGAACCTGTTGCTATGTGTGTTTAAGCTTCTGTATCTTTTGTCCAATGGAAGAGGTTGGAGGAATTTATAACCCAGCTGTGAGGGATCTTTGACGATGTTGGCTGCCTTCCTGAGGCAGTGAGAAGCGTAGATGGAGTCAATGGATGGAAGGCTGGCTTGCATGATGGACTGGGCTGAGTTCACACCTCTCTGTAGCTTCTTGAGGTCCTGCTCAACATCTCCACTTGTGACTCAGTTTAAATCTTTCCAACAAGATCCGATGTGTTTCTCCCCTCAGCCTCACCAAACATGATGCAGGATTCTTTTTGATGAGTGCTACTTCCGTAAAGCCACTCTCGTGATTCGATGCTTAGTGGTCTCACTCAAGTTGGCAGATCATGGGTTCAAGCCCCATCATACAAGCTGACAGTATCTAGTGGCAGTTCAGAGGCACGTGCAATCGTTACTACAATGTAGGAACTGTAGTAATGTTCCTACTGTCGGGAAAAGCAGCCAGTGTGTACAGAGCAAGGTCCCACACAAACTGATAAACAGCCAGTTATTTCAGTGATGTTCAATGAACATTGGCAGGGAAGCCAGAGAGAGAAAAGTCACAGCACTGCTGATAGTGGGGTACTTCCAAAGCTGCAATGCGGTCAGCCTGGATGTTTGTGCTCAAGTCTTTGGCACGAGATTATAACAAATTGACCTTCTGAATCAGAAGCAGGAGAGCTAACCCACACCTGATGTACCGCAAGAACAGTGGCTCAGTGGTTAACACTGCTGCCTCACAGCACCAGGGACCCGGGTACAATTCCACCCTCAGGCAACTGTCTGCGTAGAGTTTGCACATTCTCCCTGTGTCCGAGTGGGTTTCCTCGCGCAGTCTAAAAGATGTGCAGACTAGGTGGATTGGCCGTGCTAAAGAGCCCGTGGTGTTCAGCCGTTGTGTATCTTAGGTGGATGGGTCTAAGTGGGATGCTCTGAGGGTCAGTGTGGACTTGCTGGGCTGAAGGGCCTGTTTCCACACTCTAGGGATTCTATGGAAAGAACCAGGGGGTCATCAAATTTGCCTCTGCTCGAAAGTCATCGTTCCCAGAGCATATCCCAAGACAGCGAATGCCTGAAACCATGCCAGTGTATATTTAGCCTGGCACAGTAACATGCTGTTTGATGTGGATGAATTCAGGATATCAGGTTTATACCTCTGCACAGACAGATGGAATTCAGCTCAGAACTTTACTTCTACCAGCCTCAAACAAATCCTCCCTGCGAATTAGCACCCTCGTGCTGCAGAAGCTGCTTGAAGCATCCCTCACGCATTGCTGTGAATTCATGCTAAGCTCCCCATTGAGGGCTAGACGTAGGCCTGAGTAAACAGAACACTGTCGGGTAATCCAATGTCACAGTTTGTACAAGCTGGCAGCTTCAGGGAATACTCAGCACAGACCACTCACTCCTCCAACTTGCAAATTATGGAGCAACATTCAGGAGGGTTGGACAGGTCAAGTTATAACACAGCCTGGCTGAGTGGTGCATAATTTGCAGCGTAATGGTTCAGATTAAGCATTCACATAAGTACTGTACAGCCTGGGTACGTGCTGCATTAACTGACTCCTTTTCCCTTACTAATGCTCGTTGGAGAGGGTAGGTCTCTCGATAGAGTCAGCCTCAGGCAGAGTCACATGGGATTCAATGAACGGTTGAGGATCCTGGGATTGCATTCATTAGAGTTTAGAAGGTTGAGGGGAGATCTAATAGAAACTCACAAGATAATGCATGGTTTAGGAAGGGTGGACGCTGGGAAGTTGTTTCCGTTAGGTGGTGAGACTAGGACCCGTGGGCACAGCCTTAAAATTAGAGGGGATAAATTTAGAATAGAAATGAGGAGGTATTTCTTCAGCCTGAGAGTGGTGGGCCCGTGGAATTCATTGCTACAGAGAGCAGTGGAGGCCGGGACGTTAAATGTCTTCAAGGCAGAGATTGATAAATTCTTGATCTCGCAAGGAATTAAGGGCTACGGGGAGAGTGCAGGGAAGTGGAGGTGAAATGCCCATCAGCCATGATTAAATGGCGGAGTGGACTCGATGGGCCGAATGGCCTTACTTCCACTCCTATGTCTTTTGGTCTTAATGGACAAACTGCTCTCGTCTGCCACAAAGCCCACCATGGGGCATATTCTACAGAAACACATTTTGAAAGCATGGCTTGTTTTGATTTTTTTGTTTTATTCATACATGGGCTGAGGGCGTCACAGGTCAAGATAGCATTTATTACCCACCCCTAATTGCCCATAGGGCAGTTGAAAGTCAACCACATTGCTGTGGGTCTGGAGTCACACGTCGGTCAGACCAGGTGAGGATGGCAGTTTCCTTCCCTAAAAGACATTAGTGAGACAAATGGGTTTTACCACAAAAATCGACAATGGACTTGCAGTCATCATTAGGCCCTTAATTCCACCATTTGCCATGGTGGGATTAAAACCTCGGTCTCCAGACCATTATTTTGGTCACTGGATTAAAAGTCCAGTGATAATATCACTAGGCCGTCACCTTCCTCAAAGAGACCATCATGACTGGCCCTGGATTGCCTGGGTGACTGTGCCAGGGAGACAATTCTTGAAGATCAGCTGTGGCTCACTGGTGATGTTCTGGTTCTAATGTTTGCTCTAGAGGCTTGTTACCCTAAGACCATAAGACCTAAGAGGACAAATACACCATTTGGCCCATCAGATCCATTCCACTATTAAATGGGATCATGGCTGACCTGATAATTCTCAATTCCACTTTGCTGCCTTATCCCCATAAGCCACTGATTCCCTTCCTGACTAGAAAATGGGCCTCAGCCTAGAACATACTTAATGCAACAGCCTTCAGAAACCTCTGTGTAAAGAATGCCACAGATGCACTCCCTTTTGTGACAGAGAGAGAGAGAGAGAGAGAGAGATATTTCATCATCCATCTTGTATATACAACCCCTTACTGAGAGATGGTGTCTCCTGGTCCTAGACCCTTGCACAGGGGAAAAACAAACACACTGCGTCAACCCTGTCAAGTCGCCCAACAATCTTGTTATGTTTCTTATAAATGAGTAACACTGATACTTCTGGTAAAGTGCCAGAGTGCAGAGTGCAGGTTACCTGGTACATTATCAATTTGCTGATTATGACGGTAATCACTCCTAAAATGCCCTGGAATAGCCTGCAAAACCTGCCAATGGAGGCTTGCTGGACCAACTACACGAGGTTTAAATGAATGGCTGAAGCTTGCAAGCATAGATATGTACCGCACAGAAATAGGCCTTACAGTACAACTCGCCCACGCGGACCAGTTACCCTAAATTAATTTCGTCCCATTTGGTCCATATCCCATGAAACTCTTCCTGTCCATATACCCATCCAGATACCTTTTTTAAATGTTGTAACTGTACCAGCCTCCACCACTTCTTCTGGTAACTCATTCCATACATGCACCACCCTCTGTTTGAAAATGTTGCCCCTCAGGTCCCTTTTAAATCTTTCCCCTCTCGTCTTAAAGCTACGCCCTCTAGTTTTGAACTCCCCTATCCTGGGGAGAAAAAAAAGTTACTTTAGCAATTTACCCTATCCATGCCAGTCATGATTTTATAAACCAGCCCCTCAGGCTGCGATGCTCCAGGGAAAATAGCCCCAGCCTAGTCAGCTTCTCCCTGTAGCTCAAACCTTTGAACCCTGGCTACATCCTTGTAAATCTTTTCTGAACCCTTTCAAGTTTAACTGCATCTTTCCTAAAGCAGGGAGACCCAAAACTGAACACCATATTCCAAAAGTGGTCTCACCGATGTCCTGCGCAAGCAGAGCTCCATTCACACTTTGCTGTATTACAAACACAAGACTACTTCAGACTGAAACACCTGGGATGAGGCGTGTGGGAGATGTCAAGAACTACACCTGAGCTAGAGTACATTATAGCGAGGTACCATATAGGAGCCGTCTGGTCTCACATACAACTGGTATCTGGCAAAGTTTAGTAGTAGCATGTGGGTTGTACTTTATATCCTTTGCACCCAGTTCTCCCCAGGCACCTTCCTCTGTTCACCCTCAGAGATCAGAGCCCAGTAGCTTGCATGTTTTTTTAAAAACAAAACCAAGTTATAGCATGGGCTCACTACCCAGTCACAACAGTGAACAGAATTTACATTACACTTTTGAAACATTAATCAAGCGGGACGATTTCATATCTTTTCAGCGAGGAAGCACAGATGGTTGTTTTCACTTTTGAGTAACTCGACTCTGCACTCTTTTCCTAACAGCTACTGAAAAGTTTCTCGTGTCAGCAATGAATGAATGGGATTGAGCCCGCACTCCCACCTAGTGGAAAATCAAGATACCGCAAGCAAGGGAATGAGTGTAGCAAAATTACACATGGGCGGCTATCTTGGACAACACTGCTCTGGGAGGCAAGCTGTTGTGCAAGTTCTTATTTCTTGTCTGCAATATTTATGTCAGTCACCTCCCTGATGGGTTGCTGAGTGAAGTTCTTCAGCTACATCCATACAAGTACCATCCATAAAAGACAGAGCATGAAATAAAAGCAATATCCCAATGGCATTGGTTGGAGCATAGGAGGTTGAGGGGTGACATTATAGGGGTTTATAAAATCATCATGGGCATGGATAAGTTGGATAGCAAGAGGTCCTTTTCCTGAGGTAGGAGAGCTCAAAATTAAAGGGTGTAATTTTAAGGTGAGAAGAGAGAGATTTAAAGAGGGGCAACTTCTTCCACAGTGAGGGTGATGCATGTGTGGAATGAACTGCCAGAAAAAGCGGTAGATACAGGCACAGTTACAACATTTAAAAGCCATTAGGACAGGTACATGATTGGGAGGAGTTTAGATGGATATGGGCCAAATGCAGGCAATGGGACTAGTTTAGTTTTGGAAACGCAGTCAGCATGGACGAGTTGGACCAAAAGGTCTGTTTCTGTGCTGTATGATGCTCTGGTCAAAGAGGCAGGTTTTTTAGGAAAGAATTTCAGAATTAGATACCTGAAGTTACAGCTGCAGAGGCAGGGCAAAAAGGAGTGGGAGTTATGCAAGAGGCCAGGGCTAAAGGAACACCGAGTTCTGCACAGTTTGTTATCTCAGAACCAACTCCTTTCAAAGCCGAAACATGCACATTTCTCCAATCCTCCCTCATAACCAGATGGTCCCGTGTTATTTTTCTTCTTACGAAAGAAAGAGAATATTGGTGATAAGCCAACAGTTTTTACATCTGCACAAAGAGAGGTACTCTCAAGTTCATTTATTCATTCACATGATGGAGGCGCTGGCTAGGCAGCATTTATTGCCCATCCTTAATTGCCCAGAGGGCAGTTAAGAGTCAACCACATTGCAGTGGGTCTGGAGTCACATGTAGGCCAGACCCAGTAAGGATGGCAGTTTCCTTCCCTAAACAAGATGGGTTTTTCGAACAGCTGACAATGGACCCATGGTCATTGTTAGACTCTTAATTCCACATATTTATTGAATTCAAATTCCATCATCTGCCATGGCAGGATTTGAACCCAGGTCCCCAGAACATTATCTGGGTCTCTGGATTAACAGTCCTCGTCACAGTTTTAAAATTGGGAGTTTCCCTTTGAGGCCAGCGTCTCCCAGCTTTGGACTGACACAGAAGAGAGAGTATCTTTTCCAGGTCCATCTTGTCAAGGCCATTTAGGATCTTATAAATTTCAATCAAATCATCCCTCCCTTTTCTAAACTCCAGTGAAAACAAGCCCAGTCTGCCCAATCTTTCCCCGCTCAGCAACTTGCTCTGAACTGCCTTCAATGCACTTCCATTCTTCCTTAATTAGAGATGAACATTGTACACAACGTGTAAGAGGAGGCCTTCTATGGCTGAAGTCAATCATCATTCTTTTATATCCAATTTCTTGGATAATAAAGGATTACATGCCAGGTACTTTCTGAATCAATTTGCTGTCGCTGCCTACAAGCTTCTTGTGATTAATCCACTAGTGCACCTAGATCCCTCTGCACTTCAGATTATGAAGCCATGCCCTATTAAATACATTTTTATTCTTCCTGCCAAGAATGAAAAGTTCTCAATTTTCTACATCAAACTTCATTAGCCAGACTTCTGCCCACTCACTGAACACATCGATGTCAGTCCACATCTTGGCTGTATCACCCTCAACATGCTTTCCCATCTACCTTTGTCATCTGCAAGTTTAGTCACCATGCCTTCAATCTAAATCATTGATATGAATTGTAACAAATCGAGGGCTCAATGTAGAGCCATGCAGAACCCCAATTATCAATCAGAAACAGGCCTAGGCTGGCTGGCAGAAAACAACCTTCAGTCCATACCCACTACACTGGGAGCTCCTCCTTTTCGCAATTACCTTTTCTATGGAATGTCAGTAAATACAGATACTGTGGCTATAAAATCAGGCAGAGGCTAGGATTTCTGTAACTCCTCTTCTCACATCCTCTTCACCCATCATCCACTGAAGGGCAGGCAGGTCTCTTGGTTTAACATCTTCAGAATCTAGCACCACTGACATTGCTGCACATCCTCCTGACTGCACTGCAACTGTCAGCCTGGATGACACACTTTAATTTGCAATCGTGTGGCCTGAGCCCACAGCTTGGCAACAGTACTGCCCACCAAGCAATAAAAACTCCATTTAAAACAAGAGATCCCATCTCCTTCACTTCCCTTTCAAAAAGGAAGAAAGTTTTTTTTTCCCTCCCAGCTCATTCCCAGATCTTTGTTGCCTGATTGTAAACTGCTTGCAGAAAAGTGATTTACGGTGAGATATCAAAAAAGGTTAAGTGGGCAAAGAGTTGGCAAATCGAGCATAATGTGGGAAAATGTGCAGTTGCTCATTTTGGGAGAGAGAATAAAGGAACAGTTTTATTTAAGTGTAGAAACACTGCAGAACGTTGCAACACAGAAGGGCTTGTGCATGAAACACAAAAAAAAACACAAAAAGCTAGCACACAGGGCAGCAGGGAATCAGGAAAATGAATGGAATGTTGGCCCTGATTTAAAAAGAGGTTGGAGTATAACAGTAGGGAATTCTTACTGCAACTGTACAAGGGGCTGGTGAGACCACAACTGGAAAGCTGAGAGCAGTTTTGGTTCTCTTATTTAAGGAAAGGTATCATTTTATTGGAGGTAGTTCAGAGAAGGTTCATCATGATCATCCCTGGTATGGAGGGACTGTCTTATGAGCAAAGGATAAACAGGTTGGGACTTTACTCACTGGATTTTAGAAGAATGAGAGATGATCTCATTGAAACATGTAGATTTCTTAAGGGGCTTGACAGGGTAAGTGCTGAGAGCTTGCTTCCCCTCATGATAGATCCTCAGACCAAAGGGCATGGTCTGAGAATAAAGAGATACCACTTTCAGACTGAAAAGTGGAGGAATTTCTTCTGAGGGTTGAGTGTCCTTGGAACTAATTGCCAGAGAGCTGGTGCCAGAAGATATTTAAGATGGAGGTGGATGGATTCTTTATCAGTTGGGAAAATCAAGGGTTGTGGGAAAACACAGGCATGTTTGAGGATAAAATTGTATCAGTGACAATAGGAACTGCAGATGCTGGAGAATCCAAGATAACAAAGTGTGGAGCTGGATGAACACAGCAGGCCAAGCAGCATCTCAGGAGCACAAAAGCTGACGTTTCGGGCCTAGACCCTTCATCAGAAAAGGGGGATGGGGAGAGGGTTCTGGAATAAATAGGGAGAGAGGGGGAGGCGGGCCGAAGATGGAGAGTAAAGAAGATACACTCTCCATCTTGGGTCCGCCTCCCCCTCTCTCCCTATTTATTCCAGTTCCCTCTCCCCATCCCCCTCTCTGATGAAGGGTCTAGGCCCGAAACGTCAGCTTTTGTGCTCCTGAGATGCTGCTTGGCCTGCTGCGTTCATCCAGCTCCACACTTTGTTATCAAGTTTGAGGATAGTCAGGAATGTTGGATCAGCCATGACCCGATTGAATGGTGGAGCAGATGCCAAGGAGTGAGTGGCCTGCTCCTGCTCCTGCTTCTATTTCTTATGCAGGCCAGGCATGAACACCAAAGCCTCTGCGCAGTAGAAACTGGGCACATTACTCAAGGTGCAGCCCAACAGTGCAGAGTCACAGGTACTGAAGTACAAGCTGTTGCACTGGGCAGCTGCTCACTATTAGTCACGTGCTATATCCAACACTCCTTGTCCACCCCCAGCTGCAAGTGGAGATGATGACAAACCATCTTTAGCTGCTGGCTGACTTGACCACTTTACAGGGCAGTTTAAGTGCCAACTGCGTTTAGGCTTGGGGCCCTTACCAGATAATAATGTCAGTTTTCCCTCCCTAAAAAGGGATATAATTGGATCACCTGGTCTTCATGGCATTCCGGCAGCTTCATGATGATTTGCATGGTAGCAGCCTATTTATTTCACAGATCAGATACATCACTACCTTCGTAATATGGAACTCAGCATTTTGCTATGTTAATTGTCTCTCCAACATGAATGGTCACAGTGGGTGCGTATTTTCAGGCATCGCTTCCTCCCTGTTCCAACCAGTCATCACAGGCAATTACCAGACAGGTGAAACACCATGGGGATACAGTGGTGTTCTGCAAGGTTCTATTTATCAGAGCCTGCTCTGCACAAACGCAAAAGCAGGAAAATGGCAGAACGATCTACAGATTGACAGAAGTACATCTCGTTCTCCTTTGAAGAGTATATTGGCACAGTTTACATTATCCAGAGACAGGGCAGGAGAATCATCATTTCATCTCAAAAGTACCATTTCCTTCAGTATAGGACTGCTGGCTTATATTGTGAGCTCAGGTTTCAGGAGCGAAACTTGAACCCGAGGCCAACACTAACCCTGAGCTACAGCCAAGACAAGCAGTACAGTACAGATCTTAATGGGATCTTTAATGGAAAGGCAAATCTTAGACTTAACTGCACATAAATAGACTCTTTGATCCAACTCGTCCAGATATTCTAGTGCTACCTGCCAGCATTTGGTCCAATTCCCTGTAAACTATTCCCATTCATGTACTCATCCAGATGTCTTCTAAATGTTGTAATTGTATCAGCTTCCACCACTTACTCAAGCAGTTCATTCTACACACACACGTTGTGTGTGTGTGTGTGTGTGTGTGTGTGTGTGTGTGTGTGTGTGTGTGCGCGAAAAAGTTGCCCGTTAGGTCCCTTTTAAATCTTTCTTCTCTCAGCTTAAACCTATGCCCTCTAGTTTTGCCCCTCATGATTTTATAAACCTCTATAAAGATCACCTGTCAGCCTTCGACACTTCAAGGAAAATAGCCCCAGCCTATTCAGCCGCTACCTACAGCTGAAACCCTCCAATTCTAAGAACATCCCTGTAAATCTTTTCTGATCCCTTTCAAGTTTCACAACATCCTTCCTATAGCAAGATGAGAATTGCATGCAGCATTCCAATAGTAGCCTAAACAATATCCTCTACAGCCACAACATGACCCTCCCAACTCCTGTGCTCAATGCACTGACCAATAAAGGCAAGTGTACCAAATGCCCTCTTCACTATCCTGTCTACCTGCAGCTCCACTTTCAAGGAACTATGAACTTGCACCTCAAAGTCTCTTTGTTCAGCAACGCTCCCCAGGACCTTACATTCAGTGTGTGAGTCCTGCCCTGATTTGCCTTTCCATTATGCAGCACCTCACATTTATCCAAATTAAACTCCATCTGCCACTCCTCAGCTCATTGGACCATATGATCAAGTTCTCATTGTACTGAGGTAACCTTCACTGCCCACTACACCTCCAATTTTGGTGCCATCTGCAAACTTATCAACCATACCTCCTATGCTAACATCCAAATCATTTTATATAAATGACATAAAGCAGCGGAACCCAGGACCGATCCTTGTGGTACACCATTGGTCAGAGATCTCCAGTCTAAAAAGCAATTCTCCACCACCCTCTGTCTTCTACCTTCAAGACAATTCTCTATCCAAATAGCTAGTTCTTCCTGTATTCCGTGTGATCTAAAAACTTATTAACCAATCTACTGAGGAACATTGTTGAACACCTTACTGACATCCATATAGATCACATCCATCGCTCTGACCTCATCAATCCTGTTCATTATTTGTTCAAAAACCTCAATCAAGTTAGTGAGACACAATTTCCCACACACAAAACCATGATGACTATCACTAATCAGTCCTTAGTTTTCAAAATACATACCAATCCTGCCCCTCAGGATTCCCTCCAATAACCAACCCACTACCGATGTCAGGCTCACTGGTCTTTAGAAACCTGGCTTTTCCATACCCTCTTTCTTAAATAGTGGCACCACATCAGCCATCCTCCAGTCTTCTGGCACCTCACCGGTGGCTATCAGTGATAAATACCTCAGCAAGGGGCCTAGCGATCACTCCCCTAGCTTCCTGGAGTTCTAGGGTAGACCTGATCAGGTCCTGGGGATTTATCCACCTTTTGGTGTTCAACTTTTTAAGACCTCCAGCACCTCCCCCACCGTAATATGCACGTTTTTCAAGATTTCCCTAATTATTTCTCCACATTCTTCTCCACAGTAAACACTGATGCAAAATACTTGTTTACTATCTCTCCCATCTCCTGCAATTCCACACAAAGGTGGCCTTGCTGATCTTTCTGGGACCCTATTCTCTTCCTTGTTACCCTTTTGTCCTTACTGTATTTGTAGAATCCCTTTGGATTCTTCTTAACCCTATTTACCAAAGCTATCTCATGTCACCTTTTTGCCCTTCTGATTTCCCTCTTAAATATACCCCTACTGCCCTTTTACTCTTCTAGGGAGTCACTCAATTTCTACTGCCTATACTGGAAATATCCTTCCTTTATATTCTTGAACAAAATCTCAATTTCTCTCATCATCGAGCAGTCCCTACATCTACAAGCCTTGCCCCTTACCCAAACAGGAGCATGCTATCTACAGACTCTTGTTATCTCGTTTTTACCAGCCACTCCTTTACCTGTGAACATCTGCCCCCAACTTTTGAAAGTTCTTGCCTAATAACATCAAAATTGACCCTACTCCGATTTAGAGCTTCAACTTTTAGATCCAGCCTATCCTCTTCCATCACTATTTTAAAACTAACAGAATTATGATCACTGGCCCCAACATGCTCCCTCACTGACACTCAGTTACCTGCCCTGCCTTATTTCCCAACAGTAGGTCATGTTCTGCACCTTCTCCAGTAGGTACATCCATGTACTGCAAAAGAAAATTCTTTCGCAGACACAAACTCCTCACCATCCAAGCCGTTAATACTATGGCAGTCTCAGACTGTTTGGAAAGTTAAACCCCGCCCCCCCAACCATTACCACTCTATTATCCTTACAGATAAATGAGATCTCCTTACAAATTTCATTCTCAATTTCCCACTGACGATTTGGGGGGGTCTACAGTACAATCCCAATAAAGGTGATCACGCTTTTCATATTTCTTAGTTCTACCCAAATAACTTGCCAGGAATATCCTCCCTAAGTACAGCTGTAATGTTATCCCTAATCAAAAATGCCATGCCCCTCCTTTCTTGATACCACCCCACCCCCCACCGCACCCCACTACCATCCATCACACCCCCCAGCCCCTGTAAATTCCTCTGTCTCTAACTGGCACTCCAACCGAACCGTGCGATCTGACTGATTCCCAACCAAACACACTTGCTGCAGACTTCATCATCAGTAACATGGAAGTGCTCCTTAATCTCCCACATACAACAGGAAGAGCACATAGCTCTACTAAAGACCATCTCTGCACATAAATCTACAAACCCAGAAAATAGCACAATCTTACTGCTTTAAAAGCAGTGCTACAGGCTGACTTGGTACCTATGTTTTTATATTTTTAAAGCTTAATCAAGAGACAGATCTCAATAGAAACATGATTTTTAAAAAAACCTCCATTCTACTCACTATTGTAGAGTTACAAAGGAAAGACAGTAAGGTTACACTTTTAAAAAAGCCACTTAACTTCTCCACTGCTGTGAGTGCCCACACACAGATTTCTCCAAGGTTAGCTGTGAATTTCACCGTTTGTTTATTTTTCTCAGAAGCAACTCAGATGTCCAGAGACACTTGAAACAAGTCAACAGTTGTGCATAATCACTGTTGGATAAGACAGTAGTGTAGGTTTCCTACTCCATTTGAATCACTTCCCACGTGGTCACTACCTTTCTCAGTCTTCCTCCTTTATAAAGAATCGTTGTTTTGATCTCTCTTTTCTCCAAAGTTCAAAACTGTCCAAATTTTAATAAGAATAATTACTGTCGATGACAGTGTACGAGTCAACATTCAAAGCCTCTGAACGTTAAAGTGAGGCTATCCATGCACAAATATAAAATGTAAACAGAACAGAAATTGCTGGAGAAACTCAGCAGGTCTGGCAGCATCTGTGGAGAGAAATACTGACTGTTTTTTTTTAAACCACAGATGCTGCCAGACCTGCTGAGTTGCTGCAGCTCTTTGAAACCAGAAAAAAAACACAATGGCAGTAATCCATATTAATGCAGAATAATTCATTGAATTAAGCTGACTACATAAAGATAAATGTTGTTTAACACAATGGTGCCCACTTGTCGAACTAGTGGAAAGACTCTGGAGATTTATAAGAGCTGGCATTGTCAATCTTTAGATGAACACAAACCCCATTGTCCACCCTTCCCTGACCAACAGCCCACTCCTAACTCGAAGAACCCAACTCTTAATTTTAATTGAAAGAAATCCAACCATCAAATTAATGAATCACTCTGAATAAACTGAAGTGTTAGAATAGCAAAATAAAAACGATGGCGGGGGTGGGGAGGGTGAAACCAAATTAAAATAGTGTTGAAGGGGGAAGATAATTCCCAGATTCCAACTCTCTCTGATACATCAGAGAATACTGACGGACACAGTGTGCTTCCTCTCCAAGGGCACACAGGCACAAACATAGCCTCGGAAGAGGGGCAGATCTCTCCACAGCCCGCTGCCTGGGCCTGGTTGATGGCTGCTTTATGCCATGAGGAGATCCTATGACCCGCCTGGCCCTCTCTGCAGATAGGGCTCACCACTGGACCAACTTCAGGGAGGATGAAGGGTCTAGGCCCGAAACGTCAGCTTTTATGCTCCTGAGCTGCTGCTTGGCCTGCTGTGTTCATCCAGCTTCACACTTGGTTATCTTTGGCTCACCACCCTTTTGCTTTTGCAAATCCACCAGCAAAACTCTCACTCACTTCATTGGAAACAAACAACTAACACTACCCACCAAAAGCAGTCTAGCAATGACAAATAAAAAAGTGGAGGAACAAAGGAGGGAAGAAATCAGCTCTCTTTAATATTGAGGTGCTCACCACAAAGTAACCTATTTAACTAATGACTATCACACCACATGATTCCCTTGAACCCATCTCCAATTTGTTTTACTAAAAATTAAAAGGTAACTTGCCTCATGATTTTTAGATATTTTTAAATCAATCTTTTCAGAGATGTTATGCACACCTCTGGACCGGGTGGAACTTGAGCTCGAGTCTCCTAGCTCGGAGATAGGGACACCATGAGTCACAAAATTCCTTTGAACCCATCCTTAGCCTCTATTTACCCAACCTGAACTACAAAAGCCAACAAACATCACCTGCTCTAAATCAACCCCGGGGTTGTTCCATTTCGCCCTGAAAACAGGCTTACATTTTTTAAAAAATCTAATTTTAACACTTAAGCACAACAAAATGCTCTCTCAAAATTACCAATTTCATTGGTCGACAACATCTGACATAACAAGTATAGAGTCACAGAGACGTACACACGGAAACAGACCCTTCTGTCCAACTTGTCCACGCCAACTAGATTTCCTAAATTAATCTCATCCCATTTACCAGCATTTGGCCAAATGCCTCTAAACCCCTCCTATTCAAGTACCCAGGCAGATGCCTTTTGAAATGTTGTAACTGTGCCAGCCACCACCACGTCCTCTGGCAGCTCATTCCATTTACACACTGTCTCTGTCAGTATCCTCTGATCTTTCAGGGAGAGTTGGGGGCTGGGCATTATCTTCCCCATCCAACACTATTCTGATTTAGTCTCCCCACTTATATTTTTTGTTATTGCCATACTTAAATTTATTCATTGAGTGACTGGTTAATTTGGTGGTGGATTTCTTCATTTATATTCCACACATGCTGTGTGAAAAAGTGCCCCTTAGGTCCCTTTTAAATCTTTCCCCTCTCACCTTAAACCTATGCCCTCTACTGCTGGACTTCCTCTACCTTAGGGGTAAAGGCCTTGCCTATTCACTTTATCCATGCTACTCATGATTTTATAAACCTCCATAAGGTCACCCCTCAGCATCCAACACTCCAGGGAAAATAGTCCCAGTTTATTCAGCCTCTCGCAAAACTGAAACCCTCCAACTCTGGCAACATCACTGTAATTCTTTCCTGAACCCTTTCAAGTTTTACAACATCTTTGCTATAGAAGGGAGATCAGAATTGCTTGCCATATTCCAGAATTGGCCTAATCAATATCCTATACAGCGACATCATGACCTCCCAACCCCTATATCAAATTAATCAAATCCCTGTGGCTATTTGCTCTGAAGTATACCCCTTTGGAGCAAATATGGCGCTTTAGCTTCAAAATTGTCCATCTGAACAAATAATCATCATCTCCATCTGCTGAATTGGCATTTACTGAAATTGTGAATGATTTGATGACCAAACGTGCACTAACAGCACCCCACAATTTGATGACAAACTCACACAAACATCAATTAGAACAGACGCATACCTCAACTTATTCCATCAAACATTCACCTATTCCATTCAGCAAAAACATGATGCTCTAATGACTTGAGACACAAATTTACAACTACAAACATTTGATCCTTGGGGTAACTGGAATTTAAGATGCTTATATTCAGAAATAATACCTAATCTCATTAGTGTGGGATGTGAATATGTCTCACATGAATGGAGTGCATTCTTTAAGTAGGTCACCTACTTCTCAAAATTTATCAATCCATAACTTCACATTGTTACCTGTCAAAACCACGTCATGGTCATGCAGGAGATCTCCTGCAGGGAATGTGATTTTTGCACCTGTTTTAATGTTGTTCAGTTGGTCATACAGGCCATATGGCTTTTCACGTTCTATGATATTTCCTTAAAACAGTTTTCGAACCTTTCCACTCCACAGTCCTGCTGATGGGAATAATCAAAATTTATGCCTGTTTTATCCATGTTGCTGACAATGATTTAACAGGAACACGAAAGTCCCACCAATCACAAGGTCACATTCCTGGAAAACGTCTCAAATTGGTGGCACACGCTACATGAGCTGCAAATATTTACTCCAGGAACTACTGTATTCTTCAAAACAGTAGATAATCAAACATTAGATTCGCAGTTGGCAAAATAACAGACATGAAGAATTGAATTTGCAAAGGGCTAGCACATAAACATTCAGACTATGCTATACTAGTGATTTTGACGCTGCTCGATGATGAAGAATTGCTTGAAACTGATAATTTTAACACTAAGATCTGAATGACTTTAGTTTCCTGCAACACTGGACTGTTTTCATTCCATAAAGCAGCTGCACCAATTAGATGTTCCTCCGAAATCTTTGCTGGACTCAGGGTTCCCTGTGGCCTGTTTAAATATGTATAAGTACACACAGTATTTCTGGTAACAAAGTGACCATTCTGATACGTCAAGGACTCTATCTGATACATTCTTCTCGAGTTCAGGACAGTAGCTAGACCCTGTTCTCATGATACGTTTGGTCTTAGACATCATCTACAATGCAAACTGCTTCTTCCCCCACGATTTTCCCCAACACAAAATGCTCTTGCTGCAACATGGTTATTAGATGTGTTTGCTAACCTGTCAAATATTGTCTTGAAACCAGTTTCATACTTCATTCGCCTGTTGGAACACTCACTTCTCTTCACTGTTTCCCCTGCACAGCAGACCTGTGTGGATGTCTCTCAGGCCACAGGTATGTGAACAGCACACAGTTGGCACTGCCTGCTTGACACCTTTCACCCAGATAGAAGGCAAATAAACTGCACATTTATGACACAAGAAATTGAGCCTGATTACAAACGCAACATGTTATAGCTGAAGCGGTCGACAGGATGGTGGTTAACGTATCTGCTGACTACTCCTAAAGACATGACTTTCAAGTCTGGAAAATTTGGATCATTACAATTGCTGAGTAGACTTATACTGCAAGGAGAAACTGTTTTAGTAATTAGAGAAAACAGATTTAAGTTAATTGGAAAAAGTTTTTTTTAGAAAAAGAACAGATGGTGCTACAATATAGAAGGTACTCCCCAACAGCTGCAGATGCAGGTCCAATAGCAGCATTCAAAATGGAATTGACTGTCTACTTGAAGAGATGTGCAGGCTATGTATAAAGCAGGGAAGCACCTACTTGAATCTTTCAAAGATTCCATGCGGTAGCTGGTCAAAAGGCTTTGGTAATGTACAAATGATATTGTGGATTTGATGCAGAGAGATGCCAACAGTCTGGGTTCATTTCCTGCACTGGCAGAGGTTGTCATGATGAACTCAACTTCTCCCTTCACCCGAGGTGTGGTGACCCTCATGTCAAACCAACAGTTCTCTCTCTCTCCAATGAGAGAATGGCCCTATGGTCTGGTAAGACCATGTCAGCTTTATCTTTATGATACTAAATTCTTGGAAAGTGCTCATTCACAACATTTATACCACAAACCGTGATAGACAAAACAACATCCTTTGGAGATTTTTTTAAAATGAATTTGTTCAGATATTATATGATATACATCAAGGACAGGTAAAACTGGAGCCCGTGTAGTTGCATACCTCTGCAGTTTGGTAGGTTTTTTCCCCCTCTTTGGTACAAAGCACAGATGCAAAAAGGTGCTGGGATACACTGAGGCCAGCGAAGACAGAATCAGAGTCAAAACAGAGAGCCTACAACATCTCACTCAATCATCAGCATCTTGTAACTGGCAAGTTACTCTGAAAATGTTTACACTACTACACATACTCACCACAAGATCCCAGAGATACCAAAATGAAATCAATTATCATTTTGGCAACATCAGTTGAGGGAGGAATATTGGCTGAGACACCCAGCATTTGGCTAATGAGCAATATGAACTACTGAATCTGCTTTGATGCCATAGCTTACGAAAAAAGACAGGTCCTCTGACAACGCAGCATCCTCTAATTACTGCATTACCCAGACTGTTACAACTGTTCTTAAAAGCTCCTAAATTAGAGAAATCTAGGCAAACCCTTCAATCCTCTACTAATCCAGCATCAGCTTAGGCTCAGTTCAGTTAGACATCACTGATTCAATCCCACCAGCAGATCTAGACACAAGGCAGATTCTTTAATTCAAGTGCTATATTTTGGATGCAATATTAAAAAGAGGCTACCAATCCCCTCTGATGTGAACATAAGTTGTCAGCCAGGTAGTTACGCTAGTTTTCTGAAAAACATTTATCCATCTACCTGCATCACATTCTTTGGTCAGTTGCTTGCTGTCTGGGGAATTCTGCTATGCACAAACTAGCAGCCACGTTTTCTTCCAAAGCAGTGCAACAGTAAAACAAAAGTACTTGAGTGTAAAAGGCATTTCATAACCAGAGACTTTGTTTTTCAGGGAACAATTATGTGTGTGGCAGTTGAGCAACAACGGGGCAAGCTCCAGCTGCGAGGCCTTGCACTGTCAAATTGCCAGTTGATATTTCACAATCAAGATTCTGGCATAAAGGGCACCGTGGGTGAGTGATGAGAAATTGGCCAACAAGAGAAAAAGAAGAAGTTTCAACATGTTGTAAGTGCATGGAATGAGCTTAGCTCATGTTGATGTGCTACATTGAGTGCATGTTAATGGTGGAATTCACATTGCTGTCAGGGCCACACATTGATATTGAGGTCTCCCTCCTCCTGCCCTAAATAGGGACCTTATCCATTCCCCCGTCTCCGCATGCGCCTTGGACATAGGGAGGGGGGGTGGCTGGAGGAGAGCAAGGACAAACGCATGCGTAGCGAGGAGCAAGCGGCTAAACGCATGCGTGCTGACGGACAGCCAGTTTTGCGCACGCGTAGTGACTGGCGGAGATGCAGCTGGGCCCCACTCAGCGCTTGCGCCGTTCCCGCAGTTGATGGGTTGCGCAGGCGCTGTGCTAATGATGTCGATCCGGCAGCGAGGTATTAACCCCCACATCTCTATGTCGCCCATTGAACACAGCCGTAGATCAGCTTCCGGTCCCCGTGCAAGGTGCACTCACCACCCAGCTCCTCACTCACCTCATAATGCTTCATGTTGGCGGCCCACGCTCCCTCTCTGGCGCTAACAGCAATGGACTTCGGCACAACGTAATCACAGTGGGCGGGGCCCGCCGTCGTCTAAACCTATGTGTTCGCGGGATTGTGTTCCGGGTTGAGCCAATACCGACCACGCGCCCTGACTTACAGCCAATGAACTATGAAGGCAGCCCATCTCTATCCCGCCTCTTCGGGTACAGACCAATCGGAGCGAGATGCTGTGCGGGCTGGGGCGTGTCTTATCTGCCAATCAGCCAATGAGGACGCTTCCGGCCGAGGGGATGGGCGGGGTTGTAGAGCACGTGGTTCCAAGGTGAACAATGGACTAGTATTGAGTGGATGGGTCGGGTGGCGTCTGATCTGAAAGATGGAGCGGTCCATTTGTACTTTCATTCTGGAAAATTTCAACTAATGCTTGGAACGAATAAGGTGACATTAACAATCACAACAAAATAATGAAATATTTCACAAAACAATAAACTTCCATTGGTTGTAGGGTCAACTTCACCAATTGAAAAGAGGACTTTATGACAAAAAGACAATAATTGTTCATTCCATGTATATGGATGGACAGAAAACCCAAACACAATGAAGTGTAAAGAGATAATGGGAACTGCAGATGCTGGAGAATGCGAGATAACAAAGTGTGGAGCTGGATGAACACAGCAGGCCAACAGCATCTTAGGAGCACAAAAGCTGACGTTTCAGGCCTAGACCCTTCATCGGAGAGGGGGATGGGGTGAGGGTTCTGGAATAAATGGGGAGAGATGGGCAGAATCCCCCTAGTCCTCACATACCACCCCACCAACCTCCGGATACAATGCACCACCCTCCGACTCTTCCGTCATCTACAATCTGACCCCACCACCCAAAACATTTTTCCATCCCCACCCTTTTCCGGAGAGACCACTCTCTCCGGGACTTCCTTGTCCGCTCCACACTCCCCTCCAGCCCCACCACACCCGGCACCTTCCCCTGCAACCGCAGGAAGTGATACACTTGACCCCACATCTCCTCCCTCATCCCCACCCCAGGTCCCAAGATGACTTTCCATATCAAGCAGATGTTCACCTGCACATCTGCCAATGTGGTATACTGCATCCACTGTACCCGTTGTGGCTTCCTCTATATTGGGGAAACCAAGCAGAGGCTTGGGGACCGCTTTGCAGAACAACTCCACTCAGTTCAGCAATAAACAACTGCACCTCCCAGTTGCGAACCATTTCCACTCCCCCTCCCATTCTTTAGACGACATGTCCATCCTGGGCCTCCTGCAGTGCCACAATGATGCCACCCAAAGGTTGCTGGAACAGCAACTCATATTCCGCTTGGGAACCCTGCAGTCCAATGGTATCAATGTGGACTTCACAAGCTTCAAAATGTCCCCTTCCCCCACTGCATTCCAAAACTAGCCCAGCTTGTCCCCTCCCGCCACTGTATCCCAAAACCAGCCCAGCACCTCCCCGCCTCCCTAACCTGTTCTTCCTCTCACCTATCCTCTCTTCCCACCTCAAGCTGCACCTCCATTTCCCACCTACTAACCTCATCCCGCCTCCTCGACCTGTCCGTCCTCCCTGGACTGACCTATCCTCTCCCTACCTCCCCACCTATACTCTCCTCTCCACCTATCTTCTCCTCTATCCATCTTCGGTCTGCCTCCCCCTCTTTCCCTATTTATTTCAGAACCCTCTCCCCATCCCCCTCTCTGATGAAGGGTCTAGACCCGAAACGTCAGCTTTTCTGCTCCTAAGATGCTGCTTGGCCTGCTGTGTTCATCCAGCTTCACACTTGGTTACCATGAAGTGTAAAACTTGCTTGTCTAGGTTACCACAGAATACCTCCAAGCTTTTTTTAGAATACAGTATGCTTATTACAATTCCTACATTCCAATGTTAATCTGCCTCACATTATGCGATAACAACGTGTAGAACTGGATGAACACAGCAGGCCAAGCAGCATCAGAGGAGCAGGAAGGCTGCTGTTTCGGGCCTGGACCCTTCATCAGAGTGGGGGTTGGGAGATGGTTCTGAAATAAAGAATTCAGGAAAGAATTCAATGAGAATTCATTCCAACTGCAAGCTAGATGGGTACGAGAGACAAGGGGATCCATGGTTGTATTAATTACTAGATGGGGAAAGATAAGAGTAGGCTCCCAGATGTCTGGCCAGAGCTAAACACTTTCCTTTTGTTTTGCCACTTGGAGGCATCAACACTGGCTTAGAGTTGCAAATCTATATTCTCCGATCCAATGTTCACAAAAGTCTTTGTGTGGTCTTGATTCAAATCAATTACTCATTGCTTGCTTGTCATCCACACATTCCAACTCACAGTTCAAGTGAAATATGCTTCTTCCCTTTCAGTACTGATCCAACTGTTGTCCCAGCCTAAATCCAGAGCTTAATATAGCCATTCATTCAGAAACCTTATTCACAACAGTTGTTGAAGAGAATATTAACTCATTACAGCTGTGTTTTAAATTGAACCACGTGTTCACATTCCTGTTTATTGTGCCATTTCAGATTGCTATTACTGCCTTTGGACTCCAGTCTGTTTTAATTGATATTAACATCTAGTCCATCCTTTTCTTCAGATCTGTGGCAAAGTTTTTTTTAATGTACTCATTCATAAGATGCAGGTGTTGCTGGCTGGGTCAGCATTTATTGCCCATCCCTAAGGATCCTGGCCAAAAGCAGAGGTTGCTGGAAAAATCTCAGCAGGTCTGGCAGCATGTGTGAAGAGAAATCCGAGTTAATGTTTCAGGTCCAGAGTCCCTTCCTCAGAACTGAGGATACCTAGGAAAAGATCGGTTTTTATGCAGAAGACAGGGTGGGAGGCAGTAAGTTGCAAACAATAGATGGAGAGAGAGCTCAATGAGAGGGAAGAATGCTTGGACAGACAAGGGAGTGGATAGCGACCGGCCTGGGAGAATGAGTAGCTGCTAATGGGGACAATCAGTGGTTGACAATGGGTTGTGTGTAATAGCAGACCATGTGATAACAATAGAGACAACAAGGTGTAGAACTGGATGAACACAGCAGGCCAAGCAGCATCAGAGGAGCATTTTCCTCTGACGCTGCTTGGCCTGCTGTGTTCATCCAGTTCTACACCTTGTTATCTCAAATTCTCCAGCATCTGCAGTCCCTACTATCTCATGTGATAGCAATAAACAAAGTGTGGAGCTGGATGAACACAACAGGCCAAGCAGCATCTCAGGAGTACAAAAGCTGACGTTTCATCCCTAGTCCCTTCTTCAGAAAGAAAAGCTTTTCTGATGAAGGGTCTAGGCCTGAAACATCAGCTTTTGTGCTCTTAAGATGCTGCTTGGCCTGTTATGTTCATCCAGCTCCACACTTTGCTATCTTTGATTCTCCAGCATCTGCAGTTCCCATTATCTCTATCATGTGATAACAATGCCTGGTGTGTGAGGATTAGGGTAAGGACATGTGCCTCAAGCCCTAAAATTGTTGAACTCACTATTAAAACCAGAAGGCTGTAAAGTTCCAAGCGGAGGTGCTGCTCTTCCATCTTGTACTGAGCTTTGCTGGAGCACTAGTTGTCCTGTAGGAGGCAGTGATGAGCTGTCTTCTTGAGCTGTCCATTATTCTTATTATCTGGGCATTGTTCAAATAGGTTTAATAAAGTCCATTACAGGAAGTTGGCAAAGAAAAGGAGAGTGCGCAGGATTGGCGGAATATACTGGTATGAACTGAGAATTGTTTAAAAGATAGAAGTTTAAAAGAAAAGAAAGAAGTAGAAGCAGATCTTTCTCAGGATGACAGGCTGTCACTGAAGGGGTACCACACGTGTCAGTGCTAGACCCACAGCCATCCACAATTTATAAAAATTATCGGGATGCAGGGACCAGTCATAATATTTCCAAATGGGCTGATGACACAAACATAGGTGGGAAGGTAAATCATGTAGAACGTTCAACAAGGCTTCACACTGACTTGGAAAAGTTGAGTGAGTAGGCAAGAACATTGCAAATGTGATGCTAACAAATACACACATCCCTTTTATTGGAAAGGCAAACTATGTCTTAAATTGTGACAGATTGGAAAACATCCATGTGCAAAGGGAGTCAATAAATGCAGATCTGGAAAAACACAGCAGGTCAGACGGCACGTGAGGAGCACGAAAATCAGTGTTTCAGCCTGAAACATTGACTTCCCAGCTCCTCGGATGCTGTCTGACCTGCTGTGCTTTTCCAGATCTGCATTTATTAACTCTAGCTTCTAGCATCTGCAGTCCTTACTGTTTCCATGTACAAAGGGACCTGGGTGCTGAGCTCAAGTCACTAAAAGCTAGAATGCAGGTGTAGCTGTCTAGTTGAATGCCTAACTTTATATTGGCTTCCTTCACAAGGGGTTCGAGTACAGGAATCAAGCTGCATTGTTACTGTTGGTTAGAGCCTTGGGGAGATTGCCCCTGGAGTATTGTGTACTGTTATCATTTCCTTATCTAGGGATGAATATCATTGCCATAGAAGGAAAGCAGCAAAGGGTCAATGGATTAATCCCTGGGGTGACTGAATTGTTTAATGAGGAGGGATTGAGGAATCTGAGTCTGCACTTCTTAGAATTTCAAAGAATGAGAGGTGATCACATTGGAACTTACAAAACTGTCAGAATTCTTGACAGGCTCGATGCAGCAAGGTATTTTTCCAGACAGGGAAGTCTAGAATCAGGGGAAATAATCCCATGATATTAGCCATTTAAGATTGAGATGAGGAAGAATTTCTTCACTTAGTACACAGCTGTACCCTTCACTGTCGCTGGGTCAAAATCCTGGAAATATCTCCCTAATGGCATTGCAGGTGAACTGCAGCGATTCAAGAAGGCAGCTCACCACCACCTTCTCAAGGGTAATAGGGACAGGCAATACATGCTGGTCAGCCAGTGATGCCCACATCCCAAAAATGAATAAAAAGGCTCAGAGGGTGGTAAACATGTGGGATTCTATACCCCAGGGGGCTTTGGAAGCTCAACACAGTGGCTCGGTGGTTAGCACTGCAGCCTCCCAGCGCCAGAGGCACAGGTTCGAATCCAGCCTCGGGCGACTGTCAGTGTGGAGTCTCCTCACTCTCCCCGTGTCATGTATGTTTCCTCTGGGTGCTCTGGTTTCCTCTCACAGTCCAAAGGTGGATTGGACGTGCTAAGTTGTCCCGTAGTGTCCAGGGTTGTGCATTCTACAAATATTCAGGGATTGGGTAAGGATAATGGGGCTGGGTCTGAGTGGGATGCTCTTCGGCGGATCAGTGTGGACTCAATGAGCCAAATGGCCTGCTTTCACACTGTAGGGATTCTATAGAAATGACAAATGTTCAAAACAAAATTGATAGATTTCTAGAGACTAATGACGTGGAAGAATGTGGAGATGGTGCAGGAAAGTGGCATTGACGTAAATCTAAGTGAATGGTGGAGGAAATTCAATGGGCTGAATGGCCAACTCCTGCTCCAATGACCCTAGCTCAGTGCAAGTTGGCTGTTGCTGTTCCTCAGTTTAGAACCATATATCTGCACTTTGTAAGCACTTCATAACACCCCAAAGTAAAAATAAGGCACCACATGAAAAATAAAACATTGCAAATCCTGGAGACCTAAAATAAGCAGAAAGAGAAGTTGATGGTGGGGAGAAGGAGTGAGTGGATAAGTGGAAAGAGGAAAGTGTAGTGATTGCAACAAGGTCAGCAGGTCGGCCTCACAGAATAGGACCTCCCTGATTGGGGCTGTTAACCTAGTCCAATCAGGGGAGCCCTGGCTGACAAATATAAATAACAGCGTCCGAGGTTCTGCTCACTCTGAGAAATGGATCAGTGTTGTAGGCTCTCCACATTGTAAATAAAGGGTGACCTGGTGATGGGGATACCAGAGTTTTTTCAGAAAAAAGTAGACTTTTTGCCCTCATCAGTATAAATATCTACTTTTGCTAGCTGCTATCAGTTGCTGAAAAGAATCCCTACAGTGTGGAAACAGACCATTCAGCCCAACAAGTCCACACCAAACCTCTGAAGGGCATCCCACCCAGACCGATCCTCCTACCCTGTAACCCCACATTTCCCATGGCTAATGCACACAGCCTACACATCCTGGATCACTCTGGGCAATTCACCTAATCTGTGCATCATGTTTGGACTGTGGGAGGAAATCAGAGCATGTGGAGGAAACCCACGCAGACACAGGGAGAATGTGCAAACTACACCACACAAGGGAGGACTTGAGCCTGGGTCCCTGGAGCTGAGAGGTAGCAGTGCTAACCACTGAGCCACTGTGCTGCCCTAAACCTCTGAAGAAAGGGCACTCATCTTGAAACATTAACTGTGTTTCTCCATCCACAGGTATGGCAGACCTGCTGAGCTTCTCCAGTACTTTCTGTTTGTGTTTGGACCACCTAAACAAAAGTAATTTCTTAACTGCCCACTCCAACATTATTTCAATTTACATGTACCAATTTGGACTGAAATAAGGACACAGTTCTGAGAGAAACAGAGTTATTGTTTCAGGTCCAATATAACTCTTTGTAACTGAAGAGAGAAGTACAAAATTTTTATACTATAGATGGAGTTGGGAAGGAATAAGTGGAACAGAAAGGAAGATCGGGGAAAGGGTTGAGGTTGAGAGAGATTCAAGATTCAAGGTGTATGAAAGAAAAAGCAGAAATAGTAGTAATGGTAATAGTAAAGGATCAAAGCATCACCCTAAAGTGGTGGTACAGTAGCTCAGTGGTTAGCACTGCTGCCTCATGATGCCAGGGACCCAGGTTCAATTCCAGCTTCAGCAGAATTCAGCTTCTGTGTGGAGTTTGCACATTCTGCCTGGTTTCCCGCCAGGTGCTCTAGTTTCTTCCTGCAGTCCAACAATGGGCTACTTAGGTGAACTGGCCATGCCCACAGTGTCCATGGATGTGTGGATTACATGGGTTAGCCAAAGGAAATACAGGTACAGGGTGGGAGGATGGGTCTGGGTGGGATGCTCTTCAGAGGGTTGGTGTGAACTCAAATAGGCTGAAATGGCCTGTTACTACACAGTAGTGATTCTAATTAGGTGCTGTTATGAGGATCAGTTCTGAAGAAGTAATTTATCTTGAAACACTAACTGCTTCTCTGAGGGTCAGTTAGTTTGCACAGCTGGTCTGTGATGCCTACAGCATGGGTTCAGTTCCTACACTAGCTGCTTCTCCTTCTCAACCTTTCCCCATGCCTGAGATATGGTGACCCTCGGGTTAAACCACTATCAGTTAACTCTCTCTAATCGAGAATCAGCCCTAATTCTCTGGTGAGACCTTACTTTTTTTTATCCCACTGCATTTCTCCAGCACTCATTGTTTCCATTTCAGATTTCCAGCATCTGCAGTACTTTGCTGAACCATAGTGGCCATGTCCACGTGGATGTGGTCAGTGATGTCACCAGACTGTGACAGTACAGGCAGCTGGTAGCATCTGCACATGTACTGGTGACATCACCAAGCTCCCGTGCACTACATCATCAGCAGAAACATCCCCACGGTGGGGGTTGCTGGGAAGGAGATGGAGACATACGGCCCCCTGCAGAAGTGACAAACAGTAGGAGTGGGATTGTTGGGGAAGGGGGGAGCTAGTGGTAGTTAATGATCTGGATCGTAGCTTACAGGGGACAATTTCAAAGTTTGCAGATGACACTAAACTTGGAAGAGTTGTGGGGAGGAACTGTCAGTGTGGAATTCCAAGAGGACATTGAAAAATTGGCAAAAATGTGGCAGATGATGTTCAATACAGAGATGTGTGAGATGATGCATTTTATAGAAAAGAATCATAGAACCCCTACAGCATGCAAGCAGGCAATTTGGCCCATCGAGAAAGGAACCACCCTGTGAAGTTCATCCTACCCTATCTCTGTTATCCTGCATAACCAATGGCTAATCAACCTAGCCTGCACATCCCTCAACACCACAGGGAAGTTTAACACGGGCAATCCACCAACCCTATATATGTTTGGACTGTGGAGGGAAAGCAGAGCACCCAGACACAGGGAGAACATGCAAACTCCACACAGACAGTCATCCAAGGCTGGAATCAAACCCAGGTCCCCAGTGCTGTGAGGCAGCAGTGCTAACCACCATGGCCATTCTTTTTGTAGCAAAAACATTGAAATATAAAAGAAAGGGTACAATATTTTTGAGTAGATTTGTAGCTTTTGGTTATGGATGCTGTGGTTGGTTCTCTTGTTGAGCTGGTTCATTAGTTCGCAAAATGTTTCATTACCCTGCTGGGTAACATCATCCTCTGATGAAGCGCTGGTATTTACACTCTGGGGTCCATCGGAGTCGATTACCTAATTTTCATTTTATCTTTGCAGTGTATATGTATATGTATACAGAGAGAGTTTAATTCTATGTGTTTATTGTTGGCTTTCTTGGTAAACCGACGGCTAACTCGAACCAAAGACCCACTACAGACAGAACCAACTGACATGCAAGATTCCATGCAAGGACTGCGACAAACATTACATTGGACAGACAGGAAGGAAACTGGCCACAAGAATATGTGAACACCAACTAGCAACAAAAAGATATGACCAATACTCACTTGTTTCCATTCACACGGATAAGGAGAACCACCAGTTTGATTGGGACAACGCCAAGATCCTAGGACAGTCCAAACAGAGACAAGCAGGAATTTCTAGAGGCCTGGTTCTCCACCAAGAAGGCCATCAATAAATAAGTAGAACTAGACCCTGTGTATACACAACTGTGAAGAAATACTGGAAATGAGGTCACAACTCCAACAGACCCCAGAGTGTAAAAAACAGACAGGAAAACAGTGCTGCATCAGAGGCTGCACTGATGATGTTGCCCAGCATGGTAATGAAATATCTGCAAACTAGTGAAAGAGCTTGATGAGTGAACCAACCAAACAGACAGTACAATTCTAAAGTGGGTGCAAGAGACCTGGGTGTCATTTGCACAGATCATTGAAGGTGGAGAGAGCAGTAAATAAAGAATACAGTGTTCTCAGATAACAAAGTGTGAAGCTGGATGAACACAGCAGGCCAAGCAGAACCTTAGGAGCACGAAAACTGACGTTTCGGGCCTAGACCCTTCGTCAGCTTTTGTGCTCCTGAGATGCTGCTTGTCCTGCTGTCTTCATCCAGCTTCACACTTTGTTATCTTGGATTCTCCAGCATCTGCAGTTCCTACTATCTCGAATACAGTATTCTCAGTTTTATCAATAGGAACATAGAGTACAAGGGCAAGGAAGTGATGCTGAATTTGTCTAAGACACTTGTTAGACCTCAGCTGGACTATTGTGTCCAGTTAAGGGTGCCACATTATAGGAACAATTTGAATTAATTGAGAGAGTGGCAGAAGAAATCTACTTGAACCGTTCCAGGAATAAGAATCTTCAGTGATGAGGACAGATTGGAGAGAAGACAGCTAAGAATTTAACATGCGGACTGGATAGAGCAGGGAGGGAGAAGCTGTCCCTGTTCTTGAAAGAAAAAATTGAAGAGGGCAAACAACAATAGATTTAAAGTGAGGCGCTATCAAGGCAAGGGTGATGTGAGAAAAACCTTTCTCACTCAGCAAAGAATTAGAGTCTGGAATGTACTGCCTGGAAATGGGGAGGAACAGGTTCAATTGAGTCATTCAAGAGAGCATTGGATGATTATTGGTATAAAAATGGTCTGCAGTGATAAGGCAGGAAGTGGGCTCTAGATAATGAACCAGTGTGGGCACAATGGCTGTTCTTCTGCATTGCAACAATTCTGAGATTCTGGAAGTGTTTGGGGGGTGTTACACACCAGGGGCTACCTTAGGTTTTTGCCTGGGAGTGACAAGAAGGCCGGGGTGGGGGGCAGCTTTTGGAGGCTGCAGATGGAAGGGACAGAGGAGGAGGCTACTGTGGTAAACAAAACGAACTCTTTTCATTGTGTCTTACAGACAATCTTGTTTTACATCCTGCAATGCTGTCATTGGATAGGTAGCTGCTTCAGAAAGCTTCAACTCCCTTTCTGCTGTTTCTGTCTCGACAGTTAGAGTCAGATAGGCCTTCGGCCTGACTCGACCATGCACAACAAGTTCCCCATTTGAGATAATGGGAACTGCAGATGCTGGAGATTCCAAGATAATAAAATGTGAGGCTGGATGAACACAGCAGGCCCAGCAGCATCTCAGGAGCACAAAAGCTGACGTACTCTGATGAAGGGTCTAGGCCCGAAATGTCAGCTTTTGTGCTCCTGAGATGCTGCTTGGCCTGCTGTGTTCATCCAGCCTCACATTTTATTATCTAAGTTCCCCATTTGCCTGTGTTTGGCCCATATCCCTTGAAGTCCTGCCTATTCATGTACCTGTCTAAATATCTTTAAATGTTGTAATTGTACCAGCCTCTATCACCTTCTCTGGCAGCTCATTCCATATATGCACCACTCCCTGTGTGAAAACATTGCCCCTCAGGTACTTTTTAAATCGTTCCCCTCTCGCCTTAAACCTGTACCCTCTAGCTTTGGACACCCCCTACCCTGAAGAAAGGACCTTGGCTGTTCATCCTATCTATGCCTCTTATGATTTTATAAACCTTGATATAGTGACCCCTCAACCTCCTATGATCCAAAAAAAAAGCCCCAGCCAATCCAGCCCCTCTTTTAACTCAAATCTTCCAGTCTCAGTAAAATCCTTGTAAATCTTTTTTGTGCCCCTTCCAGCTTAATAACAGCCTTCCTACAGCAGGGAGACCAGAGCTGTGCACACTACTCCAAATGCAGCCTCACCAATGCCTTGTACAGCTGCAATATGACATCCCAACTCCTGTACTCAATGCCCTGACTGATAAAGGCAAATGCCTTCTTCACCATCCTGTCTACCTGTGACAATTCTTTCATGGAACTATGTGCCTGCATCCATAGGTCTCTCGGTTCAACAACACTCCCCTGGGCCCTACTGTACAAGTCCTGCCGTGGTTTGCCTTACCAAAATGCAACACCTCACATTTACTTAAATTAAACTCCATCTGCCATTCCTCAGCCCACTGGCCTAGTTGATCAAGATCCCGCTGTATTCTTAGCTAGCCTTCTTCACTATCCACTATATCACCAATTTCGGCGTCATCCACAAACTTGCTAACTATACCTATGTGCTCATTCAAATTGTTTGTATAAATGACGTAAAGGAGTGGAGCCAGCTCTAATCCGTCTCTGTGTGGGTTTCCTCCGGGTGCTCCGGTTTCCTCGCACTGTCCAAAGATGTGCAGGCTAGGTGGATTGGCCATGCTAAATTGCCCAGTGTTCAGGGGTGTGTGAGTTATAGGGGAATGGGTCTGGGTGGGATGCTTCAAGGGGCGGTGTGGACTTGTTGGGCCGAAGGGCCTGTTTCCACACTATAGGTAATCTAATCTAATCTAATCCTTGCGGCACACCTCTGGTCACAGGCCTCCAGTCCGAAAAGCAAACTTCCACTACCCTCTGTCTCCTACCATCGAGCCAGTTTTGTATCCAATTGGCTAGCTGCCCTGTATTCCGTGTGATCTAACCTTATTAATCAGTCTACCATGTGGAATCTTGTAGACCACCTCACTAAAATCCAATGATCCTCTTGGTCACCTCGTCAAAAAATTCAATCGAAATTGTGAGGCACAATTTCTGATGCGCAAAGCCATGCTGACTCTCCATAATCCATAGTCCTGGCCTTTCCAAATGTATGTAGGTCCTGCCTCTCAGAATTCCCTTACTCACCATTGGCATCAAGCTCACTGGTCTATAGCTCCCTGGCTTATCCTTGAAGCCTTTCTTTAATAATGGCACAACATTAGCCACCCTCCACTCTTCCGGTACCTCACCCATGGCTATCGGTGATACAACAATCTCCACTAAAGGCCTGCAGTTTCTTCCCTAACTTCCCACATTGTCCTAGGATACACTTCATCAAGTCCCAGGAATTTATCTACCTCTATGCATTTTATAAGACCTCCAGCACCTCCTCCTCTGTAATGCGGACTCTTTTCAAGACATCACCATTTATTTTGCTGAGTTCCCTAGCTTTCATGTCTTTCTCCACAGTAATACTGACAAGAAATATTCTTTTAGGATCTTATCCATCTCCTGTGTCTCCATGCATGGACAACCTTTAAGAGGCCCCATTCTCTCCCTAGTCACTCTTTTGCCCTGAATGTACTTGCAGAATCTCTTTGAATTCTCCTTTACCTTATTTGTCAAATCTATTTCATGTCACCTTTTCATCCTCCTGATTTCCCTCTTAAGGGTACTCATAATGACCTTATATCCATCTAGAGATTCACTCATTCCCAGTTGCCTTCACCCGGGATGTATTTCGTTTTTTCTCGACCAGAGCCTCAATATTGCTAGTCATCCAGTGGTCTCTATTCCTGTCAGCCTTGCCCTTCACATCATGATGCTGCCAGACCCACTGAGTTTCTCCAACATCCTATTTCAGATCTCCAGAATTCACTGTATTTTGATTTTATTCTCGTGCATTCTCATCCCACTTCTGAGAGTTAAGCATGGTTACTGGGGTTGATATTTTAGGGCAGTACTGAGGGGTACGGCTCTGTTTGAAGTGCTATCTTTTGGAAGAGATGCTAAAACAGGACTCTGTTTGCTCTTTCAGATGGATATAAATAATCCCATGGGAATATTCAAAGGACAAATGAGATAACTCCACATGTCAATATTCATCTCTTGTGGAATTAGAAAGGTTATCTTGTCACAGGTATTGCTCTGTGGTTAGCACAGCTGTCTCACAGCACCAGGGACCTGGCTTCAATTCCACATTCTGACCTTGTCTGTGTGAGTTCGCTCTGATTTCCTCCTGCAGCCCAATGATATGTACGTTGGGTGGATTGGCCATGCTAAATTGCCCCATAGTGTCCAGGATTGTGCAGGCTAGCTGAGTTAGCCATGGGAAATGCAGGGTTACAGGGACAGGCCAAGGGCTGAGTCTGGATGGGATGCTCTCCAGAGGGTTGGTGTGAACTTGATGGGCTGAATGGCCTGCTTCCATGTTAAAGGGATTCTATGTTTATCTCAGTGCAGTTCGTAAAATTTTGCTCTGGTCTATTTGGCGCATTATATCCCAACATTACAGTAGTCATTGAATTTCACTGGTTGTACAATGCTTTGGACTTCTTGAGGTTAACATAGAACATAGAACTGTACAGAGCAGGAATGGGCCCTTCAGCCCACAATGTTGTGTTGAATATGACCCAAAATCAAACTAGTTCCTTCTGCCTGCCATTGGTCCATATCCCTCCATTCCTTGCATATCAGCAGTTGTGACAAATGCTATAGAAGTACAAATTCCTCCTTTCAAACTCCATTTACAGTGGCAACCTGCCCTCTAAAGGCTTTTCCATTTTGGACATGTTTGGATTTTTCCTAATTCACGAGCAGGATCTGGGCATCGCTGGCTGGGTCGGTACTGACTGCCCACTCCACAGTTGCAGGCTCTGGTGAGCTGCCTTCTCAAACTGCTGCATCCTGCTGTTTATTCACTCAATGCTAATTCAGCAAGTGTCAATCGCCTGTTATAGAACAGACTAAACTCTCTCAAAACATTCAGAAGATAGGGTGGGCCCTAACCTTTCCTTATTTTAAAGGTAAATGCAAGGCGTTGCGTTCCAGATGGTCAAACTGCTGGGTTTTAAGGCAAAACGTACTTAAGTCATCCACTAAGGTTAAAACACAACAACACAAAGAAGGGTCTAGTCCTGAAACGTCAGCCTTCCTGCTCCTCTGATGCTGCTTGACCTGCTGTGTTCATCTAGCTCCACACCTTGTTATAACAGAAGGAAGGTGAGTGACTTCAACTTTCCTTCGAGCCAGGGGCTCGGATGGAGAGCAATTTGTTAGATGTGTCCAGGAAGGCTTTTTGAGACAGTATGTTGACAATCCAACCAGAGAGGAGGCCATATTTGGCTTGGTATTAGGGAATGAGCCAGGACGGGGTGATCGATGTTTCAGTACGAGAGCATTTCGGGCTTACTCCAAAACTCCAGAGGATTTCGAGTTATCATGGACAAAGACAAGAAGGGCCCTCGGGTGAAGGTGTTTCAATGGGCAAGGGCCACCTACATCCGAACTAGACAAGAACTGGGAAATGTGGATTGGGAGCAGTTATTTGAGGACACATCTACATCTGGAATGTGAGGGGTTTTAAAGACAAGTTGATTAAAGTGTAGGGCAAACAGAAAGATAGGAATGGCAGGATTCAGAAACCATGGATGTCAAGGGAAGTTGTGAGCCTAGTCAAAAGGACAAAGGAAGTATACAAAAGTCTCGGCATCTACAAACTGACAAAGTCAGTGAGGAGTATAGAGAAATTAGGAAGGAACTTAAACGTAGAATTAGGAAGGCAAAAAAGGGCAATGAAATATCTTTAGCAAACAGGGTCAAGGTGAATCCCAAGGCTTTTTATGTATATGTTAGAAGAAAGAGGGTAACAAGGGAAAGAATAGGCTCCCTCAAGGACAAAGGAGGGAAGGTATACATGGAGCCACAGGAAGAGGGAGAGATCCGGAATGAGTACTTTGTATCAGTTTTCACCAAAGAGAAGGTCATGACTGATGTTGAGGCAAGGGATAAGTGTGTGAATATTCTAGAGAATGTAAATGCATTGAAAACGGAAGTATTGGGTATCCTAAATTGCATTAAGGTAGACAAGTCCCCAGGACCAGATGGGATCTATCCCAGGTTTCTGAAAGAGACAAGGGGAGAAATAATTAGGGCATTAGCGGATATCTTCACATCCTCCTTGACCACAGGTGAAGTTCCAAAGGCCTGGAGATTAGCCAATGTTGTTCCCTTGTTTAAGAAAGGAAGCAGGGATAATCCAGGAAACTACAGGCTTGTGAGCCTGATGTCTATGGTGAGAAGCTCTTGGGGAAGATATTGAGGGACGATTTACATGCGTATTTGGAGGAAAATGGACTAGCTAGTGACAGGCAGCATGTTTTTTTTCCTCCAGGGAAGGTCATGTCTCACCAACCTGATTGAATTTTTTGAAGAAGTAACAAGGATAATTGATGGGGGAAGGGCTGTGGATGCAGTTTATCTGGACTTTAGTAAGGCATTTGACAAAGTTGGTACAAAAACTAAAATCACAAGGGATTTGGGTGGCCTGGCTAGATGAATAGAAAACTGGCTTTGTCATAGAAGACAGAGGGTAGTGGTGGAAGGATATTTTTCACAATGGAGACTGATAACTAGTGGTGTTCCACAGGGACCACAGGTCCTTTGTTGTTTATAGTATATATAAATAATTTGGAGGAAAATGTGGGTGGTCTGATAAGCAAGACCATGGAATTCCTCCAGTGTGGAAACAGGCCTTTCAGCCCAACAAGTACACTCCAACCCTCAGAGTACCCACCCAGACTCATCCCCCTAATCTACACATTCCTGAACACTATGGGCAATGTGGCATGGCCTATCCATACAGCCTGCACATCTTTGGACTGTGGGAGGAAACCCACACAGTCACAGGGAGAAGGTGCAAACTTTGAGGTGGAATTGAACCCGGGTCCCTGGCGCTGTGAGGCAGCATTGCCAACCACTGAGCCACCGTGCCATCTCTGAACTTTACTGATGACACGAAGATTAGTGGAGTTGCTGATAGTGCCAACGATTGTGAAAGTATACATTAGGATATAGATAGATTGGCGATTTGGGCACAGAAATGGCAGACGGAGTTTAATCCAGAAAAATGTGAGGTGACGCATTGTGGAGGGTCAAATTTAGGTATGAATTATATTATAAATGGCAGAACACTAAGGAATTCTAACATTCAGATCGATCTGGACGCGTAGATCCACAGTTCCCTTAAAGTGGCAACACAGGTGGCCAAGGTGGTTAAGAAAGCATACGGCATGCTTGCCTTCATCATCCAGGGCGGGGAGTACAAGAGTTGGCTAAAATATGTTGCAGCTATATAAAACCCTTGTTAGGCTGCATTAGGAGTATTGTGTGCAGTTTTGGTCACCACGCTACCAGAGGAATGTGGAACCTTTCGGGACAGTACAGAGAAGGTTCACCAAGATGTTGCCTGGTCTCCAAGGCACTGACTATGAGGATAGCTTAAAAAGACTAGGATTGTTTTCCCTGGGAAGGCGGCAGCTGAGAGGAGACCTGATAGGGGTCCACAAAATTATGTAAAGCATAGGTGGGGTGGACTGTCAGAGGCTCTTTCCCAGGGTTGAAGTTTCAATTACATGGGGGAACAGGTTCAAGGTGAAATGAAGAACGTTTAAGAGAGATGTGTGAGGGAAGTTTTTTAGAGGAGCCTGGAGCACACTGAAGTGGTGGAAGCAGGCATGTTAGCGACATTTAAGCGGCATCTGGACGGTTACATGACTGGGGGATACGGGCTGAATGAGGGCAGAAGGTTTGTTTTCTGGATTAGTTGGGGTATGATGATCAGCAAAGCTTGCGATTTCAAATAAACCTGCTGGGCTATGACCTGGTGTCGTATGATTTCTGACTTTATCCATCCCAACCCAACACCAGCACCTCCACATCATGTTGATGGCGTTAGACAAAGTGGTTCCGACGGACCTTATGTGCCAGTACACCTTGTTGAGGTGAATTATCTTCCTCTGCAGTCCACCTGCTTTATAAATGACAAAAGGAATATGTGTGGAAGTCAAATGAGGATGGTAAATCAGGCACACTAAGAAACAGGAGATGGGACATAGGTGGTGTAAGCGGCATGGCACTTTTCGTCAGAGAAAATGGGTGAAACATTTATGATCTGTAGCTGTTTAAGGCTGGAAAATTCCTAGTAGACACATTAAGTGCAGTTCCTTGAGTTCCACTGGAACAGTGTAGGAGGCTGAGGAAGAGAAGTCAGGTGGGCCAGAGGATTAACGTGAATTAATTAAAGATTAATAGTAATCCTCCCTGGACAAATCTGACTTTGGAACAGCGGCTGTTACAGAGGTGGTCATTCGCTATGACAGACCTGTTTGAAGGAGTGACTTTGATAGTGAACAACAGAGACCGGGACCAGCTGGACACCCCCCAGCAGCTGGAGAACAAAGTGCGTAACAAGCTGGTGCTGCTCTATTTTGGGTCCAGGGAGTGCCCGAAATGCCAGGAGTTCACCCCCGTGCTGCAGGAGTTCACTAACCAGCTGCTGGATGAGTTCTACGTGGAACGGGCAGCTCAGCTGGTGCCCGTGTATGTCTCCCAGGATCAAACAGAGGAGAAGGAGCAGCAATACCTTAGGACACTGCACAAGAAGTGGCTCTATCTACCTTTCCAGGACAGGTACAAGAGGTAAAGGCATTGTTGCAGTGGAACAGGGAAGGTTAAAACTTCTTTTAAAAGTGTGCAGTTTAAATGGCAGTAGAAGCAGGTGCAAGACACAAGGGGGCAGTAATGAGACAAATGAAGAAACAGAAGATGAGCCCAATTAAACTGCAGTCACAGCAGAACTATTACAAGCAAGAATTCCATGTATTTCTTTTATTCATTCATACAATAAGAGCATCAGAGGCCAGGCCAGCATTTACTACCCATCCCTAATTGGCCAGGGGGCAGTTAAGAGTCAACCACATTGCTGTGGGCCTGGAGTCACATGTAGGCTAGAACAGGTGAGATGACAAAACTTCCCTCCCTGTAGGGGATTAGTGAATCAGATTGATCTTTCTAACAATCAACATTAAATTTATGGTCATCATCAGACTTCTAATTCCATATTTTTATTGAATTCAATTTCCACCACAGTAGGATTTGAACACAGGTCCCCTGATCATTGCCTAGATCTCTGGATTAGCAATTACACCACTAGGCCATTACCTCCCTTTGGAGGCTTACAGTGTATTAACTTGACTTGACATAATGTAACTCACACCAGGTTGCAATCATCCATCTCTGTTGTGCTTGCCGATCACACACATCTCCCAATCAGGCATCTTGATTTTAATAAGAACACATGAATTAGGAGTAGGCCATTCAACCCTTCAAGTCCATTCCACCATCAGTAAGATCATGGCCAATCAAATGATGGCCTTAACTCCAATTTCATGTCTGTGTCCCCTCCACCTCCCACCAACATCCTTAACTGGTTGAAGCAGCAGCGCGAGCGGGAGCTTGGACCAGGGGCCTGTCGGGAAGCCGGTGAGTCAGAGATTTTAAATCTTTAAAAAGCTTACCTCGAGCGTTGGAGCCTTCCATTTCTTTGTGAAGCAGCAGCGCGAGCGGGAGCAGAGGTTTCTGGGAAGGGAGGGACGTATTTTTTCATCCCTCAGCTATATAAGTGGTCGTTGTGTAAACCCGAGACCCTACCCTTGTAGGGCCTCCCACCCATCCATCTCCTCTAACCTTATACGCCAGGGACAAATCAAGGTAAGCTTCTCTTTTTTTTAACTTTCTGTTTAGGGGATTAGGAGGGACGGCAGTGCAGGTAGGGATCTGGAGCGGGAGTTGGATGAACTTCGGATCATTCGGGAGGCAGAGTCAGTGATAGACAAGAGTTACAGGGAAGTAGTTACTCCTAAGCGTGAAGAAAGCTGGGTAACTGTTAGAAGGGGGGAAAAAGCAGTCAGTGCAGGGATCCCCTGTGGTCGTTCCCCTGAAAAACAAGTATACCATTTCGGAGATAATGGGAACTGCAGATGCTGGAGAATCCAAAACAACAAAATGTGAGGCTGGATGAACACAGCAGGCCAAGCAGCATCTCAGGAGCACAAAAGCTGACGTTTCGGGCCTAGACCCTTCATCAGAGAGGCGTTTCGGATGCTGTTGGGGGGGACAACTTACCAGGGGCATGCAGTAGGGTGCAGGTCTCTGTCACAGAGTCTGTCTCCCTTGCACAGAAGGGAAGAGGGGATAGGAAGAGAGTGATAGTCATTGGACTCAATAGTTAGAGGGACTGATAGAAGGTTTGCCGGGAACGAAAGAGACTCATGGTTGGTGCGTTGCCTCCCAGGTGCCAGGGTCCGTGTTGTCTCGGATAGTGTCTTTGGGGTCCTGAAGGGAGAGGGTGACCAGCCCCAAGTCATGGTCCACATAGACACCAACGACATACGGAGAAAGAGGGATAGGGATGTCAGGCAGGATTTCAGGGAGCTCCGCTGGAAGCTGAGAGCTCAAACAAACGGAGTGGTTATCTCTGGTTTGTTACCCGTGCCAAGTGATAGCGAGGCAAAGAACAGGGAGAGATTTCAGCTGAACACGTGGCTGCAGGGATGGTGCAGGAGGGTGGGCTTCAGGTACATGGTCAATTGGGGATCATTCTGGGGAAGGTGGGACCTCTACAAATAGGACGGTCTCCACTTGAACCAGAGGGGCACTAATATCCTGGGTGGAAAATTTGCTAGTGCTGTTCGGGTGGGTTTAAACTAGCTTAGCAAGGGGGATGGGAAACTGAGGTGTAGTTCTAGTACACAGGAGGATGAACGTAGGGAGGACCTGGCCAGGACCTCACTGTCACAGGAGTGTGCTGGCAGACAGCAAGCTGGATTGAAGTGTGTCTACTTCAACATCAGGAGTATCCGGAATAAGGTAGGTGAGCTTGCAGCTTGGATAGCTACCTGGGACTTCGATATTGTGGCCATTTCGGAGACATGGATAAAGCAGGGTCAGGAATGGATGTTGCAGGTTCCAGGGTTTAGATCTTTCATTAAGGTCAGGGAAGGTGGTAAAAGAGGGGGAGGTGTGGCTTTGTTAGTCAAGGACAGTATAACAGTGGCTGAAAGAACTTTTGATGAGGACTTGTCTACTGAGGTGGTATGGGCTGAGGTCAGAAACAGGAGAGGAGAGGTAACACTGCTGGGAGTTTTTTATAGGCCTCCGCAAAGTTCCAGGGATGTGGAGGAGAGGATCGGCTAAATTATTCTGGGCAGAAGTGAAAAGAACAGGTTGGTCATTATGGGAGACTTTAACTTCCCTAACATTGACTGGAAATGCTATAACTCTAGTACGTCGGATGGATCAGTTTTTGTCCAATGTGTACAGGAGGGTTTCCTGACACAGTATGTCAAAGGGCCGACAAGAGGGGAGGCCACAGTGGATCTGGTACTTGGTAATGAACCAGGCCAGGTGTTTGATTTAGTGGTAGGTGAGCACTTTGGACAGAGTGATCACAATTCGGTTATGTTTACTTTAGCAATGGAAAGGGATAGGAACATGCCACAGGGCAAGAGATTTAGATGGGGGAAGGGCAATTATAATATGATTATGCAAGACTTAGGAGGCATAGAATGGGTTAGCAAAATGCAGGGGATGGGGACAATCGAAGTTGGAGCTGGTTTAAGGAACAGCTATTGCGTGTCCTTGATAGGTATGTCCCTGTCAGGCAGGGAGGAAGCGATAAGGTAAAGGAACGGTGGTTTACTAAAGAAATTGTATCTCTTGTAAAGCGGAAGAGGGAGGCTTATGTGATGATGAGACGAGATGGTTCAGATGAGGCGATGGAGAGTTACTGATTAGCTAGGAAGGATTTAAACTGAGAGTTAAGAAGAGCAAGGAGGGGACATGAGCAGACATTAGCAGGTAAATAAAGGAGAACCCTAAAGCTTTCTATAGGTATCCGAGGAATAAGAGGATGACTAGAGTAGGAATGGGAGCCAGTCAAAGACAGAAGTGAGAAGATGTGTGTGGACCCTGTGGAGATTGGAGAGGTGCTAAATGAATATTTCTCATCTGTTTTACTGAGGAACAGGAAAATATTGTAGAGGAGATGACTGAGTTATGGGCTACTAGAATTGAAAGGATTAAGGTTAGTAAGGAGGAGGTGTTATCAATACTAGAAGGGGTGAAGGTAGATAAGTCCCCTGGGCCAGATGGGATTTTTCCGGGGATTGTCTGGGAAGCTAGGGAGGAGGTGGCAGAGCCTTTGGTCTTGATCTTCCAGTCCTCATTGTCTACAGGTTTAGTACCAGAGGATTGGAGGATTGCAAATGTTGTGCACTTGTTCAAGAAGGGCAGTAGAGATGACCCAGGTAATTATAGACCTGTGAGCCTTATGTCTGTTGTAGGAAAAATTTTGGGTAGGATTATAAGAGATAGGATTTATAATCACCTAGTAAGAAACAATTTGATTGGAGATATTCAGCATAGATTCATCAAGGACAGGTCGTGTCTCACAAACCTCATTGAGTTTTTTGAGAAGGTGACCAAGCATGTGGATGAGGGAAGGGTAGTTGACGTGGTGTACATGGACTTCAGTAAAGCCTTTGATAAGGTTCCACATGGTAGGCTATAGGAGAAAATACAGAGGCACGGGATTGATGGAGATTTAGCAGTTTGGATTAGAAACTGGCTTTCTGTAAGAAGGCAACGAGTGGTGTTGATGGAAAATATTCAGCCTGGAGTCAGGTCACTAGTGGTGTGCCTCAAGGATCTGTTTTGGGACCACTGCTGTTTGTCATTTTTATAAATGACTTGGACGGAGGCATTGGTGGATGGGTTAGTAAGTTTGCAGATGACACTAAAGTCGGTGGAGTGGTGGACAGTGTGGAAGAATGTTGCAGGTTGCAGGGAGACTTGGATAAACTGCAGAATTGGGCTGAAGGTGGCAAATGGGGTTTAATACGGATAAATGTGAGGTGATTCACTTTGGGAGGAATAATAGGAAGGCAGAATACTGGGTGAATGGAAAGATTCTTGGCAGTGTGGACGTGCAGAGGGATCTTGGTGTCCATGTACATAGATCCCTGAAAGTTGCCACCCAGGTTGAAAGAGCTGTTAAGAAGGCTTACGGTGTGTTAAGTTTTATTGGTAGAGGGATTGAGTTCCGGAGCCGTGATATCATGATGCAATTGTACAAAACGTTAGTGCGGCCTCACTTGGAATATTGCATGTAGTTCTGGTCGCCACATTACAGGAAGGATGTGAAAGCATTGGAAAAGGTGCAGAGGAGATTTACCAGGACGTTGCCTGGTCTGGAGCGCAGGCCCTATGAAGAAAGGCTGAGGGATTGGGTCTGTTCTCATTGGAGAGAAGGAGACTAAGAGAGGATTTAGTAGAGACATACAAGATGATCAGAGGATTAGATAGGGTGGACAGTGAGAGTCTTTTTCTGAGGATGATGACTTCAGCTTGTACAAGGGGACATAGCTACAAATTGAGGGGTGATAGATTTAAGACAGATGTCAGAGGCAGGTTCTTTACTCAGAGAGTGGTAAGGGCGTGGAACGCCCTGCCTCCCATGTAGTTAACTCAGCCACATTAGGGGCATTTAAACAGTCCTTGGATAAGCATATGGATGATGATGGGATAGTGTAGGGGGAGGGGCTTAGATTAGTTCACAGGTCGGTGCAACATCGAGGGCCGAAGGGCCTGTTCTGCGCTGTATTGTTCTATGTTCTATGTTAACTACTTTGTAGATCTCAAACCTCTCTTATTCAACCTTGAATATATTCAATGACCTCCATAACTCGCTGTGGGAAAAATTCCAAAGCTTAATGACCTCTGACAGAACAGATTTCTCCTCATCTCTTAAACAGGAGATCCCATAATTTGGAACTGTGTCTTTATATTCTAGATTCGTCTGACAAGAGGCAACATTCCCTCAGCATCTGCCCTGCCAAACATCTTTAGAAACTGGTGTTTTGAAAAGATCACCTGCCCAATGTAAGAGATGTAAGGGCAGAAGTAGGCCCTTCAGCCATTGGATAAAGGAAGCATTTAATACATTTGCCTTCCTAGTTCAGACTTTTGAGTACAGGGCTTTAGACATCACGTACAGGACATTGGTGAGGCCTCTTTTGGATTACTGTGTCCAGTTCTGGTTGCCCTGCAATAGGAAGGATCTTATGAAGTTGAAGAAAATGATTTATCAGGATGGTGCCGGGAATGGAGAGTTGGAGTTATAAGGAGAGGCTAGATAGGCTGGGTCTTTTTTCACTGTAGTGCAGGAGATTGAGGTTTATAAAATTATGAGGGTGGGGGCATATTTTTAAAGGGGGAGGAGAAAGATTTAAGAAAGATACAAGGGGTAACATTTTTACAGTGTGGTTCGTTTGTGGAATGAGCTTCCAGAGGAAGTGGTGGATATGGGTTCAATTACAACGTTTAACAGACATTTGGGTAAGTTCATGAGTAAGAAATGTTTGGAAGGATATGTGCCAAGTGCAGGCAGTTGGGGCTAGTTAAATTTGGGAACACAGTCATCATGGGCTGGTTGAGCTAAAGGGTCTGTTTCCATGCTGCACAATGCCACGAGTCTGCTCCACCACTCACTGAGATCAGGGTTAATCTGGCTTTCCCCAGCGCCGTTCCTGCCTCTTCCCTGTAACCCTTGATTCCTTTACTGATTAACAATCAGCCTATCAGCCTTGACTGTGCTTAACAGACCAGCCTCTAAAGAATTCCACAGATTCACCACCCTTAGAGAAAAGGAATTCTTGCTCATCTCTGTTTAAAAGGGCAAGCCCCTACTCTGAAATGATGCCCTCTGGCCCTAGACCCTCTTATAAGGGGAAACAACCTCTCTGCATTGTTGAAGGCTGGATTAAGCAGAGGTTCACCTGCACATCTGCCAATGTGGTATACTGCATCCACTGTACCCGGTGCGGCTTTCTCTACATTGGGGAAACCAAGCGGAGGCTTGGGGACCGCTTTGCAGAACACCTCCGCTCAGTTCGCAACAAACAACTGCACCTCCCAGTCGCAAACCATTTCCACTCCCCCTCCCATTCTCTTGATGACATGTCCATCATGGGCCTCCTGCACTGCCACAATGATGCCACCCGAAGGTTGCAGGAACAGCAACTCATATTCCGCCTGGGAACCCTGCAGCCATATGGTATCAATGTGGACTTCACCAGTTTCAAAATCTCCCCTTCCCCCACTGCATCCCTAAACCAGCCCAGTTCATCCCCTCCCCCCACTGCACCACACAACCAGCCCAGCTCTTCCCCCCCACCCACTGCATCCCAAAACCAGTCCAACCTGTCTCTGCCTCCCTAACCGGTTCTTCCTCTCACCCATCCCTTCCTCCCACCCCCAGCCGCACCCCCAGCTACCTACTAACCTCATCCCACCTCCTTGACCTGTCCGTCTTCCCTGGACTGACCTATCCCCTCCCTACCTCCCCACCTACACCCTCTCCACCTATATTCTTTGCTCTCCATCTTCGGTCCGCCTCCCCCTCTCTCCCTATTTATTCCAGTTCCCTCCCCCCATCCCCCTCTCTGATGAAGGGTCTAGGCCCGAAACGTCAGCTTTTGTGCTCCTGAGATGCTGCTTGGCCTGCTGTGTTCATCCAGCCTCACATTTTATTATCTCTGCATTGTTGTTGAGCCCTCCCTTAAGAATCTTAATAAAACAAAGAACTGCAGATGCTTAAGATCTTAACCAAAAACAGAAATCCCTGGAGAAACTCAGCAGGTCTGGCTGCATCTGTGAAGAGAGAAACCGATTTAATGTTTAAAGTCCAGTGATCTTGCTTCAGAATTGACAGTAGCTAGGAAAGAGTGGCACATATGCTGAAGACAAAAAGTGTGGGAGAAGAAATCTTGTTTCAAATGGTCACCTCTCATTCTTCTAAACTTCAATCAATATAGACCCAATCCGCTCAATTTTAATACTCCTCCATGCCTCACCTCTCCCTTGCTCTGTGACACACCATTTCGTGATGTCTGCACTCCTCAGATTCCAGCCTTGGGAAAATTTACAACTTTAAATGCCCTACCATTGGTGGCAGCATCTTGACATCCCAGGTCCTGGGCTCTGGAAGTCTCTCCATTCAACCTCTCTACCCCTCTCTCCTCCCGTAAGACATCGCTGATACCCAATCTCTTTGACCCTAGCATCCATCTTGATGTCTCCTTGGGTAGCTCAGTGTCAAACCTGGCCTATCAGCTTCAGGCATTTTTTGATATGTGAAAGGTGCTACAGCAATGCAAGTTGTTGTTGTATTTATGTCTAAGTCCCTCATAGGTTATTCTGTATCATCTTTTTTCTCTCCTGGGTCTCTGAGCTTTTATTTCTTTCTTTTCTGGCCTTTATTCAGTTAGATTTGATGGTTGGCATGTTTGCAACATTGACTCATCTGTCACTAGATTCACGAGTTATTTCTTTCCTCCTCCAACACAAGCTCATTTTGATTTGATTTGATTTATTATTGTCACATGTACCTAGAGACAGTGAAAAGTTTTGTTTTGTGGGCAGTACAGGCAGATCTTCTCATACAAAGTGCCAAATGGTAAATAGAACAGTGAGGAATACAAGGTTACAGCTGCAGAGAAGGTGCAAAAAGAGCGAGATCAACATTCAGTGTGAAATTTGAGATGTCCATTCAGAACAGCAGGGAAGAAGCTGATCTTGAACCCACTGGTGTGTGTGTGTTTAAGCTTCTGTATCTTCTGGCTGACAGAAGTAGTTGGAAGAAATTATAACTTAGTCAGGGGGGCTTCGTTCCTAAGGCAGCAACAAGTATAGATGGAGTCACTGGATGGGAGGTTGGCTTGCTGGTGGATTGGGCTGTGCTTACAACTCTGTGCTTTCTTATAGTCCTGGGCAGAGCAGAGGATGTACCACACCATGATGCACCCAGATAGAATGCTTTCTATGGTCCATCTACAAAAAAATGATAAGTGTCTTTACAGACCTGCCGAATTTCCTTAGCCTCCTAAGGGGGTGTTGCCGTGCCTTCTTGACTGTCACATCAACGTGGATGGACCAGGACAGATTGTTGGTGACCGTCACTGCTGGGAACGTGATGCTCCCGACCCTCCCCACCTCAGCTCTGTTGATGTAGACCAGGTTTTGCTCTCCTCCTTGTTTTGTAAAGGGTGAGAGTCACCTAGTAGTAAGTACTGGGCAGCGTCCACTCACAATGCTGAGTAGGTAAGCTCAACGAAGGGGAAACTGAACTGAGCTTGAGGAGTTTCTAAATTATGTAAAAACACTGTCAAATGGACTGCAAGAACCCCTAGATATAGTTACCATTATACACATGCACATCCTCTTGTAAGAAAGGTCTTTATTCAAACAGTGAGAAATGTTGGGAATATACTAACAGTAAGGTGATCAATATTGTTCAAAATACCTGACTGTTAAGGTAGGAGATTCGGAAGTACAGCGGATGGAAATTGATTATAGAATCCCGACAGTGCAGAAAGAGGCCATTCGGCCCATCCAGTCTGCACTGACTTTCCAAAGAGCAGACCCACCTCTATAACCTATTCCTGTAACCCTGCATTTCCCACAGCTAACCCACATAGTGCCCAGGGTTGTACAGGCTATGTACAATTTAGCATGGCCAATCCGCCTATCTGCGCATCTTTGGACTGTGGGAGGAAACCCACACAGACATGAGGAGAATGTGCAAACTCCCCACAGACAGTTGTCAGAGGGTGGAATTGAACCCGGGTCCCTGGTGGTGTGATGGAGCAGTGCTAATCCCACTCTCATCCACATTTTTCTGGTGCCCTTATTTTGCACTGACTAATGTGCCATCTGTCCATTGTGTTAATCCTATGATATTTATTTGGAAAGAACCAACTTGGTTTGATACAGGAAATAGGAGGCCATTCAGTCCTGTTTGGCCATTCAACTAAATCACAGGTAATCCTCGAATACAATGCCATTTTCTTGATATATCCCCATATCCCTTCATAGCTTTAAAATCTAGAAATCTATCAATCTCTGCCTTGAATATTCTCAATACCTGATCCTGAACAATCCTCTCAGGTTGAGAATTCCAAAGATTCACCACCCTTTCAGTGAAGATGTTCTTCCTCATCCCAGCCCTAAGTGACTTGCCCTTTATTCTGAGACTGTGCACCTTGGGTTGTACGGGTATTTCTGCTAATATAATGCATATATTGTTAATGCAAATTGGCTGTAATGCAATTGAAATATAGTGGATGTTGTTTGGACCATGCAAGCTTTCTACCATACAGTATAACGATTTCCCTATAACACAATTTTCTATAGCATGAGATCACACAAGAACTATCACGTCATAAGAGAACTACCTGCCCACCCTCACCCACATTCCTTGCTGCTTTTGCTCGATCAAGACCTTTGTACATTCCAATGAGATCACCCCTTACTCTTCTAAACTCTGGAGAACATTAACTAGGTATCCCCCTTCTTTGCTCACTCAAACAAGCCTCTTCACGTACAGCATATCACCTAGCCCTTCACAATCCACAAATTGTGGGACGGCATGTTGGCTCAGTGATTACACTACTGCCTTACCACACCAGGGACCCAGGTTCAATTCCATCCTCAGATGACAGTCTGTGTGGAGTTTGCAAATTCTCCCTATGTCTACACGCGTTTCCTCCCACATTCCAGAGACGTGCAGGTTAGGTGGATTGGCCATGCTAAATTGCCCATAGCATCCAGGGCTATCTAGATTAGAGGGTGGGTTGGTGTGATCTTGTTGGGCCTCAGGGCCTGTTTCCACCCTGTAGGGGTTCTCTGATACTTCTGAAATGCAGTCACTGCTGTGAAGTAAGAAGTGCAGCAGCCAAAAAAGCTCAATGTCATCACTATACTTTTAGTAAGATTTTTATCTAGGGGGATTGAATGTTGGTTGGGGCACTGCGGGAAAACAATCCTGCTGTGTATTCTTGTACGTTCACTGCAGAGGAAATTCATGATTTTGCTGTGCTCAATCAGACTGCTGCAGTTGGCTACTAATCAGCAGTGACTACAATTCCAAATATTTTACTGGCCAAGAATAAACCATGGCATGAGTGAGTCAAAAGGCATTATGCAGATTTCACTTCTTTTAAACAGCGGACTTGAAACGGCAACACGGGCTGCAATGAATGTTGGTATTTTATTTTCTAGGAAGTTACAAAAAATGTACAACATTAACATCATCCCAAGCATCATTGTTCTAAAGCCCAATGGAGACCTCATCACCAGAAATGGAGTGGCAGAGATCTCCACATTGGGGGTGGGCTGTTTCAAGAACTGGTGGGAAGCATCCGAGATCATCGATAGGAATTTTCTCCTGGCAGAAGACTTCGAAGACTGGACCTGGAAGAGCATGACCGATCCCTTAAGGCAGCTTAAGTACAAGATTAAGAAGACTGGGGAGGAGAAAGTCCATGAGATAGACTGAGCAATGTTGTGTGTTACAGCTCCAGCTTCCACCCAATGCTTTTCAAACGCTTTCCATGACACATCCCCACAATTAATTATTCCCTCCTGTCACACATTAGCAAAACTCTACTCCAAAACTAAATTGTGGATTGGAACATAGAGAAATTCCTTTCGTAATCCTCGGTCGTCTCAGATGTGGGTGGGTGGGGGGGGGGGGGGGGTGAATCACTACATTATTGCCAGCAGGCTAAACTACAAAATTAGATTTATTCACAAATAAAATTATAACAATGCAACAAGATGTTAAACACTACAATACTTATCCTATAGAATTATAATCAGTTCATAAAGGTACTGATATATCCTTACTCTGGCTTTCTTGCCACAGAGGTATTTGGAAAATAAGTTCTGGTGGTAAATTTTGAGAGATCTACTGCCAGCCCCTAGTACAATTAGTGATAAAGTGAAAAGGGAACTAATGAAAATGTAGGAATACAACATGGCTTCTCCCTTACATGGAAGCATGCTTTCAAAAATAATTTATTTGAATTAGATTTCAAGATAATAATTATTCTGCCAAGTAACATCTGATTCCAATCTTATATTACAATATGTAATATGGGTCCCTGCCAACCGCAATTGCAGAATACATCCACAAGACAACAGCCATTCATTCTGCTGCGCCTGTGCATGTTACCATCTTTGATTATCAAAGGAAATCCTCTCATTAATGTTCATTACAAAGCGAGCCAAAGCAAGATATGGACAACATTCTTCCTTTTAAAGAAATCTTTCACCTGCTTTAACTTCCTTCTTCCTATAATTAATACTTGCATTTACATCCGTGCACTTGTGAAGGCGAACCTGTCTATGATGTGGAAACACTGCCCATTATTTTGACCAACATTTATGCAGGCTCATGGGCTGGACTGCATCTTCACCTTGCGAACTAAAATAGGCCTTATCTTGGTTGTCAGCCAGGAAGCTGGGAACTGGAGACATGTTACACAGAGATCAGAGTCAAACAGCTGAAACGAAGAACACTTACTACTATCTCACCACTCACTCTTCTCAATGGCTCTGGCAAAATTATTTTAAAATATCCCGAGAATAAAGGGGAAAAAATACACAAATTCTTCTATGATTTCATTAACTTCTTTCACTCTGCCTTCCCTCCCTCGTCAGATACAGATGTCTCACCTTCTGGTACTTGTGCTGTGGCACTGTCTGACCACAAGCCTGCACTCTGGTTTTAGGGAATGATTATAACAGCAAAAATCCCAGGTGATATATGTTAGCCACCTGCTCTTACTGATGCTCCCTTCTCTTTGAATGTCCCATTGACACAGGAACCAATGTCATTGCAGTAGCCAACTTGTACCTGTAGCAGGCAGAGGTGTCTATATCTGGACTGTGACCGCGGTTAAGTGCAATGAGTTTTGAGATATCAATACTGCCCTTAACTCATTCTGTCTTACAGTGTGAAAGCAGAGTGTGTGTGTTAATTGGAACAGAATTAACAGAGAATGATGCACTCTACACAAAAAAGCCTAGAAAAGGTAGCAGGTAACAGCAATGAACCACAGATTCAATCTTAATTTGGTCTCCTGTTCTGATCAGTGACTATACTGACATCAGCTGACTCAAAGTAATTGAACATTAGTTGCTTGGCCAATTAGGATCATTCTCCTATCCTACCATGGTGATTGTATTTAAGTACCACTGAGCAACATCTGGCCCAGATCTTTGATGACCTGGGGAATGTACAACACTCAGGTCATTTGGCCCAGAATTTATGCCAGTCGGTACTGACACTGGATGACTGAATGGTACAGACTCCATTGGCCCAGTGCTATAATGGCCACTGCTATATGGTCAAGTGCAAAAGCAGCCACTAGTCAAGAGCGAAAGGACACATTGCATGACAGGGCGCTACAGGCTTCACGGGCCTGTCTAAATGAATATTTTGGTTTTTTCTGGGATAACGCCCTCAATTCGAGTCATCGCGATCTACAACACACCTTGCGCCAGTCAAAAACCACACAACTATTCTCATTTCTAGCATTTAGCCCATAGCCTTATATGCCTTGGCATGTCAAGCGCACATCTAAATACTTTGAATGTCATGATGGATTCTGAGTGTCCTACTCTTACAGGCAGTGAGCTCCAGACACTTGCCACCCTCTGGGTAAAAACATTTTCCCGCCCCCCTCGCATCCCTTCTAAACCTCCTGCTCCTTCCCTTAAACAGAGAGAGCAAACATCCACAAAGTGACGCAACCAAGTTTGTATAAAACCTTTATTGTAAATTGCAAAGAAAACAGTTATAAAAGTAAATTGTGAAATATTAAAAAATTGAAAATTTCCTAGGCATTGTTAGGATACTGGTAGTGTCGGGGTAAATCTGCCATCACATAGTCAGACCTGGTGTTCATCGCTGGCAGCCTTGTCCATTTTATAAAAAACCCTTCCTTTTTCCATGTGCAAGAAAATATTTTTGAAAATTCTCTATTGTACAATTGGCTGCAACTAAACATCAGGTAGTTTGAAACCTCAGACATGTCGTTGATATTATAGCATCAAAGCTGATCAATGATTGACTTTTATCAAGTTACAGATGGGAGAATAACAGGGAGCAGAGGAGTTGATTTGGGAAGGCACTGGTGGACTCTCAGTCAGGGAAGGCAGCTGTAGAAAGTGTCACTCCTCAGTTCTCCCCCACCCTTCCTCTCTTGAAAGTAGTGACCCTCGCTGGGCTGTAGTCCCATTGCTGCACAGTAGGAAGCAACAGGCACTTTATTTGGAAAAGCGATAGCAGAGGAAGAGGTCCGGTGTCGCAGTTGAGCGTGTCCCTGCCACCAAGGTTAGAGTGGCCAGGGGTTGACGGTGAAGCAAGGGGAGCTCATGATGTGGCTAAACAGGTGGAGTATTGAACTGAAAATTCTTCAGGCACAAGCCAAAAGGCAGTAAGGGAAGCAGAGAATTTGGAGCACCACCATCATCCTACCATCCTACAACTCAGTTGCCCGGCTACGTAGGACAGGATGGGTTCAGTTGATTGATGTTCTTTGTAGATTTGAATGATGCCAATGGCACGGGGTTTGATCTCTGTTCCACTCGGGGTAGATTCAGAATCTCTATCCTTCTAATGGAAGTGTCTTTGGGCAGAGGACTCAAAAGAAAAAAGGAAGAATGTCAGTGTGGGAAAGCGAATGAGAGTGGAATGACACAGGCTGGCAGCACCAGAGTTTCTGATTACAATCAATACTCATAAATCCAACACAGCTTAAGGCAGGTTTGCAGCACCAAGACAGAAGGGCCAGAGGACTCAGAAGGAGGAGCTCTGAGGTAGATAAAAACAGGGAGATTAAAATCAACTGCAAACACGTGTTCTATGACAGAAGATGTTGAAAAAGGTCCAGGGCACCTAACGAGTGCAACATGGCTTTCCAAACCCCACACTGCTGTTTTGAATGCACCTCAGATAGCATGCCCAGTCAGAGTTAGAGATACACGGCATTCCAGCGACAGAGGCTGAGCATGGAAAAGTAAAATAAAACCCCAAGACTCAGATCAAAATACCATGTCTTCAACAAGAGTCTTGCTTCATCTCACTGTGTGCGTGCTCAAGTCTGAGAAGGTGAAGGGAATGGACGAAGGCTGTTGGTTCTGGTTCTCTTTTGAAATGTCAGCCGAGAGTGCTGCTGCTTCCCAGCACACTTCCAATACATCGTGTGCTGGGTTCCCCGAGGGTTGGATAGCAGGGAGGTGACCATGAGTACCTGTCAGTACAGCTCAGCTCACATGGTGATGTGCAGTCCGCTAGGCTTTATACATGTCGGGGGGGGGGGGGGGGGGGGGGGGAGATTAGGGGGCAGCAAGACCCCATCTGACATGATAAAGACCACCCATTTCTGGAACTTCTGGAGTTATTCCATCAGGTAAAAACCAAAAGGACAGCAGATGCAGTGAATCAGGAACAAAAGCAGAAGTTGCTGGAAAACCTCAACAAGGTCTGGCAGCAACTGTGAAGAAAAATCAGAGTTAACATTCTGAGGAAGGGTCACCAGAGCCAGAACATTAACCGACTTTTCTTCAGAGATGCTGCCAGACCTGCTCAGCTTTTCCAAAAATTTCTGTTTTCATTTCATCAGCTGCCTGAGTTCGAACACTTATCAGCACCTTGTACTGTTTAGTTTTGCAACAAAGATCGACTGCCGCTGTGTTCATGGGTCAGGAGGGTGAACTTCCACAGGAACTCTCTCAGCATGGGCTGGTTGGGCCAAATGGCCTATTTCTGCACCATCTAATCCAATGTAATCCATAGTCCATCATAACAATGGGAGTTTTAGAGGATCATCTTCAACCATGGGATATCCCATGGAAATTCTAAATGTTAAACTTTATCCATTATTGCAAATGACTTCACCGTTGGTTCAGTTGATCAGGCTTTCGTCCTGGAGACAGATGGTTTTGGATTCAGTTCCCACTCTGTGACTTCAGCAGGTACTGCTGGGTTACACTGTGGGAAAACATGGGGTGGGGGGAGAGTCTAAAGGCAGGGCTTCCCAAAGTGGGGCTTGGGGCCCTGAGTAGGGCTAAGAGTTAAAATGTTGGAGCAGCAAACAACCCAGATTCTAAATGTCTCTGTGGACCAAGCCTGGCTGCTCCTCTCCCAGTTTTCACTGAGGGCACCAAAATAATTTGAGTATGGGAATGGGGTCACAGTGGGAAGCGGCTAAGGAAGCACTGTTCCAATGACCCAGAAGAGATGGAATATAATACGAAAGCATTACAACTGACCAGAGAGCGGTGGGGAGATGGACTAGACCCGAGAAAGTAAAAGATAAACAGTTGGGATTAAAATGCTTCACAGTGTACAAAGCAAATATAAAGAATAGATCAAAGTGGGGCAGGGGGGGAGGGAGAGGGGAGGGGAGGGGGGGGAAGAGGGGGGAGAGAAGGGGGAAGGGGGGGAGAGAGGAGAGGGGAGAGGGGGGAGGGACACAGAGAAAGAAAGAGAGAAAGAGATAGAAAAGAAAGGCAAATCTCAACAGAAAATTCAGAAATGCGCTGAGCTACGCAGCTACAAAAAAAGGTAATGAGGAGTACAAGAGGGCAATAGTGTGGAATGGGTTTCCTGACCTTTATGACTAGCTAAATGACCCAAACAGATCTTTCAGGTCTGGGGTCATGGGACATTCCCTGAGCTGGCAGTAACTTGTCATATTCAAGCAGCGTGTAGTGTTTTACCTAGACTGAGACTGTCAATCTTTCCGAGACACAATGGCTGAGTAATTATGGGCCTATAGTCTAGACTGTTCCAGTGGAAAAGAAAATGCTTAATTTAGGAGATCTGGGATGGGCGGAAAAAGAGGAACAGATGTAAAACTGACTCATGCTCTGGCCATCTGTTATCCCCATGGTGACAAGGAAGTGCATTAAACTTAAACAGCAGTTGGATCCAGGAATCTGAAAGTCTTGGCATCTCCACCTGGCACAAATTCAAGAGATTTATAATAGATGTAGCAGACACTGTTGTTGAAAGGATATGCAGCTACCCGTTGGCTACACAACCTCCTGTAGCGGTTTTGACTTTAGAAGTGTAAAATACTGAATGGGCTAGGACTCAAACACCTCTCTGCATTTTTGTTATACATTTTCTCTATTCTCATCCAGGATACAAAAATGAACCTGAAAACCAAAGTGGAATCCAAGATCTTTGAGCAGGGCCTAATCCCAGTTTATGAACAATGTTAAGGGCATTCTCTGCATTTCTATCCACTGTAAGCCATGCTGATAACCATCTAACCACGTTGATGAACCAAGTCTGGAGAGCAAAGGAACTGGAGGAGTCAGCAAGATGTGGAGCTGGAGGAACACAGCAGGTCAGGCAACAGAGGAGCTGGAAAGTCAACGTTTCAGGTCGGCACCCTTCATCAGGGCTGTGTTCCTCGTTATGTCCAAGGATCTCGAGGAAACCATCAGGCCCTTAAATCTGTTACATCATCAGTAAAATAGACAATAGCTGATTGGCACCTCACTTCCATTTATTTTAGGCCATAATCGCAGCATCAGGCCACCGAGTTCATATTCATACAAAACCTTCATGTGAGATTCTCCACAATTGGGCCAAGCCTACCGTGGTGAAGGTGGTGGCTTAAAGAACAAGATATCTGGCTAATGACCTCATCAACACATTCCCCAGAATGCCTGCTCCTGGGGCTACAGTAACCTAACATGTTACTCTCATAGAGGACAATGGGATCTCTAGGCAATTACAAAGGTGTAAGGAGCGAAAACCCAAAGGTCAAACTCAGGGAGAGGAAGATCCACCTGCAAATGACAAGATTAAAGGGTGAAATAACTGTAACAAAAACTACATTTTATGATATTGCATTAAATTTGGAGTTTAAACAGAATATCGAGATAGCAGAGAAGAAACACACCTGACGGCCAGCAGCACAGAGGGTGGTATTGAGCCAGAAGCCCATGATACACTCCCTAATCGGCATCCCCTAACACAACTGAATAGTTGGCCGAGCGTACGAAAGGCTGTTGACACAAACGACGTTGCTGCCCACATTGCAGACCTACCCTGCTAAATTACAGCACATGGAAACATGCAACTGGCTCGTAGCAGTGGCCCCTGTGAGGTATTCAGTCCTTTTGAGGTGGATGGTGTAGTACTAACTATTAATATACATTGAGACACATTGCAAAGTTAATCAACAGTTAACAGTTAGTCAGCACGACTGCTCAGCCCCAGTCACCCTGAAAACCAGAGTGAGGGACTGTACTGAGTGCAGCTGGGGTCCAAAGGTCATTTTAACTCATTCAAGCATGGGTCATACCCCCGTCTCCGTTTATTTTAGACACCCCGCCCACAATCTGTCATTGAAAACTGCTACAAACCAGTGGGTCACAGCTCATCTCTAGAGGCGGAGTCAATGGGAGAGTGCGACACATCCAGATTCTGTGCCGCTTCCCGGATTTTTGCCTGCTCCTTGGTCTTCTGCGACTTGGCACGGTCCCAGTCCGTCTTCAGGTTCTCGTTGTCCCAGACCGTGGAGGTCTCCGTGTCGCTCACGTAGCCTGGGTCACCAGTGTAATGCGTGGGGTAGATAAGGAGCGGCTCCACAGAGAAAGCCCTCAGGTCACGGTTCTCAAAGTGATCCATGTACTCTGACCTAATGGAGAAACAGAAAGCAGCACGGTTCACAAGAATATGCACGGCAGGCGCCAACAATAAGAACGAATACCGTTGGAAAGAGGGTAGACTTTAAATGCAACTGATTCAAAGTAATAAAGGAAAACAATATTCAGATACGCTCTGTGACAGTGTAGGAGGGGCCCATTCAGTCCACTGAACCGGTCTGTCTATCCAGGTAGATCATTAGCTGATTTGATGCTAAGCTTCATTTCCCCACCATGGGATCACAGCCACATCAAACAAAATCCAGCTTTGTAACTAATCAGCCTACTCCCCTCATCCTCAATTATATTTTAGGGGATACAATTCCAGACTGCCACCCCAAAGTGCTTCCCATCACCCTGACTGTCTACATCTAATTCTGATGTTTAAGGCCTTCATTCTGGACTCCCCTCCATTTATCTATCAACAACATTAATCACCTTAAAGTCTTCCAGTGGATAGGCTCAATTATCTGAATTCAAGAGAATACAAGCCAAGTCTATGTAGCCTGAAACAAAAAAAAATTCTGGAAAAAAAAAAGAAATCAGAGTTAACATTTCAGGTTCAGTGACCCTCCCACTGGACCCAAAACGTGAACTGTGATATCTCTCCACAAATTCTACCAGATCTGCTGAGCATTTCCAGCAAGTTCAGTAATTGTTTCTGATTTCCAATATCTGCAGCTCTTTCACTTTTTATGCCCAAAGCAGCCTGACTTCATTTTAGCTTATTCTGCCCTGATCTCATGCTGACACAGCACCATGTCTGAATCCATCTTTAATGACTTCAACAGACTGCAATATTCTATATTGACCGTACCCAGATCTCTGCAAAGCTGTCAGATAGCTTTTATCACAGTGGGTTAGACAAGGGTGGGTTTTACATTTAAGATTTATTTTGCTTGATTTTGTCAGCTTTACAGACTTTTTACAAATGCAAGTATTCTGATAGTATGTCAAGAGGACATTGTTGTACTAATGCACCCATTAATGTTGCTTGACATTGACAGCCAGGCTTTGTTATATTTTAATCCAGACAGGTTGAATCGAACAGGGTGCAGTACGTGCTTTCTGTCAGTCGGCAAAGCACAGGGCCATGTGTTTTAATGCGTGTAGCTTCCATTAATACTAATTACTACGTGCAACACTTGCTTCCATTGGACATCACATTGTGAAACCAACTGACAAACCCAAACTTGTGGACTACCTGATGACCATGACAACTAGGAAAGCCCAGGCCTAAGCAGCCTACTTCAGCTCCCAATTTATAAGTTTGTATCTTGTTCACCTTACGGAAGATCTGCTGCTCTCAACTACACTGACAAACAGGAACGTAGCTAACTCAACGGCCCTCTGAAATGGTCCAAGCCCCTTAGCTCAAGAGGAATTAGCAGTAATGCCCACAGTTCGTGAAAGGATAACTTCTTTAAAAAGTTATATACAGCCTAGGGAAACCTTCGGTATCAATCACAGGGCAGACAAGGAAGATAGATGAGAAGTCTACCTCAGTTAGAGTGGGTATCAAACCTACACTGTTGGCAGGACTCTGAACAAAAGGTCAGTCAACTCCCACCCTCAGGCTACCAAGCTTCAAGCTAAAAAGCAGCAATCTACCCCAGAAGTAAGAGGGAGGAGCCTAACCCTTTCTTAACCTTTGACCTGTACATGTCACAGGACCACCAGTAACTCTTTCGCACAGCCCTCAGTCAATGGACAGCTCAGCGATAGGTCAGTCTGAGAGTTCATGGTACATACACTGGGTGCTTGTCATACATCACAGGCAGAAATTCATCCACAGGTAACATCTTGTTGAATGGCTTGGCATCGATGAGCTTCTGTGCCCCTTGCAGTGAGAGAACATAACCTAGAGTCCAATAGGAGTAATCCGCCTCCACCAAATTCCGGACCCCCGGCACCGGCTTCTCTGGGTGATCCACTTGCATCCGCTTTCGGCCAATGTAGCTGCAGGAAGCAGAAATGGAGGAGAGGACATGTGTTAAGGAGAGGAGGCGCAGGAGCTGAAAGCAAAAGGGAGGGTGAATTCCAAAATATTGCGGGGCAAACATGCCACAAGGTGCAGGATCTTCGGAAGATGCTAAACGAGAAAGCTTACAGAAGATAGAGACCCAGCTGCCAATGAAGGAAACGACTGTAAAGAAAAGTTAATGCATTTAAAAAAAAAGGAATAAAAACAGAAAACTCAGAAGCTGGAGAAACTCGGCAGTTCCAGCATCAGAGAAACAAATATAATGTTCTGAAGAACAGTCATATTGGGCTCAAAAAGTTAACTGTTTCTCTCCATGGATGCTGCCAGACCTGCCGAATTTCTCCAGCATTTTTGGTTTTTATTTCAGATATGCAGGCGAGATAGTGGGGTAGTGGTAATATCACTGGACAAGTGACCCTGAATTCCAGGCCAATGGTCCAGGGACTTGGGCTCAAATTCCAACACGGTAGGTGGTAAGATCTGAATTCAAGAGAAATTTGGAATCAGGGCAGAGCCTAATGGCAACCAGGTAACTCCTGCTGATTTCCATAAAAACCCATCTGGTTCACTGATGTCCTTTAGGGAAGGAAGCTGCCATCCTTACCTGATCTGGCACTACATGTGACTCCACACCCACAGGAATGTTGTTGACTCTGAAGGAAGAACGGGCAATAAATGCTGATCTAGCCACACCCACATCCCAGAACGATTTTTTTTTAAAAAAAGCAGGATTCATAATCCTTTGCCTTCATTTAAGGAGAGAAATGGAAACAGAAAGATGAACTGAACACATAAAAAGATAAACAGCAAAGGAAGCTGGGCAAGGTTCGTCCATTTGTCTCAGCTCAACAGAGAGCAACACTGCTCTGAATCAGAAGGTCATGGATTCAAGTCAGGCAGCAAATCCAGGCTGCCATTCCAGTGCAGTGCTGCATTGATGAAGGTGGTGTCTTTGAGATGCCATTCTCAGCTGTTTGTAAAAGATCCCATTGCCTTATATCAAAGAACAGCCAAGTAAATCATCTTGGGATCTCGGATAATATTTAAGCCTCGGGGCTGTTGTGGTGCAGTCGTTGCATCCCTACCTCTGAGCCAGGAGGCCTGGGGTCACAACATGGCCCCAATTACAGCAACGAGATGATAAAAACTCACACAAACATAGTTTTTTCTGGGTCATGATTGAGGGATAAATCAGGAAGAACTTCACTGCTGTCCTTTAAACAGCGCCGCAGTATCTTTCACGGCCAGCCTAGGGAGCAGGTGGGTGCCTACCTGAAAAGGAGCGGCTCGGTGGCTCAGTGGTTAGCACTGCAGCCTCACAGCGCCAGGGACCCGGGTTCGATTCCACCCTCGGGTGACTGTCCGTGAGAAGTGTGCCCATTCTCCCCGTGTCAGCGTGAGTTTCCTCCGGGTGCTCCGGTTTCCTCCCACAGTCCAAAAACATGCAGGTGAGGCGGATCGGCCATGCTAAATTGCCCATAGTGTTCAGGGTGTGTGGGATATAGGGGGATGGGTCTGGGTGGGATATATCAAGGGGCGGTGTAGACTTGTTGGGCCGAAGGGCCTGTTTCCACACTGTAGGGAATCTAAAGTCTAAATCCTCAACATGCTGCTTGGCCTGCTGTGTTCATCCAGCTCAAAACCTTGTTATCTCAGATTCTCCAGCATTTGCAGTTCCTGCTATCTCTCATCCTCAGTGTCAGTGTCAATCAGGATTACAGTCTTAAATAGATTAGGAACTGAACCCACGACCTTCCGGCTCAGAGAAGAATGTGCTATTCTGAACCACAGCTGGAACCTTTGACAGTGATGTATGGTTATCGTGCTGGGTGTAGATTTTAACACTTGTCGAGTGTCCATATCTCTGTGCAGAGGCAAACTTTACTCAACTTTAAATGTAACCTTAGACAGTGTAGCCCAGTTCTATCACTAGTGGCTTTACCAGGGCCTCAAATCATTGCCCAAAAATATACTTCTGCTTATTCTGCTATAGAACCAGTAAAACACATTCTAATTATGTCAAACTTCCTACATAGTTATTAACAGAACTGGTAACAACTGACAGTTCCAGTTACAATTTGGGAATCAAAGTCAGAAATAGCACATGGGCCACGATCTGTTCCTGGGTAGCGCCATCAAACCTGCATTTATTGGTCATCCTTAATTACCCTAAGCAGATGTTTGTGGCTTCTACTTTTCATTTTTTTTTTAAATAAAAAAAAAAGTGTTAAGCATAGGTGCTTACAGAGTGGTGCTACCCAGCCCCCAGAGCACAGAATGCTTGTTGGTAGCACTGAGAGCCTAATCTTCCAACTGCGTATCCTCAACCACCAACCACTGCCATTCTGGCAGGATTATGAGATGTCCGTCGCAGACAATGGCGTGTAGAGTGTTACAAAGGTAGGGCTAAAGATAAACCAGATCAGGGCATTTTTTTCTGCTCACTCACATCAGATCCCAATCAAGTGCAGCCTTCTCCACTTCCTTCATCAAATATTTCAGTCTTCGCTTGAAGAAGATCTCAAACCGTAGATCATCTTCAAAGACCACAGAGGTCTGCAATCCTCGTTCGACTATCTGCAGAGAACCAAAGGAACGAGGTGAGGGCCACAACAGCCAGAACTAAACACTGCAGAACTCAGGTGCTCAGCTTTCAAGGGTTCTACCTTGTGGACCCAGGTTAATGCCACAGGACCCATACCTTACTAAGACTGGGCACGTGTGGGACCTAAACCTGGGGAAAGTCAGCACCCATAAGCCACGGAGAGCAGGCCTGTACCTGCAGGAGAATATAACTGCTGCTAACATATGGAAAGTGGGTAGCTATGCCCCAGGGAAAGTTGAGCTGGAGTATTTTCTACCCCTAGGAGAGTGAATGCCCACACTGCAGGGAATGTTGGCACATCCATAGGATTGCATCCCAAGGAGTGCCATTGCCCATTAAGTGTTAGAATCAACACAGTCTATCCTCTTGTGTTTCCACAGGAAGCAGATGCCAGGGCCCATTAGTCAAGGGAAAACACTATGAATGGCTGTAGCTTGTCCTTATAATGGACGGTCCTCAATGGTACCACTCTACCCTAGTGGCCCTACCCAAGGCCACACCATCCTTCCTACAGTAAGGTGCCCTGAATGAACTGCAAATCTCAAACTAGCCAGCAATTTATAAAGAGCTCACCCAACCAGTAGGTGTGGAGGTGGGACTCTGTCTCCACAAGGACTGCAGAGGTCACTCTTAATGATACTGTCATGGATAGATGTATCTGCAGCTGGCAGATTGGTAAGAATGAGATCAAGTTTGTTTTTCCCTCTTGTTGGTTCCCTCAACACCTGATGTAGACCCAGTCTAGCAGCTATGCTCTTTCAGACCCGACCAGCTCGATCTGTAGTACTGCTGCCGAGTCAGTCTTGGTGGTGGACATTGAAATCCCCCCCCAGAGTATATTTTGTACCCTTGCCATCCTCAGTGCTTCCTCCAAGTGTTATTCAACATTGAGGAGTACTGATTGACCAGGTGAGGGAGAACGGTGTGTGGTAATCAGGAGGTTTCCTTGCCTGTGTTTAACTTGAAACCATGAGACTTCATGGGGTCCAGAGTCAATGCTGAGGTCAACACCCTCCCAAATATGCACCACTGTGCTGCCACCTCTGCAGGGTCTGTCCTGTCAGTGGGACAGGGCATATCCAGGGATGGTAATGGTGGTGCCTTATGATTCCGAGACTATGGCTACTTCAGGGTTTTTGCTAGGCTAGTCCGTGAGCCAGCTCTCCCAATTTTTGGCACTAACCCCCAGAGGTTAGTGACGAGACTTTGCAGGGTCAAATGGGCTATTTCTGTCATTGCCCTTATCTGGTGCCTAGGTCAACGCCAGGTGATCCATCTGGTTTCATTTCTTTGAGACTTTGTAGTGATTAGATACAACGGAATAGCTTGCTAGGCCATTTCACAGGGCAAGTGAAAAAGTGAACCACATCGCTGCGGGTCTGGAGTCACATGTAGGTCAGAGTAGGTGAGGACGGCAGATTTCCTTCGCTGAAGGACATTAATGAACCAGATGGGGTTTTTCTGACAATCAATGATTTCATGGTAATTGAATTCAAATTCCACCATCTGTCATGGTGGGATTTGATCCCAGATCTCCAAAACATTAACAGTCCAGTGATAATACCAATAGGCCACCACCTACCCTCAGTACAGAGCTCAGATCAAGGCTCATTACACCTGGTCTATTATTGAGTACCCCTGAGGAAAGGCACATCTCTTCTTGCATGCACTAGGACAATTCACAAGGGTACTAATTTGAAAGAAAAATCAAAATTTACAATGTAATCATCTGCAGCATTGTCCAGTGCAATACTTGTACCATGGTGTCCACCTGCCAATCAATCAACACTTTGCTTTTTGACAGTATAAAGTCTTCCCTTTACTTTACAATTTCTTCTCAAAGGTCCTGTAAAGGTGAAAAAAACCTTGATAAAATGTTACAGAGCTGATAGATTTCTCTAGCATCAGCAGTTCCTGAGATAACATGGTGTGAAGCTGGGAGAACATAGCAGCTGCTTGGCTTGCTGTGTTCATCCAGCTTCACACCGTGTTATCTCTTGATAAAATGTGTCTGCTTTTTTCTAGTAATATTCAAGTCATAGAGTCATAGAGTCATAAGACCAAGTCCCTTGGCTTTGAACTCCCCTGCACCAGGGAAAAGACCTTTGCTATTCACCCTATTGTACCCCTCAGGATTTCATAAATCTCTAGAATTCACCCTTCAACTTCCAGTACTCCAATCAAAATGGTACCAGTCTATCCAGGCTCTCCTTATAACTCAAGCCCTCCATTCCTATCCCTTCATTACTACCCCTATTGTTACATGGGTCGGTCCCAGCTGATTGAACTCCCAAGACTCTCACCTAACATTGCAGCTCCTTACCTCATTCCAGACATTGTAGTGACTGAGAAAACAGCCCATCTCCCCCTTGGTCAAGGGTCGGCCTGAGTAAGGGTCTTTATAATCTGGCAGCATGGTGATGCCAAGGGCCTTTACCTGGGTGTTGTTGAAGGCTCTGTAGGGATAATCGATGGGAAGAGTATTAGCACATTTCAGGAGGCCACCACAAACCAGCTAATACAAGAAACAGAATCATGTGCAGGCCATTCAGCCTCTCCACCTGATGTGATCACGGCTCGTTTTCTAACCCAACACCAATTTTTCGCACTTTTCCCATGTGAGGAGGTTAAAGCGGAAGAACGAGCAGCATGGAAGAAGAGAACTCATTTCACAAAAGGGAAAAAGCTTAGGTTTTGACAGGGCTATGCCATTATCTCAAGACATCGCTCACTTACCTCACTGTAACAGCACTGTGGCTCAGTAGTTAGCAGGGACCCAAGTTTGATTCCACCTTCGGGTTGTTGTCTGTGTGGAGTTTGCACATTCACCCTGTATTTGTGTGGGTTTCCTCCGGGCGCTCTAGTTTCCTCCCACAGTCCAAGGATGTGCAGGCTGGGTGGATTGGCCATGGAATTGCAGGGTTATAGGGACAGGGTAGGGGTTGGGTCAGATCAGGCAGGCTGCTCTTTGGAGGGTGGACTTGATGGGCTGAATGACCTGCTTCTGCAATGTAGGGATTCCATGATTCTACCCAGACTGATTAGGGAGAAAAGGATTTGCAGGGGCCCAATGGTTGCACCACTGGGTGTGCAACACCATCGGATCGCTCAGAAATTTTAAACTGATTAGCTGCAAGTGATTGTCAGGTGATAATGGTCGGGGTATAATAGAGGATTAGATTTGATTAGATTAGATTCCCTACAGTGCAGAAACAGGCCCTTCAGCCCAACAAGTCCGCACCGCCCATTGAAGCATCCCAGCCAGACCCATCCCCCTATCTAGCCCCATTTGGTTCTCAAGAAAAGAGCGGAGAATTTGGAGCCACATAGAAATAATGTGATCAGAATGGGATGTAAATGCACGGAAGATGTGTAATTTCTGCTCATTCATACGATTCAGTACTTGCTATTTAAACCCTACATGGAAAATAGGATTCTTTTTTCCCCTTAACATGGAGGCACGGTGGCTCAGTGGTTAGCACTGCAGCCTCACAGCGCCAGGGACCCGGGTTCAATTCTACCCTTGGGCGACTGTCTGTGTGGAGTTTGCATATTCTCCCCGTGTCTGCGTGCATTTCCTCCGGCTTCCTCCCACTGTCCAAAGATGTGCAGTTTAGGTGGATCGGCCATGCTAAATTGTCCGTAGTGTTCACAGAATGCAGTGCATGGGAAAACAGGAAATAGAAGGTGGGTCCCAGAAATAGAGGGAGGCCCAGAAAGTCTGCTTCTTCATTAGATCATGGCCAATCTTTTTACATCAATGCCATTGTCCTCCACTATTTGCACATCACTTGGCATCTTTAATATCTACAAGTTATACTCTACATTTGAGATTCCAAGGCTCTCTGGGGAAGGAATTCCAAAGATTCACCACAGAGAGAGAAGAAATTCCTCAAGTCTCACTCTGTATCAGTTCCTGCAATATGGAGACCAAAGTTGCGCACACTGTTCTTGAGGGTCATACATATTGAAGACAAACAGGATAGGGCTGAAACCTTGACTAGAGTTACACACTGAATACAGATTTGTAACTCAGTTACCTTCCATCAACAGCATCAATCACTTTGCACGCAATCTCCTGCTCGTACAGAGAATCAACCATTCGCATTCTCCTATCTGGGCGGCGCTTCAAGTTGATCAGAAAAATCTAGGAGATAAAAATTGCAAAAAATGCTTAAAATCGAACATTAAATTCAGGTATCTTCCAATAAGATGAGTATATATGTACGTCAGTGTTCGTTCATGGAATGCGTTGTCACGGGCCAGGCCAGCATCTGTCCCCATCCCTAGTTGCCCTGTTGAACTGAATAGCTTGCTGGGCCAATTCAAAGGGCAGTTAAGAGTCAACCACATTGCTGGGGCTGGAGTCACATAGGTTAGACAAAGCAAAAATGGCAGCTTTCCTTCTTTAAAAAGGATACTAGTGAATCAGATGGGTTTTTAGGTGATTTTTTTTTGACAGTTTCACAGTCAACATTTGAGACTAGCTTTCATACCAGCTATTATGAATTCATCATGGCACGTGACCCCCACGTCCCAGGACGCTAGCCTGGATCTCTGGATTATTAGACCGGTGACATTAACACTGCACACTATCTCCCTGACCCTCTGACCCTGCAGTGCGCTAAGCAATAGAGTCTACATTGTAAAACAAAAAAGGGTCCTCATCCAGCAGGGTGGTGAACCTGAAACGGAAGGCGATTCAAGCTGTTCTGAAACCTCTATCAACAGAGTACAAGAGCTGCAATGTTGTAGCATCACCATCATTCCACATCTTCCTGATATGAAAGTACATCAATATTCCTGTAAAGAAGTCAAAATCCTGAACCTTCCAACTATTCCTAGAGGAAGAGGGTGGTGTAGTGGCAATGTCACTGGATGAGTAGTCGAGAGTTGCAAGCTACAGCTTTAGGGACAAAATCTCACACAGCAACTGCTGGAATTTAAATTCAAGCAATAAAGCTGCTCTATCATGGTGACCTCAGTGAGAGGGTAACTTACGCTAGAGTACACATGACTCCAAACGCACAACATTGTTGATTCTTAACTACCATCTGAAATGGCCCAGCAACCCGCAGCAATTAGTAATGGGCAAAATACTGACCTGCCCAAACTCTAGCAGCAAGCTTAAATAACAATCTTACCTCATCGAAGCCCATCTTATCCGGGTACTTTGGTGCCACAGACAGGTATCTGGAAGGCTCCACGGGAGCGTGGTTCACTGGAACATAAATGGTACTCCGATTTGGGAGGGTTCACCACTGGATATCTCCGAGACGGAGCATGCGCACATACATACTGCCTACTCAGTGAAAGGAGGTGAGCATCTCGCTGATGCTGGCGCTTTGAAACAGCCATTCCACTTAGTCCCACTTCATCCTCACAAGCCAGCAACATTTTTCTCCATCAGGTATTTAAAAAAGATGGAGGAATTTCCTTCTGCCGCCCTTTCAAGCAGGGCATTCCAAATTGCAACATTCCAGTCCTCCCACATCACATCCTCCTTCTCTCCCCCTGTACACTCCAGCTCCCTGGTTCTCTCACCTTTAGTGGGTCACCCATAGAGGATGTTTATTGTCTGACTGCAGTTCCTGGATGCCTGCATGTCAAAGTTCACCTGATTTGATGTGTAGCTGGGAACGTTCAAGTCAGTCGCAGTGTGGCTACAGAGGCCCAGTAATACCCAAAAACTAACCCTTGTTGCACCAAAACCCATGTTGGGGTGGCACGGTGGCTCAGCAGCTAGCAATGCTGCCTCACAGCACCAAGGACCCAGGTTTGATTCCATCCTTGGGTGACTGCCTGTGTCGACTTTGCACGTTCTCCCCATGTGAGTGGGTTTCCTCCGGGTCCTCTCCCACAGTCCAAAGATATGCAGGTTAGATGGATTGGCCATGGGAAATGAGTGGTTCTAGATAGGGTGCTCTTCAGAGGGCAAATGCAGACTTGATGAGTCAAATGGCCTGCTTCCACAATGTAGGGATTCTAGGATTGGAAACTAAACAGACAGAAAAAAAAAATCAATGTGTCACTTACCCATAACCTCCAAATGGACGTGAATGAAGCTATCCACCTCATCCTGCATTGTGCTGGTCGATTTCAGTGGCACCTGCAGGAACCCATACTGCTCTTTATTACAGATATACATCTGCACCTCTGAAACAGAAAGCACAGCATTTGCATCATTGAAGCTACATCTATCCTGAAAAGTACACTGGTTGGCATTATACACTTGGGTAGTATAAAATATACAAAGACGGTCAGCGTAGATTGTCACTTTGGTGATTTAAGCTGCGACAGTGTTACAAAAACAGCGCCTTGCATTTATATAGCCTTTCATGATCTCAGGCAGTTCCAAAGAACATCGTAGCCAATAAAGTTCTTCAAAGGTCTCAGCACCTGAAGGAAACATGGTAGCCACTTTGCGAACAGCAAACTTTCATGCTCTCAACCAGGAAGCTGAGGGTTGGGGTATGGGTTCAAATAAAAACTCCAACACAGCCAGTTACCAACTTTTGCAAGGCAAGGATAAGAAGGATATGGAGAATGGAAGGCAAAGAGAAATTTAGACAGAAACACACAGTGTGTTTGGCCCTTCAAGTCTGCTGCACTGTTTGAGAAGATCAAGGCTGAGCAATTTGTGGTCTCAACTCCACTTTCCTCCTTGACCTCTATCCCGCTTAACAACCAAACATCTATCAAACTCAGCAGTTGAGCAGGTTGGGCTTGAACTCATTGGAGTTTTAGAGGAATGTGAAGTTACCTTATTGAAACGTACAAGATTCTTAGCAGATTTGACAGGATAGAAGCAGAGTTTTTTTCCCCCCTTGTGTTGTGAGACAGTCTAAAATCAGAACAGAATCCTTTTTACAATTACCCACGGTATCTGGGCAATGTTGACTGGCCCAGTATTTATTACTCATCTTCAGCTGCACTTAAGAACACGATAGTGAGCTGTCTTCCTGAACCGCTACAGTCCATGCGATATAGGTAGATCCTCAATGCCATAAAAGGTGAGAATTCCAGGATTTTGACTCAATAACAGTGGTCTATTTCTAAGTCAAGAGGAGGAGTAGCTTAGAGGGGAGCTTGCATGTTAAGCATAAGAGAATTTTGAACTTGGGCTCCCAAGTTCCTTTGGGCTCCCATGTATCTGCTGCTTTTGTCCTTCTAAATAGGGTTTCCTTCTGGTGCTCTGGTTTGTTCCCACAGTCCAAAGATGTGCAGGCTTGGTGGATCGGCCATGTAAATTGCCCAGTGTTCAGGGGCGTGGGGGTTATGGGGGGGGGGGGGGGGGGGGGGAGGATGGGTCTGGGTGGGATGCTTCAAGGGGCGGTGTGGACTTGTTGGGCCGAAGGGCCTGTTTCCACACTGTAGGCAATCTAATCTAATCAAAAGAAATGGTCATGGTCTTGGAAGGTGCTGTCTGTGAGAATCTTTTGGTGAATTTCTACGGTCCATCTTGGTACACACTGCTGCTTCCCAGTGTTGATGAATAGGGGGAATGGAGGCTTGTGGATGAGATGCAGGCTGCCTTGTCCCGGATGGTGTCAGACTTCTTGAGTGTTGCTGGAGCTGCACTCATCCAGGCTAGTGGGGAGTATTCCATCACACTCCTGACTTGTGCTTTGTGGATGATGGACCAGCTCTGGGGAGTCAGGAGGTGAATTATTTGCTGCAGTATTCCTAGTCTCTGACCTACTCTTGTAGCCACTGTGTTTATATGGTGAGTCCAGTTGAGTTTCTGGTCAATAGTAACCTACAGGATGTTGACAGTTGGGTTATCAGTTATGGTAACATTGTTAAATGTCAAGTGGCAGTGGTTAGATTGACCCTTATTGGTGATGGTCATAGCCTGGCATCTGTGGGGCACAAATGTTACTTATCACTGGTCAGCCCCAGCATGGATATTGTCCAGTTTTGTTACATTTGAACATGGACTACTTCAATATCTGAGGACTTGTGAATGGTGCTAAACATTGTGCGATCATTAGCAAACATCCCCATTCTAGCCTTATAGCGGCGGGGGGAAAGGTCATTGATAAACAACTTAAGATGGTTGGGCCTTGGACACTACCCTGAGAAACTCCTGCAGAGATGTCTTGGAGCTGAGCTGTCTGACCTACAATACCCATAACCATTTTCCTACGTGCAGGTATGACTCCGATCAATAGAGAGCTACCCTCTGATTCCTATTTTGCTATGGCTCTTCGCTGACACTGTCAAATGTGGCCTTGATGTCAAGGGCCGTCACTCTCACCTCAACATCTCAGGAGTAAGGAGACATATAAGACAAATAGGGAAGAAGACTTTTTTCCTCTCAGTTTGCAGTGAATCTGAGAAATCATTTACCACAGTTGGCTACGCAGGCTAGTAATGGCTGAGATAGGCAGGCTTTTAATCAGTATAGGAATCAATGCTTGTGGGAATGAGACAGGACAATGGAGTTGAAGATTATATCAGCCATGATAAACTGAATGATAGAAATGACTTGATGGGCTGAACTGCCTACTTCTGCTCCTATGTCTTATGGTCTTAACAAAGGAGATCAAAGAATATTAAAAAGGATTTGATAGAGTAGATGGAGAAACAGCTAAGAATTAAGCCATAACATAAACCCAGGCTCAAACGCTACATCTCTCTACAGCACTACGCACTCAGACATGCCCCCAACAGACAGCATGTTGTCACTCACCCGCTTGTCGACATGAGAAAGCAAAGACAATGATGTCGTCAAATGACCAGGTGTAGTCTGGGTGTGGAGGGTAAAATGCCAGTTGCTTAGAGGCCTCTTTACGAAGGTCGATCAGCATCGTGGAGTGGACCATGACGACTGGGAAGCAGCCCAGCCGGTCCCGTTTCCGTATGGGCACGTAGGCCGGGGTCCGTTTGTAATAACCCTTCCAAGCGAAGGAACTCATTAAATATACAACACAGCTTCCAACAGCAGCAGAGACACACACAGAAGGTATCAGTTGCGTTCCAGGGGATAATCCAGGCTTGGTGCACTTTCAGGCTGGTGCAGGTTTGGAGCCACGGCGACACTGACTGGGCTATGGCAACGTGGGGGCTGGGGCTGGGGCACGGCAACACACTGGCAATGGGGCAGTCTGGGGTCAGACAGCAGAAAGTGTCACCTCTAGAAGAACATGCTTAGAGATTTCTCACTAATGATGCACTGAAACACCATCCAGATGTGGAATACAGTGCTGACTCACTGAGACGACTCAACCAGGACATGGGAGCAAACCCTCTCCAAGATCATCTGAGCTCAGGCTCCTTACCAAACAACTTACATACACACTGCAGGGGATATCACAGTAAACACCAGAGATAAGGAGGATGAGACAGTGAGGAATACAATTTCAAGGAATTTTGATTAGAGTAATTAGTGAGAAAGCATTGCCATTGATGGGGACACAGATTTAAGGAATATGAGCAAAATACCCAGAGTTGAGATGTAGAATGAAAGTTTAACAAGAGAAATACAATGAACTGGATTGTATTACCTTAAACAATTGGATTAGCAACTTTTAAAGGTGACTTGGGCATATTATTTGCAGGGGAATCATTTACAGTTGTGAGGAGGGGGACTAATCGGTCAGTTCCTTAAAGAACAGCAACAGGCACGATTGGCCAAATTATCTGTTTTGGTGCAGAAAGATTTTAAAATGGAAAATGGGACAGAACTGACCTAGGGAAACACTGAGAATGGTTCTACTGATGGGTTTGAATTTAGAAGGCACAGCCATGAGTGGAAAAGCAGGAAAGTGAGATCTATCTCACGGCTGACAAAGACTTGGGCACCAGCTGAAGGGCAAAGGAAAGGAGTTGAGGGGAAGGCGGAGGCTCTCCAAGTGGCTGAGATTAGTCAAGGTCGCCACAGGTGAGAAAGTTAACAAACTTAAAAAAATTAAGAAACTCACAAAAATGGATGTTGAACAACAAAGTTAATTATTCTAGACCTACCTCGGCAGTCATTCCACACCAGAAATTGGAATATGCAGAGCGTGAGTCCAACATGGGAGCCACGACTGTTTTGTTCTCTGCTATGAGGAGGTTTAAGATGTCAGGGTTGATCAGGAAGTTGTCTGCATCTACAAACTGAGAAGGAGAAGGAGTAGAGCATTGGCGTGTAGAATGCCAGAAATCAGATTGCCAGCAAGAGAGATAGTCAGGTCAGGCAAGGTCTCAACACAGGCCATTGAATCCCTAAAAGAAAATCCTCAAAGCATGACTTATTGCCCTGTGACTAAGTGTCTGAAAATGAAGAATTGAAATGTTGCCAATTGTCTAAAAGTTCAATGACATGCTGTCAAGTAGGAACACAAGGTGGTCATTCAAGCCTCTCAAAACAATCCTACCACTCATATCGAACTGGTGTCCAAACTCAGTTTGTTGACCTCAGCTCCAGAATCATTAATTCCCTTGTCTAATATAAGTCTTTCACTCTCAGTGCTGAAATTTTCAATTGTTCTATAGCCTACTCAGTAGGAGAGGTTATTCCAGATTTCCACTTTCATACACGAAAAAGTGCTTTGTGATATAACCCCCGAGCAGCACGGCTCTAAATTTAAGATGATGTTTTAGTTTTCTGGGCACCTCCCAATCAGAAGAAAGAGTATCTCTTCCGCTAAACTGTGGGATGGAGAGATGTACTATGATCCAGATGGATTATTTCCTTGGAACTGTTCCCAGAGGTGCAGGAGAAACCTTGTTTTATGCCTGTAAGCTGTCATACTCCTGGGCTCAGACTTCACAGATTCTGGGGAACAGCTGCAGACCCAGCTAGATCATGATTCTCCAGCCACATCCCTCAGAGATTCTAATCCAGCTCCACACAACTTTAAAGGAACAGTACACCTCAATAAAAATCAGGAGGGCTATTAATGACCTCACAAACACTTGTGCATCCAACCAGACAGCGAGCTAATTCTTTTAACCCTACACTGAATCAACTAGTACAGGCCATTGGCCCAATTATCTGCTGCTTCCCTGTCAAGCCGAGGGGAACACCATGTAGCTTTGAATTGTTATCCTTTAGACTGTTAATTGCACACTTGAAATGAAAATCCCACATTGAAGTAGAAGTTAAAAGACACTGTGCATTTAAGGATACCATGTTGTATATACGCAAGTATTGACATGTAGGTCTCCATGTAACTGGGATTTACCTTGGATCACCTTGCATCTAGCAGAAAGAATAAACCTGCATTTCTGTCGTGCCTTTTATGACTTCAGGACATTCAAAAGCATTTGCCACCAATGAGGTACTAAGTGCAGTCATTGCTGTAATGTAGGGAACATGTCACCAACATGTTCGGAATGGTGTCCCGCAGGGTTCACTGTTGGGGCCGCAGCTGTTCACTTTATATATTAATGATCTGGATGAAGGGACTGGGGGCATTCTGGCGCAGTTTGCCGATGATACGAAGATAGGTGGACAGGCAGGTAGTACTGAAGAGGTGGGGAAGCTGCAGAAAGATTTAGATGGTTTAGGAGAGTGGTCAAGGAAATGGCTGATGAAATTCAACGTGAGCAAATGCGAGGTCTTGCACTTTGAAAAAAAAAGAATACAGGCATGGACTAAACGGTGAGAAAATTCCTAAAGCAGAAGTACAAAGGGATCCGGGAGTGCTGGTCCAGGATTCTCTAAAGGTTAACTTGCAGGTAGAGTCTGTGATTAAGAAAGCGAATGCAATATTGTCGTTTATCTCAAGAGGGTTGGAATATAAAAGCAGCAATGTGCTTCTGAGACTTTATAAAGTTCTAGTTAGGCCCCATTTAGAATACTGTGTCCAATTTTGGGCTCTACACCTCAGGAAGAAAATACTGGCGCTGGAGCATGTCCAGCTGAGATTCACACGGATGATCCCTGGAATGGTAGGTTTAATGTACGATGAACGGCTAAGGATCCTGGGATTGTATTCATTAGAGTTTAGAAGGTTGAGGGGAGATCTAATAGAAACTCACAAGATAATGCATGGTTTAGGAAGGGTGGACGCTGGGAAGTTGTTTCCATTAGGTGGTGAGACTAGGACCCGTGGGCACAGCCTTAGAATTAGAAGGGTAAATTTTAAACGGAAGTGAGGAGGCATTTCTTCAGCCAGAGTGGTGGGCTTGTGGAATTCATTGCCACGGAGCGCAATGGAGGCTGGGACGTTAAATGTCTTCAAGGCCGAGATCAATAAATTCTTGATCTCACAAAGAATCAAGGGCTACAGGGAAAGTGCAGGGAAGTGGAGTTGAAATGCCCCATCAGCCATGATTAAATGGCGGAATGGACTCGATGGGCTGAATGGCCTTACTTCCACTCCTATGTCTTATGTTTACAGCAAGCTCCCAATATAGCAATATGATCAGAATGTCTAGATGGTCTGTTTTAATGATATTGGTTGAAGGATAAATACTGACAACTGAGAGGCGTCACCTCAGTAAATACTGGACAGTGACTGCAGTGGACCAAGAGCCCTCGACCCTCTGCCTTGGAGGGAGAGCACTACCCACCAAGTTTTGACTGACGCTTTGTTTTGGGGCCCAGAACAAATTCCATTTTGCTCAAACTAGACTATCACTTGTATTCTTTCCAGCCAGACACATGCTCCTTGACATGCAGGAACAGAAAACAGAATGCCCAATCAAAATCGCTGGCCTTACCAAAACATAATCAGCCCATCGATCCTTGGCTGCATTCAGTGCTGCTTGCCTCAGCTTCATCACATGCTCATAGCGAGAGTCAGACCAATGCTTAGGCCCCATTTCATCAAAGTATGATCTGAAACCGGACATTGAAAAGCACACACAGGAGATTAGTACCCAGTACCATACCAAGAAGAGCAGTTCATTGATTCCTGTCTGCGCTGCCTATTAATCTCTGCGACTCTGGCCACTCAACACTTCCGCGCAGTCCACTCCCTTTCCTGAACATTTTTCTCAACACGTCAACTTCGCTCAGGAAGACATAACAGGCCATTAGGCAGTCCTATTGATCAGATAGTTTTTCTCTGAATGAGGTCCCTCAATATAATGCGCTTTTACAATTCTCTCACCCACTTCGTCCATTTCCACCTCTCCTGGTGTTACAGGCTTGGCACTAAGGAGGCCATCAGCAGCAATGCCACAGAACAGCCAACCCCAAGATGTTGTCTAAGTCATAACTCAGACTTGGCAAAGTACCTGCGGTTCTTTTGTTGTCTCTGGAATTCCTTGACCTAATCACATCATGGGAGCCCCAATGAGTGTCAACATTCAACAAGGCAGCTAAGTGGGATGGGCACTAGAGGCAGAAATGAATTCTGCCTAGACAGCACTGACCACAAATTTAAAAAAACTCAAGCACAAAGACATTGGTCTATACAACATCTTGCACCACAATAACAGCATCACATGTGAGAAGAAGAAAAAAAAATCACCATCACTAATAGCCGACATTGCATACACATCTCCACACCTCAACAAGTCTGATCTGTCCCTGGTAAGTTCTATGGCCTCCCATTTTAATTATTAACATCTCAGTGCAGTGGAGTTTGCTTTACGAATTGAGCACCCGGCACCCAAAGAATTCAAAGGGGAGACAGTGGCATTGAAGTAACATCACTCAATCAGTAATCTAGCATGCCAGGTTAATGTTTTGGGGGATATAGGTTCAAATCCTGCCATCATGGATGGTGAAATTTGAATTCAATAAAAATCTGGAATAAAGAAACTAGCTTAATGACAGCATTGCAACGACAGCTGCAAAAACCCATCTGGTTCAGCAACATCCATTCGAAAAGAAAATCTGCTGCCCTTCCTGGTCTGGCCAATATGTGACTCAGGCCCACAGCAATGAGGCTGACTCTTAAGGGATCTCCAGATAATTAGAGACTGACAATAAATGCTTGAATCCACTTTTTTTATTTAAAATCCCTTGAGACGACACAATCTAACATACAACTAGAAGCAACTACGATGCAAACATTCCAGGCTCATGAACGCTGTGATGAGTTGGTACGCTGAACAGTAGCTGCCATGAAGAATAGGGACTGCTTGGCACTGTGAAGAACGAACTTCCTCATCAAGTGAGGGGAATCTCTTTGTGCAGTTGCTACTCAACGGAAGAAGAAATTACTCAAACCGGCTCTCTGTGGCTCAGTTATGGACCAGACCGAACCCCCCCCAAATATACAAAGATAGTCTATATACTTAACCCTTAAGTAAGTTTAAGGTATTGCATCTGGAATGAAAATCGATTGGTCAAATTAAAGTCTAGAAGCAAAAGACTTTATTCATACACCACAGTTAAAATACAACAGGAGAAAGAAGAAATTGAAATAATTTAACTGTACTGCAAAGCTTAACAGTAAAATACATTATTTTGCTACTAAACCAGAACTGTTCCAATATAGTAACATCCCATAAACACACCCTTTGGTACAAGACAAATTCAGTAAAACAGACTGTCTAACATGCAATTCTAGCAGCAGGAAGAGAACCCCCATCTTTAGCAGAGAGAGGAAAAACAGCTTGCACATCCAGCTTCAAGATCCCAGCGACTGCTGCTGAAAGCTAAAACTAAAAAAACCCTGTTTGCGGGAGCTTCACCCCACCCATTCAGGCTGCTTCTATTTGTTTCAACTTTAATAAAAAAAAACTTAAGGCCTCACAAGTTGTTTATTTTATTGGCTTCAGCAAACTGCTCTCTACCTCTGTCCCAACCTTTCTTCATAAAAGTAAACAGGGCAAAATAACTTTTTAAAAGCCATAGTTTTGTCACACTCATAAGAGAGTCAAAAGCTCTCACTGGTCAGCTGCTCAATGTCCACACTGGAGATGGTCACTCAGTTAATGTCTGATGAAAATGGGGCTGTTATCCCATTGAGAATGACATGACTGAGCAGCTACTCATGGAAAGAAACTGCTTGAAGCTAATGGGTTAATATGTCTTAGGCTGTAGTCAGCATCTGCACTCACTTGGGCTCATCCATAGGTCTCCATTCAACAGAATGGTACAGTCCCTGTACGTTCACCAGCCATTCCCTTAGTATTGCCGTGGTGTTATCCACATTGTGGTCTGTCGCTACCCTATAGAAAAGAAAGAACACAAATGTAATCAACCTCATGATCCGCGTATGGAGTCTTCACCAAGTGAAAAATGACCCTCTTTCCATTTACCAGAAAATGTCCCTTTTCACATCCCCAGGATATTGCAGCAATGCACCACCATGCACGCAAACAGCAACGGGACAGATGATCAGGTGATGTGTTTCAGTGTTGTGGAATCAATGGTCATTAAGACACTGAGGTCACAAGCTTGAGGGATCATTTGTATCAAACCTAAATGAACAGACTGCACCTCAGTTAATGCTTCATCTGAACGATAGCATCTGATATTGGAGGGCTCCTTTGGGACCGCACTAAGAGAGCTGAGTTGGCGTGTGTGCTAAGCTTATGAAGTAGCACAATACCTTTCAAGAGACACAGGTGTTACCAGGTTTCCCAGGGCTGAAAAGAATACATTTTGATTTGAGTAACTGTTAAGCAAGTTCTGGTTTCTGACTGAACAATGCCAATTCTATTCTTCAAAGCATAATCCGATGATCTTCGGAGGATCTTCATGCAAGAGGTACCATATAATCGAGTGATGGATACAGTACTCAGAGGAGCACGTGGGCCCTTCCAGGGTAAGGTGGGCTTTCCTGAAATATATGCCATATCATGGCTACAGAGCAAAAAGTAGTAAAGGGAGATGCCACGATAAAACAGCAAGTAACTGCGCCAACAATTGTCCTTCCCTCACCCAACTCCAGTGAGATGGCTTTTTAGCTCAAAAAAGAATTCTGCTACATGACTGGCAAAATGCACAGTTTTGTTTAAAGTCACTCTGAAGACACAGGTGTTGCTGTCAAAGCTAGCATTTCTTTCTCACCCCTAGTTGCACAAGAATATAGCGGTGAACCATCCTCTTGATTCATCACAGTCCCTGTGGTGAAGATGCTGCTAGGCAGGCAGTTATAGAATTGTGAATCATTAATTTATGATTAATGTGGGATGCCACATGATTTCAAAGGGAGTTCAGAAGTGGAAAAATCGCTAACCATTTTTTTTTTATTCCTGGCTTAGTGACACAAAATTTATTGGCTATCCCTAATTGCCCTGGAGAAAATGAAGATGAACTGCCTTCCCTGAACTGTTGCAGGCATTGGGATGAAGACTCACTCACAGTGCTGTTTTGGGTGTATAAAGTATTGCATTTCAGAGGCAAGTCAATTGGTCAAACTAAAGTCTAGAAGCAAAAGACTTTATTTCGGATGGTGTCCCAGGATTTCGACCTGATGACAGCAAAGCAAAGGTGATGCAGTTCCAAGTTTGCGAGTTGGAGGGGAACTTGTAGACATTGGGGTGCCTATTTATCTGCTGCCTTCATCCCACTAGGTGGTAGAGGTCGAGTCTGAAAGGTGCTATTGGAGGGGCCTTGGTGAGTTGTTGCAGTGCATCTTGTACATGGCACACAACTGCTGTTACTGTGTATTTAGTAGTGGAGGGAATGAATGTTGAAGGATTGTAATAACAAAAAGCAAAGCACTTGAAAACGTAGAGATAATGGGAACTGCAGATGCTGGAGAATCCAAGATAACCAAGTGTGAAGCTGGATGACCCTTCATGAAGGGTCTAGGCCCAAAACGTCAGCTTTTGTGCTCCTGAGATGCTGCTTGGCCTGCTGTGTTCATCCAGCCTCACACCTGGTTCACTTGAAAACATAAATGGGTGGTATGTCAAGTGAACTTAGGTGATAAAAGGTTTTAAACACAATCTCTAACTTCATTGGTCACTGCATTGAGTACAGGCGTTGGGGTGTAAGGTTGCGGCTGTGCAGGACATCAGTGAGACCATTTTTGGAATACTGTGTTCAATTCTGGTCTCCCTGCTCTTAGAAAGATGTTGTGAAACTTGCAGAAAAGATTTACAAGGATGTGGCTGGGATTGGAGGGTTTGACCTCTCAGGAGAGGCTGAGACTACTTCCCACAGAGCGTCGGGGGCTGTGGAGTGACCTTAGGAGGTTTATAAAACCATGAGGGGCATGGATAGAGTGAATAGCTGAGGTCTTTTTCCCCTGGTAGTAGAGGAGTCCAAAACTAGAGGGCATGGTTTAAGGGGAGAGGGAAAAGATATACAAAAAAACTTGGAGCAACTTTTTCACACCGGGCATGGTGCATGTTATGAAATGAGCTGCCAAAGGTATTGGTGGAGGCAGGTACAAATAAAACATTTGAGGCGCATCTGGATGGTACTTGAAAAGAAAGGGTTGAGGCGCCCATGGGCCAAATGCTGGCAAATTGGACTACAGTAATTTAGGATATCTGGTCGATTTGGACAAACTGGGCTGAAGGATCTGTTTCCACACTTTACATCTCTATGATTCTAGCTGCATTATACAATGGAAGCCTTCACCATACCATCAGAAGTTAATCCTAAACAACAGTCTACTCTGTCTAAGGCACATTGGCCTAGCAGGATAACAAGGGCTTCTTGCACCAGAGACAGCAAACCCTGTACAACATTTAAATTTAATTTAGAGGGCCAGAAAAACAAGGCTTTTGGCTGAAGAACAGTGCCCCTCCACTGCTCAGAATTCCTCACTGCTCTTAAGTTTGATTTGCGCAAACTAATTTGGAACATAGCACTTGCAAATCAGAAAACTGAAAACTAATATAAACAAACTTACATTTCTGTTCCATTATTTTTTTCAAAACGTGAATGACGAAAAGAATGTGTTTATTTTGTCACCGCCAACATTTTTATCATATGCTAACAGATACTGTTTTACAAACTGAAATTCCTTGAATAGATTATTGATTTTGTCTGCAAGAATCCACAGATTCTGAATGAGGCCATTCATCCCATCAACCTGTGCCAGTTCTTTAGCAGGACTATCCAATTCGACCCAAGCCCTTACTCTAGCCTGCAGCCTGTCAAAAGTATTCCCTTCGCATCTGCGCAATTCCTTTTCAAAATGTCAAGTCTGCTTGCCATCATGCTTTCAGACAGCTCATTCCAGATCATAACGCACTGCAGGAAGAAAATTCTCTTCTCATCTTACCTCTGGTTCTTTTGTCAATTACCTCAAATCTGATCACTCCATTTCCATCTTCACTGTCAGAAGCAAATTTTCTCTTTATTCACTCTTTCAAAACCCTTCATGGATTTGTCACTTTGGCAGCTACAGAGAAAGGTGCCATGGGGTGTGGTGGGGGTGAAGCAAGAGTGGGCCAGGGTGTCCCAGAAGGAATGGTCCCTGCAGAAGGCAGGCAAGGGAGGGGAGGGGAACCAGACTGGACCCTGCAGCCTTCTGGACTTATCAGGTTCAATAATTCAATAATTTTAGGGCCTAAACTCTCCCACGTCCTAGCCCCCTATCTCACACTGTTGTCACAGTCTGACATTACACACTACCTATTGTTTGTCACTAACTGGCCCCATTAACAGTTACTCAGCCTCCCAGCCAGATTATCATCAACTCCTTTGTCTATCCAACTGCTCTTCTCTCTCTTTGGGCTGTATCCCCTTTTTATCATTTACTCCGCTCCTGCGCAGCCCAGAATTCTTCTGCACATAAACCAACATTTTCCCAGCTACAATCAGTTCTGAGGAAGGGTCACTGGACCTGAACTGTTGGCTGATTTTTCTTCAGATGCTGCCAGACCCGCTGAGTTTTTCCAGCAACTTCTGTTTTTGTTATGATTTACAGCATCTGCATTCTTTTGGTTTTTATTCAATACTTAACATTTAACTCTCTGCCACATCTCATCTTGACATGCCCACCCTGAAGTTCTGCTCCACTCTCCGACGGGATTTCCATTCTAATCTTGCTTCTTATCCACCAACGTTAATTTTACTGTCACTCCTGGTGTTTGACTGGGTATTTCCTAAAACTCATTTCCACAGTCATGTCAGATTCCTCAGTGGCTGCCTCTGGCTCAGTCACCCCACGTGGATTCCAAATGAAGTTTCATCCCTCATGTTTTGAATCTTCCCAGGATCACAGATACTTCCGCGATGTTCAACGTTCCACAGCCAGCTGCTCCTGCCGCATCCTGAGATCTGCTCTCAGTGCTATGTGGTATCACGTGCACACGCTCAACATTTCTCTCCAGGAGCATTGTAACACACTGCCTCAGGACTGCATCACTCTACAGTTCCACTTCATTCATCATGCTAACAAGAAACTTTTCCTTTTCCTTTCAGGCATCAAGGCTCACAAGGCGCAACAACTCAGAGATACCCATGGCCTTGTGGAACCTTCGTCCCCTCGCTGTCCCTCTGACTCCATCCCCTCCCCCAACACTACCTCCGGTTGGGTATTCGCCATCTCTCCTAACCTTCTGCTCTCCGATGCTGAACATTCTGTACTCAAAGATCTCAGCTTTATTCCTCTGCGTCACCTTCATGCATTTTGGGCATGACAGACATCAAACTCTTCTTCCACTATCTTCACCTCTGTGCCCATTTCTTTGGGCAAGAGCCCTCTCCACATCCCACAGACCCCTTCGCCCAGTTCCAACACCCTTCTTCCCTCTGACCTTTTACCTGCACTCAGCCTGTTCATTGAGAACTGTTGACATATCATTGGTCGCCTCAATTTCTCTGATCCCCTCACCCAATCCAACATATCTCTCCAAACGACCGTACTCTGTGCACTTTCCAGTTTGCAGGCTCCAGCTGCCTCCTCTTCACCACGCATGTGCAATCCCTTTACACATCCATCCCCACCAAGGTGGTCTTGGGGCTCTCTGCTTCTTCCTTGAGCTTGGACTGTCATCACCCTCCTCCACAACCTCAACAACTTCTCTTTTAACTACTTTCATTTTCTTCAGGTCAGAGGGATAGCCATGGGTACCTGCATGGCCCCAGTTATGTCTGTCCCTTCATCAGGTTGGGGAATATTCCTTGTTCCAGTCCTAATCCGGCCCCCACACGCAATTATTGGTGCCGCTTCCCTCTCACTTCCAGAATTGGAAGAGTTCATTGATTTTGTTTCCAATGTCTACACTGCCCTCACTTTCACCTAGTCTGACTCCTCCCTTCCCTTCCGCAACATCTGTTTTTATTTCTGGGGATAGACTGGCCACTTATGTCCGCTGTAAATCCAATGGCTCCCACAGCTACCTGGACTGTACATCCTCTGCTTCCTGTAAAGACTCCATGCTATTCTCAGTTCCACCATCTCCGTCATATATGTTCAGATGAGACCAACTTTGACAAGGGATCCTCCAGAATGTCCACTTTCTTCCACAACTGAGGATTCCCTGGCACCACTGTCGACAGAGCCCTCAACAGGGTCCATCCCATTTCCCATACTTCTGCCCTCACCACCTCATTGCCCTCTCACAACAGCGATAGGGCTCCCATTGTCCCTACTATCTACCCACCAGCATCCATATCAAGAAGATCATCAGACGCCGTTTCTGCCACCTCCAGTGAGTTGCCTCCACCAGAAATATTCCTCTCCCCTCCCTCCACAGGGACCGTTCCCTCCAGGACACTCTGGTCCACTCTTCCTTCACTTCGGCATCTTCTCTTGTAACCACCTGTGTAACACTTGCCTGTTTACCTCCCTCCCTCCCCAGTATCCAAGGGCCCAAACATACTTTCCAGCTGAAGCAGCACTTCAATCGCACTTCCCACAAACTAGCCTATTGCATTTGCTGCTCACATTGAGTAGTCTTCTCTTCACTGAGGAAATGAAGCTTAGACTGGGGTACTGCTTTGTAGAACACCTATGTTCTGCTCACAAAAAAAGACCGAGCTTCCCAGTTGCCTGCCACTTTAACACACCACCCTGTTCCTTGAACATCTGTCTCAGGCTTGCTGTAGCGTTCTACCGAAGCTCAGCGCAAGCTGGAAGAACACAACATCCTCTTGGGGACCCTGCAGCCCTCCAGACTCCATACTGAGCTCAATAATGTTAGGGCCTAAACTCTCCATGGCCTAGACCGCACCCCACACACCAGGCCTTGTTATCGCACTCCGCCATTACACACTACATATTGTTAGTCACTAACAGTCTCCATTAATAGCTATTCACCCTCCTGGCTAGATCATTATCAACTCCTTTGTCTATCCAACTTCTCCTCTCTCTCTCTCCCTCCCTCCCTCCCTCCCTATTTATCCTTACTCCTTGCCCCCATCCCATCCCATCCTTTGCTTATAAAGCCACATTTTCCGAGCTACCATCATTTCTGAGGAAGGGTCACCAGACCTAAAATGTTAACTGATTTTTTTTTTCCCTTCACAGATGCTGCCAGATCTGCTGAGCTTTTCCAGCAAGTGCCGTTTTCGTTCTTGATTTACAGCATCCGCAGTTCTTTCGGTTTTGATCTGCAAGTTGATGTCTGGGTTTGTTACCTACACTGGGTGCAGTTCCAGTTGTCCCCAGTGAAAAATTCAAAGAGGCATTGATTGGACACCAACCACTATTCCCCGTGGAAACAACACTGTTCAATCTGTAGCAACTGATTTTTTTAATAGCACATTAAATTGGAAATTCTGAATGACTCCTCTAGCATGGAAAAAAAAACTTACAAATGCAGAATCTCAAAACTTCTGAAGAACATTGCAGATATTGTATTAATGTTTATATAATATTATCTATTTTTCTCCCTTAGTCTCCTGCACATATTCCAATCTTTACTATATTTAAGTCTAGTACAGAAACCAAAGTCTGTGTATCTTGCATTTGCACTCGTGAGAATTCTTCTGTGGCTGACCAGCCTCAACATATTTTGCCCACAAGTCTCCTGTGATGGACACCAAATTGAAATTGATGTCTTGTAAGAAAAACAACTCTATTTTACTGCCTGTTAAAACTGGTAGGTATCTTTGTTCAGGGTAAGCAGTAAAACCTATTGCAATGATACTAGCTGCAAAAGCTGGCCATTCGATTAATCTGCAGAGTCCTCCTGCAGTCTGTCTTTAGAATCCATCCTCTATTTTTCTCTCCCTCCCCCCCACCCCCGCAATTTCAGGTTTGCGGTTCTGGTCACATCATCATAAAAAGACACAAAGGCATGGTATCACAGAAGGCGTGCAATGCAAGAGACCATTGACTTTTTGTATCAGAGTGCTACCCGGCCTGAACCCACCTCCCTGCACTGGGTTCACAACCTTGGCTCTAAGTGGGAGCAGAAATGATTATCTCATTGGTGCTAATGCCCTTTCAGGCACTGAGCTGCAGATCACTTCTGCCGTGGTCTCTCCTCTCATTCTAACAGAGACTTTGAACCTACATCCACTAGTTTTATCCCTCTGTTACAACAAATAAGTCTCTATTTACTCCTTATAGGTTTCTCATAAGTTAAAACATCTCCATTAAATCATCCTCTCAAACTCCTCAGTGGACCACATTTTTCTGCACTGCCGAAATCTTCCAGTTGTGCCAACATTTCTGTAAATCTCCTCTAGATCCTGTCCAGTGCAATCACATTGATGCTGTCATGTGACCAGAGCTGAATGCACTCCTCCAGCTGCAGTGAAAGTAATGCACACAGTTCTAGTATTGCCTTCCCACTGCCACAGCCTTTGCCTCAGTTAAAGGATATCACGTCATATGCCTTCTGAATCAATTTATCCACTAATTGTGGAAGAGAAGGGAGAGAGGCCAGCTCTTGTTCCTGGGGTAAGAAGGTACAGATCTGGATGAACAGAACAGGCCAAGCAGGAGAGGAGCAGGAATGCTGGCGTTTCGGGCCTAGGCCCTTCTTCAGAAAAAGGGGTTGTGGGGAGAAAGCGAGTTCCCTCAAAACTTGCCAAAACCAACCTCGCAGTAAACATATCCCAGACAAGCTCTGGACTTCAGAGTTGTGGGGAAGTGAAGTCACGATGATAAAAATGACTCATTTAATTGCTACTACCCACAGTCCAAAGATATGCAGGCTATGTGGATTGGCCATGCTAAATTGCCTGTAGTGTTCAGGGGTGTGTGGATTAGAGGGGGATGGGTCTGGGTGGAATGCTGCAAGGGGCGGTGCGGATTTGTTGGGCCGAAGGGCCTGTTTCCACACTGTAGGGAATCTAATCTACCTGGTCTGCTCAGACTTAAATCAAAGGAGGTGATTAACTGCTAATTAAGACAGAACAGTCGTCAGTGTCCTGACAATAACAGCGAATCTCAATGCCACGTGACTTGCATTCATCCTGTTAGCGGCCAGAGTTGCTATTTCATTTGGCTGCTGTTTTCCTCAATGCGGTGGATCACTGACCTTAAAACAAATTGGCCAGTTTACACTGCAACAGGAGACAGTTTGATCCATGACAACGAAGTGTGAAGCTGGATGAACACAGCAGGCCAAGCAGCAACTCGGGAGCACAAAAGCTGACGTTTCATGCCTAGACCCTTCATCAGAGGGGGTCTAGGCATCAGAGAGCCTCTCTGATGAAGGGTCTAGGCCTGAAATGTCAGCTTTTGTGCTCCTGAGATGCTGCTTGGCCTGCTGTGTTCATCCAGCTTCACACTTCATTGTCATGGATTCTCCAGCATCTGCAGTTCACATTATCTCTGATGGCAGTTTGATCCATCATGTCTTTACAAGCTCTTTCCAATTCATCCTATTCCGCTCAGTGCACAATTCTGAAAATGTACCCTTTTCAAATACATATCCAATTGACTTTTCTACTTTGTATTGAAAGTCCTTCCACGGCCTGTTCAGGCAAAGCATTTGAGAACATAACATATCCTGCTTTAAAAAGGAGACACTTGGTCTTTTGCCCAATCTCCTTAAAATCTCCCTCCTCATCTATCAGAGGCAACAAGTCTCTTCCACTGACTCTGTCAAAAATCCCACATTTCTGAACATCTTTATTAAACCTGCATTTGCTTTAAGTAGAACATTGCCAGTTCCTCTGGCGAATGAGTATCCATGTAAGTGTCATCCTCACTCTTGGTATCATTCCAATAAATCTCCTCTACATTGTCTCCAAAGCCTTGATGCCCTTCTTAAAATGACACGCCCAGAACTGGGCTCTAGCCAAGGCCTCAGAAGTTTATGAAGCTTCAGAATAATCGTCTTGCTTCAGTGATTTTAAAAAAAGGCTGGAGGAGCAGATAGTGACCTTTTGGGTGTCCTCTACAGCATTTTCTAGTGCCACTAACATCAGGAACCAAGGTTGGACACAATACGCCAGTGTGCACATACCAGAGCCTCCGAACTGCTCATATTAAACTCAACACGTTAGCGAAACAGGGATTGCAAAGGAGTGTGAAAAATATGGTCTGGTATATAATGGCCACCTTCCTCTGGCACTCCTGGCTCAAGGCCATAAGTCACTGAAGTGCTAACGGACACTATTATAACCAAACTCAGGACTCTAAAAGCCAGCCCTCTGATGATCAAAGAACAGATTACCGCGAGTTCTCAAAGGGTATAGTCACACAAAGCATGGTTAGTAAGTTTGCGGTTGACACCAAAATTGGCAGTATAGGAGACAATGAAGAAGGTTACTTAAGATCACAAAGAGATCATGATCAATTGGGTCAATGGGCTGAAAAGTGGCAGTATGGAAACAGGCCCTTCAGCCCAAAAAGTCCACACTGCCCCTTGGAGCATCCCATCCAGGCCTATCCTCCTATAACCCACACACCCCTGAACACTATGGGCAATTTAGCACAGCCGATCCACCTAGCCTGCACATCTTTAGACTGTGGGAGGAAACCGGAGCACCCAGAGGAAACTCACGCAGACACGGGGAGAACGTGTAAACTCCGCACAGACAGTTACCCGAGGCTGGAATCAAACCTGGGTCTCTAGTGCTGTGAGGCTGCAGTGCTAACCACTGAGCCACTGTGCCGCCCCTAAATTAATTTGGATAAATGCAAGATATTACATTTTGTTAAACAAGGACTTATACAATTAAAAGAAGGGCTTTGGAAGTGTAGAACAGACAGACCTAGGGACGAAGTTTGCATCACACATGGACAGGGTGGTTAAGAAGGCATTCATTTCTCAGACCTTTGAGTGTAAAGGTTGGGACATCATGTTGAGGTTGTACAGGACACTGGTGAGGCCTCTTCTGCAATACCGTTCCCAGTTCTGGTAGCCCTGTCATAGGAGGAATAATATTAAACTGGAGAGGGTTCAGAAGATCAGGATGTTGCTGGGAATGGAGTGTTTGAGTTTCAAGGAGAGCTTAGAAAGGCTGGGATGTTTTTCATTAGCGCATAGGTTAAGGGGTGACCTTACAGAAGTATATAAAATCATGTGGGGTGTAGTTAAGGTGAATAGGTGTCTTTTCCCTAGGGTGGGAAAGATTTCAAGACTAGGGGCATATTTTTAAAGTGAGAGGAGAGAGATTTAAGACAGACATGAGGGCAGTTTTTTTTCTTCTTTACACGCAATGGTTTGTGTGTGGAATTAATTCCAGAGGAAGAGGCGGATTAGGGTATAGCTGCAAAGCTTAAAAGACATTTAGAGAAGTACATGAAAAAGGAAGGTTTGGAGGGATATTGACCAAACACAGGCAGGTGGGACTAGTTTAGTTTGGGATTACGGTCACTGCGATTGTACCAAAGGGTCTGTTTCTGTGCTGTATGACTGCGCACTCTGTTGAGGAATTAAACAAAGTAGTTTCAGGAATCAGGCGGGACCTTAACTCTGTATTCCCTCTACCTCACATTAGGATGGAGGTTTACAGCATTAAAGCAGACAGAGGGAGGGTGTCTGAAGAGACTTGAAGTTGGAATTTACAGAAACACCACCCTATCCATTATCGGAAGCAGTGTAAGGGAAGAAAAGGATCAGTCATCAAGAAGTGCACACATTTGTTGGGAGGGCTACTCCCACTGACAGCACTTGAATTTATATAGCACCTTCCACAAAGTAAAATTCCGACAGCACTTCAGAGAAGCATAAATGTTGAGCCACTAAAGGAGATATTAGGTGGCATGCAAAAGCTTGGTCAAGTGTTGGAATTTAAGTGAATTCTTTAATGAGGAGAGAGAGGCATAAAGATATTAAGGCTGTTGCAGAGAACCAGAAAGGACACGATGGGCCAAACGGCCTTCTTCTGCACCATAACGATTCAATTCATTTCAGAGTTTAGTATTTTGGCAGTTGAATGAATGGCCACTAAGAACACCTCATCCTCAGAAATGCCTTCAGAATTTCCGAACACAGCAACTGATCCAGGTACAAAGGCTTCTGCAGGTCAGGAGACCCAGTCCCGATGATGAGGAAGTGCTGAATGGGTGTGTACTTCCACCAAAGTCACGGCACAGTACTACCACTGTCCTGATCTGTGCCTGGCCCACATCACACCACACTGCAAACAAAGGCAGCTTTAATGCAGTCTCATACTCAAACCAACTCCCCCGACAGATTCCTTGGAGCACAGTTAAACAGAGCTGCGGCAAATCTGAAACATGACGGAAAGAACCATTTTGATTCTGTTGCCACTAGCAACATACTATCAAATAGATCTTGGGCTCGGTTAACAAGATTAGCAGACAGGGGATCACTGTGGCACTCATTGCTGCTCTTTGATCCTCTGACTGATGTGCAAGGGGAGTGCTACAGGGAACTGGACAACAGGAGGTTAGAGAGGGCTGTTAGCCCTGTACCACAGTGTACTACTAACGGGGAAAGTATTGTGATCCACATTATTTCTAACCATGTGAGTAATCAGCTGCAGTTCAATGGTTAGCACTTACATTTCTTAGACAGAAGGCTGTGGGTACAAGGCAAACTGCAGACACTCATGCATGGAATGAGTCTAGTACCGAGTGTTAACTTGTCAAAGATGCCAATTTTGTTTGAAATGGGTGAACACTAAGTTAAACTGACACCTCATCGTCCCCTTGGGTGGATGTAAAAGATGCTACAGTACACAAAGTTTGTTCAGTAGCCTAAGCAAACATTTATTCCTTAACCAACATTACCCAAAAGTTGCAGATGGTGAGGCAGTGTGTGGGATATCCTGTGGGAGCGGTCAGCCACCACAGCAAGGTACAGCTTCGCCAGCTGTATCGATTTTCAGGATCTGAAGAGCTTGTGGCCAGCAGACCCTTCAAGCAAGTCCAACAGGAAAGAAGTGTACACTCCCAATCTGCTTAAACAAAAACTACCTTCATGCTCATTACATGCTGTAAAGGTTGTAAGAACACAGTGCCAATCCGACAGCCATGTTACTTTCCTGTCAAAGGGAGCAAAAAGAGAACTTTAGAAACATGCAATGAAACTAAACATTGGACTCATACACGCCAAGAAAACTTTCCAATGGCTTTCAGATTCCTCGCCCTTCCCTATCTCCTAACACACCAAGGATTCCGTGCATCTTCAGTTCTGCTCCTTGCCCAACCACAGTTATTTCACTCCACCCCACATTGGTCCTAGGCTTCGTGATTGTTCCTAAACCTTGAACTATTCCTTCTAAGGTACCGCCTGCCTCTATAACCAAGTTACCGCTCTTAAGTAACTCCTCCTTTTGCACCCAGTCACTTACTTTGTCAAATAATGTTCCTGTGAAACGCCTCAAGATGTTTGACCACATTAAAGGTTCTGTATCAATAACATTGTTATTAAAGCCCTTAAACTTCTCAGAGTTGAGGATCTTTGGAACTCCCTTCCTTAAAAAAGGTTTGGGTTTGGAAGGCATTGCAGATTAAAGAAGCCTTGGTGAATTTGTGCAGTATGCATCTTGTAGGTTGTGCACAGTGCTGCTCCTGAATGTCAGTGGAGGAGGGAGTAAATAAAACAACACTAGGTGGTGCCAGTCAAGTGGACTACTTTAAAATGCACTGAACTCTACCCATCCATGGAAATGTCGAATATTCCATCACAGTGAAGACGACGTTTTGTCTGCTTGCCTTTATTGGTCACTGCATTGAGTACAAGGGTCGGGGTGTCATGTTGTGGCTGTACAAGACATTGGTTAGATCACTGCTGGAGTACTGTGTGCAATTTTGGTCTCCCTGCTATAGGAAGGATGTTGTTAAAATCCAAAGGGTTCAGACAAGATTTACAAGGATGTTGCCAGGGTTGGCGGGTTTAATCTATAGAGAGAGGCTGAATAGGCTGGAGCTATTTTCTCCAGAGTGTTGGGGGTTGTGGGTGAGTTTAAAGAGGTTTATAAAATCATGAGGGACATGGATAGAGTAAATAAACCTAGGATAGGAGAATTCAAAACTGGAGGGCACAGATTTTAAGGTGAAAGGAGAAAGATTTAAAAGGGATCCAAGGGACAATTTTTTTCACAGAGAGTGGTGCATGTATGGAATGAGCTGCCAGAGGAGGTGATAGAGGTGAGTACAATTACAACGTTTAAAAGGTATCTGAATAGGTATATGAACAGGTAGGGTTTAGAGGGATATGGGCCAAATGGGACTGGATTTATATAGGATATTTTTGTCGGTGCACAAATTGGACTGAAGGGTCTGTGTCCAAGCTGTACATCTCAATGACTCTATGATCCTCTTAATTTGTAGATGAAGGCTGAAGGCTTACTCAATGTAAAACTTCCAAGCCTCTGACGTGCCCTTGTAGACTGAGAATTGATATTACTAGTTCCAAATAGTTTCTAGTGAATGGTTAACTTTAGCTTGCTGGATTGCTGGAAAGGGAGCCAAGGAGAAACAAATCATCCTCGCTTCCCATCCACTTTGTAGTTTTTGGATCTCAAACTTAAAACACTAGGGACTTGGTGTTGAGCTTTCCCTCCTCACTCTCCTACACAATTCACATTAATTGAGGGGGGAGAGTGGGCAGGATTCCTTGAGACAAAGTTTAAAATAAGAACATCGATGTAGCAATTCTCTCAACTTCAGAACATTCCATAGTATGTTTTAGCCTGCCAAATGCAGATGGAAGCATATAGTCACTGCTGTCATCAACGATATGCAGTAATTTATGCATAGGGACATTCCACAACAGTAATAAGTTATTCACCAGATCATCTGTTTTAGTGACACTGGTTGAGAGATAACTATTAGTTACAGCATAGGGAGGAAAGCCCATCCTTGCTTTTCTTTGAAATGGCATCATGGCCACTTGGTAGAGAAGACAGAGCCCCAGTTTATGGTCCCAAGTGAAAAGGCAGCCACTCCGACAGTGCAGAACTCCCTCAGTACTGCACTAGAGAGTCAGCTTTTGACTTTTACACTCAGGTCCCACTTATCTAAGCCACGACGTATACTGAAAGGACTGCAAAACAGCAAAAGATGTAGATAAGCTAACTCAAAAGACACACTCACAATCCAAGTATTTTCAGACCTCCCTTTGCCTTGCCTGTCAACACAGCAATGACATAAATAACTATTTATAGAGGCAAGACATAAAGCAAGAAATAAAGAAGCTTTTTTAAATACAAGGTGGGACATAAAAAGTGTCTCAGGTTAACTAATTATTGCTACTGCCAGCGAGTCAGAATATTTGTTCCTAGATTTTGAAACATTTCCCTTTAAAGAATGTGGATTGAAGAGGGTGAAGACAAAGGAATTATAAAGCTAGAGATTCACACTAGCCCAACATATTGAATCCCTCACTGTAGTCAAACTGAAAACTAATATCCTGAAATAAACAGGAATGTTACTTCTTAATCAAAAGATTCCAAACTTCTTAAAAAGAAAAATTTCCAGGATATTGTCGCCATTGGGAAAATGCTGGTTATTGCTTACTTCCCAGTTATTCAGAAAATGTAGAGGCTCAGCAACTTCCTGGACCAATTCAGAGGTCAGAAATAATCGTCCAAAAAGTGATACTGGAGTCACAGAGGCCAGACCAGATAGGATAGAATGGCTATACAATGCAATAAAAGTCCAAAGGCTTACATTTATAAAGCACGTTTCCTGATCTTAAAATGACTGAAATGTCAATGACAAAGTGCAGTCACTATGACAAAACCAAACTGCATTCAGAATGATCCTTTGTATACAATTAGATCAAATGGAGCAGGCACAAACCATTCCATTCCTTAAGCCTGTTCTGCCATTCAATAGGAGCCTGGCTGATGTTACTGTGACCTCATTACCACATTCCTGCTGACCTTCAATAACCATCAAGAAACCTTCTGTTTCTAATGAAACCCACAAAGATTTTGCCAGCATTAAACACTAACTTTCAATTCCAAATGTTATGAATTGAATTAAATTTTTGCCACCTGCCACAGTGAGATAATGAAACCATACTTCCAGAACACCACTGGTCCAGGGACGCGACCACTATACCCCATCTCACCCTTCCCACCAGTGCTGGCTCTAGTTTGCAAATGCCTCTGCATAAGAATGGAGCAGGCCATTCAGTCTATTCAAATGTTCCATGTGGGGAGGTGGAGTGGCAATCTCTAGCAATCTCAAACTCGCAATGGCCTAGTAGTACTCTTGCTGAAATGTTAATCCAGAGATCCAGGTGATGATCCAGATCAAATTCTTATCACAGCAGATGCAGGAATTTGAATCCAACACAAAATAAAACTGGAATTAAGAGTCTACTAATAACCATAAATCCATTGTTACAAAAACCCATCTGGTTCTCTAATGACCTTTAGGGGAGGAAAGTGCCCTCCTTCCCTACTTGTAACTCCAGACTTGCAGCAATGTGGTTGACCTTTAAAATGCCCTCTGAGTAATTAGGGCTGAGCAATAAATGCTGGCCTAGCCAGTAATCTCCTCATCCTCTGAAGAATAAAAACAATCTAGAAGTCAAGGTTAATATTCTGGGCTTGAATCCCACTATGATGGTGATGAAATCTGAATTCAATAAAAGTCTGGAGTTAACAGATGACTTAGTAGTGAATGCATAACACTGATTGTTCCAGTAACCAGAGATAATGGGAACTGCAGATGCTAGAGAATCCGAGATAACAAAGTGTAGAGCTGGATGAACACAGCAGGTCAAGCAGCATCTGTGCTCCTAAGATGCTGCTTGGCCTGCTGTGATCATCCAGCTTGTTATCTTTGTTCCAGTAACCCATCTGGTTCACTAATGTCCTTAACTGGTCTGGCCTACATGGTGACTCCAGACCCACAGCATTGTGAATGACTTAACTGTCCTCTAGGCACTTAGGGATGGGCAAGAAACATTGGGTAACCAGCAATGCTCACATTCCGTGAAGAGTGAAGAATTAAATTATCGTAATAGCCCAACTCCATCCACCCGATTTTTGACCCCAATTGCTTGGATTTGCTCACTCAACAAAAATTTATCAATCCGTCTCTTAAAAATTCACATTGATGTGCAGCATTGACTTTACGAAGAGCCAAGTTTCCAGATTCCCATTATCCTTCATGTGAGTGAAAAGGAAAGCATCTTTGAATGCAACACAACTCTCAAGTTTAAAGACAGCATCTAGAGGAACCATACCAGCTTCAAGGTCAAAGCAGCGGCACCTGGCAGGTGGCTATACCATAAGAAATAGTGATAGGTGGTGTCTGTTTGGCCCCAGTACCCTGTTCCACCATTCAATAGGATCATGGCTGATTTGACATTCCTCACATCCACCTTGCTGCCCGTTCCCTATAATCCTTGACCTAGAATCTCTCAGCTTTAAACACACAAGAAGGATTCTGCCCCACACGTCTCTGTTACAAAGACTCTCAAACTTCAGAATAAATTCCTCCTCATCTCGGTCTTAATTTTGGATCCCTTAATTCTGAGAATATGCTCTCAGGTTATAGACTCCCCCATGAGGGGGAAACATCTTCTCTCAGCATTGATTCTTAAGTGGCTTGACAGAGTCAATGAGATCACCTCTCACTCCTCTATACTCCTATGTGTTAGCCTTTGCTCAGAAGTCAATCCCTCCATATTAGAGATCATCCAAGTGAACCTTCTCTGAACTGTCTCCGATGAAATAATATCTTTGCTTAAAAGAGGGCCTTGCCACGTCCTCTCTAGCCATCACGCAACCCAACACCGCATGTCAGTCACAGCTTCCCTGCTGACCTTTACCTGCCAACAATTCGCCAGGTGTTAGCAAACTGTCTAGCGGTTGGGATTTGGGGGTGAGCAGGGTGATTTTGGACCATAGCATATGCTCCAATGTCTCCTGGGATCATTGTGTTGCGTAAGCCAGCATCAACATCTCAGGTGGCAGAAGAGATGGTCACCGCTGGGTACAGTTTTAAGATGATGCAGCAGGATAAGAAGAACGTGTCTGTGGGCACATTCGGTTGAGTTAGGAAGGTGCTGTGTGTCAATGCAGTGGCAACACAATTAATAATGTTCAAAAGGAAATTGTAAATATACTTACTGTGTTGCTCTGGTCATCATATTATGTAAAAGGCTTTTAGGGACAGAGCAGAGAAGATTTATAAAGTTGAAAAAAATTGTGGAGATATACAAATCAGGAAAAGACTGACACGCTTCGTCGACTTTTCTTGGAAAAAGGCAGTCGAGGCGTGACTCAACAGGGGTTATTAAAACATTGAAAGATTTTGATAGAGTTGATCCACAGAAAGAATGCTTCCTCTTCTGGTGGAGAGCAGAACTAGAGGCCACGATTATAAGATGGTCACCAAGAAATCTAACAGAGAATTCCAAATGAAACTTCCTTATCCAAAGGGTGGGGAGTGGTTGAAGTGAATGGCACTGAATTGGTTATGAGGAAACTGGACAAGCACATAGCAAGAAAGGAATCAAGGGACACAGTATTAGATTCAGATAAGGAAAAAAAGTGGAGGCATGAGAGGGTTATAGACATGGACTAGTTGGGCTGAATGGCCTGTTTTTACAACATAAATCCTATAAAATCCTAGAATGAAAACAAAAATGAGAAACAAGAAGAGGTGTAGCCCTGGCTAGTTCTTTCAAAGGCCAACACGGGCACAACTGGCCATCTGTAATGTATGATTACAACACCCACCCGTCATCAGTATTGCCCAATCACACCCCTCCAGATGACTGCCAATCCATTGCTAACAAATGATCCTTCAGTGGCATTAGCCATTTTTAAAAAACTTTTATCCATAGACTTTTAATCTACTGTTCTTTCCATGCTCTTAAACAATTGCCTACACCACTCCAGAAATAGTAAGAACTGCAGACGAGCAGGTGAGCTGATGTTTTGGGTCGGGACTGAAGAAGGGTCCTGCGTTCCAGCAATGGGGAAATTCCTAACAAAAAGGTACACAGGAAAGCCATCAAGTACCAAATTTTATCAGCAACCACCCTAAAACCCAAACAAAGCAGTTGCACAAGAACATTATTTAAACTGGCAACAACACACTGCAGCAACACAGAACTACGCCAAAAAGAAGAGTACCTCTTCCAAGTATTCAAGGACAATGGATACCCGAAAAACTGGGTCAGAAGATATCTATTACAGAAACAACACCAGGAAGATATTGCATGCCCTGACAGACTCACCACACTACCTTACATCAGGAACGCATCTGAACTGACCACAGGACTCCTATGGCCACTGGATATCACAGTAGCACACAAACCCACATCAAACCTACGTCAACTGCTAACCTGAATGAAAGACCCACTAAGGGCAGGACCAATGTCTTATACAAGTTTCCCCACAAAGACAATGACAAACATTACATTGGACAGACAGAAAAGAAATTCACCACAAGGGTACATGAACATTAACTGGCAACAAAAAAACACGACCAATACTCACGCATCTCCACATAGGCAAGGAAAATTACCTGCTCAATTGGGGCAACACCAGGATCCTGACACAGGTAAAGCAGAGATAATGACGGGAATTCCTAGACGCCTGGTACTCCACTATGAAAGCCTTCAACAAACACACAGCTAGATCCCACGTACACCCTATTACGCAGGAAAACCAGAACTGCGGTAATCCAGCTCAACAGACACCAGATTTTAAATAACAGGCGAGAAAACATGACAGCACTTCATCGGAGGCTGCACTGATATTACCCAGCAGGATGATGAAAAGTCTGCAAAAAAAAAAAAACAAACCAGCTTGGCGAACCAGCCGACCACAACACCCACAATCCAAGCTACGCATCTACTGTAACACCTTGCACCAGTCTTGTTCCTCCCCACACTCTGAAATCGCCTCAATTCCAACTTGGCAACTCAGCTGTCCCCAGTACAAATATCTCAGCACTGACCCTCCATGGGAGGGACATCAAAAACAAGTGGCTGAATAATGGTCCATCAGCCACAGTTTCCAAACTCTCCCAGATCCTGCTACTGGCAGTGAATGAGTTAACTCACTTCTAACACGTTCTGGATCAGATGTCACTACTCCACATGTAACCTCAGAGGAATATTCCACCTAAACTGGGGCCCCCAGTAATTCCTCGAAACAGTACCATGAAGCAGCGTGAACTTGTGTGAACATGAGCAGAACTAATTCTGTATCTCAGTATCAAATGGTGTCAAAGTCATTGCTAATTTGGGGTATAAGGAATTCTTTTTCAGGGTAAGAAACATGTGCAGGCAGGAGCAGAATTATTTAAATGACTGCCCTGTTTGATGGGACAAGAAACTGACTGCAAGCCTTACGAAGAGAAGTTTCCAGACCCAATTCTCCCATCTTGTATCTGACATGCTGTTATACTCTGACATTCAGAGGGAAGGAGGGTGAGTGAGAACAAACAATTTATTCCAACCTCAAGAATCTTTGTGACACAGACTGGAACACATCTGAAACTATGCATAAATTATGTAAAGGAGCTCAAAAGATTTAGTCCAATAACTCTGTCATCCGTCTCTCTCTCTCTCTCTCTCTCTTTGGGGCAGCACGGTGGCACAGTGGTTAGCACTGCAGCCTCACAGTGCCAGGGACCCAGGTTCGATTCCAGCCTCGGGCACCTGTCTGTGCGGAGTTTGCACATTCTCCCCATGTCTGCGTGGGTTTCCTCCGGGTGCTCCGGTTTCCTCCCACAGTCCAAAGATGTGCAGGCTAGGTGGATTGGCCATGCTAAATTGCCCATAGTGTTCAGGGGTGTGTGGGTTATAGGGCGGCTGGGTGTGGGTGGTATATATCAAGGGGCGGTGTGGACTTGTTGGGCCACACTGTAGGGGATCTAATCTAATCATACCAAAGAATGGAGGTCCCTGTCTATATATAAGACTGTGCAAAGAAAGCAGGCAAACAGGACCAGATGAGTTGCTCTTGCAGACAGCCAATAAAAATTCTATGGGTTGAACAGCCACCTTCAGTGCTGTCAACTTTATGTCACTGCATGTTACATCTGGCTTTCACAAAACACTGCTCCAGGTAGAGTAAAATGAACATAAGAACTAGGAGCAGGAGTAGGCCATCTGGCCCTTCGAGTCTGTCCCGGCATTTAATAAGATCAAGGCTGATCTTTTTGAGACTCAGCTCCACTTACCTGCCTGCTCACCATAACCCTTAATTCCCATACTGTTCAAAAATTTATCTAGTCTTGCCTCAAAAACATTCAGCGAAGTAGCTTCAACTGCTTCACTGGGCAGGGAATTTCACAGATTCACAACCCTTTGGGTGAAGACGTTCCTCCTGGCCTCAATCCTACATCTGCTTCCCCTTATTTTGAGGTGATGCCCTCTAATCCTAGCTTCACCTGCTTGTGGAAACAACCTCCCTGCCCCCACCTTGTCTATTCCCTTCATCATATGTGTTTCTATAAGATCTCCCCTCATTTTTCTGAATTCCTATGAGAAAATGAAGGCTCACCAGACTAATATGTGGGATGGCAGGCTCGTCTTAAGCGAAATCGAGGAGAAACTGGGTCTAAATTCTGCAGTATTGGAGAACGAGAACTCTTATCATTAAAAAGCTTAAAATTCTCACAGGGCAAGTGCTGATAAGACATAGCCCATGGCTAGTCAGTCTAAAACCCAGGGACAGAATCTCAGGTTAAGGGCAAGCCATTTAAGAGTGAAACAAGGATGAATTCCTTCACTCAGAGGGAGGTGGCTAATCAGTCAACTTCACAACGGAGGCTTGTAGAAGGCTCAATTCATGTTTAGAACATAAGAACTAGGAGTAGGATAGGCAATTAAGCCCCGCTAATCTGTTTGGCCATTTAACACGATCATGGATGATCTTAGTTCAGCGACAACTCTATTTTCCTGCCCACTCCCCTTAACCCTTTCATCCATTACGGATCAAAAAAACTCTTCAAATTTATTCAGTGCCCTGCGACCACAGATTCACAACCTTTTGAGAGAAATAATCCCTAAGCTATCTTAAATCTGCCGTCCCTAATCCTATAATTATGAACACTCGTTTTAGATTGCCCCACGAGGCAACATCCTTTCCACAACTACTTTGTCGACCCCCTTTATCATCTTACATACCTCAGTTAGATCAAGTCGGTATGAAAGATTCCATGGCACTGAGGAACAGACATAAGGAGTACTAAATAGAGCCAACACTTTGTGCCAGGTTGACTGGGTCTACCATTAAACAAATCAGCTGATCAGAGCCCCCTGAAGACTCCACCGCCCCCTCAATACAGCACAAACTCAACTACCAGAATGAAAAGCTGATGGATGAAGTGATACTGTCAACAAGCATTTTGAGGCAGTCAGTCGGTTCAGCTCCACTGTCTACGGTCCTCATCCAAGGACTCCTGAACTTCTCTGTTGGCTTTGGAGGCTGCTTGATTCCCCACTTTAGCAACCTGCATTCATGCAGCACCTTTAATACAGTAAAATGTGCCACAGCACTTCAGGGATTTTGCCTGACAAGTCTGACTTAGAGCTACACAGCAAGATAATAGGACAGTCAGCCAAAAGCATGATCAAAAGTGTAGGTTTTAAGCAGCATTTTGGCAAAGAGGAAGCACTATGTGGAGCAGTGTGGAGAAGGAATTTCAGAACTTCAAGCATGGACAGTTGAAAGCAGGGCTGTCATTTGTGGAAGCAATTAAAATGGGGTGAATGCGGGAATTTAGATTTGGGAGGTCGCAGAATATTGGGCTGATAAACTCAGATTATGAGGGATGAGAGACTGGACTTGTAAAATGCTCTTAAAGTTACACCAGCCACCAGATTTAGTGGACATTGACGTCAATAAGCAGTGGGAACAGGACTGTCCCTCCTGTAATCCTTCGAAGTGAGAAGGATGCTTGTCACAGAGTACAGACCATGGCAAGAACTTAAAAGGGAGTATTTTAATATGGGAGGGCTCTTGCACTGCAGCTACTACATAGTTATAGCTAACTAGGAATCTCTCCTGCACTTACCATTGTCAATTTACAAATGTGGGTAATCTGTTTGGCCATGTTATGAACTGAATTTCCTTGGTTAAGTGCTGGGATGAGACTTGGTCTCAGAGGCATGGACACTATCTATTGTGCCTCTTGGGAACCACATGATGTAGACTACTGATACTCCTGAATCATTGCTCACCTTGTCTAAGGGTTACGGTCACATTAAAGAGAGAGACTGATGGTGGTTTAACCTGGGGATCACCACGCCTCAGGCAAGAAAGCAGGTCGAGAAGATTGGGACCTCCAATTGTAACCTGAGATTTGAACCTGCACTATTGGCACCACTCTGCAATGCAAACCAGCTGTCCAGCCAACAGAGCTCACCAACTTTCTCTAAACTTGTCACACTTGGTTAAATAATACGTCTGACATCAACAACTCAAAGCCGGAAACTCTGGAATGTATGTCAGACAGCTTTTCTGCCCCCACATCCCCACGGGAGTGCAGGGGAGGTGTGTAATGTATGCCAAGTCCCATTCACCGACTCCTCCGTGCACAATAATCCAGTTAGCTCCTAGTGTGGCAACAACACTGTTACATTTTCATCCTTGCTTTCAAATCTCCTAGCTGGCCTCACCCTCCCTTTCCTTAATCACTTTCAGCCCCACAATCCTCTAAGATCTCTGCACTTTTCCAAAGATCACCTCCAAAACATTCCCAATTCAAATCATTCCACTATTGGATGACTGTGCCTTCAATTGCCTGGGCTAGAAATCTTTAAAAACCTCTCCCTCCACCATTCGTCCTAAGATCTCCTTGTGCCGCTCAGCCTCAAATTATGTTCAGGAAAAGTTGAGCCACAGCCTTGCACCTTCACTGCATTAAAGGCACTGTTCGTAAGGCTCGATGAGATCACAATCTGGAACATTCTGCGGCTCCAGCCCACAAGTGTTCCGATTAACATAATTCAAATGCATCATTTTATCCCGTAAGGATGATGGAGTGAAACTGATTACTTGCAGTACAAAGGAGGAATGTTGGGAATTTACATAAGCATTGACTTGCTGATGCCACTAACTATCAGTTTAAAATGCTTTCTATCCCAATTAGCTCTTGGAAAAACATCTAATTGTGGGAAGAAGCTATATAGTTGATTTATTGCAAAAAAAATCTTGCACAATCACATTCACAAATTCAGATGCCACATGACACCAGGTTATAGTCCAACAGATTTATGTGAAATCATAAGCTTTCAGAGCAGCGCCACAAAAACTTGTGATTTCAAATAAACCTGTTGGACTATAATCTGGTGTCGTGCCATATCTGATTTTGTCCACCCCAGTCCAATTCCACATCACATCTGCAAAAGGAATGCAAGGCAGCTGATAAAAATTTAAAATTCTTCCAGTCAGATCTTTGTTTCACCTGTTGAGAATTCCTTGCTGTGTAAATTTCCTTTTCAGCATGTCGAAGATGTCAGGTTTTTTTTGTGCAACTGGCAAGAAGTTCTGAGAAATGTCAAAATTCCAACATTTTGTTTGTTTTACTTTTCTCTCTGCACAGAACTGATTTGTATGTACTTATGGGTGATTTCATGAATAAAGTATATTTCTGAAATTAAAAAATGTACTTAGCGCAATGATTTAATGGATGGATGGCTGAATTTCCAGATTTTAGTTGAAGGAGCATTGAGCAGCTGTGTAACGCGCTTTCCATCCCTGCAGGCTAGGACAGCATTTATTGCCTGACCCCAGCCCAACCCTATTCTGAGGCCTCTCAGATTTAGAAATTACTTGAGAAAGGGTCACTGGGCCCAAAACATTAACTCCGATTTCCCTCCACACATGTTGCCAGACCTGATAAGCATTTCCAGCAACTGCTGTTTTTGTTTTAGAGATTACTTGCCAGTCCAGTGTACAGATAGTTTGATAAACAAGAGACAGTTTTTGCACAAACATACAAAAATGATATTTTGTGGAATCTCCCATAATAAGATGCATTTTGAACTAATTAACTGCTTAAATTGTGCATTACGGAATTTCTATTTTAAAAATAGAGCCAGACCTCAGGGGGACTAACATGCTCACGCTTGTGTGGAGTATTTTATCAAAGGTCTCAAGGCAGCAACAAAAATATAAAATAATTATAAATGCAGATAGCATCAAAGGCGCAAATAAACTGCAAGTTGAATCCTGCATTATATGCACTTTAGAAGGCACAGCTGCCACATTGTCATCCTTTATACCATGACACTAAACATCAGAAAGCTCCCCACTTTGAAAGATATGGAAGTGTGTGCCCATGAACTTCAGGCTAAAATTAGCTAAATTCATTACAAGGAAGTAGAAAAAATAAAATATATTATGCATGATAATTCTTGTGCAGTATAGGGCATGCGCAACAGAGTTTTGATTGAGTTTAAGACTGTGGAAGAGAGAGGCTAAATAAGAGTTGTAACAGAGGGGCTGTGGGACAGTGGAAGTGGATGATCCTTTAATGGAAAGAATATATATAAGAACCTAGAACGGTTTTGAATAAAGCTCCAAAGTTTCAAACACAGTCTGGATCATCCTAGGGCATCGACCAACGAGGAAAATGAACTCCAGAGCATAGATAAGCTGCAGAGCTGGGCTGAGAGGTGGCAAATGGAGTTTAATATGGAAAAGTGTGAGGTGATTCACTTTGGAAGGAGTAACAGGAATACAGAATATTGGGCTAATGGTAAGATTCTTGACAGTGTGGAAGAGCAGAGAGATCTCGATGTCCACAAGCATTGATCCCTGAAAGTTGCCACCCAGGTTGACAGGGTTATTAAGTTGGCGTACGGTGTGTTAGGTTTTATTGGGAGGGGGAGTGAGTTTCGGAGCCACAAGGTTATGCTGCAGCTGTACAAAACTCTGGTGCGGCTGCACTTGGAGTATTGCATACAGTTCTGGTCAATGCATTATAAGAAGGATGTGGAAGCATTGGAAAGGGTGCAGAGGAGATTTACCAGGATGTTGCATGATATGGAGGGAAGATCTTAAGAGGAAAGGCTGAGGGACTTGAGGCTGTTTTCATTAGAGAGAAGAGGAGGTTAAGAGGTGACTTAATAGAGACATACAAGATGATCAGTGGATTAGGGTGGACAGTGAGAGCCTTTTTTGTCAGATGGTGATGGCTAGCACGAGGGGGCACAGCTTTAAATTGAGGGGCGATAGATATAGGTCAGATGTCAGAGATAGGTTCTTTCCTCAGAGTAGGAAGGGCATGGAAAGCCCTGCCTGCAACAGTAATAGACTCGCCAACTTTAAGTGCTTTTAAATAATCTTTGGATAAACATAAGGATAATAATGGAATAGTGTAGGTTAGATGGGCTTCAGATTGGTTTCACGGTTCGGTGCAACATCAAGGACCGTAGGGCCTGTACTGCGCTGTAATGTTCTATGTTCTATGAAAACTGCAGAACAGCAACTGAAACATCAGCTTTGATCTTCCTGTGTTTCACTGAATGTAGGTGTAACTCAGCAAAGATGGGAAATGGAAGAAGCTATCCACCAGCAAAAAAAAAAATCAGGCTATTGAAGGGGTTGAAGGAGAGTTGGAAATCATCAGCGTACATGGCGAGGTTGACCACAAGTCTGCAGATTATATTCCAAAAGGCGGTGTGTGGTCGAGAGAGGAGAGGGCCAAGAATACTCTGGCTGTTGAGCGTAGGTCATGAGATAACAACAGCGTGGGTTCAAATCATGTGCTGACTCTGGTAAATTTGTGCAGCCTCCTTATCTTGCCTCTCAAGATGTGGAGACCCTCAAGCTACATAACAGCTCATGAAAAAATGCCTATGATCCTTCACTGGCTAATGCTAATTAACAACATACACACTTAGATTGCCATGATCTAACTGAATTGCAGAACATGCTTAATGGGCTGAATAGCCTACTCCTATACCATAGACCAAGTGACTCTCTACATACCTCATCAACCCTCAACAGCCTCAACCTACCCAAGTCTGACTTCTGCAACATCGACAGGGGACAGTCCAAAGGTTCATGAGCTCGACCAGGCAGTTTAAGTTGCTAAAGGCAGTAATACTGAGACACCCACTCTGTCCATTGGAAACACCTCTCTTCCCCACAAAGTCAAATTTGAGGGGGCAGAAGCAAATTACCACAGGAATTATTATCCTGATCATCCTGCAACAACAGTTCACACCCCTGTCCACACTATGTTCCAGTTTCTGTACCTGTCAATTAAGTTATATCCACCTTTGCAACCTTTTCTGGAAGTAACTCAAATGAGCCCATACATGAACACCTCCAAAACATGCTCAGTTCAGGTTTCAAACTACCTGATCCTAATCACAGGCTGAACAGGAGAACAGCATCATTGATCAGCTTGCATCATAACTGACCAAAAACAGTGTTCAATTCAGATTAGCCTGAAAGCATAAAATAAATAAATAAATCCTATACAAGTATTTACTCAATCATTGCCATCCCATCTCTCTCAATTCTGCCCTGTTCCAACATCAGTCCCAGTTCTCTTCATTCCACTCATCATTTGTCTAAAATGAGTCACCTCCTTCATCTACCTCTCTTTCCTCATCCAAATGAGCTGCTGCCCTCTCTCCCTGATCCCCTTCCTCATCCCTGTGCCCCAGCTACTGCTATTCTCCAAATTTCCCTCTATGCTGAACTACATTGTTACCCATTCAGAGCCCTCCTTACCACCCACTGCTTTCTCCCTTTACCAATGCACTGATACAGACTTTTTAAATCCATCTCACGTCTGCTTTATCCTTCTTTTGCCTCATTCCCTCCCTAGTGTCCCCAATTTTCCATTTCTCACTGCCCTCCACCTCACAACTGCCAACCTCCGCTCACTCTTCCTCATTTATTTCACCCCCCCCCCCCCCGACTAGACTCAGCAGACACAGCCTGTCTTTGGGCTTGCAGAGCACACCTCGCCCCCCGTGTTGCCCTCTCCCTCCTGGCCTTACACCCCCGTCCTCGGGGCCGGAAAGCCCCTATTCGCCTCACCTTCACTCTCACTCTCACTCTTCCCTTCACCCACAATTCGCCCCCATGCCCGGCCTTACCACAGACACAGCCTATCCTTGGGGTACGAGAGCCGCTCGACGAGGCCGAGGAAAGCGGGCAGACTGTGCGCGCTGTTCCGGGCGATGATGCTGATCTGGACCCGGGGCCGGAGCAGCCGGGACTCCTCGGTCCAACGCTCCTCCGGGAAATATCCGGAGCCCGGGCCACCCAGAGAAGCGAGGAGGGCAGCCAGCAGCAGCCGAGAGGGCCGAAGGCGGCGGGAGACACGGGGAGAAACACCGAGAGATACCATCACGGACCGGGGAGTCGGGGTAAATGGCCTGGAGGGGGCGGGGCTGGGGAAGGGGGTGGGTCCGGGGCTGGAGAGGGGCGGGGCCAGGTTGGTGTGTGGCGCGGGGTGGGGGTGGGGCCGGATCTCGGCAGGAGGCGGGGCTGGAGAAGGGCGGGGCTTGTGAGGATGTGAGGCCGGGGCCCCGGAGGAGGTGGGGCTGGGGAGCAGGCGATTTTGCGGGGTGCAGTGCGGCAACGATAGGGGCGGGACCTTGGCCTGTGATCGGTGGGAGTCAACGCCGGGGCGGTGTTGGGCTGCAAAGCGGAGTGGAACATGAAGGTGGGGGCGGGGTTGTGAATGCAGGGGCGGGGCCGGGCGTGAAGGAGGCGGGACTGAATGGACAGGGGGCGGGGCTGGGTGCACATGGACGAGACTGTGTGTATAGGGGCGGGACCGAATGAACAGGGGGCGGAGCTGCGTGCAGGGGCAGGGTGGAAGGAGGGGGGCGGGACTGAATGTATAGAGGGCAAGGCTGGGTGTACAGGGGGCTAGGGTATGTGGGGGGTTGAGGGGCTGAGTTAGGGAATGGGGTTCTGGTGGGTAGTGGAGAGGGGATGGTGTGTGGGTTTAGCGGCAGGGAAGGGTTGGGGTTGGGGCTTTTGTTGGGTATTGGCGAGGGGATGGTGTGTGGGGTTAGGGGCAGGGAAGGGTTGGGGATGGGGGTGTTGTTGGGTATTGGCGAGGGGATGGTGTGTGGGGTTAGGGGAAGGGATGGGTTGGGGATGGGGGTTTTGTTGGGTCTTGGCGAGGGGATGGTGTGTGGGGTTAGGGGCAGGGAAGGGTTGGGGATGGGGGTGTTGTTGGGTATTGGCGAAGGGATGGTGTGTGGGGTTGGGGCAGGGAAGGGTTGGGGATGGGGTTTCTGTTGGGTAGTGGAGAGGGGATGGTGTGTGGGTTTAGCGGCAGGGAAGGGTTGGGATTGGGGGTTCTGTTGGGTAGTGGCGAGAGGATGGTGTGTGGGTTTAGCGGCAGAGAAGGGTTGGGGCTGGGGCTTCTGTTGGGTATTGGAGAGGGAATGGTGTGTGGGGTTAGGGGCAGGGAAGGGTTGGGGATGGGGATTCACTTGGGTAGTGGTGAGGAGATGGTGTGTGGGTTTAGGGGCATGGGGTGGGAGTAGGAAAAAGTCTGAGTTGGGCAAGGGTGGAGAGGAGAAGGTGCTGGAAGAAGGGACTCGGGTGGAAAGTGGGATGGGCACAAGGAAAGAGTTGCGGCTGGGAAGAGGGCAGCGTCTAGGGTATGGGTATGGTCTGTGGGTCCAGGGGCAGGCATAGGGGCTTATGTGAGGGGGTGTGTCTGGGAAAATAGGGTTGGGCTGGGAAAAGGTGTGGCATGGGGAAATGGAAAGGGGTGCTATGTCTGTGGGGGGGGGAGGGATTAAGGAGAGAAGGAGGGGCTGGGGTCAATGTTGGGGAGAGAAGAGGTAGTATGGCTGGGAGGGATTAAGGGCAGGGAGTGTTGTGGAGAGGTAACCCAGGAGGAATGGAGCATGGAGAGATGAAATGGGGTGAGGGGAGGATTTGGAGGATCTGGTTGAAAATGGGACACTAGAATTCCCTGCCTAGTTTAGTATCATTGGCAAAATTGGGTACATTGCATTCCATTATCCCATCTAAAACATCGCTACAGGTTCTAAATTGATTATCCTTGCACCACTCCACTAGTTACCTGCCATCCTGAAAATGATCCATTTATTCCATCTATTAACTAATCCTCAATCAAGACAATACGATAGTCTGAGCATTTGGGGTGGATGATTTAGGACAGAGATGAGGAGACATTTCTTCACCCAAAGAGTGGTGAACCTGTGGAATTCATTACCACAGAAAGTAGTTGATGCCAAAACATTGAATGTATTCAAGAGGCGGCTAGATATAGCACTTGGGATCAAAGGTTATGGGGAGCAAGCAGGATTAGGCTACTGAGTTGGACAGTCAGCCATGATTGTGAAGAATAGTGGGGCAGGCTCAAATGGCTGAATAGCCTCTTCCTGTTCCTATCTTCTATGTTTCTATGATACTTCCAATTCTTAATCTTGTTGCAAAACATCTGGTATGGCACAATACTGAATTTTTTGAAAATTTAAACATAAGTACCGTGTCTCCTTACGTTTTTAGTTATAATCTCAAAAGATCCATCAAACATGATAATTCTTTTGCAAACACATGTTGACTCTGACTATCCCTCGCCTTCCTGGACCTCTCAGTCATCCCTCACGTTCCTGGACCTCTCAGTCTCCATCTCAGGCAACCAGCTTGTAACTGATGTCCATTTCAAGCCCACCGACTCCCACAGCTACCTAGAATACACCTCCTCCCACCCACCCTCCTGCAAAAATTCCATCCCCTATTCCTAATTCCTCCACCTCGGCCGCACCTGCGCCCACGATAAGACATTCCACTCCCGCACATCCCAGATGTCCAAGTTCTTTAAGGACCGCAACTTTCCCCCCACAGTGATCAAGAACGCCCTTGACCGCGTCTCCTGTATTTCCCGCAACACATCCCTCACACCCCGCCGCCGCCACAACCGCCCTAAGAGGATCCCCCTCGTTCTCACACACCACCCTACCAACCTCCGGATACAACGCATCATCCTCCGACACTTTCGCCATTTACAATCCGACCCCACCACCCAAGACATTTTTCCATCCCCACCCCTGTCTGCTTTCCGGAGAGACCACTCTCTCCGTGACTCCCTTGTTCGCTCCACACTGCCCTCCAACCCCACCACACCTGGCACCTTCCCCTGCAACCGCAGGAAATGCTACACTTGCCCCCACACCTCCTCCCTCACCCCCATCCCAGGCCCCAAGATGACATTCCACATTAAGCAGAGGTTCACCTGCACATCTGCCAATGTAGTATACTGCATCCACTGTACCCGGTGCGGCTTCCTCTACATTGGGGAAACCAAGCGGACGCTTGGGGACCGCTTTGCAGAACACCTCCGCTCAGTTCGCAACAAACAACTGCACCTCCCAGTCGCAAACCATTTCCACTCCCCCTCCCATTCTCTAGATGACATGTCCATCATGAGCCTCCTGCACTGCCACAATGATGCCACCCGAAGGTTGCAGTAACAGCAACTCATATTCCGCCTGGGAACCCTGCAGCCTAATGGTATCGATGTGGACTTCACCAGTTTCAAAATCTCCCCTTCCCCTACTGCATCCCTAAACCAGCCCAGTTCGTCCCCTCCCCCCACTGCACCGCACAACCAGCCCAGCTCTTCCCCCCCACCCGCTGCATCCCAAAACCAGTCCAACCTGTCTCTGCCTCCCTAACCGGTTCTTCCTCTCACCCATCCCTTCCTCCCACCCCAAGCCGCACCCCCCGCTACCTACTAACCTCATCCCACCTCCTTGACCTGTCCGTCTTCCCTGGACTGACCTATCCCCTCCCTACCTCCCCACCTACACTCTCTCCACCTATCTTCTTTACTCTCCATTTTCGGTCCGCCTCCCCCTCTCTCCCTATTTATTCCAGTTCCCTCTCCCCATCCCCATCTCTGATGAAGGGTCTGGGCCCGAAACGTCAGCTTTTGTGCTCCTGAGATGCCGCTTGGCCTGCTGTGTTCATCCAGCCTCACATTTTATTATCTTAAAAATAAGGAGGCTGCCGTTGAGATAAGGAGATAAATGGGAGACATTGAATTTTGGTAAAACAGACTTATATGATTTTTAAAAATTGAAAGTCGGGCTTTGGGTAGTGTTGTAGGACAGAGACCTAAGGGTTCAGGTACATAATTCTTTGAAGGTTGCATCACATGTACACATGTTAAGAAGGTGTTTAGCGCACTTGCCTTCATTGCTCAGACCTTTGAGTATAGGAGTTGGGAAGTCATGTTGAGGTTGCGCAAGACATTGGTAAGGCTTCTTCTGGAATACTGTGTCCAGTTCTGGTCGCTCAGTAATAGGAAGGATATTATCAAGCTGGGGAGGGTTCAGATTAGATTTAGCAGGATGTTGTTGGGAATGGAGGGTTTGAGTTATAAGGAGAAGCTGGATAGGTGGGACATTTTTTTCCCACTGGAACATGAGAGGCTGAGGGGTGACCTTACAGAGGTTTATAACTCGGGGGATTTTAAGATGAGGCATATTTTCAAGGTGAGAGGAAAAGAGTTAAAAAGGACATGAGGGACAATTGTTTTTACACCGAGAGTGGTTCATGTGTGGAATGAACTGCCAAAGGAAGTGGTAGATGTGGGTACAGTTTGAACGTTTAGAAGACATTTGGATAAGTTCATCAATAGGAAAGGTTGGGAGGGATATGGCCCAGAAGCAGGCAGGTAGGGCTAGTTCACTTTAGGATTATGTTCATCATGGACTGGTTAGACCAAAGGGTCTGTTTTCATGCTGTATGACTCTAAGAGGTGGTGAATCTTTGGAATTCTCCTCCAGGGAGATCAGACTTTTAGTATATTTAATGTATTTTTGATTATCAATGCCATAAAGATGAATAGGGTTAATGTGGGGAAAAGGCAGGAGATAGGTAATAGAACCAGAGCAGGTACAAGGGGCCAAATGGTTTCCTTCAATGTTGTAACAAATCTGTGATTCTGAGGAAGGCATTGACATGTTCAATCAGTTGAATGAGTTCAATGAGTTGAATAGTGGAGCAGTCTCGATGGACTGAGTGACATACTCCCAATCCTACGTCCAATAGTGAAATAACTGGACAGAGGCTGGCATCTCTTCACCAACTCACCCCTTATTTACATGTGGGCATGTGTGTCCAGCCAGCTCAGACTCAGCTCCTTAAGCCTGGAGATTCCTGTTTATATCCGTCAGCTAGGGCTCCCTGATTAGACCAAGTTAGCAGTACCAATCAAGGATCTCATAGTCAATAAGGTCCACCAATTCCAAACACTACAAATGGTTTATGGAGTGACTCACTAGGCTATTTCAGAGTCAAAAATCACCCACAATGATGTGGGCTTTAAGTCACGTCTGTCTCTGACTATCTTTGTCTAAAGGACAGTTGAACTAGAATGTTTTATGAACTATATTTTAAAAATCTGATCATTTCATAGTCACCAATGCTGACACAGGCTTTATAACTTCAGATGTAATTAAATGAAGCTGAAGTCTCCAGCTACGACCGTGGGGATTATTGGTCTACTCATAGAATAACTGTGCAACCCATTGAGCCACAGCTAATGTTCCCATTATAAATAAAACAATGAAATTTTATAGGCCACTGGAGCCAGAGCATTTACTTATGACTTAAGGAGGAGTCAATGAGGACTGAACACATGGTTTTTATTACAGAAAGTCCAGTTAAGTATTAAAGTGCTGTGCCTTCAGCTAAAATTGCTTGTCATTAGTGCCTGTAAAAGATGCACTTGGATTGACTTAGCTGTTATGATTTGACAGGTCTCCCAGGAGGGCTCGCTCTACTACAAGCTCATATTTCTCAGGCACAAATCCCCTTTTAAAAACCGAAAGAACTGCAGATGCTGTAAATCAGGAACAAAAACAGAAGTTGCTGAAAAAGCTCAGCAGGTCTGGCAGCATCTGTAAAAAAACAAATCAGAGTTAACATTTCAGGTCCGGTGACCCTTCAAATCTGCTTTTGTTGTCTTCAACAAAAGAATCATATAGATTAAGGGTTAACGAGATAAGGATATTGAGTGATCAGCCTCAATGTGATCATATTCAGAAGGCTCACCTGTCCCTGAGCTGTGAACAGCTGGTTTATAAAGAAAAGATCCATTCCCGGAAGCCAGACTTCTGAAACACACTGAGAACTACAGCCCATTATAGGATGTTGAATAAATAATTAGTGCAACTTGTTGTTACTTGTGTGTCTATACATAATTCATCCCAGTTAGTTGTATTTTCAACACTGAGTGAATTCACTCATTGAACACAACTCTTGCTACTAGAACCACACGTCAACCTTTGGTTGTAATTAATCTGTCAAATGTCTGAGGTGTAATCCCAAAACCCATTTAACTTTAGCCAAGCAACATTTAAGTAACAGACACTCGAACTCCCGGCCTCAGGGTGGACTCGAGCTCCCGGCCTCAGGGTGGACTCGAACTCCCGGCCTCAGGGTGGACTCGAACTCCCGGCCTCAGGGTGGACTCGAACTCCTGGCCTCAAGGTGAAGCCCAGCACAGTCTAGATGGAAGGACTGATATTCTGAACTCTTATTTCTCTACTCCTCTAATTTATTGTTGGACTCTTTACTTCTTTATTTTTCAAATATTTTTCCCGAAGAATCTGTACCTAGGTACCTAAGATGGCATTGTAAGTGGCAAGTTGTACACTTTTCACTGCGCTCATGGGAGTAAATATGACAATAAAGCTCATTCTAATTCTAAGAAGGAGGCCGTTTTGCACATTGATTCTCAGTGAGCCCCCTGTAGAGTGACCCAGTCTGTCCCATTCTCCCACTCTAAGCCTGAAGCAAGTTTATTACCCTCAAGCGACCATTTGATATTGTTTTGAAATCATTTGTAGTCACCACTCGTACCAGCTTCAGGGGCAATGAGGTCCACGTTGTTACCACTCGCTGTGTAAAAATGTTCTTCCTCTCATTACCCCAACATTCATTCCCCCAAAACCTCAAATCTGTGTTCCAGAACATCTAACATAATATTAAATTAAATGTATAAATTAAAAATAAATTGCAACAGGACAAATCTTATAATTTATCATCATAATTTGCTAATAACATAAGTGACTTTACTTCCAAATGTTGCTTTTACCCTTTATGGCTTCTCCATGGGGTCAGTAGGAAAGTGGAGGCTGCATCAGATCTTATCAAATGACACAGGAGATTGGAGGGGCCAAGTGGCCTATTCCAAATCCTAATTCTTATGGGAGAGGTTCCCCACACTTTTCCATTGTCCTCGTCAGCTTTATCCATTTAGTCTGATATAGGGTTATAATTATCTATGAGATGTAGAGAGTCTCCACCATCAGTTTCTACGTGATCTCCTTCAGGTCATCAAGTCGGATTGAGCGGTGGGTTTCGGTGGGTGTTCATTGTCTATTCAGTTGACTTGCCCTCATCCAGAAACTGATTGGCACCATCCCAGTTCCCTTGTAGACACTGCCATCCATCCTCCACCTCGCTCAACTTGCTGCTTTCCAAAGTTGCAAGCGATCCCATTCCTGAGGTTGGCTCTGGCAACTCCTCAGGACTTGCTGGATGACTGGCATTAGACGGAGATGTCCCCAGATCCTCAGCAATGTCCAATTGGGCATTATTGTTCCAAAGGCCACCCATACTTTCATTGTACAAGCTGTAGCATGGCTGAGTGGAGGTCTCCTTCATAGCTGTGAAGGAAAGATACAGAATGAGAGGGAGCCAGTAGATTTTGTAGGTTCGGTTTTTAACCTATAGAGGGATGAACATAAGCAAACTAGTCAAAGTATTCTTAATAAGGTGAAGTGTATCATGAAATTAATATGGAGTTCATTGTAGATAAACGTTCAATACTGTGTTCAATGCTGGTCTCCTGGCTTTAGGAAAGTTGTTGTGAAACTTGAACGAGTGCAGAAAAAAGAGAACCCAATGTGCAGCTGAAGGAACACAGCAGGCCAGGCAGCATCAGAAGAGCAGCAAAGTTGACATTTCGGGTCAGGACCTTTCTTGATGCTGCCTGGCCTGCTTTGTTCCTCCAGCTTCACACTGTGTTATCTCTGACTCCAGCATCGGCAGCTCTTGCTATCTCTGAAGGGTTCAGAAAAGATTTACAAGGATGTTGCTAGGATTGGAGAGTTTGTGCGAAAGGAAGAGGCTGAATAGGCTGGGGCTATTTTCCATGGAGCATCAGAGGCTGAGGGTTGACCTTACAGAGGTTTATAAAACCATGCGGGGCATGGATAGAGTGAACGGACAAGGCCTTTTCCCCAGGGTAGGGGAGACCAAAAGTTGAGAATGTAGGTTTAAGGTGAAAGGGGGGGGTAAAGATTTAAAAGGGACCTGAGGTGTTAACTTTTTCATACAGAGGGTGGTGTGTGTATGGAATGAGCCGCCAGAGGAAGTGTTGGAGGCTGGTACAGTTACAACATTTAAAAGGCATGTGGATGGGTACATGAATAGGAAGGGTTTAGAGGATATGGACCAAGTGCTGGCATATGGGACTAATTTAGGATATCTGGTCAGAAAAGCTGAGTTGGACTATTTCCATGCTGGACATCTCTATGACTCTAAATGTCCCCCCATTCTTCGATTTCCCCCTTTGCAAATTGTTCCTTCTATCCCATCCCATGTGCCCTATTTCTCCTTCTATACACCATGCGTTGTCAATGATGGTTGATCTCCTCCATTTGTTTGCTCACACCCAGGGCAAGACTTCCCTGCTGGGATTCAGGACCCCAAGTTACACTCAGACTGGGGGTGGGGGGGTCCATCCCCTGCAGCATGTTGGCAGTGATCTGCTGAGGGGATGTTGGTTGATTGGTGAGTTCATGGCCAAGTGTCCGCCCCTAGAATTCCCCCCAACCCTTGCCATCCAATGAAAGATGTTTTTTTGTTTTTGAAGCCAGTCATTTGGAAACACATGCAACCTGCCATCATGGGTAAGGATGAGGAGGGCGTGAATTTCCATCCTGCGGCGTACCCCTTACTCAGCACGGTTCACAAAACTGAGGGAGGGAGTTAGTCACGGCTGCCAGGATGGGGAGGGCAGCCTGCAGCAATTGCTGTGTATACTGGGGATGTTCCATACCGATCTCAAGCATTGGGTGCCTCTGACCAACATCTTTAATTCACCTTTTCAATGGTTTAACACATTGCCCTGCCACTTGAAGGCGAGGGGTTGTTCCACCCCTGATCCAGCCTTTGTGAAAATGACTGAGGCTATGGCAAAGTACCAGCATGTCAGTCGGGACTACCCATGCTTGCCCACCTCCGTACCTACTACCAGGATTACCCACGCCTGCCCACCTCCATACCCACTACCAGGATTACCCACGCCTGCCCAACTCCATACCCACTACCAGGATTACCTACGCCTGCCCACCTCCATACCCACCACCAGGATTACCCACGCCTGCCCACCTCCATACCCACCACCAGGATTACCCACGCCTGCCCACCTCCATACCCACCACCAGGATTACCCATGCCTGCCCACCTCCATACCCACCACCAGGATTACCCATGCCTGCCCACCTCCGTGCCTACTACCAGGATTACCCACGCCTGCCCACCTCCATACCCACCACCAGAATTACCCATGCCTGCCCACCTCCATACCCATCACCAGGATTACCCATGCCTGCCACCTCCATGCCCACCACCAGGATTACCCACGCCTGCCCACCTCCATGTCCACTACCAGGATTGCCCACTCTTGCCGATCTCCATACCCACTACCAGAATTACCCAGTCTTGCTCACCTCTGTTCCCATCCCACACTGGCACCAAAATCTTACCTGTTATTTCTTCACCTATCTCCTTGCCCTTGCTCACTCGCCACACTCCGAAGATATGCAGGATAGGGTGGATTAGCGATGCAAAAATTGCTCTCTCGTGCCCAGGGATGTGCAGGTTAGGTGGTATAGTCATGGGAAATGCAGGGATGGGGTAGGCAGGAATGGATCTGGGTGGGATGCTTTTTGGAGGGTCGGTGCAGACTTGATGGGCCAAACAATCTCTTTCCACACGGTAGGGGTTCTATGATTTGCCTCCGTGAAGAGGTCTTGTGTAGGATCCCTACCTCTCATAAGTTCCAGATTCAAGTCCCACCTTGGGACTTGATGGTCATGGAAGATGCATCGTGGGACAACATGGTGGCTCAGTGGCTAGCACTGCTGCCTCACAGCACTAGGGACCTGGGTTTGATTTCATCCTCGGTGACTGTCTGTGGAGTTTGTGTGTTTTTCTGTGCTGTAACAATTCTGTGATATACATACATCGTATGGGAGGCCATGTAGGCCACAATTCCTATAGTGAGTCACAGAGTCACATGGCTATACAGCTCGGCACTCTATTCTATTCGGTGGTAATGACTGGCAACAATTAAAGATATGCCCCTTTAAAGGTACACACACATTGTAACACTACACCACAGTGCACCGGAAACTCGACACAATTTTAACTATTCATTGATTTAATTAGTTCCGTGGATGCTAAATCAGCTTTTTATTTTTCGGGTCTCACTCCAAACCCGCAACACAAGCAACGTACCCTTGTTAATTTCATCGGACACAATGTGGAGGACGAGCTCATTGTAGGTGCTTTCGATCTGTATCAGTCCCTCATCGTCGTCAGCGCAGAGACACCCTTCATACACCGGGAGTTCCTGCAAGGCAGTTTGCACAATGTGACTCACTCTGCACGGCTGTGCGCCACCCCCCCCCCCCCCCCCCCCCCACCCCCTGCCACCCAGTGGAGCTTCCGTTCAGAAATGCAGTGCCACTCTGTGGGGAAGGGGGCAAGGCTAGTCACGTGTTGCTTTGCACAGCATGGCACCACATTGCCATTGATGGGCAGCTATTAGTGGAGCTGTCCCTCCCCACTTCTTAATTTCTAAACAAGGGTCCAGACCCGAAACGTCAGCCTTTCCTGCTCCTCTGATCCTGCTTGGCCTGCTGTGTTCATCCAGCTCTACACCTTGTTATCTCACACTCCAGTATCGTCAGTTCCCACTATCTCTGCAGTACTGAAGGTGTTTTGTATGTTTCAGAAGTACTTAATTGGCTTTGAAAATACTTTGAGATGTGCTGCATCAGTGAAAAGTGTGATATAAATGCAAGCCTGTTTTTTAACTTTTAGGTCAAAGACACAGTTCTGTTGACAGTCAGGCAATAGCGAGAGACACAGAGCTGTGCTATTGTAGCACCTTCCGGGAGGGTATGCAGCCGAAGCAAAAGGAGCGAATAGGTGGCCAAGGCGGGCAATAAGGTAGGAGAGGAACCGTTAGGAAAACTGGGCGTAGAGGAGGAATAAGGATCAAGGAAGAAAGCTATGCAATATTAAACCATGGTTGGCAGCAAGGTCCTGAGAGGGAAAATGGATAATGGAGCTGGTGAAAGGTAGAGACCAAAACTCATGGCAAAAAGCTAATGATGAGAAGGGCCTGGGAGAGAAAGCAATGAGGTACAGGAATAAAATGGGCAAGAGGGAGAGAAAGGAGGTAGAAGAGAAACAAATATGTGAAACAGACAGAGGAAGAGAGGCCAAAGGAAGGAGAGACGTTAGGTGACAGGAAGAGCCGGGAAAAGTCCACCTGATAGATAAACAATTTTTGGCGTCAATGTTTATTCATTCATAGGATGTGGGAGTTGCTGGCCAGGCTAGCACTTACTGCTTATCCCTCAATGCCCAGAGGGCAGCTAAGTGTCAACCCACTTTGCTGTGGGTCTGGAGTCACATGAGGCCAGAACAGGTAAGGATAGCAGTTTCCTTCCCTAAAGGACATCAGTGAGCCAGATGGGCTTTTTCGACAATTGACAATGGATTTATAGTCGACATAGGGCTAGGGATGTGAAAGATCTACAATGACAGGGGCAGGGGAGGGGGGTGAGAGACAGGGGATGACCGGGGCAGGGGAGAGGACTGACAGACCGAGGATGACCGGGGCAGGGGAGGGGGCTGAGAGACAGGGGATGACCGGGGCAGGGGAGGAGGGTAACAGACCGAGGATGATCGGGGCAGGGTAGGGGGCTGACAGACCGAGGATGACTGGGGCAGGGGAGGGGGCCTACAGACCGAGGATGACCGGGGCAGGGGAGGGGGCTGAGAGACAGGGGATGACCGGGGCAGGGGAGGAGGGTGAGAGACAGGGGATGACAGGGGCAGGGGAGAGGGTGACAGACAGGGGATGACAGGGGTAGGGGAGAGGGATGAGAGACAGGGGATGACAGGGGTAGGGGACAAGGATGAGAGTTGGAGGATGACGTTGGTAGGGGAGGGGGTGAGAGACCAGGGATGTAAGGGGCAGTGCAGGAGGGGGTGAGAGACCACGGATGACAGGAATAGGGGAGGGGTGTGAAAGGCAGGTGGTGGTGGGGGAGGGGAGGCGGCTGAGAGGTGGGGGATGACATGGGTTGGGGGGGGGCAGGTGAGAGACCAGGGATGACAGGAATAGGGGAGGGGTGTGAAAGGCAGGTGGTGACAGGGGTAGGAAAGGGGCATTAGAGTTGGAGGATGCCATGGGTAGGGGAAGGGGGTGAGAGCCCAGGGATGACAGGGGTAGGGGAGGGGTGTGAGAGGCAGGGGATGACAGGGGTAGGGGAGGGGTGTGAGGCGGGTGGTGACAGGGGTAGGGGAGGGGTGTGTGAGGTGGGGGATTTCAGGGGTAGGGGACGATATGAGATACTTCTTAAGGAAGGGGAGTGGGTGGGTGATGAGAGAGCAGTGACAACAGGAGAGCGGGTGAACTGTTTAATCCACTCAGTTTGTGGGCAAAATGCATGTCCCTTTCCACGGGGTTTTGCAAGGCAATGATCAAGCCTGAAACAGCGGCTAGCTATGTTCCAGCCTCTATTTTGAAAGAACTGTTGTGAAACAGCCGATAGCACTCACTAAGCCACTGCTGCCTGGGCATTCCCACGGTTGCGGTCTCAGACCCCCAGGTGGGAAGCTCTGCCAAGGGGCTGTAAGCCTGGCACTTACTCACTCACCGGTTTGCAGATAGGCTCGACTGTCTTCAGCACATATGGAAGAAAGATTTCCAGGAGAGAATCCCGAACAAACTGCCTCCCAGCTGCCGCGCTGTCAGAGTCAAACTTCTACAGAGGAAGAGATGACAAGCTGGTTACTGACCAATCCCAGCAATCAGAATTGGGTCACAAATCCTTTTCGCATTATAAAGACAAAGAGGAATTGAGTTAACAATTCAAGTTCAATATGGCTCCAATTTTCTGAGTCACATCAGTCTCAAAAAATTAACTCTGTTTCTATCTCTACAGTTATTGCCAGACCCTCGCTGAGTTTCTCTGGCTCTTTATGTTTTTATTTCAGATTGCCAGCATTTACAGAATTCTGCTTTTATCCTTGCCGTGACGTTTGGCTTATCTACATAAGGCAGCCTTACATCTGACTGCCTCCTGCTAACTGGTCAGAAGGTCCTAGTGGTATCTCTTTATACCCCTACTGAAACGATGTGCTCCGTCTCTAAAGGCACCTAGACTTGGGCATAACCGGGGAAGAGGGCCACTTAATCAGGTATCATGTGCCCCTCCATGTGCCCATTGCCTGGGTCTGTTAATGACCACCTTGGCCGAGCCCAGGATCAGACCCAGGATGCAGCCTTCCAATCTGCCCATCCCCTTCTGTACTGGGTGCCCAACGATCCAGAAGGTGGGGTTGAAATGCAAATAAAACTTCAGATTTACACCCTTCCAAAACAAAACAACAAAAGGGAGACTACAGCCTCACACACACAATCGCTCTTTCGATAGTTTCCCAATCAACCTGTTCAGCCGCCTACTGGAAAAGGTAGGACATGAACCAGGGCCTCCTGGTTCAGAGGTAGGGACATTATCAGTGGCCACAAGATCACCTCAACGTTGGTGAAGGCTCTTGTGGAGTACTGTGTCCAATTCGGGTTGCCCTGTTGTGGGAAGGATATTATCAAGCTAGAGAGGGTTCAGAAGAGATTTACCAGGATGCTGCTGGGAATGGTGGGTTTGAGTTATAAGGAAAGAGTGGATAGGCTGGGACTTTGTTCACTGGAGCATAGGGACATTAAGAGATAATCTTATAGAGGTTTATAAGTCGTGAGGGTGTAGATAAGGCAAATGGTAGGTATCCTTTTCCCTAGGGTGAATGATTTCAAGACTAGAGGACATATCTTTAAGGTGAGAGGGGAAAGATTTAAAAATGACAGTGGGACAATTTTGTACACACAGAGTGGTTCATGTGTGGAATGATCTACCAGAGGAAGTGGTGGATACGGGTACAAATACAACATTTAAGAAACATCTGGTTAAGTTCATGAATAGGAAAGGTTTGGAGGGATATGGGCCAAACGCAGGCAGGTGGGACTAGTTTAGAACTGTACAGCACAGGAATGGGCCCTTCAGCCCACAATGTTGTGCCGAACATGACGCCAAATTAAACCAATCCTTTCTGCCTGCCCTTAGAACATAGAACATACAACACAGAAGATAGAACATAGAACAGCACATTACAGGCCCTTCGGCCCCCAATGTTGTGCCAAACTTTTACCCTAATCCTAAGGTCTATCTAACCTCCACCCCGATCTTATACTAACATCTATATGCCTATCTAATTGCCACTTGAATGCCCCTAATGAGGCTGATTCCACGAGCGTCTCCAGCAATGTATTCCACGCCTCTACCACTCTCTGAGTAAACAACCTACGTCTGACGTCTCCCCTATATCTACCTCCACTCACTTTAAAACTGTGCCCCATCGTAATAGCTACCTCCACCCTAGGAAAAAGACCCTTGGTCCTTATCCCTCCATTCCTTGCATATTCATGTGCTCATCTAAAAGTATCTTAAACGTCCCTGTTGTATCTGCCTCCAACACCTCTCCTGGCAGCTCATTCCACATTCCTACCACTCTCTGTGTAAGAACTGCCCCTGACATTTCCTTTGAACTGCCAAAGTGAAACACCTCACACTTACATGGGTTAAACCCCACCTGCCATTTCTCCACCCTTATCTGCATCTGAGCCACATCCCGCTGTATCCTTTGACAACCTTCTATGCTATCCACAACTCCACTGATCTCTGTATCGTCTGCAAACTTATTACCTCACCTATCTCCATTTTTATCAGAGTCATTTATGTATATCACAAATGGCAGAGGTCCCTGTGGAACACCACTATGCATGGACCTCCAGCTTGAAAAACAACTTTCCACCACAACCCTCTGGCTTCTATGGGCAAGCCAATACTGAATCCACGTGGCCAAGTCACTGTGGATCCCATGCATCTCAATCTTCTGGATAAGCCTACCACGAGTGATCTTGTCAAAAACCCCCCTTACAAAAATCCAGGTAAACAACATCCACTGCTCTACCCTCATCAATCACTTTCGATATCTCCTCGGAAAATTCAATCAAGTTAGTAAGGCATGGCCTGCCCTGCACAAAACCATGCTGACTGCCCCTGATTCAGCCATGCTTTTCCAAATGGGTCTAAATCCTATCCCTGAGAATTGTCTCCAACAGCTTCCCAACCACCAATGTGAGATACACTGGTCTGCAGTTTCCTGAATTATCCTTACTTCCCTGCTTGAATAGAGAAATAACATTAGCTATTCACCAGCCCTCCAGGACCTCTCCTGTGGTGAGCAAGGATACAAAGATCTTGGTCAAGGCCCCAGCAATCTCCTCTCTTGTCTCTCTCAATAACCCGGGGTAGACACCATCAGCCCTGGGGTCTTATCAACTTTAATGCTCTTCAAAAGATGCAACACCACTTCTTCCTTGATTTCAAAATGCCCCAGCATATTAGCCTGCTCCACACAAATCTCACCATCCTGCATATCCTTCTCCTGGGTAAAAACCAAGGCAAAACACTCACACAGGATCTCACTCACACTCTCTGCCTCTAAGCACAAGTTCCCTTCTTTATCCTTGATTGGTCCTACCTTCTCCAATAGTTATCCTCATGTTTTTAATGTATGTATGGAATGCCTTGGGATTCTTTTTAGCCCTACTTGTGTCATTGCCCCTACTTGTTCTCCTAATTCCCTGCTTGAGTTCTTTCCTGCATTCTTTATACTCCTCATGGGCCATGTCCAATTTTAGCTTTCTAAACCTTACCTATCCTTCCCTTTTTCCTTTTGACTAAGTCCATAATCTCCCTTATTACCCAAGGGTCCCTTACCTTGCCATCCTTGTCCTTCCTCCTTACTGGAACATGTGTCCTGAACTCTCATCAACAGGTTTTTAAACAATTCCCATATGTCAAATGTGGATTTTCCTGGTAACAGCTCCTCCTAATTAACACTCCCGAACTCCCAGCTAATACTTACAAAGTTTTCCCTACCCAAGTTCAGTACCTTACCACAAGTTTATTTTAGTGGTTGGCGTGATCTGGTTGGGCCCAAGCATCTGCTTCTGTGCTGTATGACTCTACAACTCTTTTTACATTATTTTAAGAGCTCATAAAGCCAAACTAGTAAGGGATAATCTTTTAAAGGGCAAATAAAACTCTAGGAAACTTGCTTGATCAAACTAAAATGTGATTCTGGAAGCTGATAATGCACTCTAGTCGTCTTGGCACTAACTGACTGCAGACAGTCTCTTCTGCACCACAGAACACAGCCTGCTCCCTCTCCAAGACTAACCTGGTGCAGACGTAACCAAACAGTATCCCTTCATACCATTTTGATTAACCAGTTTAACCAAAGCAGATTGAATAAGCAGGGGACAGCTTTGCAGAGAGGCACTGAAACCAAACGTAATTCGAAAGGAGAGTTACAACACTTAAACTGAAATTTGATCTGGGGGACTGATCATTCACTCCTGTTGAGTCTCGGAAGACCTGAGTCATTCCAACACACGCCATGTGATTCCACACAGCTTTATAAACGAACCGAGCACTTTATTGAACAATGCTACTCACCTCTGTATCTTGACAATATAAAGAAACATGCCATCAAAAAGCCAGAACAACAGGACATTGGATAATATCTGTTGTCTCGCTCACGAAGAACGATTCTCTTTAGCCCTACTTGTGTCATTGCCCCTACTTGTACTGTGAACTCCCTCCAGTTCACAGAGTCTTGAAGATATTAAGATGGGATCCACTCACGCTGTGAGCTGTACAATCATCAGTCACACACTACTCACGCTGGGCAGCACCTACCTTCAGTACTCGCACTTGCGTGTTGTCGAGACGTTGGCTAACTTCAGCGGAGAGCCCAGTGGCTGGCTGTGTAGAAACTAACAAGTGCTGAAAGGTATAAACTGCATCTTCCAGCAGCTGCAAACAGAAGACAACGAGAGAGAGAATGCATGAAATGGGCCCCGTGAGACTCACACTGTCAGATTTTTGGTTCCATTCATTGATGGCTCCCTGACATGGCCAGCAATTATTGCCCAACCTTAACTGAGCTTGAGACGATGAGTCAGCATAGTCCTTGTGTATATACACCCACAGTGGATATGAGGTAGGGAGTTGTTTACCATTTGTTAATGGGATGAGGCCAGGCTATCTGGCTGGGCTATCATTTATCACCAATCCCATATTGCTCAGAGGGTCTGAGTTTGGAGTCACATGTAGGCTATATTGGGGAAGGTAGATTTCCTTCCCTAAAGAGCATTAGTGAACCAGATGGATTTTTAACAGCAATTGTTGCAGTAGACTAGCTTTTTATTTTGGAGTCTGTTTTAAATTCAAAATTCACTAACTGCTATGTTGAGATTCGGACCCGTGTCCACAGAACATTCAGCCCCTCGTGTTGAAACTGGCCCTCTGAAACAGCCAAACAGTCAGACCCACAATCTCTCATTCTTTCTTCATCATTCTGCAATATTTGCTCTTCAAGCCTTTATCTAATTCTCCACGGGAAGTTACAAATGTGTCCACCAACTTTTCTGGCAGCAGGGTCCAGAGATTTGCTGCCTGTAACAAATAAAAACTCATCATGGATCCCAATCTCTGAATCTCTGCTTCAACAACGCTTCTGCTGGTACAAACACTTTTGGTTCATTCATACTGTCAAATAAACAGAATTTCTTTAATAATTATTGCATGCTTCTGTGAAATCTTCCCTTAATCGTCCGTATGTTTACAATCTCACCTTCTCCACAAGTGAAACTTTCCATCCCTACTCACATCCTAATCCATCTCCTCAGCATCTTCCTACAAAGTTTAAGGTTTGGTATTTAGAATTTTTTAAAAAATCCCATCATCGGATGTGGGCATTACTGGCTGGGTCAGCATTTAATGGTCATCCCTAGTTTCCTCTTGAGAAGGTGGTGGCGAGCTGCCTTCTTGAGCTGCTGCAGTCCTTGTGCTGTAGGTGCACCCACTAGGGAGAGAGTTCCAGCATTTTGATCCAGTAATACTCAAGGCAATATATTTCCAATTCAGGATGTTGAGTGGTTTGGAGGGGAGGGGAACTTGCAGATGATGGAGTTGCCATGTATCTATTCCCCTTGTCCATTAGGATGGTAATAGTCCTGGGTTTGGAAGGTGCTGTCTTGAGAGCATTTGTGAAGTTCTGCAGTGCATCTTGGAAATGGGACAAACTGCTGTTACTTAGCATTGGTGGCAGAGGGGGTGAATTTTTGTGGATGTGACGACAACCAGGCTGCTTTGTCCTGGAGAGTGTCCTGTGCGTTGTTGGGGCTATACTCAATGAGGCAAGTGGTCAATATTTCATCTCACTCTGACTGAGGCCTCATAAGCCGTGGACAGGTTTTGGAGGGTCAGGAAGCGAGTTACTTGATATTGGATTCCAAATCTCTGAATTGCTCTTGTAGCCACAGCATTTATTTGGATGGTTCAATTCAGTTTCTGGTCAAAGGCAATCCCCAGGATGTTGGTAATGAGGACAGTGATGATAATGCCACTGAATACCAAGGGACAATGGTTAGTCTCTCTTGTTGAAGATGGTTATCGCCTGGCGTTTGCGTTGTGCAACTGCTATGTGCCACTTGTCAGCCCAAGCCTGGATATTGTCCAGATTTTGTTGCATTTGAACACACACTGCTTCAGTATCTGAGGAGTCACGAATGGTGAACATTGTGTAGTCATTGGCGAGCATCCTCACTTCTGACCTTATGATGGAGCAGCTGAAGATGGTTGGGCCTAGGACACTACCCTGAGGAGCTCCTGCAGAGATGTCCTGAAGTTGAGATGACTGACCGGTAACAACTGCGACCATCTTCCTATGTGTCAGCTATGACTGCAACCAGCAGAGAATTTGCCCCCTGATATCTATTGATTCCAGTTTTGCCAGGGCTCCTTGACATCACACTCGGTCAAATAGGCACAATATTCCAGCTGAGGTCTAAGCGATGATTTTGAAAGTTTCACTGTAACCTCATGGCGCTTTTGTTACATCTTTCGCTTTGCAAAGGCTCAGAACAAAAATTAGAATCCTGCATTTTTCAAAATCAACTTGCCCTGCTGCCTTCAAACTCAAAGTTTGGATGTGCCCTTGTGAAAATGCAGCTTCTCCCTCAATATTCACCCAAAGGTTATGTCTAAGCGCTGTCAAGAGTTGATAGCAGGGCATATTCTGAGGGATGCTTTCTTTGCCTCAGTTGATTGTGTTCTCATGTCTGAGTCACAAGATTCAGAGTTTAAGTCCTGATCCAGCAGTTGAGTGGAAAAATCATGGTGACACCCAATGCCATCCTGAGGAAGTGCTGCACTGTCAGAGGTGCTATCTTCCACAGGCGACGTCAAACTGAGGGTCCACCTTCCCACTTGGCCTGAAGTTGAAGATTCTTGGCACTCCTGGGGACGAGGGAGGGAGTTATTCCTCCTGCTGTGCCCACTATGTGGCCTTCAAAGGACATGGCAAAACCAAATTTGCTCCCACGGCCCTGCTGAGGAGAGCTAGCCTTGTGTGAATGGGCTGCTATGTCTCCTCATTATAACAGTGACTACACTTCCAGTGGCTGTAAAGCATCCAGTGAATGTAAGTCTCCTGATCTGGCAGAAAGGAGTCAATCGGGAAGGGGCAACTCTTTCACACAGAGGGTGGTGCGTGTATGGAATGAGCTGCCACGGGAAGTGGTGGGGGCTGGTCCAGTTACAATATTAAAAAGGCATCTGGGTGGGTACACGAACAAGAAGCTTTTAGAGGGAGATGGGCCGAATGCTGGCAAATAGCACCAGGTCAGATTGGGGTGTCTGGTCGGCACGGACAGGTGAACTGAAGGGTCTGTTTCCGTGCTGTATGAATCTAATAAGAAACTGAACCTACTGTTAACTTTGACCCAGTCAGTCCCCCAACAGGAATGAGCTCCATGGCTTTCACCTTGGAGGCTGATGATTTACAGTAACCTCCAGAACAATGGCTGGCTCGCCTTTGTAATTCAATGAGGTCTTTTCAAACTTCCTTCGTTTCATCTAATTACATCCTGTTTTCCACTATGGAACAGCGTGTGCATGGTTGTGTGCAGGTTAATCTATTTGTGTGGCTTTATCTCTGCAAGTGTAGGTTTATCTATCTGCGAACAGGCTCACGTGTGTTCTGACATGACATTTGTGCACATGTATTTGTCTGTGTGCGAGTGTCAATTAGCCCATCAGTCCCTTGTGTGCAGGCATGTGTGACTGACGTGTTTGTGTGTCTGCGTACATAAGTGCACATGTGTGTGTGTGGTTGTGTGTCTGTGTAGCTGTGTGCGGACAACTTTTTGCATTTGTACATGTCTGTGTACGTGTCTGTCTTTTTATATGTCTGTGTCTTTACGTGTGTCAATGTGGATGTGTGATAGTCTCTGTACATACTCTGCAACTGTCTCTGTGTTTCAGTGCCCATGTCTGTATATGACTGTGTATTCTGTCTCATTGTTTATGTGTGACTGTGTGTGTCTGTATCTGTCTGCGTGCCTGCAGGACCATTTAAATCTCTGTGTATCTCTCTGTCTGTGTGTAAAGCTGTCTATCTTGCACGTGTGTATGTCAGCAACTGTATCTGTACGTTTGTGTGTGCCTGTATTTTTCTGTCTGTGTGTATGTGTTTGTGTGTATCTCTGTCTTCTTGTCTGCGTGTGTCTGTGTATGTAGGTTTGCATCTGGGGGGTCCACATGTTTGCCTGTCTCTTTGTGTGGTACGTGTATGTGTACGTGTCACTGTGTGTGTCGGTCTGTCTGAATGTGTCTGTGTGTGTGTCTGTGAGTGTGTGTGTGTGTGTGTGTGTGTGTGTGTGCCAGTCTGTGCACGCAAGTGTGTGTGTCAGTCTGTGTGTACATCAGTGTGTGTGTGTGTGTGTGTGTGTGTGTGTGTTTCTGTGTATGTGTGTGCCAGTTTGTATGTGTGTATGTCTGTGTGTGTGTGTGTGTGTGTGTGTGTGTGTGTGTGTGTGTGTGTGTGTGTGTGCGCGTGCGCATATTCGTGTGTGTCTATACATCAGTCTGTGCATACGTGTGTGTGCGTGTGTGTGTGTGTGTGTATGTGAATTCTCAAAGTCTACTGGATGTGTGGCACCTGTTGGATGATATTCTGTGCCCGCTGGGTCAGAAGTCGAACGCCAGCGAAAGAGAATCGAGGTGCCAGCTCGCTTAGTGACTGCTCCAGTGTTTCTATCTTCTCATAGCAGTGATTCAGCTGGGCAGATTGATACGGCAGGGCTTGGAGCTGGCCGAAAACCTGAAAGAAAGGTTGATGAGAAACTCGAATGAGAACGGCAGAGGAAGGAGCCTTGAGCCTATACCCCTCCAGCACCTAGTGACAAACGGGACTAACTGAGAACAAAATTCAGGGCAACCACACAATCAGATGACCACTTTGGGATCAGACTGAAGCTTCTCCCTCAGTCACATCCACCCAAAGTCAGGTTACATCTCCACTAACTATTAACCAGAACCTACAGTGACTTATGACCCAGAGACTGGATGCCAATGATGTGCAACTCAGAGCCCAGCCTCTTGGCATCTGCAATACCACCAGCTGGCTACTGCCCTACCAAGCTACTATGTGCCCATTTTTCATCAGCCACCCCACGACCCGAGAGCGAATGTTTCCCCCTCGTGGGGCAGTTAGAACAAGAGGTCATAGTTTGAGGATAAGGATGAGCAGACTTAAAACAGAAATGAGGAGGAATTACTTCTCTCAAAGCATCAAAAATCGGCGGAACTCACCCCTGCCCCCTCCCAAAGTGCAGTGGACACTGGGACATTGAGTAGATTTAAGGAGACAGATTTTTAATTATGTCAGACATGGACACGCTGAGGATTTGGTTAACTAACCGGAAACAAAGAACATAAATGTTTCATTGTCAGCTTGGACCTAATGGAGTGAAACAGGGCTCAGTGCTTCAGACTCAGTTATTGACAATCAGTATAAATAATTCACATGAAAGAAGCTTGCACAGTTTACCAATTACACAAAGATTGGTGAGAAAGTAAGTCATGAGGAGGACTTATTCTACAAAGGGATTCTAGTAGGTTAAGAGAGTGGTCAAAAAATTGACAAATGGACTGTAAGAGATAGTAGGAACTGCCGACTCCGGAGAATCTGAGATAACACCGTATGAAGCTGGATGAACACAGCAAGCCAAGCAGCATCAGAGGAGCAGGAAGGCTGACGTTTCAGGTCTGGACCTGAAAAAGCCTGCTGTGTTCATCCGGCTCTACACCTTGTTGCCTCAAATGAAGTGTAATATGTTATTGACCATTTTGGATGTATTACTCTTTAGTACAGAAGGATCTGGTCATGAATCACAAAACGTTACTATGCAGGCACAGCAAGTGAAGAGAAAGGCAAGTGGAGCGGTGTCATTTGACGAAAGCGGAATGGAATACAAATGAAGAATATTTTGCTATAATTGTCAGGGATGCTGCTGAGAGTTCATCTGGATTACAGTGCAGTGGCTGCCCCCAACCTCCTGGTGGCACTGGTATTTCCATTCCATGATGGCGCCCTTGTCATCCAGAGAATTGGCTTCCTCTTATCAAATCAGGCTGTAGTACACCTTTGGCTGTCCTTTAGAGAAAGACATTAATAGCCACTGAGAGGAGATTCAATCCAGGTTATCTCCTGAGGAACGGTTTAGTAAGTGGGCCTATATCCACTGGAGTTTAGAGGGACAAGTGATTGAAACTTACATAATCCCAGGAAAACTTAATAAGGTAGATGCTGAAAGGACGGTTTTCCTTGTGGGAGAGAGTGAGACTATGGAGCGCAATTTAAAAACAAGAGAACTTCTTTTTAACATGGAGAAAAGGACCATTCCTTTTCTGTGAAATTCTGTGACCAGTGGAGGCAGGGCCATTGAATGTTTTTTAAGACTGGGTCAGAGCAAAGAAGTTCAAGGGATGGGAATGGGAGTTGATGCTGCAATCAGATCAGCCACGATCTTCTAAAATAGCAAGTAGTTTTGGGGGGCTGAAGGGTCTACTCCTCCTCTAATGCACATGCCAGTACGTGTCTATGTATCAAACACTTTGCTGCTATTCCTCTGTTCCCAGGCAGGAATGATGGTTATGAAGGAGAGATTATAGATTGGTACCTCAGCCAGTGAGCTGCTGCTGTGCTCTGTGCTCTTCACCACACTGATCACTCGGTTCACTTCCTCAGAGAACAGTCTTCGAGTTTCCCCAAGGCCAGCGTTCATGGGATCGGCCAGCTTGTCCCGTGCTAACTCCATGTGGGGCTGTACCTGTGCCTCACAGCACCATTGTATCCGGTCACCCAGTGACTCTGTGGGCAAACAACTCATGTCAGGATTCAGCCTCACCAGCAACATCCATCCCAGTGCCAGCCCCATCCCTTGGCCCACACTGTCCCTTGGCCAACTCCACCCCCCTGGCCATCTCCATCCCAGGCCATCTCTGTCCCAGGCCCATCTCTGTCCCAGGCCCATCTCCGTCCCAGGCCCATCTCCGTCCCAGGCCCATCTCTGTCTCTTGGCCGTCTCAGTCCCCTGGCCATCTTCGTCCCAGGTCCATCTCTGTCCCGTGGCCATCTCCGTCCCAGGCCCAACTCTGCTCCAGGTCCCTCTCCGTTCAAGGCCTATCTCTATCTCTTGGCCATCTCCACCCCAGGCCCATCTCTGCCCCTGGCCTTTTCTGTCCTAGGTCCATCACAATCCCAGGGCCATCTGCATCCCCTGGCAATCTCCGTCCGAGGTCCATCTCCATCTCCTGGCCTTTTCCGTCCTAGGTCCATCACCATGCCAGGGCCATCTCCGTCCCCTGGCCATCTCTGTCGCAGGCCCATCTCTGTCCCCTGGCCTTTTCCATCCCAGGTCCACCTCCATCCCAGGGCCATCTCCATCCCCTGGCCATCTCCATCCCAGGGCCATCTCCATCCCCAGCCATCTCTGTCCCAGGGCCATTTCCATTCTCTGGCCATCATCATCCACTGGCCATCTCTATCCCAGGGCCATTTCCAGCCCCTGGCCATCTCCATCCCAGGGCCATTTCTGTCCCCTGGCCATCTCTATCCCAGATTCATGTCCACCCCAGGACCTTCTCCATCCCCTGGCCATCTCCATTCCCTGGACATCGCTATCCCCTGGCTATCTCCATTCCAGGTACAGCTCCATGCCTTGGTCATCTCCATCCCAAGTCCCTCTCCACACCTCAGCAAATCCATCCCATGTCCATCTCTGTCCCACATCCATTTTCATCCCTGGCTATCTCTGACCAACATGCAACCCCATTCCCTGCTGGTTCCCCTCCATCCCACTGCCAGAGGAATAATCCTGCACAAAATGACTCACATCACAGAAAAACCCTGAGTAATGGTCTTGGACAGATTCATCAATTTGATTCCTGTGTTTGTCTGCCTCTTACAGGACACAGGGGGATGAAACAGGAGTGAAGGATGGCCAGATGGTCCATGTCTGGCTGGTGTGGGATGAATTGATCAATTGACCTTGCCATTTCCCTCTGCTGGACAAATATGGTAATGCAAGCAGAGCTGTGAGCATAAATGGCCGTGTGGATTCTGCACCACAAAAGACTGAGATTTGGTGAAGCCAATTGAAACTTTCAGGAGATAATGAGAACTGCAGATGCTGGAGAATCCAAGATAATAAAATGTGAGGCTGGATGAACACAGCAGGCCAAGCAGCATCTCAGGAGCACAAAAGCTGACGTTTCGGGCCTAGACCCTTCATCAGAGAGGGGGATGGGGAGAGGGTTCTGGAATAAATAGGGAGAGAGGGGGAGGCGGACCGAAGATGGAGAGAAAAGAAGATAGGTGGAGAGAGTATAGGTGGGGAGGTAGGGAGGGGATAGGTCAGTCCAGGGAAGACGGACAGGTCAAGGAGGTGGGATGAGGTTAGTAGGTAGATGGGGGTGCGGCTTGGGGTGGGAGGAAGGGATGGGTGAGAGGAAGAACAGGTTAGGGAGGCAGAGACAGGTTGGACTGGTTTTGGGATGCAGTGGGTGGAGGGGAAGAGCTGGGCTGGTTGTGTGGTGCAGTGGGGGGAGGGGACGAACTGGGCTGGTTTAGGGATGCGGTGGGGGAAGGGGAGATTTTGAAGCTGGTGAAGTCCACATTGATACCATTAGGCTGCAGGGTTCCCAAGCGGAATATGAGTTGCTGTTCCTGCAACCTTCGGGTGGCATCTTGCGACTGGGAGGTGCAGTTGTTTGTTGCGAACTGAGCGGAGGTGTTCTGCAAAGCGGTCCCCAAGCCTCCGCTTGGTTTCCCCAATGTAGAGGGAGCCACACCGGGTACAGTGGATACAGTATACCACATTGGCAGATGTGCAGGTGAACCTCTGCTTAATGTGGAATGTCATCTTGGGACCTGGGATAGGGGTGAGGGAGGAGGTGTGGGGGCAAGTGTAGCATTTCCTGCGGTTGTAGGGGAAGGTGCCGGGTGTGGTGGGGTTGGAGGGCAGTGTGGAGCGAACAAGGGAGTCACGGAGAGAGTGGTCTCTCCGGAAAGCAGACAGGGGTGGGGATGGAAAAATGTCTTGGGTGGTGAGGTCAGATTGTAGATGGCGGAAGTGTTGGAGGATGATGCGTTGTATCCGGAGGTTGGTGGGGTGGTGTGTGAGAACGAGGGGGATCCTCTTTGGGCGGTTGTGGCGGGGGCGGGGTGTGAGGGATGTGTTGCGGGAAATACGGGAGACGCGGTCAAGGGCGTTCTCGATCACTGTGGGGGGAAAGTTGCGGTCCTGCAAGAACTTGGACATCTGGGATGTGCGGGAGTGGAATGTCTTATCGTGGGAGCAGGTGGGGCGGAGGCGGAGGAATTGGGAATAGGGGATGGAATTTTTGCAGGAGGGTGGGTGGGAGGAGGTGTATTCTATGTAACTGTGGGAGTCGGTGGGCTTGAAATGGACATCAGTTACAAGCTGGTTGCCTGAGATGGAGACTGAGAGGTCCAGGAAGGTGAGGGATGTGCTGGAGATGGCCCAGGTGAACTGAAGGTTGGGGTGGAAGGTGTTGGTGAAGTGGATGAACTGTTTGAGCTCCTCTGGGGAGCAAGAGGCGGCGCCGATACAGTCATCAATGCACCGGAGGAAGAAGTGGGGTTTGGGGCCTGTGTAGGTGCGGAAGAGGGACTGTTCCACGTAACCTACAAAGAGGCAGGCATAGCTGGGGCCCATGCGGGTGCCCATGGCCACCCCCTTAGTCTGTAGGAAGTGGGAGGAGTCAAAAGAGAAGTTGTTGAGGGTGAGGACCAGTTCGGCTAGGCGGATGAGGGTGTCGGTGGAAGGGGACTGGTCGGGCCTGCGGGACAGGAAGAAGCGGAGGGCCTTGAGGCCATCTGCATGCGGAATGCAGGTGTATAGGGACTGGACGTCCATGGTGAATATGAGGTGTTGGGGGCCAGGGAATTGGAAGTCCTGGAGGAGGTGGAGGGCGTGGGTGGTGTCACGGACGTAGGTAGGGAGTTCCTGGACCAAAGGGGAGAAAATGGAGTCCAGATAGGTGGAGATGAGTTCGGTGGGGCAGGAGCAGGCTGAGATGATGGGTCGACCAGGGTAGGCAGGTTTGTGGATTTTGGGAAGGAGATAGAAACGGGCCGTGCGGGGTTGGGGAACAATGAGTTTGGAGGCTGTGGGTGGGAGGTCCCCTGAGGTGATGGTTTTGGAGATGATGGTTTGGTGCTCGGGTGTGGGGTCATGATCGAAGGGGCGGTAGGAGGTGGTGTCGGAGAGTTGGCGTCTGGCCTCGGTGATGTAGAGGTCAGTGTGCTAAATACCACTGCGCCACCCTTGTCTGCGGGTTTGATGGTGAGGTTGTGGTTGGAGCGGAGGGAGCGGAGGGCTGCCCGTTCTGCAGGGGAGAGGTTGGAGTGGGTGAGAGGGGTGGAAAGGTTGAGGCGGTTAATGTCTCGACGGCAGTTGGAGATGAAGAGGTCGAGGGAGGGTAGGAGGCCTGGGGGTGGTTTCCAGGAGGAGGACTTGTGTTGGAAGCGGGTGAAGGGGTCAGTGGAGGGAGGGTTAGGCTCCCGGTTGAAGAAGTAGGCATGGAGGCGAAGGCAGCGGAAAAACTGCTCTATGTCTAATCGTGACTGGTTTTTTTTTCTTTGGGAAGGCGCCGGGTGTGGTGGGGTTGGAGGGGAGTGTGGAGCGAACAAGGGAGTCATGGAGAGAGTGGTCTCTCCGGAAAGCAGACAGGGGTGGGGATGGAAAAATGTCTTGGGTGGTGGGGTCAGATTGTAGATGGCGGAAGTGTCGGAGGATGATGCGTTGTATCCGGAGGTTGGTGGGGTGGTGTGTGAGAACGAGGGGGATCCTCTTTGGGCGGTTGTGGCGGGGACGGGGTGTGAGGGATGTGTTGCGGGAAATGCGGGAGACAGGTTCAAGGGCGTTCTCGATCACTGTGGGGTGGATAGTTGCGGTCCTGGAAGAACTTGGACATCTGGGATGTGCGGGAGTGGAATGTCTTATCGTGGGAGCAGATGCGGCGGAGGCAGAGGAATTTGGAATAGGGGATGGAATTTTTGCAGGAGGGTGGGTGGGAGGAGGTGTATTCTATGTAGCTGTGGGAGTCGGTGGGCTTGAAATGGAAATCAGTTACAAGCTGGTTGCCTGAGATGGAGACTGAGAGGTCCAGGAAGGTGAGGGATGTGCTGGAGATGGCCCAGGTGAACTGAAGGTTGGGGTGGAAGGTGTTGGTGAAGTGGATGAACTGTTCGAGCTCCTCTGGGGAGCAAGAGGCGGTGCCGATACAGTCATCAATGTAACGGAGGAAGAAGTGGGGTTTGGGGCCTGTGAAGGTGCGGAAGAGGGACTGTTCCACGTAACCTACAAAGAGGCAGGCATAGCTGGGGCCCATGCGGGTGCCCATGGCCACCCCCTTAGTCTGTAGGAAGTGTTCCCTCTACAGTGGGGAAACCAAGCGGAGGCTTGGGGACCGCTTTGCAGAACACCTCCGCTCAGTTCGCAACAAACAACTGCACCTCCCAGTCGCCAACCATTTCCACTCCCCCTCCCATTCTTTAGATGACATGTTCATCATGGGCCTCCTGCAGTGCCACAACGATGCCACCCGAAGGTTGCAGGAACAGCAACTCATATTCCGCTTGGGAACCCTGCAGCCTAATGGCATCAATTGGACTTCACCAGCTTCAAAATCTCCCCTTCCCCCACCGCATCCCTAAACCAGCCCAGTTTGTCCCCTCTCCCCACTGCACCACACAACCAGCCCAGCTCTTCCCCTCCACCCACTGCATCCCAAAACCAGTCCAACCTGTCTCTGCCTCCCTAACCTGTTCTTCCTCTCACCCATCCCTTCCTCCCACCCCAAGCCGCACCCCCATCTACCTACTAACCTCATCCCACCTCCTTGACCTGTCCGTCTTCCCTGGACTGACCTATCCCCTCCCCACCTCCCCACCTAAACTCTCTCCACCTATCTTCTTTTCTCTCCATCTTCGGTCTGCCTCCCCCTCTCTCCCTATTTATTCCAGAACCCTCTCCCCATCCCCCTCTCTGATGAAGGGTCTAGGCCCGAAACGTCAGCTTTTGTGCTCCTGAGATGCTGCTTGGCCTGCTGTGTTCATCCAGCCTCACATTTTATTATCTTGAAACTTTCAGGACTTTAGGATTCAGGAGGTCCATGTCTGCAAAGATGCAATCACTGTTGAGTCTCAGATCTATTTGGTCTCTAACCACAGACAGGTTAAAGTCAGCCTCATACCTTGGAGTTTGGCCACAAGCTGCTTCTTGGAGGTGAGGATCTGATTGAAGTCTGGGCGGATTTTCTTCTCCAGTTGCAGGTTTTGCTCCTCAATGTCCCTGAGCAGAGCCTGGAATCCCTCGGAAACGTGGGTTTCCACCACTGTGTACATCTCCCCAATCATCTACAGAGAAAGAAAATACAACTGATTTCACCAGATCCATTTTATACAACAAACTAGGTCATTCGGCCCAACTCTTCTGTGTTGGCCTTTGTACTCCACACATGCTTCCTATCACCCTACTTCACCTAATCATTAGCATTTCCTTCTATTCCTTTCTCTGCCATGTGGCATGGTGGTGTAGCTTTATGTCTTAAAAAATAATTTGTGGGACATGGGCATCACCGGCTCAGCCAGCATTTATTGCCCATCCCTAGTTGCCCCTTGAGAAGGTGGTAGTGAACTACTGCTATTGGTTAGTATCATAGAATCCCTACAAGTGTGGAACGGGTCCTTTGGCCCAACAAGCCCACACTGACCCTTGGGGCATCCCACGCAGACTCATCCCCCTTTAAACCACCTAAGCTACACATCCCTGAACACTACAGCCACTTTCCTATGGCCAATCCACCCAACCCGAAGGAAACCGGAGCACCCAGAGGAAACCCACACAGAAGCAGGGAGAACGTGCAGACTCCACACAGACAGTCGCCCGAGGGTGGAATCGAACCCTGGTGCCTGTTGCTGTGAGACAGCAGTGCTGACCAATGGGCTACCATGCCACCTGAACCAGTAATCGAGAACTCCAGGGAAGGCAGTGGTCTAGTGGTGTTATCATTAGATTATTAAACCAGGAAATTCAGCTAATATTCTGGGGACCTCGGTTCGAATTCCATCACGGCAGATGGTGGAATTTGTGATTCAATCCCTATATCTGTAATTAAGAATCTACTGAATCCTTCAGAGAAGAAAATCCTCCTTCCTCACCTGGTCTGGCCTACATGTGACTTCCAGAGCAATACGGTTGACTCTCACCTTAAGTCAAGGAACAGCGTGACACAGTGAATTATACCTCACAGACAGTGACCCAGACACCATAACCAGCACTCCAGATATGTTCTGTCCCACTGGCAGGACAGGCCCAGCAGAGCTTGTAGCACAGGGCTACACAGTTGGAAGTGAGTTGCCCTGGGAGACCTCAACGTTGACCCCAGACTTCATTAGGTCTAATGGATTCAGGTTAAACAAGGGCAAACAAATCACTTACTAATTACTAAGTACCGTCCTCCCATGGCTGATGAATCAGTACTCCCCCACGCTGAGCAACACTTCGGCGGAAGCACTGAGGATGGCAAGGACACAAAATGTACTCTGGGTGGGTGTTTTCAAGTCTACCACTAAGCATGGCTCAGCAGCAGTACTACTGATCGAGCTGGTCGGGTCCGAAAGGGCATAGCGGCTAGACTGGGTCTGTGGCAGGTGGTGAGGGAACCAACAATTGGGAGAAACATATTTGACCTCATAGAGTAGAGTCATGGGGTAATACAGCATGGAAACAGGCCCTTCAGCCCAAACTGGTCCATGCTCACCATGGTGCCCATTGATCTAATTCTAATTGCCCACATTTGGTCCACATCTCTCTAAGCCCTTCCCACCCACATACTTCTTCAAATGTTTTTTAAATGTTGCTATTGTACCTGCCTCTATCACTTTCTCTGGCAGCCCATTCCATATAGACACCACTCTCTGTGTGAAGAAGTTGCCCCTCAGGTCCTTCTTAAATCTTCCCCCTCTCACCTTAAACCAATGCCTTTCAGTTTTCAATTCCCCATCCCTGGGAAAAGGACTATATGCATTCATCCTATCTATGCCCCTCATGATTTTACATCCCTCAATAAGGTCATCCCTCGTTCTCCTACCTTCCAAAGAATAAAATCTTATCGTGGCTCTTTCTCTAACTTAGGCCTACTAGTCCTGGCAACATCCTCATAAATCTTCTTTCCACACTTTCCACTTTAGCTATGCCTTTCCTATAACAAGGTGACCAAAACTGTACACAATACTCCAATTGCGGGCTCGCTAATGGCTTATATAACTGTAACATAATGTTCTAACTCCTAATCTCAGTGACTCGACTGATGAAGGCCAGCATGCTAAATACCTTCCTCATTACCCTGCCTACCTGTGATGCTGCTTTCAACAAACTATGTACACGTACTCCTTGCTCCCTGTGTTCCACAGCACTCCTCAGGACCTTACCATTTACTGTATAACTCCTACCTTGGTTTGACTTTCCAAAATGCAACACCTTACACTTATCTGTATTGAACTGCATCTGCCAATCCCCAGCCCACTTCCCCATCTGATCAAGATCCCCCTGTAATTTTTGATAACTTTCCAATCTGCCAGCTGCAGTTGCATCTGTCCATGACAGTATCAGTAAAAGTGACCATCGCACATTGGAGACAAAGACCCGCTTTCACATTGAGAACAACCCCTATCGTGTTGTATGGCACTATCGCTGTGCTAAATGAGACAGACTTCGCTCAGATCCAGCGATTCAAAACTGGGCATCCTTGAGGCGCTGTGGGCCATCAACAGCAGCAGAATTATGCTCCAACACAATCTGTAACCTCATGACCCAGCATATCCCCCACTCACCCATTACCATCACGTCAAGGAATCAACCCTGGTTCAATGGAGAGTGCAGGAGGGCATGCCAGAAGCAACACCAGGCATACCTGAAGGTGAGGTATCAACTGGTGAAGCCACCAAACAGGACTACTTGCACACCAAACAGCGAAAGCAGTAAGTGATAGGCAGAGCTAGGCGATCCTACAACCAATGGATCAGATCCAGGCTCTGCAGTCCTGCCACATCCAGTTGTGAATGGTGGGGGACAATTAAACAACTCATTGGACGAGGAGGCTCCACAAATATCCCCATCCTCAATGATGAAAGGGCCCAGCACGTCAGTGCAAAAGATAAGGCTGAAGCATTCGCAGCAACATTCAGCCAGAAGTGCCGAGTGGATGATCCCTCTCGACCTCCTCCAGTGGTCCCCAGCATCACAGATACCAGTCTTCAGCCAATTCGATTCACTCCACATGAAATCAAGAAACAGTTGGAGACACTGGGTAATGCAAAGGCTACAGGCCCTGAAAACATTCTGGCAATAGTAGTGAAGACTCGAGGTCCATGACTTGCCGCTCCCTTAGCCAAGCTGTTCCAGTACAGTTAGAACACTGGAATCTACCCAAAAATGTGGAAAAATGTCCAAGTATGTCCTTGATTGGTATTGTGGAACTGCAATTGTTACAGGGGTCCTTATTATTTCTGATCTACATAACTGATCTACAATCAGAAATCAAGACAGGCCAGGGAAACAATATCTGATAAAGATGTCAAAATATAGGCGCCTAGATCAGGGTGGGTCAGTGAATGGTCATCAGTGTATTTTGATTTTGGGAGGGAGAAAGTTGTGGCAGAGTTGCCTAGTGGTTGGCGTTAGGACCGTTGCTCATCCTGGGGTAGATTAATGACCTAGGTTCTGGATGTGAGTTTGCTCGCTGAGCTGGAAGGTTCGTTTTCAGACGTTTCATCACCATTCTAGGTAACATCATCAGTGAGCCTCCGACGAAGCACTGGTGTTATGTCCCGCTTTCTATTTATCTGTTTAGGTTTCCTTGGGTTGGTGATGTCATTTCCTGTTCTTTTTCTCAGGGGATGGTAGATGGGCTCCAAATCAATGTGTTTGTTGATGGAGTTCCGGTTGGAATGCCATGCTTCTAGGAATTCTCGTGCGTGTCTCTGTTTGGCTTGTCCTAGGATGGATGTGTTGTCCCAATCAAAGTGGTGTCCTTCCTCATCTGTGTGTAAGGATACGAGTGATAGTGGGTCATGTCGTTTTGTGGCTAGTTGATGTTCATGTATCCTGGTGGCTAGCTTTCTGCCAGTATGTCCAATGTAGTGTTTGTCACAGTTCTTGCAAGGTATTTTGTAGATGACGTTCGTTTTATTTGTTGTCTGTATAGGGTCTTTTAAGTTCATTAGCTGCTGTTTTAGTGTGTTGGTGGGTTTGTGGGCTACTCTGATGCCAAGGGGTCCGAGTAGTCTGGCAGTCATTTTGGAAATGTCTTTGATGTAGGGGAGAGTGGTTATGGTTTCTGGGCCCGTTTTGTCTGTTTGTTTGGGTTTGTTGCTGAGAAATCGGCGGACTGTGTTCATTGGGTACCCATTCTTTTTGAATACGCTGTATCGGTGATTTTCCTCTGCTCTGCGTAGTTCCTTTGTGCTGCAGTGTGTGGTGGCTCGTTGGAATAATGTTCTAATGCAGCTTCGTTTGTGGGTGTTGGGATGGTTGCTCCTGTAGTTCAGTATTTGGTCCGTATGTGTTGTTTTCCTGTAGACGCTGGTTTGAAGTTCCCCATTGGCTGTTCGCTCTACTGTGACATCTATGAACGGCAGTTTGTTATTATTTTCCTCCTCTTTTGAGGAACTTCAAACCAGCGTCTACAGGAAAACAACACATACGGACCAAATACTGAACTACAGGAGCAACCATCCCAACACCCACAAACAAAGCTGCATTAGAACATTATTCCAACGAGCCACCACACACTGCAGCACAAAGGAACTACGCAGAGCAGAGGAAAATCACCTATACAGCGTATTCAAAAAGAATGGGTACCCAATGAACACAGTCCGCCGATTTCTCAGCAACAAACCCAAACAAACAGACAAAACAGGCCCAGAAACCATAACCACTCTCCCCTACATCAAAGACATTTCCAAAATGACTGCCAGACTACTCGGACACCTTGGCATCAGGGTAGCCCACAAACCCACCAACACACTAAAACAGCAGCTAATGAACTTAAAAGACCCTATACAGACAACAAATAAAACGAACGTCATCTACAAAATACCTTGCAAGAACTGTGACAAACACTTCATTGGACATACTGGCAGAAAGCTAGCCACCAGGATACATGAACATCAACTAGCCACAAAACGACATGACCCACTATCACTCGTATCCTTACATACAGATGAGGAAGGACACCACTTTGATTGGGACAACACATCCATCCTAGGACAAGCCAAGCAGAGACACGCACGAGAATTCCTAGAAACATGGCATTCCAACCGGAACTCCATCAACAAACACATTGACTTGGAGCCCATCTACCATCTCCTGAGAAAAAGAACAGGAAATGACATCACCAACGCAGGAAATGACATCACCAACCCAAGGAAACCTAACCAGATAAATAGAAAGCGGGACATAACACCAGCGCTTCGTCGGAGGCTCATTGATGATGTTACCTAGAATGGTAACGAAACGTCTGAAAACGAACCTTCCAGCTCAGCGAGCAAACTCACATCCAGAACCTCAACCTGAGCTACAAATCTTCTCAAAACTCGCTAACCTAGGTTCTCATATACAGCGGATACAAATTCAAAATTTTCAGATGCTACAAAACTTGTGAGATAAAGGTGGACAAATGGCAGAGTTCATTCAATGCAGAGAAATGCAAAGCAATTAATTTTGACGGAAGAATGTGAAATTAAGATATAAAATAAAAGGTACAATTCTGAAGAGGCTAAGACCAGCCTGGGTGTCTATATGAATAAGTCATGGGAGACTGACAGCATGCTTACTAAGGAACTAGGGGGCACAGTTCCAAAATAAGGGGAAGCAGATATAGGATTCAGTTGAGGAGAAACTTCACCAAAAAGGGGCGTCATAGAATCCCTACAGTGTGGAAACAGGCCCTTTGGCCCAACAAGTCCAGACTGATCCTTGGATCATCCCACCCAAAGCCATCCCCCTATAACACACCTAATCTACACATCCCTGAACACTATGGCTAATTTATTATGGCCAATCCACCTAGGCTGCACATCTTTGGACTGTGGGAGGAAACCAGAGCACCTGGAGGAAACCCACGCAGACAGGCGGAGAATGTGCAGACTCCAGACAGACAGATGCCTGAGGGTGGAACTGAACCCAGGTCCCTAGCACTGCCAGGCAGCAGTCCTAACCATTGAGCCATCCATCAGGGATCTGTGTAACTCCCTGCCCAGTGACACAGTAGGCTACCTTGTTGAATGGTTTTAAGGAAAAAAAAGATAGATTTTTGAACAATAAAGGAATTAAGGGTGATGGTGAGCAGGCAAGTAAGTGGAGCTGCGTCACAAAAATATCAGCCATGATCTTATTGAATGGTGGAGCAGGTTCGAGCGGCCAGATGGCCCACTCCTGCTCCTATTTCTGACAGTCTTATGTTCAAGAATATCCTCTACTTTATAAACAGCCGCATAGCATACAAGAGCAAGGAACTGATTTTATGTTATATTGACAATGGTTTGACCTTAGCTGGAGAATTGCAGTTCAGTTTTGGGGTGTCACACTTCAGGAATGATATAGAGAGAGAATACAGAAAAGATTTGGGAAACTAGCTCCAGCGATGAGGAGCTTCGGTTATGCGGATTGAATGAAGAACTTGGGACTGTTTTCCCTGGAGAAGAGGTGGTTTTGATAGAGGTATCCAAAATTATGAGGGGACTGGAGAAGGCATCTCGGGATCAACTGTCCCTAACAGAGGAAGGATTGAGAAGGAGAAGATGCAGATTTAAGGCATTTGCCAAATAATTAAGGGTGACCCGAGGAGAAGCTTTCTCGTGTAGCAAGTGTTTGGGATCTGCCTGAGAATGTGACAGGTTCAACTGAAGCATTAGGAAGAAATTGGACTTTTTGCTGAAAAGGAAGAGTAGATGCAGGGTTAGAGGGGAAAGGGGCAGCCAGATAAGTCACTGGTTTGGAGACCCAGCACAAGCATGATGGCCTGTGGCCAATCTGTGATCTGCCACACTCCTCTATTTCAGTGCTGAACTAACCAGCTTGTCTATAATTATTACTTTGGTGTGCTTGCTAACCCCAATGCGGGTCCGGACTGGGTGTCTGGTGAAACATACTGAGCTTCTCGCATACCTTTTAAAATCATTTCCTGACCTTAAACCATGGCTCAGTGCCATCCAGCTCCTGGATTTTCTTTCCCCAAACATGTCCTCACTTAGTTCCCATCTCTGCGTTGACCAGGTCACAGCATTTATATCAAGAAACTGAAATTCATGTAGCAGTGGGATTTGAAGCTATATCTCTGGAAAGGTTATAACCTAGACCCAGGCCCAATAGACCACTGGGCCACGGTGTAACACCACTCAATGAACCATTACGTATCTCCAGATACTTTTCCCCCAGGTTTCTCCAACTTGTGCCTCATCCTGGCTCAGCAGGCCACCAGCCCCCAGTACAGGGACCAACTATCCAGGACATTATATGACCACCGTCATATTTGAGGGGGTTAGCTTATGTCTCTTTGTCCCCCAGGGTACTACCTGGCACATACTTTTTGACCTTATTTTTTGTGCAAGTGCAGTACAGAGCTGTCCTTGTAAACACCGAACTGCCATGATGGTATTTTTGGGCTGGGCTGATTGGAGGATTACTGGGTTACACCATAAGGCCGGGGTGGTGGTCGGGGGGTGGGGGGGGGGGGGGGGGGCATTGTCGAAAATGGAGTCACAAACATTGCACCTGTAGGACGGGATCAATCTCATGAACAAGTGGAGGTGTAGTGAGCAGTGAAGAAAGTTACCTCAGAGTGCAACAGTACCTTGATCAGATGGGCCACTGGGCTGAGAAGTGGCAGATGGAGTTTAATTTAGATAACTGTGAGGTGCTGCATTTTGGAAAGGCAAACCAGGGCAGGACTTATACTCTTAATGGTTAGGTGTTGGGGAGTGATGCTGAACAAAGAGACCTTGGAGTGCATGTACACAGTTCCTTGAAAGTGAGTCCCAGGTAGGATAGTGAAGAAGGTATTTGGTACGCTTGCCTTTATTGGACAGTGCATTGAGTATAGCTGTTGGAATGTCATGTTGCAGCTGTACAAGACATATGGTTAGACCTCTTTTGGAATCTGATGTGCAATTTTTGTCTCCCTGCCATAGGAAAGATGTTGAGAAACTTGAAAGGGTTCAGAAAAAATTTATAAGGATGTTGCTGGGATTGGAGGGCTTTAGTTACAGGGAGAGGCCGAACAGACTGGGAGGCTATTTTCCCTGGAGTGTTAGAGGCTGAGGAGTGGCCTTACAGAGATATGTAAAATTGTGAGGGGTATGGATAGAGTGAAAAGCCAAGACTATTCCCCAGGGTTGGGGAGACCAAAACTAGAGGGTATAGGTTTAAGGTGAGAGGGGCAAGATATAAAAGGGACCTAAGGGGTAGCATTTTCAGGCAGGCGGTGGTGCGGGTATGGAATGAGCTGCTAGAGGAAGTGGTAGGGCTGATAGAATTAAAAGGCACCTGGTTGGGCTTATGAATAGGTAGGGTTTGGAGGTTTATAGGCCAAATGCTGGCAAATGGGACTAGATTGATTAAGGATATTTGGTCAGCATGGATGAGTTGAATGAAAGGCTCTGTTTCCACTCTGTACATCTCTATCACTGTGACTCTAAGTTAAGCGAGCTTTAAGAGTTGTATTTTGCACACTGTGTGGCTGAATGATCATTTGCTTGAGGTACAATTAGTCTCACATTTAGAGGACACTTCAGGGCTGGATTATTAATGGTTTCATAGAGTCGTACAACATGGAAACAGACTGTTTGGTCCAATCACTTCAAGTCAACCATGTTCCCAAACTAGACTAGTCTCACCTGCCTGCACCTGGCCCCTATCCCCTCAAACCCTTCCTATTCATGTACTTACCCAAAGGGTCTTTTAAATGTTGTAACTGCACCTATATCCGTCACTTCCTCTGCAGTTCATTCCACACACAAACCGCTCTCAGTGCAGGGAAAAAGATTAAATCTTTCTCCTCTCACCATAGAAATATGCCCCCTAGTTTTGAATTCCCCCCACTTTAGGGAAAATACTCTTGCTTCTTCACCTTATCTATGCCCCTCTTGATTTTAAAAACCTCTATAAGGTCACGTTTCAATCTCCTACACTCTAGCCTATCCACCCTACCTTAATAACTCAAACCTCCCCTTCCCGGCAACATCCTGACAAATCTTTTCTGAGCCCTCCGCAGTTTAATAATATCCTTTGTATAACCAGGCGACCAGAACTGGACACTGTAGTCTGGAAGTACAAAGTATATGAAAATTTGAAAACACGTTGCACCTTCTCTGTTGCTGTAACACCGTATTCTGCATCCTGTTCTATTACCCTGATGTACTTATGTAAGGTATGATCTGTCTGGTGTAGCTTGCAAAAAAACAACACTTTTCACTGACAACACAGTGTGGAGCTGGAGGAGCACAGCAGCGTCAGAGAAGCAGGAAATTTGATGTTTCGGGTCAGGATCCTTCTTCACTGTATCTCAGTATGTGGTGACAATAATAAATCAAATCAAACCAGGATCCCGTGGAACTATTTAACGAGACACACAGGAGTCTCCCTGATGTCCTGGTCAATATTTATCCATCAGCTGTCACTGAAACAGATGATCTAGTTGTTCCCTCAATGCTGTTTGTTGGAGTGTGCAAATTGGGTGATGATATTCCTGTATAACAACAAGTGGGTACCCTTCAAAAGTACTTCACCAGCCATAAAACTCTTTGGAAAATCTCTAGTCATGGAAGATGGCACAGAATTGGCGTGGTGCAGTGGCTCAATGACAGGCACTGCTGCCTCACAGTGCCAGGGATTAATTCCATCCTTGGGTGACCTAAAGAGTGAAAGAGAGACCAAAGTGGACATTGGGCCACTGGAAAATGACACTGGAAAAGTAGTAATGAGGGAACAAAGAAATAGCTGAGGAAATCAATAAGTGCTTTGCGTCCATCTTCACGATGGAAGACAAGAGTAATATCCCAAAAATTCAAGTGAGTCAGGAGGGAGAAATGGTGACTCTGGCAGCCATCACCAAGGAGAAGGTTCTAGAAAAACTGCAAGGTCTGAAGGTAGATAAATAACCTGGACGAGATGGACCACACCCCAGTGTTCTGAACGCGATAGCTGAAGAGATAGTGGAGGCATTAGTGGTGTTCTTTCAGGAATCACTGGAGTCAGGGAAGGTCCCAGGGGACTGGAAAATCGCTCATCTTTAAGAAGGGAGTGAGGCAAATGATGGGAAATTACAGGCTGATTAGCCTGACCTCAATCATAAGATTTTGGAGTCGATTGTGAAGGATGAGATTTCTGAATACTTGGACGTGCATGCTAAAATAGGGCAAAGTCAGCATGGCTTCATCAAGGGGAGGTCATGCCTGAAAAATCTGTTAGAATTCTTTGAGGAGGTAACAAGCAGGATAGACGAAGGAGAGCCATTGGATGTTATCTACCTGGACTTCCTGAAGGCCTTTGATAAGGTGTCATACAGGAAGCTGCTGAGTAAATAAGGGCCCATGATGTTAGAAGCAAGGTGCTGGCATGGATAGAAGATTGGCTGTCTGGCAGACGGCAAACCATGGAGTAAAAGGGTCCTTCTCATGATGGCAGCTGGTAACTAGTGGTGTTCCACAAGGGTCAGCGTTGGGACCACAACTTTTCACTTTATACATTAATGATATAGTGGAAGGAACTGAGGGCATCCTGGCTACGTGTGCAGATCATACAAAGATAGGTGGAGGGACAGGTAGGATTGAGGAGACAGGGAGGCTGCAGAAGGATTTAGATAGTTTAGGAAGGTGGGCAAAGAAGTGGCAGATGGAGTACAACGTGAGAAAGTGTGAGATCATGCACTTTGGTTAGGAAGATTAGAGGTGTAGACTATTCTCTAAATGGGGAGAAAACTCAGAAATCTGAAGTGTAAAGGGACTTGGGAGTCCTAGTCTGGGTTTCTCTGAAGGTAACTTTGCAGGTTGAGTGGGTAGTTAGGAAGGCAAATAGAATGTCAGCATTTATCTTAAGAGGGTTGGAATATTTCAAGACGACTAGAATATAAAAAGAGGGATGTACTTCTGAGGCTTTATAAAGTTGTGGTCAGGCCACATTTAGCCTATTGTGAGCAATTTTCAGCCCCATCTGGGTGGTAGTATAAGGTAGGGGCGGAGGTTAGATAGACCTTAGGGTTAGGGTAAAAGGTTGGCACAACATGGTGGACCGAAGGGCCTGAACTGTGCTGTGCTGTTCTATGTTCTATATTCTATATATCTCAGGAAGGATGTACTGGCCTCGGAGCAGGTCCTGAGGAGGTTCATGACAATGATCCCAGGAATAAAAGTCTTAACATATGAGGACCATTTGAGGCCTCTGGGTCTATACTTGATGGAGTTTAGAAGGATGAGGGGGGATCTAACTGAAACTTACAGAATACTGAATGGACAGAGGGAGTGTGGGGAAGATGTACCCATTGGTAGGGAGACATAGGTAGAGAGACCTGAGGGCACAGCCTTGGAGTAAAGGGAAGCAGAAACCTCTTCAGCCAGAGAGCGGTGAGTCTATGGAACTCATTGCCACAGAAGACTGTGGAGGCCAGGTCATTGAGCATATTTAAGACAGAGATAGATAGGTTCTTGTTTGGCAAGGGGATTAAGGCTTATGGTAAGAAAGTGGGAGAACGGGGTTGAAAAACACAGCATAAATACTTGAATGGCAGAGCAGACTTGATGGGCTGAATGGCCTAATTTCTGCTCCTGTATCTTATGGACTGTCTGTGTGGAGTCTATACATTGTCCCCATATCTGTGTGCATTTCCTCTGGGTGCTCCAGTTTCCTCACGCGGATGGGAATGGGAATTGGCCATGGGAAATGCAGGGTTACAGGGATATAGGGTGGGAGGGGTGGGTCCGAGTGGGATGCTCTTCAGAAGGTCGGTGTGGACCTGATGGGCTGAATGGCCTGCTTCCACACTGTGTGGATTCTCTGAAAGCCCATGAATTGGATTCGGAATTCAATCCCAGGCATTAGGTGTCTCAGAACTCTGGCACATCTCAGTGAATCACAGGAAAGGGATTTTGTCCGACAGGATTCCATATTTTCTTACACTTTAACTGAATCATGAGATGAAGGGGTTAACTGCTTCATGGGGCTGAGGACACGTCGAATGAGAATTCTGAAACATGATCGCCAAAGAGAAAAGGAAATTGTGTGAACCATGTGGAATGCAGCAGAAGCCCAGTCCCTCAGCCTTTTGGGAAAATAAACCGAACACGTGGCAAAATACAGCAGCTGCAGGAAACATCAGAGAAGACCGTCAAGAGTTGGCAATGGAAGAGAAGTCAAGCGATTTCAGGCTGATGTCTCAACCACTCATCAGCAAGTTTCACAACAGAGACCAAAATGGGGACATGGAAAACCGGGGAGAGTGGGAAAAAACGCAAAGAAGGGGCCCAGGAACGGAAAGAGATAGACCCGAGAGTGACAGAGATACACTGAGGCAAAGCGAGAGAGAGAGAGCACACACGAGATTAGGACAGAATGAGCGACACAGAGTGAGCGAGAGGCAGACAGCAAAGAGGGAGCTGTTTGAGATAGAAAAAGACAGAGTGCATCACTGGCAGCTAGAGAGAGAGAAAAGCACATAAAAAGAGAGGCACAGGGAGATAGAGAGTGAGGCACTGGGAGGTAGAGTGAGAGGCACAGGGAGGTAGAGTGAGAGGCACAGGGAGGTAGAGAGAGAGGCACAGGGAGGTAGAGTGAGAGGCACAGGGAGGTAGAGAGAGAGGCACAGGGAGGTAGAGAGAGAGGCACAGGGAGGTAGAGAGAGAGGCACAGGGAGGTAGAGAGAGAGAGGCACAGGGAGGTAGAGTGAGAGATACAGGGAGGTAGAGAGAGAGAGGCACAGGGAGGTAGACTGAGAGGCACAGGGAAGTAGAGAGTGAGGCACTGTGAGGTAGAGTGAGAGGCACAGGCAGGTAGAGAGAGAGAGAGACACAGGGAGGTAGAGAGAGAGAGGCACAGGGAGGTAGAGAGAGAGAGGCACAGGGAGGCAGAGAGAGAGGCACAGGGAGGTAGAGAGAGAGAGGCACAGGGAGGTAGAGAGAGAGGCACAGGGAGGTAGAGTGAGAGGCACAGGGAGGTAGAGAGAGAGGCACAGGGAGGTAGAGTGAGAGGCACAGGGAGGTAGAGAGAGAGGCACAGGGAGGTAGAGTGAGAGGCACAGGGAGGTAGAGAGAGAGAGGCACAGGGAGGTAGAGTGAGAGATACAGGGAGGTAGAGAGAGAGGCACAGGGAGGTAGAGAGAGAGACACAGGGAGGTAGAGAGAGAGAGGCACAGGGAGGTAGAGAGAGAGAGGCACAGGGAGGTAGAGAGAGAGAGGCACAGGGAGGTAGAGAGAGAGAGGCACAGGGAGGTAGAGAGAGAGACACAGGGAGGTAGAGAGAGAGAGGCACAGGGAGGTAGAGAGAGAGGCACAGGGAGGTAGAGAGAGAGAGGCACAGGGAGGTAGAGAGAGAGGCACAGGGAGGTAGAGAGAGAGAGGCACAGGGAGGTAGAGAGAGAGAGGCACAGGGAGGTAGAGAGAGAGGCACAGGGAGGTAGAGAGAGAGAGGCACAGGGAGGTAGAGAGAGAGAGGCACAGGGAGGTAGAGAGAGAGGCACAGGGAGGTAGAGAGAGAGAGGCACAGGGAGGTAGAGTGAGAGGCACAGGGAGGTAGAGTGAGAGGCACAGGGAGGTAGAGAGAGAGGCCCAGGGAGGTAGAGAGAGAGGCACAGGGAGGTAGAGAGAGAGAGGCACAGGGAGGTAGAGAGAGAGGCACAGGGAGGTAGAGAGAGAGACACAGGGAGGTAGAGTGAGAGGCACAGGGAGGTAGAGTGAGAGGCACAGGGAGGTAGAGAGAGAGACACAGGGAGGTAGAGTGAGAGGCACAGGGAGGTAGAGTGAGAGGCACAGGGAGGTAGAGAGAGAGACACAGGGAGGTAGAGTGAGAGGCACAGGGAGGTAGAGTGAGAGGCACAGGGAGGTAGAGTGAGAGGCACAGGGAGGTAGAGAGAGAGAGGCACAGGGAGGTAGAGTGAGAGGCACAGGGAGGTAGAGAGAGAGACACAGGGAGGTAGAGTGAGAGGCACAGGGAGGTAGAGTGAGAGGCACAGGGAGGTAGAGAGAGAGGCACAGGGAGGTAGAGTGAGAGGCACAGGGAGGTAGAGTGAGAGGCACAGGGAGAGAGAGTGAGAGGCACAGGGAGGTAGAGTGAGAGGCACAGGGAGGTAGAGAGAGAGGCCCAGGGAGGTAGAGAGAGAGGCACAGGGAGGTAGAGAGAGAGAGGCACAGGGAGGTAGAGTGAGAGGCACAGGGAGGTAGAGAGAGAGACACAGGGAGGTAGAGTGAGAGGCACAGGGAGGTAGAGTGAGAGGCACAGGGAGGTAGAGAGAGAGACACAGGGAGGTAGAGTGAGAGGCACAGGGAGGTAGAGTGAGAGGCACAGGGAGGTAGAGAGAGAGACACAGGGAGGTAGAGTGAGAGGCACAGGGAGGTAGAGTGAGAGGCACAGGGAGAGAGAGTGAGAGGCACAGGGAGGTAGAGTAAGAGGCACAGGGAGGTAGAGTGAGAGGCACAGGGAGGTAGAGTGAGAGGCACAGGGAGGTAGAGAGAGAGAGGCACAGGGAGGTAGAGAGAGAGACACAGGGAGGTAGAGTGAGAGGCACAGGGAGGTGGAGAGAGAGGCACAGGGAGGTGGAGAGAGAGGCACAGGGAGGTAGAGAGAGAGGCACAGGGAGGTAGAGTGAGAGGCACAGGGAGGTAGAGTGAGAGGCACAGGGAGAGAGAGTGAGAGGCACAGGGAGGTAGAGTGAGAGGCACAGGGAGGTAGAGTGAGAGGCACAGGGAGGTAGAGTGAGAGGCACAGGGAGGTAGAGTGAGAGGCACAGGGAGGTAGAGAGAGAGAGGCACAGGGAGGTAGAGAGAGAGACACAGGGAGGTAGAGTGAGAGGCACAGGGAGGTGGAGAGAGAGGCACAGGGAGGTGGAGAGAGAGGCACAGGGAGGTAGAGAGAGAGGCACAGGGAGGTAGAGAGAGAGGCACAGGGAGGTAGAGAGAGAGGCACAGGGAGAGAGAGTGAGAGGCACAGGGAGGTAGAGTAAGAGGCACAGGGAGGTAGAGTGAGAGGCACAGGGAGGTAGAGTCAGAGGCACAGGGAGGTAGAGAGAGAGAGGCACAGGGAGGTAGAGTGAGAGGCACAGGGAGGTAGAGTGAGAGGCACAGGGAGGTAGAGAGAGAGAGGCACAGGGAGGTAGAGTGAGAGGCACAGGGAGGTAGAGAGAGAGACACAGGGAGGTAGAGTGAGAGGCACAGGGAGGTAGAGTGAGAGGCACAGGGAGGTAGAGAGAGAGACACAGGGAGGTAGAGTGAGAGGCACAGGGAGGTAGAGTGAGAGGCACAGGGAGAGAGAGTGAGAGGCACAGGGAGGTAGAGTGAGAGGCACAGGGAGGTAGAGAGAGAGGCCCAGGGAGGTAGAGAGAGAGGCACAGGGAGGTAGAGAGAGAGAGGCACAGGGAGGTAGAGTGAGAGGCACAGGGAGGTAGAGAGAGAGACACAGGGAGGTAGAGTGAGAGGCACAGGGAGGTAGAGTGAGAGGCACAGGGAGGTAGAGAGAGAGACACAGGGAGGTAGAGTGAGAGGCACAGGGAGGTAGAGTGAGAGGCACAGGGAGGTAGAGAGAGAGACACAGGGAGGTAGAGTGAGAGGCACAGGGAGGTAGAGTGAGAGGCACAGGGAGAGAGAGTGAGAGGCACAGGGAGGTAGAGTAAGAGGCACAGGGAGGTAGAGTGAGAGGCACAGGGAGGTAGAGTGAGAGGCACAGGGAGGTAGAGAGAGAGAGGCACAGGGAGGTAGAGAGAGAGACACAGGGAGGTAGAGTGAGAGGCACAGGGAGGTGGAGAGAGAGGCACAGGGAGGTGGAGAGAGAGGCACAGGGAGGTGGAGAGAGAGGCACAGGGAGGTAGAGAGAGAGGCACAGGGAGGTAGAGTGAGAGGCACAGGGAGGTAGAGTGAGAGGCACAGGGAGAGAGAGTGAGAGGCACAGGGAGGTAGAGTAAGAGGCACAGGGAGAGAGAGTGAGAGGCACAGGGAGGTAGAGTAAGAGGCACAGGGAGGTAGAGTGAGAGGCACAGGGAGGTGGAGAGAGAGGCACAGGGAGGTGGAGAGAGAGGCACAGGGAGGTAGAGTGAGAGGCACAGGGAGGTAGAGTGAGAGGCACAGGGAGGTAGAGAGAGAGAGGCACAGGGAGGTAGAGAGAGAGACACAGGGAGGTAGAGTGAGAGGCACAGGGAGGTGGAGAGAGAGGCACAGGGAGGTGGAGAGAGAGGCACAGGGAGGTAGAGAGAGAGGCACAGGGAGGTAGAGAGAGAGAGACACAGGGAGGTAGAGTGAGAGGCACAGGGAGGTAGAGTGAGAGGCACAGGGAGAGAGAGTGAGAGGCACAGGTAGAGAGAGTGAGAGGCACAGGGAGGTAGAGTAAGAGGCACAGGGAGGTAGAGTGAGAGGCACAGGGAGGTAGAGTGAGAGGCACAGGGAGGTAGAGAGAGAGAGGCACAGGGAGGTAGAGAGAGAGACACAGGGAGGTAGAGTGAGAGGCACAGGGAGGTGGAGAGAGAGGCACAGGGAGGTAGAGAGAGAGGCACAGGGAGGTAGAGTGAGAGGCACAGGGAGGTAGAGTGAGAGGCACAGGGAGGTAGAGTGAGAGGCACAGGGAGGTAGAGTGAGAGGCACAGGGAGGTAGAGTGAGAGGCACAGGGAGGTAGAGAGAGAGAGGCACAGGGAGGTAGAGAGAGAGACACAGGGAGGTGGAGAGAGAGGCACAGGGAGGTGGAGAGAGAGGCACAGGGAGGTGGAGAGAGAGGCACAGGGAGGTAGAGAGAGAGGCACAGGGAGGTAGAGAGAGAGAGGCACAGGGAGGTAGAGTGAGAGAGGCACAGGGAGGTAGAGTGAGAGGCACAGGGAGGTAGAGAGAGAGGCACAGGGAGGTAGAGAGAGAGGCACAGGGAGGTAGAGAGAGAGACACAGGGAGGTAGAGAGAGAGAGGCACAGGGAGGTAGAGTGAGAGGCACAGGGAGGTAGAGTGAGAGGCACAGGGAGGTGGAGAGAGAGGCACAGGGAGGTAGAGAGAGAGGCACAGGGAGGTAGAGAGAGAGACACAGGGAGGTAGAGAGAGAGAGGCACAGGGAGGTAGAGTGAGAGGCACAGGGAGGTAGAGAGAGAGACACAGGGAGGTAGAGTGAGAGGCACAGGGAGGTAGAGTGAGAGGCACAGGGAGGTAGAGAGAGAGACACAGGGAGGTAGAGTGAGAGGCACAGGGAGGTAGAGTGAGAGGCACAGGGAGGTAGAGTGAGAGAGGCACAGGGAGGTAGAGAGAGAGGCACAGGGAGGTAGAGAGAGAGAGGCACAGGGAGGTAGAGAGAGAGGCACAGGGAGGTAGAGAGAGAGAGGCACAGGGAGGTAGAGAGAGAGGCACAGGGAGGTAGAGAGAGAGACACAGGGAGGTAGAGAGAGAGAGGCACAGGGAGGTAGAGAGAGAGAGGCACAGGGAGGTAGAGAGAGAGGCACAGGGAGGTAGAGTGAGAGGCACAGGGAGGTAGAGAGAGAGAGGCACAGGGAGGTAGAGTGAGAGGCACAGGGAGGTAGAGTGAGAGACACAGGGAGGTAGAGAGAGAGGCACAGGGAGTTAGAGAGAGAGGCACAGGGAGGTAGAGAGAGAGAGGCACAGGGAGTTAGAGAGAGAGGCACAGGGAGGTAGAGAGAGAGGCACAGGGAGGTAGAGAGAGAGAGAGAGGCACAGGGAGGTAGAGAGAGAGAGAGAGGCACAGGGAGGTAGAGAGAGAGGCACAGGGAGTTAGAGAGAGAGGCACAGGGAGGTAGAGAGAGAGAGGCACAGGGAGGTAGAGTGAGAGGCACAGGGAGGTCGAGAGAGAGAGGCACAGGGAGGTAGAGAGTGAGAAACACAGGGAGGCAGGGTGAGAGGCACAGGGAGAGATTGAGAGGCACAGGGAGAAATTGAGAGGCACAGGGAGAGATTGAGAGGCACAGGGAGAAATTGAGAGGCACAGGGAGAAATTGAGAGGCACAGGGAGAGATCGAGAGGCACAGGGAGAGATCGAGAGGCACAGGGAGAGATTGAGAGGCACAGGGAGAGAGTGAGAGGCACAGGGAGAGAGTGAGAGGCACAGGGAGAGATTGAGAGGCACAGGGAGAGAGTGAGAGGCACAGGGAGAGAGTGAGAGGCACAGGGAGAGATTGAGAGGCACAGGGAGAGATTGAGAGGCACAGGGAAGTATAGAGAGAGGCACAGGGAGAGATTGAGTGGCACAGGGAGAGATTGAGAGGCACAGGGAGAGAGTGAGAGGCACAGGGAGAGATTGAGAGGCACAGGGAGAGATTGAGAGGCACAGGGAGAGATTGAGAGGCACAGGGAGGTGGAGAGTGAGATTCACAGGGAGGTAGGGAGAGAGGCACAGGGGGATAGAAAGACGGAGATATGGGGCAATGGAGAGTTGGAAGCACAGTAACACATAACAAGAGGGAGGTAGAGAGGGAATGGGGCTCTAAAAGAAGAAGGGACAGAGACAGTGATGAAAGGGCATAGCTAGTGTGAGAGAGCAGCGCAGGGCTGTGTGATGAAGGATGTAGAAGGAGAGGGAAAGGGATGGAGACACAAAAGGGCTTGAAGACGTGTGGTGGATGAGAGAGAGGGGAGCAGGGAACAGACAGAAAAACAAAAATACATTGAAGGAGAGAGTTATTGAAAGTCAGATGGACAGAAAGAAACACACAATAAATGAGAAAGACATAGAGGTAAAGACAGAGAGAGAGAGAGAGAGAGAGAGAGACAGGACCATGACAAAATAAATGAGTGAGAAGGGGTGGCAGAGATGGCCAGGCTGTGGCATTTTAGACTCCTAATCCACTCATGATCTGGAGTCTGAATGTGGCCGATGGTGAAATTTGATTTTAAAAAAAGTCTGAATTGAGAAAGGAGTTTAATGGTAACTATGTAGCCATTGTTGTAAAGACCTGAATGTTTCCCATGCCCCTGAGACAAGGAAATGAGCCATCCTTACCTAGTCTGGCCTACATGTGACTCTGGACCCACAGCAATGTGCTTGTCTCTCACCTGTACTAAGAATGGGTAATAAATCCTGACCTTGCCAGTGATGCCAACATCACATGGGCTAAAAAAGAAAGATGTGGGACAGGCAGAAGCAGAAATGAGAGGGGAAATGACAGCCTGGAGTGAAAGGAAGATAGGAAACGGAGGTTTGGGCAGTTAGAGAAACTTGAGGATGCAGAGCTAACGAAGAACCCAGAGCTTTAAAAACTGCTGAGAGCTTTTACTTCCACCTGTCGCTGAGGCGGTACTCACTTTCAGCCAAGTCTGTTTGCGTTTACTCTCTGGCCCTCGGATATGGGGAAGCAGCTGGGATTCCAACACGGGACACAAGTCCTCCATCACCATGTTACTCAGGATCTGGGGAGAGGTGAAATAACAAATTGACAAATGGAATGAGTGTCACGTTGAGTCAGCTTACTCTCTGCTGCCCTACACTGAAGTTGGACAAACCATTCGGTGTAACGGTATGCCGAGCAGGGCGCAATGAGGTGTTCTGGGATTAGTTTGCCTGCTCGAGACTGCCTTGCAAAATTGTTCATAGACTCATAGGGATATACTGCATGGAAGCAGACCCTTCAGCCCAACTCAAACCATGCCAACCACATATCCTAAACTGACCTAGTTTCATTTGCCAGCATTTGGCCCATAGCCCTCTAAACCCTTCCTATTCATATACCCATCCAGATGCCTTTTAATTGTACCCACCTGCACAACAGCTCATTCCATACAAAGCAAAACCCTCTGCATGAAAAGATAACCTCTTAGGTCCTTAAATCTTTCCCCTCTCACCTTAAACCTATGTCCTCTAGTTTTGGACTACCCCACCCTGGGGAAAAGACCTTGTCTCTTCACCCTATCCATGCCCCTCATGATTTTATAAACTTCTATAAGGTCACCCCTTGGCCTCCAATATTCCAGGGAAAATAGCCCCAGCCTATTCAGCCTCTCCCTAGAGCTCAAACCCTCCAATTCTTGTAAATCCTTTCTGTACCCTTTCAGGTTTAACAACATCCTTCTTATGGAAGAGCAACCAGATTTGATGCAGTATTCTAAAAGTGGCCTGACCAATGTCCTATACAGCTGCAACATGACCTCCCAGCTCCTGTACTCATTGCACTGACCAATAAATATCCAAACGCCTTCTTTACTATCCTATCTACTTGGGACTCCACTTTCAAGGAACTATGATCCTGCACTTTTTGTGATGCAACACTCCCTAAGACCTTACCACTAAGTGTCTTGCCCTGGTTTGCCTTTCCAAAATGCAGCACCTCACATTTATCCAAATTAAACCCCATCTGCCACTCCTCAGCCCATTGGCCCATCTGATCAAGGTCCTGTCGTACTCTGAGGTAACCTTCTTCGTTGTCCACTGCACCTCCAATTTTGATATTATTTGCGAACTTAGTAACCATACCTTCTATGTTTATATCCTAATCATTTGTATAACTGACAGAAAGCAGTGGACCCAGCACCAATGCATGTGGCACATTGCTAAACTGAGGCCTCACACAAAAGGCCCTGCAAGGCAAAACAACTCATGTATTTTCTGAGATAATGGGAACTGCAGATGCTGGAGATTCCAAGATAATAAAATGTGAGGCTGGATGAACACAGCAGGCCAAGCAGCATCTCAGGAGCACAAAAGCTGACGTTTCGGGCCTAGACCCTTCATCAGAGAGGGGGATGGGGGGAGGGAACTGGAATAAATAGGGAGAGAGGGGGAGGCGGACCGAAGATGGAGAGTAAAGAAGATAGGTGGAGAAGGTGTGGGTGGGGAGGTAGGGAGGGGATAGGTCAGTCCAGGGAAGACGGACAGGTCAAGGAGGTGGGATGAGGTTAGTAGGTAGCTGGGGGTGCGGCTTGGGGTGGGAGGAAGGGATGGGTGAGAGGAAGAACCGGTTAGGGAGGCAGAGACAGGTTGGACTGGTTTTGGGATGCAGTGGGTGGGGGGGAAGAGCTGGGCTGGTTGTGTGGTGCAGTGGGGGGAGGGGATGAACTGGGCTGGTTTAGGGATGCAGTGGGGGAAGGGGAGATTTTGAAACTGGTGAAGTCCACATTGGCTGCAGGGTTCCCAGGCGGAATATGAGTTGCTGTTCCTGCAACCTTCGGGTGGCATCATTGTGGCAGTGCAGGAGGCCCATGATGGACATGTCATCAAGAGAATGGGAGGGGGAGTGGAAATGGTTTGCGACCGGGAGGTGCAGTTGTTTGTTGCGAACTGAGCGGAGGTGTTCTGCAAAGCGGTCCCCAAGCCTCCGCTTGGTTTCCCCAATGTAGAGAAAGCCGCACCGGGTACAGTGGATGCAGTATACCACATTGGCAGATGTGCAGGTGAACCTCTGCTTAATGTGGAATGTCATCTTGGGGCCTGGGATGGGGGTGAGGGAGGAGGTGTGGGGACAAGTGTAGCATTTCCTGCGGTTGCAGGGGAAGGTGCCGGGTGTGGTGGGGTTGGAGGGCAGTGTGGAGCGAACAAGGGAGTCACGGAGAGAGTGGTCTCTCCGGAAAGCAGACGGGGTGGGGATGGAAAAATGTCTTGGGTGGTGGGGTCGGATTGTAAATGTCTCTGCCTCCCTAACCGGTTCTTCCTCTCACCCATCCCTTCCTCCCACCCCAAGCCGCACCCCCAGCTACCTACTAACCTCATCCCACCTCCTTGACCTGTCCGTCTTCCCTGGACTGACCTATCCCCTCCCTACCTCCCCACCCACACCTTCTCCACCTATCTTCTTTACTCTCCATCTTCGGTCCGCCTCCCCCTCTCTCCCTATTTATTCCAGTTCCCTCCCCCCATCCCCCTCTCTGATGAAGGGTCTAGGCCCGAAACGTCAGCTTTTGTGCTCCTGAGATGCTGCTTGGCCTGCTGTGTTCATCCAGCCTCACATTTTATTATCATGTATTTTCTGCTTAGTTTATATTTACAGACTCTCTCTCTTAGGTAGGCTCCAAAGAAAGGTAAAGACCTACTGAATTGAGTTGACAGTGGAGTGCCACCTATTGAACACAAATATCATCACAGGGCATTGAGCCAGCGAACTTAACCTGTTCTGTGGTCACTGAAAACAAAAAAAAACAGCTGGAAATCACAGTAGGTTAGGCAGCATCCATGGAGAGAGAGCAGGCTGACATTTCAAGTCCAGATGATCTTTGGTCACTACTCACTGGAGCTGTTTTGTGTGAACTGGAGATGAAGGCATTGTGGTAATGTCACTGGGTTTGTAATCAAGAACTGCAGGCTAACATTTTAGATTTATTGGTTCCTATCCCACCGTGGCAGATGGTTGACAAAATAATACCAGAAGGGACCAGTATCCCATCATCAAGTCACCCTTTACTTACGTGTGGAGAGTCCTTGACACTGATCCAGCTCCCTCAGGGCCAGCTCTCAGAATGAACAGAACCTCTGACCCTCCTGTTACTTTTATTAATTTATCTCCATAATGTATTAGTGCAACTTCCTCACACCAAAGATGACCACCAAACCATCCCTCTCTATCTGGGTGTGTTTTCACTCGGCATTTGACAAAGTCTGGGAAGTATATGGTAACAGGTGCTCCTCTCTGCTGGGTTACTAGAGAATCGACACTATACCAATACCATAGGGGGAGGCATCGCATATCAGTAGCACATTTCGCTTGGGATCATAGTGTGCCAACACCTCAGATTTCTCTAAAGCTAGATCTTGGCTACGAGACCATTTCTGAGGCTGACCCTTGTTCGATAGCAAATGTAAGGGGGCAAGGATGGAAGCCAGGTTACATACGAATAATCCAAAGAAAGACGTAAACTCTGGTACGGACATGGGAGCTGGAACTCTTTTGATAACCCTCACTTTATCTACCAACAGGTATAGCCTAGTCCAGTCAACTCTGTAGTCCAAGTAGATCACTTGGGGTGACTGGAACACTTTTCCCTCCTAAGGTGTATGCCCACCTGGAAGAAACTTCTAAGGATTGTGTCCAAGTTCTCTACCTGCACTCTACTGGTCTTCCCGGTTGTTAGACATCATCCAGATAAATGATGACCTGAGGTAGACCTTATAAAACTTTGTACATCGTTCACTGGAAAATGGCACAGGCTGATGATCCCCCAAATGACAGTGTCGTACATTGGTCCGAATCCTTTTGAAGGTAATTAATTGTAGCACACTGCTGGGAATCTTCATCTAACCACAATCACAGGTACGCATGGCTCATGTCCAGCTTTGTGAAGGACAGCATCCCCCTGCCAGCTTTGTGTATAAATCCTCTTGTGCGAGGGATTGGGTATTTATCCAGCTGCGAGAAGCAGTTCACCTTTTGTTTAAAACCCCCACAAAAGTGAACTGAGCCGCTGGGTCCCACAATCGGTATGACTGGTGCTGCCCGTTCCACAAACTGCACTGGTTTGATATCTGCTTCGCCTTCCAGCCCCTGATTTCTGCCTCAGCTTTTACTCCGTAAGGCACTCGGTGGGCCTTGCAGAATCATGGGATTGCTTCCTGGTAAATGTGTAAGGTAGCCTTGGCTTCTTTGCAAGTCCTTAGGCCTTCCTGAAAAACTTCCGGTAATTAATTAGGACTGCACTCAGGCAGCCAATTTCTAATCATAAATGTTGATCCAATCAAGGTCGATCTTTCTCAACCAATTCTGCCCCATCTAGCTCAGGCCTGAGCCTTTTACTGCAATCAGTGGAGTAAAACACTACAACTGCACCGACTGCTTCTCATAAGAACAGGAGTTGGGTCCTTAATCTGCAAAGGTTCCCTGGTGTAGGTTCTCAGAGTAGCCAAGGCCTTACACCAACTTAATAGTTGGAGACCAGGGCTAAAGACTGGTTCTACGGTCAGTCATACAGCCGTACTGGTATCAACCTCTGTTAGAGCTGGGTGACCATCTAACCAGATGTTTATCTGATTTGGATGTTGCTGAGCAATTTAACCGTTCCAAGCCAGGCAGAAGTGAGCTTTCCAGGGTATGCAGCCTCTTGGATACCAGCCCATCAGTTCTCTTACTCAATTCAGGTCCAGCTGTCTAAGGTCTGCATACCGACAGTAACCAGAACGGCTTGCCGGTTTGGACTTTCAGAAAATTTTAAGTTTTGGCGAGGCTTGGTTTTGTTTTGGGGTTTTGCTGGGGGCTGACCTAGAGTCCCTCTGTTCAGGATATGTCCTGAGTGAGGCTACACAACAGTGGTGTTTCTCAAGCTCAGTCAGAGAGGTGAGGGAGTCCACTTTCATTGGTACACCTTGTAACTTGCTGCATTTCCAATGATAAAGCCAGCTGTAGTGCCTGTTTGAAGTCCAGTTGGGCTTCAGCTCATAGGTGCTTTCGCATGGCTACATCATTAATCCCATATACCAAATGGTCTCTCAGCATCTCATTAAGGGTTAAACCAAAGTCACATGTCTCTGCCAGCCTTCTTAATCAAGTCAAAAATTCCGATATGGATTTCCCTGGTTCTCGAACTGGCAAAACCAGCACTGTTTCAGAATTAGAGGAGGCTTGGGGTTGTAATATTCCTTAATTAAAATCCATCAACTCTGGAAAGGTTTTAATATCTGGTGCCTCAGGAAAAGTCAGGCTCCTAATAACCGAAAAAGCTGCAGGTCCACAAGCCATCAGGAGAATTACTCGTTTTTCATCTGTCTTAATGTGATTTGCCTGGAAAAAATAAGAGATTCTTTCCACATTCTGGACACAGTCTTTGATGGCAGTGTCAAATGAATCAAGCTTCCGAAATAATGGCACGTTGCCAGAAATGCTTAATCCAACTCAAAGATGACTGTTGGGAGCAAATGTTGTCAGGAGTGTGCTTTTCTCTCGTCACCACTGAAATACTCCACGTAGGTGAGTATCCCATCACTAAGTCACCCTTTATTTATACATGGAGATTCTTTGACACTGACCCAGCTCTCAGAGTGAATAGAACCTCTGATCCTCCTGTTTCTATCTGTCAGCTAGGGCTCCCTGATTGGACCAGGTTAACAGCCTCAGTCAGGGAGCTCATATTCTATGAGGGCCACCCACTGGCCTTGTTACAATCACTATAGTTGAAGCTTGAATTCAGTATAAATGGGGACCACATTAACCATCATCATCGTTAAAAACTCTAATGCCCCTTAGGGAAGGAAATCTGCTGTCCTTCCCAAAGCCTGAGTTACATGTGACTACTCCACCCCTCAGCAATATGGGTGACTCTTCACCTCCCTCCGATGGGCAGTTAGAAGTGAGCAACAAATATTGGTCAAGCTAGATAAGAAGCAGCAGCAGACCTTAATGGTGGACTGGGAGAGAGAGTTATTTGAAATAGTTATATCTTTCTCCCCTTCTGCATAGAAGCTGTGTATCGGTTTTCACGGGAGGTGCACTTTCTCCTTTTGGTGTCAACTATGGTTCAGTGGTTAGTGGTCATTGCTGAGTCAGAAGATTATTTAAATCTTAGTCCATTGACCAGGCCACAGTGCATAATGAAGGCAGGTTGGAGGGTCATGTTCAAGCCCCATCTGCTGTGTAAGTGTGGAGTAACATCTCTGGACAGATTGTTTGGAGAAATAAATATTGCAGGCTGAGACTCCAATGTCATTGTCCAAAGTGCTGCCTTCCTTTTAAAGTCAGAAAATCCACAAGCATTCCAGAAAAGAAATCTGCAAAATCATCCTCAATGGACTGGTATGGCCGTGAAGGAATGACTAGAAAGCATCTCCCTGCCAAAGGGGCTGAATTCGTAAATGGCCAGTGTTCTAGAGGAAGACATAGGAATAGATTATCAGGATGAGAATCGATCTGTTCAGTCATGTGCAAACCCAAGGCAGAAACTGGCAGCTCTCGGTAGATGTCATCATTTGTGCCAGGAACATCCAATCAAAATTAAGACTGAAGTCCCGCCTGCTCCCTCAGCTGGATACCTAAGATCCCAATTCACCCTTCGAAGATGTCATGATGTGGAGGTGCCGGTGTTGGGCTGGGGTGGTCAAGGTCAGGAGTCACATAACACCAGGTTATAGTCCAACAGGTTTATTTGAAAACACAAGCTTTCGGAGCGCTGCTCCCTTGTCAGGTGACCTGGTCATCCCCCAAGGGAGCAGCGCTCTGAAAGCTTGTATTTTCAAATAAACCTGTTGGACTATAACCTGGTATTGTGTGGCTCCTGGCCTTGGCCATCCTTTGAAGAAGAACATGGAATTCAGTCTAATGCCTCACCTCCTGCTAGTCTCACAAAGAAACTCCAACAATTTATCACTTTGCCGTTGGTGGGAACTGGCTCCCACAATGTGAAGTATCAAATTTACTGAAAAATACTTTTGGGTATTCTAAGGCCATGTAGGTGCAAGGCAAGTGAAACATTTTCTTTCTCTCACGGCAGTCACAGAAGCCAACATGAAAACAGTTAAAAGATGTTTGATAACGTTACCTCGGTTTCTGAACCGAAATACAATTCACAGATTCCATACTGTCCTTTCTGCATCCTGCACACCCGCACGGCCTCCAGGAAAGCCCGGACTTCAAAAGAATCCCTTCTGAAGAGCACTGTGAGGAAAATAGCACCATCAACTTTTGCAAATTGTCATCTACTTCTACTGCTACATATCACATAAACCCTGATCGCAGGTCCCTCAACACAGACCACTTTACTCCCAGGACAGGGACAGCACAGAGTCAGATACAGAATAAAGGTCCCTCTACACTGTTCCCCATCAAACACTCCCAGCACAGGGACAGCATGGGGTTGGATACAGTAAAAAGCTCCCTCTACACTGTCCCCATCAAACACTCCCAGGACAGGGACAGTACAGGGTTAGATACAGAATAAAGCTCCCTCTACACTGTCCTCATCAAACACACCCAGGACAGGCACAGCACAAGGTTAAAGTAATGCTCCCTCAACATTGTCCCCCCATCAAACATTCCCAGAGCAGGAACAACACGGGGTTAGATACAGAGTAAAGCACCCTCTACACTGTCCCCCATCAAACACGCCCAGAACAGGGGCAGTACAGGGTTACATATAGAGTGGAGCTCCCTCTACACTGTTCCCATCAAACACTCCCAGCACAAGGACAGCACGGGGTTAGATACAGAGTAATGTTCTCTCTGCACTGTCGCCATCAAACACTCCCAGGATGTGTTCTCAGTTGTCCCCATCACTGTGTTTGGGTAAATTGACATTTGTCCTGCTGGTGCTTGCATCTCCATTGATGGGGGTTTCTGAGGAGCTGAGGGAGGTGCATTTCCCACCCTCTCACTGCGACCTGGATTTAAACCTGGACAGACCCTGAGGTGCCACTGAACCATACGGCCCTTGTCATTGGGAGCAAGCTGTGGGTTCAATACACACTGGCTGAAGGCTGCTTGGCCGCAATGCTCACGTGAGGGGAAATTAGAGTGAGCATGTGAGGGAGAAGGTCAGGGTGCTACACTGACAGGGTCAGCTGGTCTAAAAAGGGAGGAAGCTGATGTGTATCATTATTACTGGTACAGGGTAAATGGGCCAAATGGCCTGTTTCAGTTCTGGAAGCACAACTACAATGTGTTACCATGTTGTAACAATTCAGAACACCAAAACAAAGCTGCCAACATTAGCTATCGGAGCCTGGGACAGGCAATTCTGTAGACCCATTCATAGAAACCCTACAGCGTGGAAGCAGGTCATTAGGTCCATCGAGTCCACACTGACCCTCTGAACAGCATCCTACCCAGACTTACCCCCTACCCTATCCTGACATTTCCCATGGCTAATGCACCTAGCCTGCATATCTTTGGACTGTGGGAGGAAACTGGAGCACCCGGTGAGGAAATGGGGAGAACATGGACACTCCACATAGGCAGATGCCCAAGGGTGGGATCGCACCCGGGTTCCTGGCACTATGAGGCAGCAGTGTGAGCCACTGAGCCACCCCTGAGTCTGCCTTTTTAAAAAATTTGACCCATTTTTCTAATCCAACTGTTCAGTTGCTATTGCACACTTCTGGAGCAGGTGGAACTCGAATTTGGGCTTTGGTCCAGGGGTAGGGGCTGCACCGCAAGAGGGGCCTCCTGTGTCTACTTCGGAAAAGGCTCAGGTGATGAGTTCCAGTTGGGCAGGTCGTTGCCTGTGACTGAGGGAACTCATTGAGCGCCACAGGGAGGTTAGCAAATGGTTCCCCATGGGCTTTGTTGGGCACATGACACAAGTGATGCAGTGTAAAACACAGGTTTGGGGTAAGGAGTTGGAGAAGTGTCAGACATTGCGAAGTTTTGTACCGGTGTTGAGGTGGCGGATTCCATCAGCGAGCAGCGTGCTCCAGTTGTGAAGGTCATCTGCCGTGTGGAAGCAGAGAACAAGGTGTGGGCGGTAGGGGTGCCACAGGAATAGAGGGTGATCTGTCGGGCAGTTTGTATACTGTTCATTCCAGCAAGTATCAGCGGGACCTGAAGAGGCAAAGAAAGACAGGTCTGCATTTAGATAGCGCCTCTTGTGACTTCAGGGCACCCCCAAAGCTCCTTTTGAGCGTTCAAGGGCAGCCCTGGAGCAGTCTGTACTATTGGATGAGGGTTTATCTTCACTCAGGCTGGGTCGGTTAGATTTTAATGACCATCCCAGCACAATGTTACGGATGCCAGAAGCCTGCACTCGAAGCTGGAGGCATTTCAAATACCCAGCAGATCAGGGGGATAGAGAAATGCAGTGAGTTAACTGGCCAGGTTCTCTCGGAATGTCACCGACCCGAAACTTTAACACCACTTTTCTAATCATCAATGTTGCCAGGTCTATTAAGGATTTGCTGTTTAAGAACTTGGAACAGTGCAGCATAGTACAGGCCCTTCAGCCCACGATGTTGTACTAATCTGTTATCCTACTCTAAGATCAAGCTACCCTGCGTACTTTACATTTTACTATCATCCATGTGCCTATCCAAAAGTCGCTTAAATGTCCCTAATGTATCTGAATCCACTACCACCATCGGCAGCACATTCCATACTCTCTGTGTGAAGAACCTACCTCTGACATCTCCCTTATGCCTTCCTCCAATCACCTTAAAATTACCTTGTAATAGTCATTTCTGCCCTGGGAAAATGTCTCTGGCTATCTACTCTATCTATGGCTCTCATTATCTTGTACACTCTATCAAGTTACCTCTCATCCTTCTTTGCTCCAGTGAGAAAAGCCCTAACTCTCTCAAACTTTTCTCATAAGACCTGCCCTCCAGTCCTGGCAGCATCCTGGTAAATCTCCTCTGCACCCTCTCTAAAACATTCACATCTTTCCTATAATGACGTGACCAGAACTGAACATAATATTCCAAGTGTGGTCTAACCAGAGTTTTGTAGAGCTGCAGCATAACCTCACGGCTCTTAAACTCAATTCCCCTGCCAATGAAAGCCAACACACCATACGCCTTCTTTATAACCCTATCAACTTTGAGTGATCTATGAAGGTGGACTCCAAGATCCCTCCGTTCCTTGACACTGACGAGAATCCTGCAGCTCACCCTGTATTCTGCATTCAAATTTGACCTTCCAAAATGAATCACCTCACACTTTTCTGGATTGAATTCCATCTGCCACTTCCCTGCCCAGCTCTGCATCCTGTCAATGTCCCGTTGCAACCTACAACAGCCCTCCAGGCTGTCCACAACTCCACCGGCCTTCGTGTCATCGGCAATCTTTCTAACCCACCCTTACACTTCCTCATCCAGGTCATTTATAAAGATCACAAACAGAAGAGGTCCCAGAACAGATCCCGGCCGAACACCACTGGTCACTGAGCTCCAGGCTGAACACTTTCCATCTTCTATCACCTTCTGTATCTATTGGGCAGCCAGTTTTGCTTCCAGACAGCCAAATTTCCCTGAATCTCTTGCCTCCTTACTTTCTGAATGTGGAACCTGATTGGATACCTTGCTAAAATCCATATATACCACATCCACTACCTTCATCAATGTGTTTTGTCACAACTTCAAAGAATTCAACAAGGTTTCTGAGGCTTGACCTGCCCCTCACAAAGCCATGCTGTCTATTTCTACTCAAACTGTGTTTTTCTAAATAATCAAAAATGCTATCTCTCAGAATCCTCTCCAATAATTTGCCCACCTCAGAGATAAGACTGACCGGTCTATAATTCCCGGGATCATCCCTATTCAGTTTCTTGAACAAGGGAATAACATCTGCCACCATCTAATCTAGTCTAGTGGACAGTGAGGATGCAAAGATCATCGTCAAAGGAGCAGTAATCTCTTCTCTCCCTTCCTGTAGGAACCTTGGGTATATCCCATCTGGCTCAGGGGACTTGTCTATTCTCATGTTTTTCAAAATTTCTAGCACATCCTCTTTCTTAACAACAACTTGGTCAAGCATATTAATTTTTTAACTTCCACCCTATTTTTTAGGACTGGAATTCCAACCTGTAAGGGTGTGATTTAAACTGGTGACTGAGGCAATGACATAGCCATTACATCTCTGACAGTCATTGTTGCTGGCTAAGTGTCTTATATATACGCAAACACTGAGAGCACGACCCTACACAGACTGCAGTACCTACTCTTGGCTTGCCCCCTCTAGTCGTGAGGAACACAGAGCATATAGGACCCCTACACTGAGGACCATACAGTGTGAACCGCCAGTTGTAATCACAGCTCCAACACATTTGCGAAGAAATATTCGTGGGATGTTGGTCTGATCTCTAATTGACCTTGAGGAGGGGCTGGAGTTGCCTTCTTTGAATCACTACAGTGTGGAAGCAGGCCATTCAATCCCTCAAGTCCACACAGACCCTCTGAAGAACATCTCGTCCAGATCCAACCCCCACCTCATTCCTGTAACCATGCATTTGCCATGACCAGTCCACCTAACCCGCACATCTTTGGTCAGTGGGAGGAAACTGAGCAAAGGATCCTGGGATGGACAATGAGTGGGCTTCACATTATACCAGTGATGAAGGGACTGAGGTGGGAGGGTATGACCAGCTCTGTGACCCACACCAGCCATTGTGTCCCCTCACCATTGAAGTGTGGCCAGGTTCGGTGGAGCATTTCAGTATATTCTGTCACTGAAGTCAGAACCACAAAGCCTGACAGCAGCATGGTGCCTTCTGGTTTTAGTCCTTTCTGTTCAGCCTGGAAAATATTGTAACAGGATACTGGTTAGAAAAAATTAACACACTTCCAACAAAGCAACAGTACCCCCAGGCAATGCTCTGTCACAGGCACTCAATATCCACACTCTCATCAACATTCCAGACACACAGCCCCGCTCTATTCCCAGGCACACAGACCCCCTGCATTCCCAGGCACACAAATCCACTCCATTCCTAGACAAACAGCCCCTCTCCATTCCCAGGCACACAGATCCTCTCTATTCCAGGAATGGAGTGGGTCTGTGTGCCTGGGAATGCAGGGGGTCCATGTGCCTAGGAATGGAGCGGGGCTGCGTGTCTAGGAATGGAATAGGTCTGTGACCCCCTGCATTCCTAGGCACACAGAGCCACTCCATTCCTAAACACACAGCCCCTCTCCATTCACAGGCACACTGACCCCCTCCATCCCCAGGCACACAGACCCCATCCATTCCCAGGCACACAGAACCCATCAACTCCCAGACATACAGCCACCCCTCCATTCCAAGGCACACAGCCCCCCTCTGTTCCCAGGTACACAGCCCCCCACCATTCCCTGACCCACACTCCCACTTCATTCCCAGACAGACCCTCCCAAATAGCCCAGGCACAAATTCTTCCACCATTCCCCGACACACACACACACCCCACCATTCCCAGACCCACACTCACCCATCATTCCCAGACCCGCACTCACCCACCATTCCCAGACCCACATACCCTCACCGTTCCCAGACTCACACACCCTCACCGTTCCCAGACACACACACCCTCACCGTTCCCAGACATACACACCCTCACCGTTCCCAGACACAAACTCCCCCAACGTTTTCAGACTCACTCTCCCCCACCGCTCCTAGACACACATGCCCCCACCTTTTCCAGACCCATTCTCCCCCTCTGTTCCCAGACCCACACGCCCCCATCATTCCCAAATTCACACTCCCCCACCATTCCCAGACACACACTCCCCCACCATTTCCAGACCCATTCTTCCCCACCGTTCCCAGACCCACACGCCCCCATCGTTCCCAGATCCACACTCCCCCACCGTTCCCAGACACACACTCCTCCACCATTCCCAGATCCACACTCCTCCACCATTCCCAGATCCACACTCCTCCACCATTCCCAGATCCACACTCCTCCACCGTTCCCAGGCACACACTCCACCACCGTTCCCAGGCACACACTCCACCACCGTTCCCAGGCACACACTCCACCACCGTTCCCAGGCACACACTCCCCCACCGTTCCCAGGCACACACTCCCCCACCATTCCCAGGCACACACTCCCCCACCATTCCCAGGCACACACTCCCCCACTATTCCCAGACCCACACTCCCCCACTGTTCCCAGACATGTTACCCCACTGCAGACAGAAATGTACCCCCCTCCACCGCAGAAAGACACGCCTGGTTGCCAGGACGAGTATTAAAATGAAGACTCAGGGTGCATGAATAAAGTTCCCCACCTCTTTCGTTTCAAAATACTCCAAGTGGTAGCTGGCCTTCATCACAAAATATCTCTGTTTCCACTTCCTCCTGCTGTCCACGTGTTGCAGCATGTGGCCCTGAGCTATCACCTCCTCACTGTCTCTGCATTCCTGACAAGATAAAGTGGTGACTGAGGAGCTGGAGAGGAAATCAATTTCGGAAACTTCACTACTGGGTGGGGGGGAGGTGGTGGCAGTCTCATGGCAATGTCATTGAGCTACCAACATTGACACCCAGCCCAACGAACCAGGGAGGGAGGGGGGGGGGGGCGTGTCTCAGTTCAAATTCCATCACGTGGGAAGCGATGGCCTAGTGGGATGAGGGTGTCACTAACTAGGCAGCATTTATTACCCATCCCTAATTACCCAGAGGGCAGTTAAGAGTCAACCACATTGCCCTCTGGGTAATTAGGGATGGGTAATAAATGCTGCCTAGTTAGTGACACCCTCATCCCACGAATGAATAAAGAATGGGGGCCGGTGAGTAAATCTCGCAGGTTAATCCATTTAGGTAGTTGTTGTAACAACCCACCTGGTTCACCAATACTCTTGAAGGAAGGATATCTGCTCTCCTTACCTGGTCCAACTTAATTCTTAACTGCCCTCTGGTAAGACTTGGCAAGTTACAAAAGGGCAGTAACAAAAGGGGCAATTAAACATTGGCCTTGCTAGTGATGCTCACAGAAATGAAGGTGACCTAGCCAACCCCCATGTCCTGGCACTAGACGGCCACCACTTCTTCCTTCCTTCCTTCCCACACTGGTTGGAAAGCAATACATCTCATTTCCCTACTGTACACATTCATCTCCTCATTTCCATTTTTTTCTATCCGGGTAAAGAGGAATGTTTAAAGGAGATGGGGAACAAAATCAATTTTTATTTCAGCGGAGCATTTCGAGCAATAGTTTCTGGCTCAGCCTCATGCATGGGCTGCCTGTGATTAAGTTCTTTCACATTGGCCAGCGAGCAGCACCTTCGGGATTCAGTATTTTTATAGTCTGGACAGCTGGTTTGTGATAGCAGCAGAGTGGGTTCAATTCTTGCACTGACCGAGGGTCACCATGAAGGACACCCCTTCTCAAGGTCACCGCTCGCCTGAGGAATTGTGGCACTTAGGTTAAACCACCACTGGTCGTCTCTCTCGCTCTCTCTCTCTCGCTCTCTCTGGTCAAACAGGACTATGGTGACTTTACCTTTTTTTTACATTTTATGGTCATAGAGTCATACAGCATGGAAACAGACCCTTCAGACCAACCAGTCCATGCCGACCATAATCCCAAACTAAACTAGTCCCAGCTGCCTGGTCCTGGGCCATATCCCTCCCAAACATTTCCTATTCATGAACTTGTCCAAATGTCTTTTAAATGTTGTAACTGGACCCACATCCATCACCTCCTCCGCACGTTCATTCCACAAACAAATCACTGTCTGCCTAAAAATATTGCCCCTTGCGACTTTTTAAAATATTTCTCCTCTTGCCTTAAAAATAAATCCCCTAAGTCTCTAAATCTGCCCCCACCCTACGGAAAAGACGCCGGTCACTCGCCTTTTCTATATGCCTCTTGGCTTTATAAATCTCTACAAGGTCACCTCTCAACCTCCTACGTTCCAGCCAAGGAAGTCCCAGCCCATCCTGCCTCTCGTTATAACTCAAATCCTCCATTCCTGGCAGATTAATAATATCCTTCCTATAACAGGGCGACCAGGACTGTACACAGTATTCCCGAAGAGACCTCACCCACGTCCTGTTCTCAACATGATGCCTGCAACTTCTACACTCAAAGGTCTGAGCAACGAAGGCAAATGTGCTAAGTGCCTCCTTAACCACCCAGTCTACATGTGATGCAAACTTCAAAGAATTAATGTGCCTGAGCCCAAGGCCCGCCTTTTAATTTGGATAAGTCCTGCGCTTGTTTGTTTTACCAAAACGCAACACCTTGCATTTATCCAAATTAAACTCCATCTGCCACTCCTCAGCCCATTGAGCCAATTGACCAAGATCTCTTTGTAATTATGGTCAGGCCTAGGCTTTCTCACACATCAGTTGTGGTGTATAATCTAACATTCCCCCTGGGGCAGAGTCCGTGCTGGGAACTTATTTTGGGTGATCACTTGCGTTTTTCTTAATTATTTGCTGCGAACTGAGCATTACTGACAGGGCCAATGTTCCAAATAGGCCTCCCACTCTCACTAGGCCGAGAGAGTGGTTAAGAGTCAACCTCATTGCTGAGATTCTGGAGCCACATCAAAAGCAGGCCAGGTAGAAAGGTCAGATTTCTTTCCCCAAAGGTCATCTGTCAACAACAAGGGTTTGCACAATGACTGGCCATCATTTTAAAACAAGGAAGAACAAGATGTGTTTGGACACCCCTCCATGAGTGATGGGGCTTGGGCTGGCAGGCCTAGAGATAGAGACACTATCACTGTGCCACAAGAGGCCCCATTACACTTTATAATCAGACCTGTTATGACATAACTTGCAATTGTGTGGGACTTGAATCCAATGTTCCAGGCCAGAGGTAGGAACGCTACCATGGCACCACGAGCCTCTCAGCGGTTGACGATAATTTAACAAAAACAAAAATTATTACACCAGCTGCCTGCTGGGATTGGAACCTGTGTTAGCTTGGGCCGTGGATTAATGGCCCAGCAATCGGGTTATTCAGCCCCGCCACTCCTCAGGGTGGGTCCCACCTTTTTGTGAGTTGCACTCCCTATCTAGTTACCCCTCTCCTCGCACTGTGGGGCAATCAGCTGACCCAGGGCAGTGCCGGCCAAGTTTAAGGCTTGGACAGACACGTGCGGGACTCCTACCTTGTTTGTCAGCAACTGGGGAGCTTGGCTTGGTCGTGGCTCCACCTCATTCCAGACTTTGTTGAGAATAGCCACGGTGTTTTGTGCCCGACAGTGAGGGCGTATATCATTCAACAGAATATCAGCTCGACCTGCGGAGGCAACAGAGAGCTTACAGCCAGTTAGAGTCATTGCGATGCAAAGGAATGGTCGCCAGTTGGCAGCTTTCTCCCGATGAAGGCACCAATCACTCAGTGAGCCCACCAACCTCCTGGCAAAGACAGTTCTAATAAACCCAGAGTGTTCCCCAGTGAACCCACCACAGTGATCCCAATAAACCCAACAGACAGCCCCAGTAAATCAGACTCTTCTCCAGTAAACCAACAGGTAGCTCCTCAAATAACCTAGTTAACCCACAATGTTCCCCCGGAAGCCCACCACTGTAATCCCAATAAGCCCAGCAGACAGCTCCCTGTAAAAGCCAGGCTGTATCTGAATAAATCCCCCAGCTAAACCCCTCATTGTAAAACTCTCTGAGGTGCAAATGACTGGGTTGAGGGAACACATCTTGACTCACGTTACACTGTATTCTAAATAAAAAAGGCTAATGAAATGAAGAAGGTAGTCAGTGACTCTCTGCTTAAATCAGGAAGGTCACACAGGTAAGAATGAAGGGCAACTGGATCCTGGTTTGTTTTGGAACAAACAGCAGCATCAGGTCCTGACACAGCGGGTGGAAGCTTTGCTGTATAAACGTTAGAGTTAACCTGACTCGCTCAAATGACGTCCCCTGCACTGATAACTGGCCCGCGTCAAGGACAGAGCCTTTGTAGTTTGACACTTATTACTGAGTAACACTGCCAGCAAAAACAGTCAGTTCAATCCCAAAAATGTGAAATTCCAAATTCATCCATGGAGTATTGCCACTATGATGAAAGCTGCAGTCTGCACCTGATTGTTTACGATGCCGTAAATTTGCTTTGCAAATTTTGATGGGAGAAATATGCTTCAAATAGGTTCATTGGTATTGGAAGGCAGTTGTTATTAAACTGAGCCCTTGGCTGGTGGGGCAATCCAACACAGAGAGATTGAGCAGACTGGGCCTGTATTCTCGAGAGTTTAGAGGAGGGAGCGGCGATAACATACTGTGGGAACAGACAATATTCTTAAAAAGTGTGACACGATGGATGCAGAAACCCTGGTTCTAAACCCACTGTGTCTGGGATGGCTTGAGAACCAGGGCACACAGGCTCGGAATTAAGGATCAGCCATTCAGGACTGAACAGAGGAGATATTTCTTCACGCAGACAGTAGTGATTCTTAAAGAGGGATATTCAATCACTCACAGACCCTTCATCGATCATAATTCCAAACTAGACTAGTCCCACCTGCCTGCCCATATCCCTCCAAACATTTCCTATTCATGTGTTTATCTAAATGCCTTTTAAACGCTGTCACTGGACCCAAATCTATCATTTCCTCTGGAAGTTCATTCCACACATAAGCCTCTCCGTGCAAAAAAAATTGACCCTTGTGTCTTTTTAAAATCTTTCTGCTCTCACCTTAGAAAAAGCCCCCTTGTCTTGAACTCCCCTCACTGTGGAAATGACACCTGCCATTCACCTTATCTATGCTCCTTATGATTTTATAAACTTCTATAAGGTTTCGGCCTTTTATGTTCCAGTGAAAAAAGTCCCAGCCTATCCAGCCTCTAGCCGTAACTCAAACCCTCCGTTCCAGGTAACATCCTGATAAATCTCTCCTAAACCCTCTCCAGCTCAATAATATCCTTGCTGTAGCAGAGTGATCAGAATTGGACACACTACTCCAGAAGAGCAGGTTTAAGATGGAGAACAGTATCAAAAGGTAACAAGGGATAGTATTAAGATAGACAATTGACCATGGCCTAGCTCCATGTAGGAACACGCTCCTATGTTTCTTTGTTAAGCAGAATCATAAACCTAGGAACAAAATCAGCATCAGAAAGCCTGCCAAACCCAACAACCAACCCAGCCCCACTCAATTCTCCAAAGAGGCATAACAGTTGTGGTTGTCTTGTCTCATGGGAGGTTTGTACAAAGGAACTCTGAAAGCAGCAGGTCTCTCCTGCCCATTTTTCAGTTTGAATTATGTGGTTATCAACCAGGCACATTTTAATTGTGAGTCAGATCATGCGATGCGAGAATGACAAATCTAACCAAGGTTACGGTTTTGGCAATGAGAACAATTTCAAGTATGCAGTTCGTAACTGGGAATCACAGGCTGGAATTTTTAAAACACATCAACAGCTACGCTTGCTGTTCAGAATTTGCTCACTGTATCTGTATCTCACTGTCACAGATACACACTGTATCTGTATCTCACTGTCACAGATACACACTGTATCTGTATCTCACAGTCATAGAGACACACTGTATCTGTATCTCACTGTCACAGAGATTTAGTGCACTTGTATCTCACTGCCAGTTGGCCGAATGGCTAGTTTGTGATGGAGTGTGATGCCAACAGCGTGGGTTTAATTCCCATCACTGGCTGAGGTTACCATGAAGGACTCTCCTTCTCAACCTCTCCCCCTTGCCAGAGACAAGGTGACCCACAGGTTAAACCACCATCAGTTGTCTCTCTCTCTCTCTCTCTCTAATGGGAGAGCAGCCCTCTGGCCTGGTAGAACTAAGGCAACTTTGTCTTTTATTTCTATTTTATTTTAGAAATATACTCTATTCATAAAGATCTTAATGACATTCATGGTCATTAGAGCAGTTCGATTCTGTACACAGTATTCACATTTGCAGAACAAACAAACCCAAAGCAGTCCTTACTTATAAAAGTATTATATTTTCATGTATTTGAGGCACCAAGATGATCTAATAACTGAGCAGACCCCCATTTAACTTTGGCAGAAAGACCTCAGCCAGTGGTCTTTCTCCAGTGCACCTTGCTACAGCTGCCCCAAGATTTAGTGAGTCCCCCAGCACATTGCCCTGTCTGAAACACTCAGTCGAGGTCAACTCCTCGTTCTGGGACACCAACAGGTTTCTGGCAGACCAAACAGCATCTTTCACCGAGCTGATGGCCCTCCAGGTGCAGTCGATGTTTGTCTCAGTGTGCGTCCTGGGGAACAGACTGTAGAGCAAGGAGGCTCATGACGTGGTGCTGCTTCAGACGAACCTCAACGAGAACCACTGCACCTTTCTCCAAACTGTCTTTGCAAAGGCACTGTCTAGAAGGAGGTGTGTGACAGCCTCTACCACCAACCCCTGCCCCACCACAACGACAGCGTGTGGTGTAGACAGACCGGGTCTACGTGAAGGATCTCACAGGTAGGGCCCTGCTCGCCACCAGCCAAGTGATGTCTTGGTGCTTGTTGGAAAGTTCCGGTGATGTGGCATTCTGCCAAATGGCTTTGACAGTCTGCTCAGGGGACCACCCGACAGGATCCATCCTGTCCTTTTCTTTCAGGGTCTCGAGGGCGCTATATGCTGACCACTGCCTGATGGGCTTGTGGTCAAAGGCCCATTTCTTTGTGAATTTCTGCATGAAGGAGAGGTATTACCAGACAGCCCAACTACTTGGAGCATTCCATGGCAATGAGGCCAGTCCCACCAGGGACAGGGAGAACCTCAGTACGGAGTGACACCCTGTTTGCGTACCGAGGGTCTACACACAGCTGGATGCTGGCACACACAAAGGTGGCCAACTGGGTGAGAGCAGCATTGGGTACGTTCTTGCCCCCACTCCCCTTATCCAGAGTTTTGTATATGGTATTCCTGCAGACACTGTCCATGTTAGATCTCCAGATGAAGTGAAAGATGGATCAGGTGATTGCAAAATGGTGCAGGTTCTGGGCTAGATCTCTGCCACATCCCTTTATCTTTTACTTTATTATTTTGAAAATATGCTATATTCATTAAAAAAAAACTTTCTACACACATGACACAAACACAGCTCAGTTCTGTGCAGTAGCATGTCAAGAAAACAAACAAACATTAGAAAACAAATAAACTGCAGATGCTGTAAATCAGGAACAAAAACAGAAATTGCTGGAAAAGCTCAGCAGGTCTGGCAGCATCTGTGAAGGAGAAAACAGAGTTAACATTTCGGGTCTAGTGACCCTTCCTCAGAACAGTTCTGGGCTGAGCTTTTCCAACAATTTCCATTTTGTTCCCTAACAAACATTAGAGTTTGACTCTATCCAAACAAACTGAAGGCATCTCTTACATTTACATGCATTTGAGACGCTAGCAGGGTCTGATAACTGAATGGACCCCCATTTACCTTTTACTGACACAGAAAGATCCAACATCTGCAGGTGCTCTAGCATGGATACCTGTGTGGCCCTGAGACAGTGTCATCAGAACCTACAAGTGTCACAGTGACCCTGACACATCCACCTGTCACAGAGATATTTGATATTTATTGTTAAAACACACACTACAAGCCATGGTAAGCCATTAAAAGTTAAGCTTTTAGCAACTGTAAGACAGATGGAGGTAATTTGCCAAGAAATGGGATTTAAACACAGGCAATGCTGTCTGAGCGCTGCAAGAGAAGAAAGGCAGCTTATTATAGCAGGTGTTCCACTGACAATAGGTCTACCCTAAGGCTTGTCAGAACTTCATTCTCAATTACAACCAACGCTTTAGCTGTTTAGTTTTAACTTCCAGCGGCTACAGGTTAGTTTCAGAGTAAGACGTTGTGCTGAGGGTTATTATCTGAAAGCTGTCAGCAAACAGCAGCTTAACAGGTGGGGAGGTGGGGGAATGATGCAAATGGGTCAGTGCACACCCGCCCTCGACCTTTTACCCTTCCATTCGTGACAACAGCCTCCGATACCCCCTCCCCAAGTCGGTGCATGAACTAAAACTCCTCACCTTTCAGGTATTCGTGCATCCGTTGGTCCAACTGGGTGGAAAAGTTCAGACCCATCGCTGCCAGGGAGAGAGGTGCAACTCGCTGAGAGGGCTGGAGTGGGGAAACTAGAGGGTGGGGTGGGGGCGTTGCTTCCGAGCTGGTTGCTGAGTGATTCTCACTCAGAGTCTCATTCCGAGTCTCCCGAAGGGTGAGGCAGAGGAGCTGTATTTGCCCAGCATCGCCCAGCGCAACCCTCACCGTCAGAATGAGTCAGGGCACGAAAATGTAACAGCATCTCACATTACCGCGGGCACTGAACGTGTTCACCATCCTCCCCTCCGGATGTTTTAGGGCAGGGATGAGAGGCATGAGATGGCACCCCTCAGTGGTACAGCCTCTCTGTCCTGCCCTCAGTGCCCCAAGTGTACTTCACACTCTCTCTGGCTGCACTGAACTGAGCTCCCTCTGGCGAGGGCAGGGCTCGGCTTTAAAGTCGACCACAGTGACTGGGGGTTGGAGGGAGTTACTTTCTGAGGATCTTCACAAATCCAATCAGCTGCGGGATCCCAAATCGCAATGGAGTGGGATCCACATCGGCACCTCGAGGAATCTGCTGGTCCACCTGCTGCTGGAATGTGGCCGGTTCACATTCTCCCCACCCCCTTCATCAGCTGATTTTTTAATTTAGTGAGGTTTTTGCTCTTGCTGACACACCGCAGGCCCTTTGCTCTGTAGGATGCTGCCCTGTTTCCAACAAAAACAGCAGAGATGACAAAGTGCGGAGCTGGGTGAGCACAGCAGGCCAAGCAGCATCTTTGGAGCAGGAAAGCTGACGTTTGATCCCAGCCTCGGTAACTGTCTGTTAGAGTTGGCACATTCTCCCCGTGTCTGTGTGGGTTTCCACCGAGTGCTCCAGTTTCCTCCCATAGTCCAAAGACATGCAGGTTAGGTGGATTGGCCATGCTAAATTACCCATAGTGTGCAGGCTGGATGGCTTAGCCATGGGAAATGCAGGGTTACAGGGATAGCATGGGGTGATGGATCTGGGAGGGGATGCTCTTCAGAGGGTCAGTGTTCACTCGATAGATTGAATGGCCTGTTTCCACAGGGGAGGTGTGGCATGGTGGTTAATGTGTTTATGAGAGAGAGAAAGAGCATTTGTGTGTGATATCCCACTGTCTAGCCACCCTTTATTTACACATGGAGAGTCCTCGACACTGATCTGGCTCCCTCAGGGCCAGCTCTCTGTTCACTCCTGCTTACATCTGTCAGCCGGGGCTCCCTGATTGTTCCAGGTTAACAATCAGGGACCTCATATTCTCTGAGGTCCACCTGTTAGGATAGATGAGAACTGGCAAGTTTTGAATGTACACATCCATGAAACAACAACTTGTATTTGCACAGTGCCTTTAAACTCCCAGGATGCATCATGGAAACGCGGAACACAGGAACAGGAGTAGACTATTCAGCCCATTGAGCCTCCTGCACCATGTAAAATGGCCTTGGCTGATCCTCTATCTCAATACCATGCTCACATACACTCCCAATGCTTCTTGCCCAATACCGTTAATCCCTAGGCACCCATCTATTTCTTTCTTAAATAGTCTTAGCCTCCACAGCGTTCTGTGATAGAAGAGTTTGAGAGGTTAAGCTGCCTTTGATTGAAGGAATTTCTATCCATCTCAGTCAGAAAGGCCTGCCCCACATCCTGAGGCCATGCCCCCCGTGGTCTGGAACCCCAAGGCTAGGGGACTCATCATCTCTGCATCCAGCTTGTCTAGCCCTGTTGGAGTTTGATACATTTCAATGAGCTATGCTCTCATTCTCGTAAACCCCAGACCCAGATGAGCACAACCTCACCTCATACAACAAACCTGCTATCCCAGCAATAGTCTGATGAACATTCATTGCTCTCTGTTCATGGAAAGTGTATCTTTTCATAGGTAAGGATACAAAAATGATTACCTTATTGCAAAGATCCATGCATTCAGGTATAGCATCTTTAGACTTGTCTTTTTTGACATTTTGGCACATTGTTTTACACTACTAGCACTTGTTTCCTCAACCTTTCACTTTTGTTTTCGACTTTCCTTTCTTTCATTCCCAAATATGTTTCTCTCCCTCTTGTGTCCCCGCTTAGGTACCCAACAGGATAGCTGATCAATACCTTGGTCAAAGAAATTCAAATGGTATTATCATTACCCAATCCCCCATTATCAACATCCTGGGGGTTACCATTGATCAGAAACTGAACTGGACACATATACTGTAGCTACAGCAGTGGGTCAGAGCCTGCAGCGAGTAACTCAACTTCTGACTCCCCAGAGCTGATCCACCATCTACAAAGCATGGCCAGGAGTGTGATAAAATGTGCTGTGAAGAGATAGCCTAGCTAAACTATTAATCCAGAGACCCAGGTAACGTTCTGGGGACCTGGGTTTGAATCCCAGCAAGGCAGATGGTGAAGTTTCAATTAGAACAAAATTCCAGAATTAAGATTCTAATGATGACCATGAACCCATTACTAATTGTCATGAAAAACAAAATCTGATTCACTAATGTCCTTTAGGGATGGAAACTGCCATCTTTACCTGGTCTGGCCTACACGTGACTCCAGACCCACAGCTATGTGGTTAACTCTCAAATTGCCCTCTGGGCAATTAGGGATGGGTGATAAATCTTGATCTAGCCAGCAACACTACATCCCGTGAAAGAATAAAAATATATTCCTCATTTGCCTGGATTAGTGCAGCTTTAACTGCTCAAGAAGCTTGACACCATCCAGGACAAAACTGCTGAATTAGAGCAACTCAATCTGCCACTGATGCTCAGTAGCAGCAGTGTGTAACATCTACAAGATGCACTACAGAAAGTCACCAAGGCTCCTTAGTCAGGACCTTCCAAACCTGAGACCTTGACCAGGTAGAAGGACGTGGGCAGCAGACACCTGGGAACACCAAGCCCTGCAGATTCCTCTCTGAGCCACTCACCACCCTGATTTGGAAATATATCACCATCCCTTCACTGGAATTGGGTCAAAATCCTGGAACTCCCTCCCTAAAGGCATTATGGGTTACTTGGAGGCAGGCACAGGAGTCATGGCCCTGATGCCATTCCTGGCCTGACACCTCCAGCCTAGCCCCTAAACATCTTGGCACTGCGCCCCCCCCCCCTCCCCACGCAGCGCAGCAGCACTCCATTCCCCACCCAGCTCAGTGGCTTTGTCCTCGCCACCTGCAGGCAATGGCCCTTACCCCCTTGACTCAAGCACAGCAGGTCCTTGGTTGGTGGACCCCGGGTTTAAACCCCATCGACTGCAATGGTTACACCCAACCACCTACTCAAGGGTAATTAGAAATGGGGCAATACATGACGTGTAGCCAAAGCTGCTCACCTCCTGTGAATGAATTTAGGGCAGCATGATGGCTCGGTTGTTATCAATGCCAGGGACCGGGGTTCGATTCCAGCCTCAGGCGACTGTCTGTGTGGAGTATGCACATTCTCCCCGTGTCTGTCTGGGTTTCCTCCAGGTGCTCCGGTTTCCTCCCACAGTCCAAAGATGTGCAGGCTAGGTGGATTGGCCACCTAAAAGAGCCAAAATGCTCTTCAGAGGGTTGGAGGGGACTTGATGGGCTAAATGGCCTGCTTCCACACCGTAGGGATTCTATGATCCTATGAATCAAATAAAATAGGACTTATGGAGTTCTTAAAGAGGGGGAAAGAGAGTTTAGAGCCTTGTTAGTTGAAGGCAAAGTCACCAGCAGCAGAATGATTAATAAATGAATGAAGCCAAAGCACTTGATGTTAAGGTTAGAGTTAATGCTGCCGTAATGTATAAGACAGTCCCTGCTGGAGAAACTCAGCAGGTCTGGAAACATTCTGTGGCGAGAAAGCAGAGCTAACATTTTAGGTTGTCTGCTCTTTCTTCAGAATGGATGGTAGTTGGGAAGGAGTTGTTGTATATGCTGAAAGTGGGGTGAGTGTGGGAGGGAGTGAACAATTGGTAGAGATGGAATCTATAGAGAGAGCGAGAGAGAGGGAAAGACTGGCATTTGGGCAGATAAAGGAACAGTGGTGAGCTGGAGAGAAAGCTAAGTCTGCCAATGGGGACATTGGCTGTTCTGAAAGCAGCCTATGTCATGACAGGGTGTGCAGAGATTGAGTAAAGGACTTGGGTGAAAGTGTTCAGGCCCTGAAGTTGTTGAACTCGATATTGAGTTCCGCACGTCAGCAGGGTCCCCGAGTAGAGCACTGAGCTTCGCTAGAACACTGCAGCAAGCCTGAGACAGAGATGTTGTCCAGGGAGCAGGTTGTTAAAGTGGCAGGCAACTGGAAGCTCAGGGTCTTTTTTGTGAGCAGAACGTAGATGTTCTACAAGGCAGTCACCCAGTCTACACTTCATTTCCCCAGTGTAGAGGAGACCATCTTGCGACCAGTGAATGCAGTAGGGCTAGTTCATGGGAAGTGCAGGTGAAGTGATACTTCACCTGGAAGGTGTGTTTGGTCCCTTGGATACTGGGGAGGGAGGAGGTAAATGGACAAGTGTTACACCTTCGCTGGTTGCAGAAGGTGCTGAGGGGCTGTGGGGGTGTGGTGGGTGGAAGAGGAGTGGACTAGAGTGCCGGGGAGGGAACAGGCCCAGTGGAAGGCAGATGAGGGAGGTGAGGAGAACATGTGTCTTGATGCCTGGTGGTGGAATCCCGCTGGACGTGGCGGAAATGGTGGTTAATGATGCTTTGGATGTGGATGCTGGTGGGATGGTAGGTGAGGACTGGGCGGGGGGCACTATCGCTGTTGTGGGACAGAAGACAAGGGGTGAGGGCAGATGAAGGGGAGAAGGGTCAGACATGGCTGATGGTCCTATCAACCACAATGCTGGGAAATCCCCTGGTGAGGAGGAAGGTGGACGTTACTGAGCAGCTTCCCGTGGAAGGTTGATCAGAAAAGATGCGATGGAGACGGAGAAACTGGGGGAGTTTACAGGAAGCAGGGTGTGAGGATGTAAAAGTGTGGGAGATAACAATAGTAAAGTCTGTGGGTGCCATTCCCACCGGTAATCATTGCACATTCTTCAGCTTAGGCTCAAGTTTTGACTGACTCTAGAAAACCACAAAGCTTGTTGCATTTTGCTGCTGACAAGGTGTAGAGCACGTATGCGTAAATCGATAATTAGGGTTTAATAGTAAATGATTGCATAAACAAGGCATGTGTTTATAAGGCTGGGCAGTGTGATCTAATTGATGTCTTTAAAATAATAGAGATTTAAGTAACACAGGCACATGGAGACAGCTTCCTCTGGTGGTTGGACCAGAAGGAGGGGGAAGAAATTTAAAAATAGAGTTACATCATTTAGCTTAAGGCTGGAGACACTTAGCACAGAAAAAAAAAAATTTTGTAATGTGGGATCCTCTTTCCCAAGAGGAAGATTTCAAACAACTGAAAATTTCAACGCAGGGTTTTAGCTATTGTTGCTGGCTAAGTCAGTATGGAGCAAAGTGGTTTTGAGTTGCAAATTCAGCCCCTGAATAGTAGGACAAGTTCAATAGGCTGAGTGGTCTTCTCCTTTTCCCACATTCCTCACTGTCAGACTTTCATTTTCATTTTATCTAAGGCATGAGGCTGTTTGCTTGCGATGGACCTGATGCCATACATTCCTGGCACAAGATTCAAATGCAGAAAGACCTGGACAGCATTCAGGGATGGGCTACATTTTTTTATTCATTCATAGGATGAGGGCATTGCTGCCTGGCCCTTCATTTATTGTCCATCCCTAATGGCCCAGAGGATGTTTATGAATCACCCACATTGCTGTGGGTGTGGAGTCACTTGTAGGCCAGACCAGGTAAGGATGGCAGTTTCCTTCCCTGAAGGGCATTAGTGAACCAGACGGGGTTTTCCCAACAATCGACAATGGATTCATGGATGCTATTAGACTCGTAATTCCAGCTTTTTTAAAAAAATTGAATTCAAATTCCACCATCTGCCATGGCAGGATTCGAGCCCGGGGTTCTCGGGATGTTTCCTGGGTCTCTGCGTTAACAGTCCCAGCGATAATACCATTCAGCCATCACCACCCACCCCGCCAAAGAAAGAAACATTCATGCTGTACACATGCCAGCTAATGACCATCTTCAACCAGAGAAAATCAAATCATCCTCCCTTCACACTCAATCCCATTACCATCACTAAGTGCCTCCATAAATATTGATGTCTTGAGATTCACCATTGAGCAGAAACTAAAATGGACCACCATCTAAGTATATGTTGCTGGAGCAGATCAGATGCTGGGAGTTCTGTGGAAGTAGTTCACCACCTGACCATCCCCCTGATGCGCACCCCCCCCCCCCCCGAATTTGACTAGCACCAATAAGACACAAATCAGGCCTTTCTCTGCTCATTCTCTGCTCTTTTGCAAAAGGAATTGTTTGAAAACGGTTAGAAAACTGCTCCATATTAAGACAGCTTTTGTTTGTTTTCTCTCTTATGAATTCTCAGTGTGTTCTGAACTGCCAAAGACAAAGCACAGATTCCTAATCCCATTGCAACTCGCCCTCTATTACACATTGCTTCATCCTTCAGCTTTAAGTCATACAAACACTGATATTTAGCCAAAAAAAGTAAGATTCAGCCCACAGTCTCTGACTTGTTCTGGTAGCCACTGTATGAAATGGCTACTCCAGTTTAGTTTCTAGTCAATGATGATCCCCAGGATGTTGTCACTTGGGAATTCAGGGATGATAATGGCATTGAATGTTAAGGACTGATAGTTAAGATTCTTTCTTTTTGGATATGGTCATTGCCTGGTACTTTTGTGGCACAAATGTTACTTATCCTTTGTCATCCCAAGTCTGGTTTTGTCCAGGTCTTGCTGCATTCTGACATGGACCATGTCCGAATCTAACAAGTCATGAATGGCCCTAGACATAGGATACTACCGTGAGGCACTCTTGTAGCTGAGATGACTGTCTTCCAACACCACAGCCATCATCTTATGTGCCCAATATGACTCCAAGTCTTCTGGCTGAAGATTATTGCAGGTTCTTCAGCCTTATCTTTGTACCAATGTTCTGAGCTCCTCAATTATTGAGGATGAGGACACTTGTGGAGCATCTTTTCTCTAGTAAGGTGTTTAATCGTTCGCTACCATTCATGACTGGACGAGACTGAGGCTTAGATCTGGTCTGTTGGTTGTGAGATTACTTAACACTATCACTTGCTGCTTACACTGTTTGGTGTGCAAATAGTCCTGTTTGGTGGCTTCACCAGGTTGATACCTCATCTTCAGGTATGCCCGATACTGCTCTTGTGAGGCTTTCCCAAACTCTCCATTGAATCGGGGTTGATCCCCTGGTTTGATCGAAATGGATGATTGCGGGATATGCTGGGCCATGAGATTACAGATTGTGTTGGGAGTATAATTCTGCTGCTGATGATCCACTGTACCTATGGATACGCAGTCTTGAGTCGCTAGATCTGTTCTAAGCCTATGTCACTGAGCGCAATGACAGATCCACACAACATGATGGAGGGTATTCTCAATGTGAAGGCAGATCTTTGTCTTCAGTTGGATTGTGTGGCAATTAGTCTTACTGATACTGTCATGAATAGATGTACCTGTACAGGGCAGGTTGGCGAGGATGAGACCGAGTATATTTTACCCTCTTGTTTCCTTCCCACCTGCCGCAGACCCAGTCTAGCTGTTATTGTCCTGTTGAAATTGACTAGCTCAGGCAGATCCCCCACCCAAACTACATTCTGTTGTGACCTTGTCACCCTCAGTGGTTCCTCCAAGTTGTGTAATAGATGATCTTGGTGATGAAATGGACATGACAAATGACTCCATGAGTCTGGGACAGTGATGAGGGGATGGTCTAGGCAATGCACTCATCTGGACTATATGCAAGAAACAACAAACTAAAACAATACTTATCTTGTATGAGAAGAGAGTGCTGATTGGTTGACTAAAGGACAGATAGGTAGGGATGCAGCTTTTGAAGTGCACCAGGTAATGATGGCTGACAAGTACCAACTTATTAAAATCTTAAACCGGCAAGGTTGACATTGGTTAGTCAAGGAATTGCCCCAAAATAAACCAAGGAATGGCTGTCATCTATTGTATGGAGTTGCAACGTGTCTTTCTTTTTGTCTGCAATCAGTGAGTTCGTGTGTATGAACATATGCAGTTCTGGTACACACAAAGGAGGACTGTTTTCCTTTTACTCTGGTATTCCTTGCAAATTATCCTGATGAGTGCAAGATGAAAAACTTCAACAGAATATGTCTTCTTTTCAACACTAAGTATCAATGATAAAGGCAGTACAAATGGGGACAGGGTTGGGCAGGTGCATATTCAAACTGCTTGAAGATGGTAAGGCAGGCACAACAACACCTCTCCTTCCTCAGGAGGCTAAGGAAATTGCCCCAAAATAAACCAGTCTGCAAGGACTCTCACCAACTTTCATAGACGTACCGTAGAAAGTACTCCATCGAGATGGATCATGGCTTGGTATGGCAAGTGCTCTGCCCAGGACCATAAGAAACTGCAGAGAATTATGAATACAGCCCAGTCCATCACACAAGCCAACCTTCCATCCATTGACTCCATCTATACTTCTTGATGCCTCGGGACAACATCGTCAAAGACCCCTCCCACTACATTTATAATCTCTTTGAACCTCTTCCATCAGGCAGAAAATACAAAATCTTAAACACAGGTATCAGCAAGTTCAAGTACAGCTCCTTCCCTGCTGTTATTAGACCATAAGACCAGAAGACATAGGAGTGGAAGTAAGGCCATTCGGCCCATCAAGTCCATTCCGCCATTTAAATCATGGCTGATGGGCATTTCAACTCCACTTCCTTGCATTCTCCCTGTAGCCCTTGATTCCTTCTGAGATCAAGAATTTGTCGATCTCTGCCTTGAAGGCATCCAACGTCCCGTCCTCCACTGCACTCCGTGGCAATGAATTCCACACGCCCACCACTCTCTGGCAGAAGAAATGTCGTCTCATTTCAGTTTTAAATTTACCCCCTCTAATTTTAAGGCTGTGCCCATGGGTCCTGGTCTCCCCGCCTAACGGAAACAACTTCCCAGCGTCCACCCCTTCTAAACCATACATTATCTTGTAAGTTTCTATTAGGTCGCCCCTCAACCTTCTAAACTCTAATGAGTACAATCCCAGGATCCTTAGCCGTTCATCATACGTTAAACCTACCATTCCAGGGATCATCCGTATGAATCTCCGCTGGACGTGCTCCAGGGCTAGTATGTCCTTCTTGAGGTGTGGGGCCCAAAATTGGACACAGTATTCTAAATGGGCCTAACTAGAGCCTTATAAAGCCTCAGAAACACATCGCTGCTTTTATATTCCAACCCTCTTGAGATAAACGAGAACATTACATTCTCTTTCTTAATTACGGACTCTACCTGCAAGTTAACCGTTAGAGAATCCTGGACCAACACTCCCAGATCCCTTTGTACTTCTGCTTTACGAATTTTCTCACCATGTAGAAAATAGTCCATGCCTGTATTCTTTTTTCCAAAGTGCTAAACCTCACATTTACTTACATTGAATTTCATCAGCCATTTCCTGGACCACTCTCCTGAACTGTCTAAATCTTTCTGCAACTTCCCCACCTCCTCAGTATTACCTGCCTGTCCACCTATCTTTGTATCATTGGCAAATTTCACCAGAATGCCCCGTCCCTTCATCCAGATCATTAATATATAAGGTGAACAGCTGCGGCCCCAACACTGAACCGTGCGGGACACCGCTCGTCACCGTTTGCCATTCCAAAAAAGAGCCTTTTATCCCAACTCTCTGCCTTCTGTCAGACAGCCAATTCTCAATCCAAGCCAGTAGCCCACCTCAAACACCATAGGCCCTCACCTTGCTCAGCAGCCTCCTGTGAGGCACTGTATCAAAGGCCTTTTGGAAGTCTAGATAGATAACATCTACTTGTTACCTCTTCAAAGAATTCTAACAGGTTTCTCAGGCACGACTTCCCCTTACTAAATCCATGCTGACTTGTTCTAATCTGACCCTGCACTTCCAGGAATTTAGAAATCTCATCCTTGACAATGGATTCTAGAATTTTACCAACTACCGAGGTTAGGCTAATCAGCCTATAATTTTCCATCTTTTGCCTTGATCCTTTCTTAAACAAGGGGGTTACAACAGCAATTGTCCAATCATCTGGGACTTTCCCTGACTCCAGTGACTTTTGAAAGATCACAACCAACGCCTCCGCTATTTCCTCAGCCACGTCCCTCAGAACTCTATTAGACTGCTGAACAGACCTCTCAAACCACAAATGTTTATCTTTCTTTTTGAGCACCTTCTCTGCAGCTGTATCATTGCATTCCTCGCTCTGTTCTATTACCCTAATTCACATTGTATGGTATGATCTGATTGTACTTCATGCAAGATACATGTGACAATAATAAATCAAATCAAGCTAATAGGTCCATCAAAAAAGTGTATCTAATGTGCTTTGTAAATGGGGACTGTGAACATAAAATGAAGGGAACTAAGTGAAAACTTTACAATTCACTATTCAAGGGAAATCTCTTCATCCAAACAGCAGTAAAAATGTGGAACTCAGGAGTGAATAACCCAGATGTATTTAAGGGGAAATAAAACAAGCACGAGACAGAAGGGACATAGGGCTGTGAGCATAGACCCAGTTGAGAAATGACAAGAGGAGACTCAACTGGGGCATAACAACAGAATGGATTAGTCAGGCCAAAGGGCTTGATTCTGTACTTTATATCTTACGAACTTCTACGTAAACCTTCAGCCTGAGCATTGCAAAACATTGAGCTCCAGATTTTTGGAAAAATGTCAATTGGGAACAGTACAGAAGAGTGATACCAGGGACTTACCAAGGGAATTTGGTTCCATGGAGAGATGAGGGAAGTTGGGGTCATTCTCCTTGGTATGAAACAGGTTAAAAGGGAGACCTCAGCCATATTCCAAATGAGGAGTAGGGCCCAGACAAAAGAGGAATAAGAGAACTAGTGCAGAAATAAGAGTAAATATTTTCATACAGGGGTCTGAAAAACACCAAATGAAAAAATGGGGAATCTGGTTCCGTAAGAATTTTGAAAGGATAGGTATTTGAGGAGAACTAATTTTAATTTCAATCTTTCAAAAAGGAGTGATGAATGGCCTTCTGTGCACTGTAGGAATCTTTGGTTGGATCTTCTAGACTTGTTATATGCTCACAGGTTGGGAACTACTTCCAAAGACCTGGCCTCACTTATCCTAGCTGCACACACTCGTCTTGGGAGGTGGTAACGAGTCACTTCCACACTCTCCACCCGGTTAGGGATGGTGGGTGAGACACCAGGTCAGAGGCGCAATACTGAAATGGACATCAGCTGCTTGTATGGCTTATTTCCTGCCCTCCCAGTAATGCCTGTCTCATTTCACATAGCTCAATGTTGAAGTTTTAAAGGGATTCTCTGAAGCATTTTGGAACATTACACTCCCCAGTATACGGTTGGTTGTATCCATTGTGAGATGAACATACAAAGTCACACCAAGAAACTGACAAAAATCTTCTTGAATCAACACGTTTATTAAACAATTTTCATTTCAACATTGTTATTTATTGCTGGATGGCATCTCATTTAGCAAGAACAAGCTCTAAAATCCCACATCATCCATTTTGTGCATTTGATTCAAAACACATGGCTTTTAGTTACTCCTTTATTGTAAAATTACTCAATTTAAAAACATAAAATATTCTGTAAAGCGCATTGACAGCTGCTGTTTGCAGGGCTCAGGGTCTCAGCACCAGCCTGGAATGCCATTCCAAACATATAGGGAACAGTAGCCATGGAGGGGTGCACACAAAGGTCCCAGGGACATTTCCCACTACATGCAAGTCCACTGGTGCAGATGCGTACCTTACTGCCTGCCTGCAGCCCTCCTGAGCAGTGAAGTTCAGCACAATAAAGCATACTTGCCCGAGCACCTGGGATAGAGCCGTGCTACCATAGGAATTCAAGTACGGCAGCTGAGAGAGACTTTTCTGAAAACAGCACAGCACACAATGGGAGTGCAAAAGTAAAGCTCATCATTCTCCAGCTAAACAAGGACGTAACGCACAGGAATAAATGCACCAAACTGGTGGAGAGGCTTTACATTTTTAATCACTTTCAGCAATTCCTAAAACATGTGTGCAGTTTTTCAACTTGGCCTCTTATTTTTAAAACCCCACCATCGGCCTGGGTTCTAACTTTAGGTCAGACTGCCCTCATTGATAAAATGGGAACTTACGTTCTCTGCTGGGGAATGTCCAGAACAAGGGACTTCTGCTGACATTAGAGAGATGATGTTGAGAAGCATTTCTTCAGACAAAGGGTGGTGTAAATCCGGAACTCTCTCCTCAAAAAGCTGTTGAGCCTCATTGAGGCCTGAAAGATTTGATGGCTAAAACTATTAAGTGATGTGGAACCAAGGCAGGTAGATGGGGGTCAGGATATTGATCCGCTGTCATCTGGTTGAACAGCCTTCTCCTGTTCCAAAGCCAATTTGGTTAATGAGGTGTTAGCTGTACCATGAAGGCATCAACAAATGGTCTCCTAGATTAGCCACAAGTTGTGTTAGATCTTCATGTGCTGTACAAGCATAAAGTGTTTGCTGCCTCAGGGACGGTGAATGGTGCGTGCCTGAACCCAGTTGGATTACTCCTAAGTCACAACCTTCCCTGCCTCAACCCAACTCCATGAATTTTGCAACTGCACTGCCAGGTAATCTGTGGCCCTAACACACCACAAATTGGTTCCTCATTTTTGTAGCTTTAAAGAAACAATTCTCACACAAGACAGTCGATGAATGGTATCCAGTCAAATCAAATATAACAAAATACCCTGTAATCTTCAGCTTTTACAAGTGCTAACCAGCAAAGGCACCTTCTGGTTTCGTTATTTTCCAGTCCTCGGACCCGCAAATGAACTACCGACGCAGGTAACAACCTGTCAAAGGCCTCCTGCTGCAAGCAGAAACTAAACTGTAAGCTGAAATGTGTGGAAAAACTGATGGGGAAGTCAATGCAAGGTCACAGGATAACATGTTTAACTCCAAGGTTTACTAAACAGAAAAGTCTTAAAAAAAAAAAGTGTTGCACTTTTAACTGAACATCTCAACACAGGGCAGATATCCTGCATGGTAACAAAGCCAATTTTGAAGTCAAATTTTGCTAAAATGCATAGTCTAAAATTTTAAAATTCCCCGTACCCCAAAAAATTTCTACCAGAAATTAATCCCTAAAAACAATGAATTGGCTAAATCTGTTACCTTCATTGAGCAAAACTGCATTCAAGCTCATCCACCAATTAACACAAGAGCTATTAGTGCTAACCAACATCCCATGATGCTCTGTGATGAGGGTCAGGACAACTTTAGTTTCAAATTCAGCAGGGTTAGAGTCTGGGGGGTTGACAGTCCCTATTACAGAGGAATACATCTCCCTTACTGAACGTGAGGTGAAACAGAGGGATAGATACTGTGCATGGGCAATAAGTAGTGGGTCTAAATAAGAATTAGCAATTTGCACAGGCCTGATGGCCGAAGGGCCCGTTCCTGTATTTTGCAGATTTATAAATTGTTATGCCCACATTTACAAAGGAAACTGACAATGTAAACACATCACATTGTAATTACATCCCCCTGCCAGTGGTGATGCTGTAACACAATTGCACACAGGTTAACAAAATGCCAAGTTTACACAGCCAGAATTCCCTGAAAGCGTGGACAAAAGCATTTTGGAAGGTAAGATCTGACCCGAAGTGCAAAGTCCTGGATTCAATAGTCCTTTTTTTGTTCTGCAGGTTCATTTGCCAACATACAAAGTCCCGCAAGTGTGAGCAAGCAGTCAGAACTCCTGCTCACAGGATTTCAAGTTAAGGCTTTCGTTGCAGCTCGAAACATACAAATAATGTCTAATAAAACCTTTAAAAATATACAAGACACAATCCTAGCACCATTAACAACTGCACAGCTTAAAGCAAAATACCCAAGTAATTAACTCAAGAGGGTGTAATTGTAAAACAATAGAGCATGGGGACAGCATTTATAACAATCTAACTGTACCATAAACTATGGGCCCAACAGAAAGATGACCTGGTCACCTTGGGAAGCTACGAATGAACTGTCAGCTACCACCTGATCGCAGAGAGTTGCTCATTTTTGTTTCAGTACTTATTGCTTAATCTCTTCCTGCTTCTTTTGAGCTTTCTTTTAATCTTTGCTTCTCAGTTTCCAATCCTCTGGATGCATACAAGAAAGCTCAATGTTTCCTCTCAGTGTGCACCACAGTGCTTCTTGTGCGCTGTCAAACAGGATTAAGGGCAGGTTTTGCTGAGAGCCCCCTTCCTTTGTTTGAGCAAAACTTCAGTCCCATCGGGTCACAGCCAGGGAGCTTCCTGTCAGGCAAAGTGGCAAGATCCTGGAATAAGCCCGACACTCAGAGCTCAGCTACACCATGGGAAAAGGGAGATTCCAGTGCGGCGTGCATCAGACAGTGACAGAAAGGCTTCAAACACTTCCCAGCCCGAATTTATACAAAACCAGCACTTTTATTTCTAAAACAAACATCTCATTCCTGCTGGCGGTCCTCCTTTCATTTAAAAAAAAAGACAAAATCAAATGAATTCAATTTGGGAAAATGTTAAAAGTGAGGCTGCAGTGGAATGTGTGCAGATAGAAGCTGGGTGTTCAGGGCACATAATCTGCTACCAATGACAGGCACCCATCAGGACGAAGGAGCCTCATTGTTAAAATGATGTAACTGCAGCACCTTGATGTGATATTCATATATCTTCAGGGCAGGGCCTAGTTTAATCGCCAGTCCCGTCAAAACATCATTCCTCTTCATCAGGAGCAGGGACTTGCCATCAATCTCCTGGAGCAAGGAAGATGAAAGATTTTTGATTAACTGACATTATTAGTTGATCAAAATCAGCTGCTCCGTAACTTGCTCAGGCACGGCATGCGGTTGGCCTCAGTTACAGCATCAAACTGTTCTGGGATTCCTGAAATTTACACACACAGAGGGGTAGGAGATGCTTTCTGTGGAAGTCCAGCTGGGGTACTGGATTCCTGTGATTTCCCAAAAGGCAAAGCCATTAAAAAATTTCATACTTGAAATTCAACGTTCTGGACCATCATTTTGAGGTACACATGGCAAATCGGATACATCATTCACAAGTCTTATTTTTATTATTTGCCTACACTTACTGATGGAGGTATCAGAACCCTCTGGAAGGGCAGTCTGATAGTTACTGACAGTCTCTAGAGCTGAGATGGTGGCCCAGGTCAGTTTACTGTACTACCACGGCCAATCCACCCAAGTCACACATCTTTGGACTGTGGGAAGAAACCCGAGCAGATATGGGGAGAACGTGCAAACTCAACACAGACAGCTGCCCGAGGCTGGATTTAAACCAGGGTCCCTGGCACTGTGAGGCTGCAGTGCTGAACACTGAGCTATCATTCCATCCTGTCAGCTTTAGCTAGGGTCAACACGCTGTTCTGTTCCTGTTTGAATCAGCAAGTATTATTTACCACAAAGGGGTCAGTTAGCTCAGCTGGTTGGACAGCTAACTTGCAATGCAGAATGACACGGATCGTGTGGGTTCAATCCTCACACCAGTGCCCCTCCCACCATCTCTAATGAGAGAGCAGCCCAGCAGAACTATGACAACTTGTACCTTTTATTTACCGCAAAATAATTGTTAGTTTCTGACAAATGTCCCCTTGGCCAAGGGAGGCAGCGTTGAGACAATAAGGGGCAAACTAATTAACACCATGGGCAAGTTCAGTCAGCGGGTGCTGGATAAAATCCTGGCTACATTTATCAGAAGCCAGTTCCCAAGAAAAGGTATTTTGTTAACTGTGTCTTTATGGATGCTGTCTTTAGAGCATGCAGCAGGTTGGCTCCTGGGATTTTATGCAGCTCTAGGGAATCCACCATCAGGAGACACAGGCTCAAAAATCCTGGAAGTTGAGATCACTGACAGCTGGAACCCTTTTTCTGAGGAAGGATGCTCTTGCTCCCAAGGGAGTGCAGCAAAGTGTTACCAGGCTGATTCCAGGGATGGCGGGTCTGACATGTGTGGAGAGACTGACAAAGATTGGGATTGCTTTCGCTAGAGTTCAGATAAATAACAGGCATCTCATAGAGGCTTATAAAATTCTAACAGGGCTGGACAGGGTTGATGCAGGGAAGAGGTTCCTGATAGGTGGGTGTGTCCACAACCACAGCTGACAGTACGAGGATTCGGGTAGACCATTTAGGATAGAGATGAGGAGACATTTCTTCACAGAAAGAGTGGTGAGCCTGTGGAATTCATTACCACAGGAAGTAGTTGAAGCCAAAGCACTGAATGTATTCAAGCAGCAATGAGATGTAGCTCTTGGGGTGAATGGGATCAAAGGTTATGGGAAGAAAGCAGGATTAGGCTATTGAGTTGGACGATCAGCCAAGATTGCAAAGAATAGTGGAGCAGGCTTGCAGGGCCGAATGGCCTCCACCTGCCCCTGTCATGTATGTTTCTGTATTTCTAGACCATGGGCTGCAGCAGATCACTGTTCCAAATACTGCCACACGGAGTCAGTATTCCATTCCTCACTCATCCACTATCCCACTGGAGCTAGTGGCAAATGAGGGACATGCGCTTTGTTGTTAAAGCTATTTGAAATACACATTTTTAAAAGCATTTTCTTCCACATTACAGGGGCGCATTCAGAAACGGTGGCTTAATTAGAATCAAATGACGTGCAGGAATACACAGTGGTTCCACACTCACCTGATCCTCGAAAGCAGCAGCCTGCTCTGGGAATCCTGCCTCTTTAAAATAATTCACCACATCAGCAATGCTCCATTCAGTCGGGTCGACAGGCTTCCCATTCTTTTCCATGCTGCTAACAGAGACACACCATTATCCCTTCCTCAAGATGCTGAAATATAGTGGGCTGCACTTCCTTCACCACTAGGCAGCCAGTTAAAATGTAAGAGAGAAGGATTGACAGGGAAGAGAGCAAAAACAAAAAGGTCCTACAACTGTCTTTCTGGTGATTATGACTCGCACTCTCTGTTTGGGACAAGCTGAAGGATTTTTTGATTGCAGACATCCACTCTCAGTCGCCATCCGGCTCAGGGTCAGGGCCCAGACGACCACTCTCGGTCTCTGTCCGGCTCAGGGTCAGGACCTACATGGCCACTCTCGGTCTCTGTCCGGCTCGGGGTCAGGGCCCAGACATCCACTCTCGGTCTCTGTCCGGCTCGGGGTCAGGGCCCAGACATCCACTCTCGGTCTCTGTCCGGCTCAGGGTCAGGACCTACATGGCCACTCTCGGTCTCTGTCCGGCTCGGGGTCAGGGCCCAGATGACCATGCTCGGTCTCTGTCCGGATCGGGGTCAGGGCCCAGACATCCACTCTCGGTCTCTGTCCGGCTCGGGGTCAGGGCCCAGACATCCACTCTCGGTCTCTGTCCGGCTCAGGGTCAGGACCTACATGGCCACTCTCGGTCTCTGTCCGGCTCGGGGTCAGGGCCCAGATGACCATTCTCGGTCTCTGTCCGGATCGGGGTCAGGGCCCAGACATCCACTCTCAGTCTCTGTCCGGCTCAGGGTCAGGGCCCAGATGACCATTACCGGTCTCTGTCCGGATCGGGGTCAGGGCCCAGACATCCACTCTCGGTCTCTGTCCGGCTCAGGGTCAGGGCCCAGACAACCACTCTCGGTTTCTATCTGGCTCAGGGTCAGGGCATAGACGACCAGCCTCGGTTTCTGTGTGGTTCAGGGTCAGGGCCCAAATAATGAGTTACAGTCTCTGTATGGCTCTGGGTTGGGCCCCACATGTTCAGGCTCAGTGTCCTCTGGTTCTGGGTTCAGGCCCCAGACATTCATTCAATGTCAGGCTCAGGTTCAATCACAATCACTGTCTGGATCACACAGACGTTCGGTTACTGTCTCTATCTGACTCTGGATCAGATGCCTGGCCCAAAATGAAGAGCTCTTTTACTGTCTAGGGAAGGGGCACCTTCAGGAAATGGAATACATAAGAATCTTAAGAACAAGGGAATCAGGAAAGGAGATAAACAACAGGAGAGTCATTATAATTAGGGGACTTATTTAAATTGAAAGGGTCAAGCTTAAGGTGTCGGGACACAGTCAGCAAGTCAAACTATTTTATAACGAGTGCATTTTACAGATGTATGGTTTTGATGTGCCACTACAGTGCAGCATGTTTATGTGACATATCCCTTCAAGCATAACTTTAGATGTTAATTGGTTTTGAAGGAGCAAGTTTGAAAGCTGCTTGTAAAATCCTAACTGTGAGTCAGAAGAAATCAGCTTGGTTCACTCTGAAATTTGATGTAGATTACAGATCTGCAGCCACTGTATATTTTTTGTTAATGATGTGTTGGAACCGTCTCTTTAAGGAGGAGGTGCAGTGGACAGGAACATCCTGACCAAATTACGGTAGATCGAGCACAGAAATAGAGGGATTGGACATTGTGAACAAAGCAAGTCAGATACTTACAGCTGTCTGTCTGTGGAGCTGTGTTCTTCAGGGACCATGTCTATTGGCGATGCTGATGGTGTTAGAAGACACGAGGCTCCGCCAACCTCCGGAACTGTTCAGCAAGAGGAAAATACACATATCATACGCTTAACAATTATAGGGAAACGATAAAACACAAAACTTACACATTTTTTGGGCAGCAACTGGTGATCTGGATCACACTGCCCGAAAGAGAAGTGGAAGCTCATTCAAAAATGTTTTTATATGAGGAAATGGGATTAAAACTGGAATATGAAAAACATGCAGGGCCATGACTGGAGAGTGAGGGAATGCAACTAATTCAAAGAGCTAGACCGAATGGCTATTTTCTTTGCTGTTGCTTTTCATAGCCTCAGAAAAATAGGACTGGGTTTCAATAAAACCAGATTAGGTAGGATGGAAAGTACTTCCAATCTCTGCTCTCTCCTGTAGATTTTTACACTGTTTATTATGAGGCATGAACATCGCTGGTAAAACCAGTATTTGTTGAAGGTGGTTGGAGGTGACCACTTTCTTGAACCGACGCAGTCTGTGTGGTACAAGTGGATGGTTCACTGGGCCATTTCAGAAGGTGGGTAAGAGTCAACCTCATTGCTGTAGGTCTGGAGTCACATGTTGGCCTAACAAGGACAGGACAGCAGATTTATTTTCCTTAAGGTACAGGGGCAGTATTATGCTATTTGGCCCATTGAGTCTGCTCTGCCATTCTATCATGGTTGATATGTTTCTCAACCCTGTTCTCCTGCCTTCTCTGTGTAACTTTTCATCCCCTCACCAATCAAGAATCAAGGGCATTAGTGAACAAGATGGGTTTTATGACAATCAATGCTAGTTTCATGGTCATGACAACCAATTTGCTGCCAGTGAGCCTCTAGAAACGGCAATAAGAAACTGGTCACAGTATCTTATTTTTTAAAAGATGGCTTGTTTTTAACAAGGTGATATTGAGTGAGGACCATATAATGGCCAAAGTGAATTCTCCTGCTCTTCTTCAAACAGTACCATGGGATCTTCCACACCCACCCAGAGGAGAAATGGGCTCTCAGCCTAACATCTCATTGAAAGGTGACATTTCTGACAGTGCAGTGTTCCCTCAGTACCGCACTGGAGTGTCAGCCTAGGTTTTGTGCTCCTTTCTATGAAGTGAGATTGAACCCACATCTTCAGAAGAGAGCACACTACCTCCTGTGCCGAGGCTGACATCCCCAAAGTATGAACAGTGTAGATAGAACTGGCATGTATCAGCCTCCAAGCTAGTTTTTAATCTCAGCCATACTCCAATGGCAAACAAAATACTGAAGTTAAATCAGAAACAATGAAAAAATTCAACTGCGCGGCTGTTTTTTTTATAGTAGTTCACGAGTCAGAGTCATTGCTCCCAACAATGTCATTTATATCGACTGCTAATTACCCTCAAAGTGCCAACCGCACTGCTGTGGGTCTGCTGTTACAGACATGCCACAATGGACAGGGATGGCAGATTTCCTTCCCAAAAGGCATTAGTGAAGTACCCAGGTTTTTATGACAATCTGGATAATTTTGTAGATACCAGCTTTGGCGAGGTATAAGCTGAAAAGATGTCTCCCCTTTCTGGGAGAGACCAGACCAGGAGAACCCTTAAACATAAGGGATCTTCTACTTAAGATGGAAAGTCAGTCTTCTTTATCTCTTAAGGGGATAGTGTGTGGAATTCCCTTACCCCAGAACACAGGGTCATGGAGGATTTTTAAGGCTGAGGCAGACAGATTCTTGGCCAATGAAGGAGCCAATGGGTAATGGGTGTCAGGTGGGAAAGTGGACTTGAAGCCACAGTCAGATCCACCAAGAACTTCCTGACTGGTGGGGCAGATCTGACAGGCCAAACAACCTACTTCTAATGGCCCCAAAGGTAGGTGATGGCCGGGTGGTATTATTGCTCAACTGTTAATCCAGAGACCCAGGAAACTTTCTGGGGATCCAGGTTCGAATCCTGCCACAGCAGATGGTGAAATGTGAATTCAATAAAAATCTGGAGTTAGAAGTCTAATGATGACCATGAATCCACTGTTGATTGTTGGGGAAAAACCCATTTGTTTTACTAATGTTCCTTAGGGAAGGAAACTGCCATCCTTACCTGGTCTGGCCTACATGTGACTCCAGATCCACAGCAACATGGTTGACTCTTAACTGACCTCAGTGCAGTTTGGGATGGGCAATAAATGCTGATCAAGCCAGTGACACCCTCATCCCGTGAACAAGTAATAAAAATATTCACACTCCAGATTACTTTAATTAACTGCATTTAAATTGTGGAGCTGCTCTGTTGGGATTGGGATGCACAGATCCCAATCCACTAGCCCAGGTCACTAGGCTAGTAACATAAGCACTACAGTGGCCTTACTAGTTCCTGTGCAACTATCAGAAGAAGATCATACTCAGGCCGCTGGTCAGATTGGAGACGTCACTCCGGCACTGTTTTGGGCAAGAACGCGGTGCTGCTTTCAGGAAGGTGAAGGCAGACTAAAGTGGTAAGCCAGTAATTAAAAACGTGGACAAATTGAACAACCTGGGCTCAAGCTCCCAAACTGCACGGACAACCAAATCACAGTTTTGTACCACTCGGCCTGGACAGCACCATAAATGTCGGAAAAATCAAGCACTTTCAGCTGAATAGTAGCCTTCCAGTTATCCTGCTGCACAGGCTCGCCAGCAACAGTGCAATAAGCATATCACCTCTTGCACTACAGGGTGAGGCGCCATTTGGGCCAGGTCCAAAACTAGCAAGGAAAGTACTTAAGAGAAAAATTTGTCACTTACGGAGTCTGCTACAGAAACACAGCTTTATTTTAACCTGCTATAAAGCTGTCATTATTAATCAGAAACAAACATTCCGGATCCAGCATCGCAGAAGCTGAAGAAAAGATCAAACACTGTTACCGATTCAGAAGCCTCTAACGATAGCTGGTGAGCAGCTTTACTGAAGAAGGCTGTGTGCACAGCTGATTGTACATCATATTCAATTATCATCAAATACTGGGATCAGGAGCCAGCTCAGCTAAATAGAAAGGCACAATAAACTACAGAACATATAACAACAAAGATAACAATCTCTCGCTCTCAATGTCAGCAAAACAAAAGAGCTGATCATTGGCTTCAGGAAGAAAGGAGGACGACACACCCCCAGCTACATCAACAGAGCTGAGGTGGGGAGGGTCGGGAGCATCACCTTCCCGGCAGTGACGGTCACCAACAATCTGTCCTGGGCCACCCACGTTGATGCAATGGTCAAAAAGGCACGGCAATGCTGCTTTTTCCTCAGGAGGCTAAGGAAATGCAGCATACCCATAAGGACTCTTACCAACTTTTACAGATGGACCATAGAAAGCATTCTATCTGGATGCATCATGGCATGGTACGGCAACTGCTCTGCCCAGGACCATGAGAAACTAGACAGTATGAACACAGCCCAGTCCATCAAACAAACCAATCCACTGACTCCATCTACGCTTCTCACTGCCTCGGAAAAGCAGCCAACATCATGAAACACCCCTCCCATCCCAGATATAATCTGTTTCAACCTCTTCCGTCAGGCAGAAGATACAGAAGCTTGAACACACACAGTAGCAGGTTCAAGAGCAGCTTCTTTTCTGCCATTACTGGACTGATCTGTCAAATTTCAAATTTAATGTTGACCTTGCTATTGTGCACCTCCTGTGCAGTTGTAACCTTGTATCTCTTGCTCTGTCTAAGCACCCTTGTTTGTTATGATCTGCCTGTACTGTTCACAAAACATTTCACTGTCCTTAGGTACGCAACAATAATAAATCAAATCAAAAAGGAACTTGCACTTACACAGTGCTTCTAATGCATTGAAACATTGCAAGGCACTTCTCAGAGGGTGCTCTATCAGGATGTGACATCGGACTACATATTATTACAGGTGATCAAAAGCATGGTCAAAATGCTATGTTAGGGTGTTAGGGAGTGTCTTAAAGGAAAAATGAAAGGTCGAAGGGATGGGAAAGGGGTTTTCAAAGACTAGGGCAGTAGGAGGCATGGTAGCCAAGGAGAATTGAAAAAGGTCAGAATTGAGCGAGTGCATTGATTTTGGAACATTGTAGAGCTGGAAGAGATGAGAGTACGGGAGGAAGTTTGATAGCAAGGAAAAGATACCTGAGGCATCTATTCCACCCCCAGCAACAAACTGACTTTGGATTAATAGTTTCGAGTATATTATATCATCAAATGAACTGATAAGTGAATTCAGCAGCCTGTTAAGTCAGGTGTATCCCACTGAAGCACAACACTGAGCAAGATTGCCGACACAAACTTGCTCAATACCAGTCCCCGGAGTCCTGGTACAGACCGATCCATAGTCTGAGACTCCAATGCTGACTTGTGGGTTGCAGGTTAGCAAAACCTGGGATGCACAATATGTTAAGAGTACCCGTTGGTCGATAGGTTGTCTTGGGAATAGGGAATGGCTGATTTACCTCCTGCAGTAGGCCTTGCTACGTGGTCCGTCACCAGAAAAGTCATCCACAGGTAGGTCAATCAAGGTAAGGTGTACCCTGGCTCACACAAGTGGCTGTTTGTTTCTTTACGAACCACAAATATGCAGGGTAAGCTGAACCAGGTAAAAATGCAACAGGTCTGGGGAACTTGATCTACCTTCTGAATATTTAGGAGAATATCCATCCTCCAGCTCTGTGCCACTATGGAATAGTCAAGCACCGATTCGATTGCTTCTTCCTTTCTGGTCTAAATTAAAATTCACAGACATTTCTTGACCTTAGTCGTTCAAGTTTAGCATGCAGAGGGATTCTGAGCAAAGTCCTCCGAAGAGGTACAAGTGGAAACACTGCCTTATAAATTGGAACAGGTTGCAGAGGCAAAGCCTCCCATTCATCAGAGGTAGCAAGATGCTGGAGTCAGAGATAACACAGTGTAGAGCTGAAGGAGCAGAGCAGGCCAGGCACCATAAGAAGAGCAGGCAAGTTGATGTTTCGGATTGGGACCCATCTTCAGAAATGTATAAATCCTCGAAAATCTGACCTAAAATGTCACCGCTTCTTTACAATGGTAAAACCTTTAATTCTCTCAAGGCAGTGACTTAAAAGGAATTTGGGGATTTACCTATACATATTAATCAATTAAAACCCTGAAACTGATTAAAGATTTAGCAGCATCTTAGATTTGTTTAGCACATCCTCATCAGTGGTGTGACCCTTTGATCTTTCACCTTATCAACACCGTTCAAGATCTTAAAAGCTTCAACCGAATTGTCCCTCCTTTTTCTGAACTCAAGTGAAAACAAAGCCAGCTTATCCAAACATCCCTCATAAGTTAACAAGTTTATTCCAGGCATCCATCCAGTAAACTTCCCTTGAACCAGCTCCTATGCATTTACATCCTTCATTAAATAAGGAGTAAAATAGCACACAGTATTCGAGATGTACTCTTACCAATGCTCTGAGTAACATTTTCTTCTCATTCATGTGATGTGGGCTTTGGTTTGATTTATTATTGTCACATGTACCTAGGTACAGTGAAAAGTTCTGTTTTGCGTGCAGTAAAGATAGATCATACCACATATCATCACAAAGAGATAACAGGCGAGGAACACAAATGAGATGGCTGCTGAGAGGGTGCCAAAGAACAAGATCAAAATTAAAGTTAAAGTTTGAGAGGGGGCTAGAGGCACCAGCATTTACTGCCCATCTCCAGTTGTCCTGAGAAGGTGGTGGTGATCTGCCTTCTCGAAAAGCTAAATTTCATTTGTTTTAGCACACCGATAATGTGGTTAGGGAGGAAGGTCCAGTATTTTGACTCAGCATCACCGAAGGAACAGCGACATATTTCCAAATCAGGTCGGTGAGTGGCTTGGAGGGGAACTGACAAAAATTGCATTCCCATGTATCTGCTGTCCTCGTCCTTCTAAATGCTAATGTCTGTGGGCTTGACAGGTACTTTCTAAGGAACCGTGGTAGATTTCTGCAGTGCGTCCTGTAAATAGCCCACACTGCTGCTATGGAGCATCGGTGCTTGACGGAGTGAAGGTTCATGGATGTTGTTTCATAATTGGCTGCCTTCCCACCAGAAAGCCACCAGCAGACCACCTGAATCTCAATTTGGGCAAGGAGATGGTGGTGACACAAGTGGGCATGTCACTTGCTTTCTGTTATCTTTCTTTTACCCCACAGAAAAAAATTAACACGCAGCACTATAAGTAGTTCATCAGTAATGTGTCTCAATCCTGAAACACAATTCCAGCTGAATCACAAAGACAAGAAATGGATTCTCATATCAAATAGGGTGTCATAACTGTGGAATTTACTGCTTCATTTGTAATTTTAAAAAATTAGCAGACAGTCACTTTTGGTCATAGATCAGATTGATGTATCCACATTGCTAATACCCACATCATTTTGGGTCGCCTTTTGTCCAATGTGAATGTCTTGTTAAACATTAGCTATTTGTCTTAAGAAAGGTGGACCAAATGATTCTTGGCAAAGAAAAAAAACAAGTGGGATTGCCTGCATGTGAAACTTGGTGAGATCCACACTTACAGAAATGCAGTAATTCAGATATTTCAACCAAATACATTTATTTATGAATGTAGTGACTGCAAAGTCCCTTTAAATGCTTAACTTTCAGAGAAATAAAGAATCAAATCCTGCATTCTGAGATTACATTATAATCCTGCAAGACCTGTTGGATAGTTTGGCCAGAAGAATAACTTTTAAGTTGATGCAATAACCACATAATCCATATTCATGCAGCACCTTTAATACAGTAAAATGGCCCAAAGCACTTCACAGGAGCCCAATCAAACAAAAACTGTTTGAGAAAAAGGGCTCTCAAATACATAACATGTATGGACAGATGTAGGCCATTCAGCCCGGCAAATACTGGCCTTACTCACCATTCAATGAAATCATAGCTAGTCTGCTGACCCTCAGATCCACTTTGCTGCCTTTCCCCAAGCCCTTAATCCCCGTACTGATCAAAAATCTGTCTTTCTCAGCTTTGAACATTGACTTAATGGCCCAACCCCTTGCAGTAAAAAAAAATTCCACAGATTCATTACACTCTGAAAGGAAACTGCCTCCTCAGTCCTGACGAAGGATTATACCCGAAACATTGACAGCTCCTTTCCTCCAGTCACTGCCCAGCCTGCTGTGTTCTTCCAGCCTCCTGTTTTGTCTACCTTCGATTCCGGCATCTGCAGTTTTTTTTTGACTCATCCCTGTTCTAGCAGGGTGGCACTTTACTCTGAGATTATACCCTCTGGTCTGAGACGTTCCCTTTCTGCATCGACCTGTCAAGTCCCCTTATTATCAATGAGGTCACCTCTCATTCACTTAAACTCCAATTAATACTGGCCTTATTCACCCTGGGCAGCACAATGGCTCAGTGGTTAGCTCTGCTGCCTCACAGTACCCCCGAGTTCAATTCCAGCCTCTGTGTGGAGTTTGCACATCTCCCCATGTCTGCATAGATTGCCTCCAGGTGTCCCGGTTTCCTCCCACAGACCAGAGATGTGCAGGGTAGGGTGGATTGGCCACGTTAAATTGCATGTAGTGTCAGGGGATGTGCAGGCTAGGTGGGTTAGCCGTGGGAAAGGTAGGGTTACATGGAGAGGGGAGTGGGTCAGGGTGAGATGCTTTTCGGAGGGTTGGTATGGAGTCGATGGACTGAATGGCCCGCTTCCACATGCTAGGGCCTCTGTGATAACTCTCCGCATAAAACAAACCCTCTATACCTGGGATCAATCTAGTGAATCTTCCCTGGACTGCCTCCATCATAGCACTTCAGATTCCTTGCAGTAATTGACAAGGTTCCACAATAATAATTGAATTGGCAGACCAATGGATCTGAACCTTCGCTGTAGGAATGAGGTAGCAATATTGGCAACAATCCTGGAAAACTCTCTTCCTATCACCTGGAATGTTTATGTGCACCTACACAGGCACATTAGATTGAGTTCAAGGGCTCATCCAAAAGATTTTGGAAGAGATAGAGGAGTTTGCAGTTGTGTAAGATGATGAGTAATCCTGAAGGCCAGACTAATACTCTTCGGAATACAGGATCAAATCTCACCACAGCAGCTGGTGGAAATTAAACGCAATTCATTTTGAAAATCTGCAATTAAAAACTCGTTAAATATTGACCACAAAACCACTGTCAATTGTGGTAAAAATCCATCTGGTTTACTGATGTCCTTTAGGGAAGGAAATCTGCCATTACCCATTATGGCCTAAATACAACTTCGATGGCACTATCCAAATTCGCAACCTCTAACCTTTCGTGGCACTCCTGTACTTGAGTACATGTCACAATCTAGAAGACTGGCAGATTCACACAAACATGTAGAAGGGTAACAGATTCATGCACCACTAACTGCAAGTTCTCCTCTAAGCCACATACCATCCTGAACTATCACCGTTTGTTCACGGTCACTGGTCAAAATCTTGGAAATCCCTTCCTAACAACATTGCGGGTGTACCTACCTATCATGGGCACTGGGACTAGCATTTTATTTCAAATTTGTGTGATTAATTGCACTTATATTCCTCATCTTCCACAGTGGAACTTGAACACATACCTAATGGTGTAAGCTGGTAGCTTTGAGTAGGATAACCACTATGTTCTGTACTCAATTATGCCCTCATAAGAACATAAGAGATAGGAGTAGGCCATCTGGCCTGTCAAGCCCGCTCTGCCACTCAGTAAGACCGTGACTGATCTTTTCATAGACTTCATTTACCCGCCCGCTCACTATAGCCCTTCATTCCTTCACTGTTCGAAAATCTGTCTATCTTTGCCTTCAAAATCATTCAACGATGTAGCCTCAATTGCTTCACCAGGCAGGGAGTTCCACAGCTTCACAACAGTTTTGGGTGAACAAGTTTCTCTTCAACTCAGCCCTAAATCGTCTTATTTTGAGACGATGCCCCCTAGCTCAAGTTTCACCTGCCAGTGGAAACAATCTCCTGCTTCTACCTTATCTATTCCCTTCATAATTTTATACGTTCCTGCAAAATACCCCCTCATTCTTATAAATTCCACTCCAATCCCTCATGTTATTGTTTATAGTAGATCAGCGATGTGGTAGGAACAACATGCTTTGCGAAGCATTATGAATGATGTAACTTTAGGAAAACTCTGTAACATTCCATCTCACTCTTTAAGATGACAAATTGGTGTAAAGAGGTAGATCTCTATGTTTTTGAAACAAACACAAGAGAGTAATCTCATTCCTTGATGCAACAAATCCAAACAGTTAAAACAAAACTGTTAATTCTAGATAATAAAATGTGAGGCTGGATGAACACAGCAGGCCAAGCAGCATCTCAGGAGCACAAAAGCTGACGTTTCGGGCCTAGACCCTTCATCAGAGAGTAGAGACCAGGAATGGAGAATGTGCAGTTTCTGACTTGTAACAGACAAAGTTTAATTTCAGAAAATGCTATAACAGTGAAAAATATTCAGTCTTGCTGTGTGCTTTGAAGTCTGGAGATAACATTGTGGAACATCTTCCTCTCAAGCCAATCAACCTCACTCTACAGCTAAAGTGCAAGTTGAACATATAAACCTGGGTTGATCTTGGGGTAAGGCAGCTTTTGTTTCTCAGCCCTGGCTCTTTCAGTAAAATTCTCAGCCGAGTCAAAAGGTCATAGGTTCCATTCCACCTCAGGACTCTAACAAAAATTTAGCCCGATTCTACTCCAGTATGGACTGAGTGATCCAATGATGGAGGTGTTATCTTTTGGATGAGAAACTAAGTGAAGGCCTTGTCTACTTTACGAGGTGCAGGTAAAAAGATCCTGTGGCACTACTTTGAAGACGAACAGGCAATTTCTCCCTGGTATCATGGCCAAATAGTCATCCAAAAATAAACACTAAAGGCACAGATTATCCAGTTGATGTCACGTTGCTGTTGCCGGGAGCTAGCTGTTCACAAACCAGCTGCCATGTTTCCTACAACACAATAATGACTGCATCTAGAAAGTATTTGATTGGCTGTCAAGTGGTCGTGGACATTCTTGAAAAGGTGCTATATAAATGCAAGCCTTTCCCTTCTTTCCTCTGGACAATAACCTCACGATGCTGGTGCTTATTGCAGACTCAATGTAATACACACAGTGTTTTAATGTACAAACCACTGATATTTGACACAAACCTCCAGCCTCCCTTCTTTACCAAACACCATCAATTTATTCTGCACTCCTTTCTCTCCAATGTGTTTATCCAGCTTCTCATTAAAATATACTTACTTTAACTACGCTATCCTGGTTCACATTACCGTGAAATTCAGCCCAACAACTCCACACTGGCTGTCCAAAGAGCATCCTACCCTGAATGACCCCAATATCCTACAATCATGCATTTCCCATGGCTAACTTACACATCCCTGGACAGTATAGGCTACTTAACACAGCCAGTCCACTAATGTGAATGTTTTCGGACTGCGGGACAAAACCGGAACACCCAAAGGAAATCAGACACAGGAAGACAGTCGCCTGAGGCTAGAATCGAACCCAGGTCCCTGGTGCTGTGAAGCAGCAGTGTTAACCACTGAGCCACCGTGCCACCCCACTGTCACTCAGACTGGGAAGGATTTTCTCCTGGAATTCACAATTGGAGTTATTACCTTAAGTTTGAATTACGCCAGGTGGAAGCATTTTCTGTAATGTGTTTCCAACCAAAATCCTTCTTAGCAACTTCAATTGGCCTTGTCTGTTCTGTAGAAAACTGCTCCGGCTTGTTCATGTTTTCCAAACAAGTACAACTTCCGCTTCTCAGTTCTGGCATCAGCCCTGTAAATCTTACATGCTCCACTCCAACACCTCCATATTATTTTTGAAATATGGCCACTGGTACCCCAAACATAGATTAACTAAGGTTTTGATGCAAGTTTAATATAATCTCTCTACTTTTTGACTCTACCTCTCTAGAAGTGAAGTTCAGTGCTTGGTTTGTTTGCAAAAGGCTTAAATAACCAATGTCTGGGTCGCATTTTGAGTACGCTTTCCATTTGTCCCTATATATTGCAGTATTCTCTGAAATTATTTCAGATCTCCAGCTTCAAGAAGCCAAGGAAGATGCCTGTGATGTTCTGCACTGCAATGTTAACTACCAATGTCCATAAAACTGAGGTATTGATCACAAACAAAACACCTTCTGAAGAAATCTCATATCAGACTTGAGGCATCAACTCTCCTCTCTCCACGGGCACTGCCCGGTCTGCTGAGTTTCTCCAGTGCTTATCTCAGATACCCCAGCACCTGCAGACTTTGCTTTTACGTAAGTAAAAGCCACTAATTCGCTGTCAGGATGGAGTTTTTAAATCTACCTGAGTCTCTGGGGTCGGTGCTTAAATCTGCCGCTTTCTCCACTGCTTCAAGTTTCGAGTTTGGATTGACTGCAGGAGTCTGGTCTAGCAGCATAGTGTCCAAGCAATTGTCTGCATCGATGGAACTGCAGTCTTTGGACAGCGGAGGATCTGTTCAGAGAGATAAGCCACAAGTCAGTCAACGCATGCAAGATATTTGGAGCTCTAGCTCCCTAAAAGTGGCTCAGCTTATCTCAGCTTTGAAGAGAAGTAGACCATGTAGCTCCTTCTAGTCTGTTCTACAATTCAGTACTATCACACTGATCCTCTGCCTCAACTCCATTCTCTCATCCACTTCGCCCTCTCCCTCAGATCTCTAGGGCAATCAAAAACTCTTTAATCCTGCCTTGAATATACTCAATCGATCAAGAACAAGCACACTGAAAATAAATTACACAGTCAATGGTAGGGCCCTGGTGAACATTGTAGAACAAAGAGATCTAGGGGTACAGGTTCATAGCTCCTTGAAAGTGGATGGTAGACAGGGTGGTGAAGGCGGGTTTCGGCATGCTTGCTTTCATTGGTCAGAGCAGTATCTATAGGAGTTGGGACATCTCATCGCAGCTGTAAAAGACGTTGGTGAGGTCATGTGCAGAATACCACATGTAGCTCTGGTCACCCTACTACAGAAAGGATATTATTAAAGGAGAAAGAGTGCAGATAAGATTTACTAAGATGCTACATGGACTCGAAGGTTTGAGTCATAAGGAGAGGTTGAATAGGCTGGGACTTTTTGCGCTGGAATGTAGGAGGCTAAAGGGTGACTTTTTGGAGTTATATAAAATCACAAGGTAGGCGGCTGACAGCTCCTCCCCACAGTAGGGGAGTCTACAGCTAGACAGCACAGGTTTAAGGTGAGACGGGACAGAAACAAAAGGGTACAGAGGGGTAAATTTTTTCACACAGAGCCTGGAGCGGACTCTCAGAAGTGGTGGTGGAGGCGAGTACAATTTTGTCATTTAAGAAACATTTAGATAGGCACATGGATAGGAAAGGACCAAATGCAGGCAAACTGGACTAATTTTAAATTGCAAAAACTGGATGGCGTGGGCAAGTTGGGCCGAAGGGCCTATTTCGATGTTGCAGACCTCTATAATTCTAAATCAGAAAAATCATTTCTTGCAGTTTACAAATGTGAAAGCTTCAAAAGACAGTGAGTTTATGCATTCATTTCTGGGGCGAGGAGGTTCCAAAGATCCACAACTCTCTGAGTAAAGAAACAATTTCTAATTTCAGCCCTCAATAATCAGTCCTGTTATCCTGAGGCTACGCCCCTGGTTCTAGACTCCCCAGGCAGGGGAAACAAACTCTCGATCTCTACCCTGTCAAGTTCTTCAGCATTTTACATAATTCAATATCATATTACTGAACTCCAGGAAATATAAGATCTGTGTATTCAACTCCTCATCATAGGCTGATCTCCCATGCCAGGAATGATTTTAGGGCATTTTTCTGAATGTTCTAAAAATCAAAACTGCAGACTACCACAGGTGTCACCTCACCAAAGCCCTATGATTATAGCAAGGTTATGTATGTGTGAATGAATAAACGATTGAAAAGAGCTATTTTAATATATCTTTCACATCCTCAGCATGATCTAAAATGCTTCAGAGCCAATGAAGTACTTTTTGAAATATGCAAATACAAACAGCAATGAGATAAACAATGGCTTTTTATTCACTCCTGAGACGTGGTGTCACTGGGCTTGTTGCTCATCCCTCATCGTGCTCAAGAAGGTGGTGAGCTGCCTTCTTGAACCACTACAGTCTATGAGCGGTAGGTAAATCCACAATGCCAATAGAAAGGAAATTCCAGGATTTCGATCCAGTGACGCTGAGGGAATGGTGATATATTTTCAAGTCAGGAGGGTGAATGGCTTGGAGGGAACTTGCAAGTGGTGGTGACCCCATGTATCTGCTGCTCTTGTCCTTCTAGACTGTACTCGTCAGGTGCTTGGAGGGTGCTGCCTGAGGAACCTTTGTGAATTTTGGCAGTGCATCTTGTAGATGGTACGCTCTGCAGCTACCAGGTGTCGGTGGTGGAGGGACAGCATGTTTGTGGATGTGGTGATAATCAAGCGGCTGCTTTGTCCTGGATGGTGTCAAGCTTCTTGAGTGTTGTTGGAGCTGCACCCATCCAGGCAAGTTGCAGTACTGCATCACACTCCTGACTTGTGCCTTGTAGATGGTGGACAGGCTTTGGGAAGTCAGGAGGGGAGTTACTCGCCACAGCATTCCTAGCTTCTGACCTGTTCTTGCAGCCACTGTATTTATGTGGCTATCCCAGTTCAGTTTCTGGTCAATGATAACCATTGTTGCTACTGGAGGACTTGGTGATGGCAAAGCCATTGAATTTCGAGGGGTGATGGTTAGATTGTCTCTTATTGAGACAGTCATAGCCTGGCATTTATGTGGTGTAAATATTACTTGCCACTTGTCAGCTCCAAGCCTGGATATTGTCCAGATTTTGTTGCATTTGAACACAGACTGCTTCAGTATCTGAGGAGTCACAAATGGTGCTGAACATTGCACAATCATCGGCGAACATCCCCACTTCTGACCTTATGATGAAGGGAAAGTCTGAGAGGAAACTGCTTCAGGGTCAGCCTAGGACCCTATTATTTCACTTGACAATGAAACCAGAAGGGACCATAATTGTGAAGCCAGTTATTAATAATTGCCATGTGGAAGTCAAAAGGAACTTAATTACCCAGCGATCAGAGACAGTGAGGAATTTGCTGCCACAGAGAGCAGCTGAGTGTTTATGGGGAAGTCTGACAAGAAATAGAGGCTGAAAGAATTAGATGTATATGTGGATAGGGTGAGATGAAGTAGGACTGGAGGTGGTATACGTGGAGGATAAACCACTAGATCTGGTGGCTTGACTCAGCTGACTCTATGCTGCGTACTCAACATATTTGTGGGAGATGGTGGAGCAGTGATAATGTCACCCGACTAGACTGGGAGCCGAGCTAAGGCTTTGGAAACAAGGGTTCAAATTCCACTGTGGCAGCAGGGTATATTGGGGAGGCAAAATGTTCAGACAACTGGACTGGGATTGGAATCAGAAACTGTCAGAAACTTACATCAACCTCCTTCTGATATTCAGTTCACCAGGTACTTGTCCAAATGGTTTAAAAAAGCAGTTCCCCACCACCACCTTCTCAATGGTGATTAGGAATGACCCACATGCTGGCCCAGCCAATGACACCATACCCTGTGATGGAATTATTTAAAGGCCCAACTGCTATTAAAAATAAATTATGGATCTCACGAAGCTAAGTGTTTAATCTCAAACAGTAGTGTTGGCAGATGATAAAGAACTTTGACTCCCACGGTACTTTGTGAACCCCACTTATTGGTTAATGAATATCTTCCTGAGCATTAAGTGGAATGGAATTTCACCGTGCTGTAAGGACCTGGTTATTTGATGCTTCATGCGGGTGGAGTGCTCCTTCATCCGGTGTGACACTTCAGCACCAGCTAGTCCCAATCTTCATCCCAACACTTTAACTGCAAAGGCAGCCTTCCAAATCCAGAAACTTTATAGGATCATACAGCATGGAAACAGACCCTTCGGTCCAACCAGTTCATGCTGACCATAATCCCCAACTAAACTAGTCCTACCTGCCTGCTTCTGGCGAATATCCCTCCAAACCTTTCCTATCCATGTACTTATCTAAATGTCTTTTAAACGTTGTAACTGTAGCCACATCTATCACTTCCTCTGGCTGTTCATTCAACACATGAACCATTCTCGGTGTAAGAAAATTGCCCCTCATGCCTTTTTAAAAATCTTTCTCATCTTACCTTAAAAATATGCCCCCTAGTCTTGCAAGCCCCCACCCCCTAGGGAAAAGACATCTGACATTCACCTTATGTACATCCTTCATGATTTTATAAACGTCTCGAAGGTCACCCCTCAATCTCCTACACTCCAGTAAAATAAGTCACAGCCTTTCTAGCTTATTTTTATAACTCAAACCCTCCTCTCCTGGCAACATCCTGGTAAATCTTTTCTGAACCGTCTCCAGCTTAATAATATCCTCCCTAAAACAGGACGACTGGAACTGCACAAAGTACTCCAGAAGAGGACTCACCAACACCCTCTGCTACCTCAAGATGACTTGCCAACTCCTATACTCAAAGGACTGAGCAAAGATGGCAAGCATGCTTAACCAACCTGTCTACATGTTACGCAAACTTCAAAGAATTATGTACCTGAACCCTTAGGTCTGTCCCACAACACTTACCCATACTTTGGAGTATGTGTCTGCACTACAGCAACTTGTGCTTCTGGGGCCCAGTGAATTCTTGATTTTGACTGAAGCGCTGGGTGGCACTAAGTCATGTCCCTGAGATTTGTACAAATGGTATAACTGGGAATGTTTACTTTGCACGTTTCTTTGGAAAAGTTTGTTCTCTTTAGAAGTCATTCTCTCTCTCAACAAGTGCACTTTCTGCTAAAGGTGTCATTGTTCTGTTTTGAAGGGCAGACAGTCTACAGCTCTCGAAGGGCATCATCAAACAGGACACGAGCCCACTTTCTAATGCAACACGACACATCACAACACGAGGATAATATTTTAACTGATTCTTTAAATAGCACCACTTCTGAACAGACTCAAAGTAGAATTTAAATCCAGAGAATGACACTACTACATTTTCCCCATAAAAGACAGAGGCAAAATAATTGGGGTGCGGGTGTCAAGGAGATCAAAAGCACATTGTAGACTATTGTAAGATCAGAAATACTAAATAACTAAGTAGGCTCCAGGAGTCCAAACATTTTAATGTGACAAAAAGGGAAATTAACAGGAAAGAAAAAAAAGATTTGCATTAATGTAGCCTCTCAGCCACTGGATATCACAAAGGGTTTTGCAAACAATTAAGTGCTTTTTGAGGTACTCTAATATAGGGACTGCAACAGCTAACTTTTACTTGACAAATTCCCATAAACCGCATGACCAGATCGTTTATTTTGTGTGATATTAATTGGGAGGAAATGTACCCTATAGGATACCTGAAATGCCGAACTCTCTCTGGAACTTGGTGGTTGTGTGTGTGTGTGTGTGTGTGTGTGTGTGTGTGTGTGTGTGTGTGTGTGTGTGTGTGTGTGTGTGGGGGGGGGGGGGGCGGGATTCGCTTCTGTGAGTCCCAATTTGCCTGGGAAACTCCCTCGCCAGAGAAACACCGCCCCTGTACATCGAATGGAAGAAGCAGCGAGGAGTTACAAGCTGCTTTGCTCCTGAACTTGCTGCTGAGCCTGTCAACAGCAAACCTGGGAGAGGAACAGTGGTCGGAAGTGCGGTGAGGAAAGGCAGGGCTGGCATCACACAAGTCACCAGGAGCATTTATCTGGAGGGCAGGAGCTGAGGTGCCAGCAGGGGCTAGAGCTGGGCAACCAACAGTTTGCAGGCTACGGCACAGTCTGGGCATTTATGGAGGCAACGTCTGCGAGAACAAGAGAGACTGTGGCCACCGACTTCACCATTGGCCGGGGCCTGGAGGAGTCAGCCGAAACAGGTCGGACTGGTGCAGGGGGTTTTGGGAAAGGCACAGGCTGGTTTGGTATGCAAGAAGTGGCAGGGAAAGCCGGGTGGGGGGGAGGGCGAAATGGAGGAGACTAGGACATAGAAGTGGAGGGAGAAGATGTGTGAGAATTCTTAAGAACACGGGACATGGGAGGAGGTCATTTCATATGATCGTGGTTGATTGGGTCATGGTCTCAGCTTCACTTTCCCTATCACCCTTGAACCTCTCTTCTGTCAACAATCTGTCTAACTCAGCCTCGAATAAATTCAGTGGCCTTGCCTGCAATGCTCTTTGGTGAAGGAAGTGTCACAGACTAATCACCATTAGAGAATAAAAAAAATTCCTCTCCATCTTAAAAGGGAGACCTCTTAGTCTTAAAATGGGCTCTACAGTAACAGTCTTGCTTACTGACATCCCCCTACTGCACAGAGCTGTTGGTCTTGTGCTGAGAGAAGGCTCACCATGGAGCATTTCTTCAGAGACAAAACCACCCTCTATCTGGCATGTCCGACTGGTGTGGGTGTGGATGAATTCTGAAGAGTGAGTGAGCGAGCGAGCAAGCGAACGAGCGAGAGGGTGAGCAAGCGAGTAAGAGAGAGTGTGCATGATTAACCATTGCCAGCGTGTGTGACGCGAGTACATGCGTGCACGCATGAGTGAGAGCGCGAGTGCATGTGTATGTGTGTGTGAGCAAGTATGTGAGCGTGAGCGCGTGAGCAAATGCGTGACTGCGCATTTGAGTGTGCGAGTTAGTGAGTGAGCACGAGGATTATTGCGTGAGTGAGAGCATACTTGCGTGTGCATGAGTGAGCGTGAGCAAATGCATAAGTGAGCACATTAGCGAATGCATGAGCACGAGTTAGTTAGTGTGTGAGTGAGAGCATGCGTGCGAGACAGCATGCTTGCATGAGTGGAAACAAGCACATGCATGTGTGCGTGAGTGTGAGTGCACGTGTGTCGGCAGTGTGTGACAGACTGCGAGGGAGACAATGAGACACTGTGGGGACCGCGAGAGAGAGAGACTGCAAGTCTGTGTGTGTGTGTGTGTGTGTGTGTGTGTGTGTGTGTGTGTGTGTGCGCGCGTGCTTAACTCACACACCTCTTTGCATCACAGCCTGTAACAGCTGCCTCATCCCTTACACAATTTTAAGGTATTGCTAAATAAAATGTCCATTTAGCAGGAGCAGAGTCGATACTGACCTCTAATGTGGAAATAGCATGTTGTGACTGAAAAGAGACTCAGCTTACACGTCAAATCTATCCCAGGGAAAAAAAACAAATTTAAATAAAAGCTTGAAAATGAAGTGCTGGTGCTGTATTGGTCACACTGAACTTTTATTAGCTTTTCCTTTTAGGTAAACATTTTTTGAAGGCCGATAAACAGGGTCACCTTATACCCCAGTGCGACCTATGTGTTACAATTTATAACATCCCCAGCTGGAATCTTTGAAACACATCAATAAAACGTGCAGTAGCTATTTGAGATTGTGCACATTCAATACAAGCTAATGCCCTCAAGATCCTCTCTGGCATGCACAAGAACCCTTGTTAACAGCCTAGAGGAGAACAATCAGTGTCTGGAATGTAAGACATTATTGCAACTACGAGAGATTGAGCCAAACAATTTCAGCTGAGATGTGAGTGATAATCAATCTTTGAGCTGTGGAAATAGCTAGATAAGCATCAAGCAGGCAGACAGCAACATTCAATTAGATACGAAACATCTGATTCATCTTCCACTCCCAACCACAGAATGCAAGGTTAATAGGGGCATTCTGAACACAGAGGTGAATCAATTTGGCACAGACCAAGTATTTAATCTTCAGATCTGTATGGGGTGCTGTTATTCTTTGCTGGATAGACCACCAGTGGAAGCTTATTCTCAGTCAAGTAAATGTTTCCAAGCTCTAAAAAAAACTTATCCACGGAATACCAGTCATAAAGACTTGCATTAATAAAACACCTTTTATCACCTTAGGCTGTCCCAGGGCTTTTTACAAACAATTAAATCTCAATTTGTTGAAATAAAGTCACTGTTAAAACATAGGGAAAACAATCGTTCTATTTGTATACTATAAAGCCCCAGAAACAGTGAATTGATAATGAGCAGATGTGGGATAAACGTGGCCACACAAGTATACAGAGTTGTAAAGAAGGTGAATGATATGCTTGTTTTTATTGGTCGGGGCACTGAGCACAAGAGTTAGGAAGTGATGTTGCAGATTTATAAGTTTGGTCAGGTCGCACTTAAGTGCATTGGGTTCAGTACCACATTACAGGAAGGATGTGGAGACTTTTGAGAGGCTGCAGAAGAGGTTTAGCAGGATGCTGCCTGGATTAGAGAGTATAAGCTGTAAGGAGAAGCTGGACAAACTAGGCTTGTTTTCTCGGAGGCTGAGGGGAGACCTGAGAGAAGTTTATAAAATTATGAGAGGCATGGATGGAGTTGACAATCAGAATCTTTCTCCCAGAGTTGAAATGTCTAATTTTAGGGAGCATGCATTTACGTTGAGGGGCTAAAGCTCAAAGAAAATGTGAGGGGCAGGGTTTTTTTTTTAAAAACAGAGTGGTAGGTGCCTGGAACATGCTGCCGGGGTAGTGGTGGAGGCAGGTATGATAGCAGTGTTTAAGGAAAGCCTTTTAGTTAAGCACACGCATAAGCAAGGAATGGAGGGATATGGACTATGGGCAGACAGAAGGGCTTAGTTTAACTTGGCGTCACATACACACAACATTGTGGGCCAAACGGCCAGTTCCTGTGCCAGTGGAGTATTGGGGAAATCAGCCCAGAGCACAAGTCCATCGCAGGAATGAAGCTGCACCCTTCTGGTTCAGATCCATAACTGTTGCCTACTGCCTAGTGGACTGGCCATTATACAGATCTCAATAAGAGAGAAGCTGATCGTTGCCACACCGTCATATGGGGGTAACTGGCTGTGCAAAAACTGGCTGCTGAAACACGGACTAATGCGGATTTAAATCGCTTTACTGGTTTTGGAAATTATAGAGTAATTCAATTTGGAATGGAGTCTGCCACCAGTGTTATTCACTTCTCCTGCGGCGCCCATGTACCGAATGGGGGGAAAAAAGAGGCAAATCCATTGTGACTCTAGAATCAGAACAGGTTGGGGCAATGTGTGGCCAACCTCCAGTGCCTGGTTTCTTCAGCACAAACCCCTTATGCATTTACGGGCAGACAGGGACAACAGAGCACAATAGTGAAGAGTGTCTCTCCACAGATGAGAGACTCAGAGTCAGAGCCTAGAAACAGACCTTTCGGTCCAACTGGTCAAAGCCGACAATATACCAAAACTAAACTAGTCCCACCTGCCTATTTTTGGCCTATATCTCTCCAAACCTTTCCTATTCATGTATTTATCCAAATGCCTTTTAAATGTTGTAACCGTACCTATATCCATAACTTCCTCTGGCAGTTCATTCCACACAGAAACTATTTTCTGCGTAAAAACACTTCCCCTCATGTCCTTGTTAAAACTTTCTCCTGTCACCCTAAAAACATGCCCCCTTATTTTGAGCTTTCCCACTCGAGGCAATAGACCCTTGCTGTTCACCTTATCACCTTTTAAACCTCTAAGGTAACAACTCAACCTTCTACACACCAGTAAAAAAATTCCCATCCTATCTTTATAACTCTAACAGTCCATTCCTTGCAACATGCTGGTAAGTCATTTCTGAACCCTCTCCAGTTTAATAAGATCCTTCCTGTAACAGGGCGGCCAGAACTAGACATAGTACTCCAGAAGAAGACTCACCAAAGCCTGTGCACAACCACAACATGATGTCCCAAAGGTCTGAGCAATGAAGACAAGCATGCTAGATGCCTTCTTAATCACCCTGTCCATCTATGATGCAAATTTCAAACAATCATGTAGTTGAAACACTAGGTTTCTCTGATTCTACAACACTTCCCAGGGCTCTACCATTAATTTTACAAGCCCTGCCCTTGTTTATCTCGCATTTATCCAAATTAAACTCCATCTGCCACTCCTCAGCCCATTGACCCAATTGATCAAAATCTCTTTGCGATCTTAGATACCCTTCTTCACTGTCCACTGTACCACCAATTTTGGTGTCATCTGCAAACTTGCTAACCATGACTCCTATATGCTCATCCAAATCATTTATATAGGTAATAAACAAAAAAGTTATCTCAGAACTGATCCCTATGAAACATTGCTGGTCGCAGGCCTCCTCCACCACCACCCTTTGTCACACACCACCAAGCCAATTTTGTGTCCAACTGGCAAGTTCACTGTGAATCCCATGTGATCTAACTTTACCAACTAGTCTACCATGACTTGTGAGGAGGTCAGAAATCACACAATACCAGGTTATAGTCCAACAGGTTTATTTGAAAACAAGTTTTCAGAGAACAGCCCCTGACAAAGTTTATTTTCAAATAAACCTGTTGGCCTATAACCAGGTGTCATGTTATTTCTAACCTTGTCATAGAATTGTCCAGCATGGAAATAGACCCTTCAGTCCACTCGTCCATACCAATCAGATATCCTAATTTAATCTCGTCCCACTTGTCAGCATTTGGCCCCTATCCTTCTAAACTCTTCCTATTCATATATCCATCCCAGATGCCTTTTAAATGTTGTAATTGTACGAGCCTCCATCGCTTCCTCTAGCAGCATGTTCCATGCACACACCACCCTCTGCATGAGAAAGTTGCCCCTTAGGTCTTTTTTAAATCTTTCCCTTCTCACCTTTAGCTTATGCCCTCTAGTTTTGGACTCCCCTACCCCAGGGAAAAGACCTTAGCGATTCACCCTATCCATGCCCCTCATGATTTTATGAACTTCTACAAAGTCACCCCTCAGCCTCCGATGCTCCAGGGAAAACAACTAAAGCCTATTCAGCCTCTCAATTATAGCTCAAACCCTCCCACCCTGGCAACTCACTTGTAAATCTTTTCTGCACCATTACAAGCTTAACAACATCTTTCCCATAGCAGGGAGACCAGTAGTCTTCCAAAAGCGGCCTAACTATCAGTCCAACACCAGCACCTCCACATCTTGACTCATGATGTTTAACTTATTATAACGTGCAGGATTCTTAGGGGCAAACAAAAACAGAAATTGCTGGTAATGCAAATCAGGATTTTTAGGGGAACAGAACAGTACAGCACAGTACAGGACCTTTGGCCGACGATATTGTGCTGTCCTATTATCCTACTCTAAGATAACACTAACCTGTATACCCTTCACCTTACTATCATCCATGTGCCTATCCAAGAGTCGCTTAAATGTCCTTAATGTATCTGACTCTACTACCATCGCTGGCAGGGCATCTCATGTACCCACTACTTGGTAGGGTATATGCAGCATGTTTTCCCTCATGGAAATGTCTAGGACCAGAGGGCACCATCAGAGTAAAGGACGCCCCCATTTAAGCCTTCACTTAGACAGTAGTGAATCTGTGGAATTCATTACCGCAGAAAGCTGCAGGCCGGGTGCTGAAGAATATTCAAGGGTGAGATTGACTGAATTTTACTCAGTAAAGGAATCCAAAAGGTTTACGGAGGTACAGCAGGGTCGTGGAATCAAGAATTAGCAGTACAAGATCTCAAGACGAAAAAAACCCAGCAGATGCTGGAATCCAGGGCAGACATACAGGAGGCTAGAAGAACACAGTAGGCCAGGCAGTGTCTGGAGGAAAGGAGCATTCAATGTTTTGGGTATTACCGAAACCTGAAAAAGGGTTATACCTGAAATGTTGACTGCTTCTTTCCTCCTGACGGTCCCTGGCGTGGCGAGTTTTTCCAGCCTCCTGAATATCTATCTGGAAAGGTACTGAGTCAAAGACCTGCCATAAACATATTTCAAAACCAGGCTTGGTTTAATGGGCTGAATGGCTTCCTCCTGCGCATGTGTACTTCTGCTTTAAGTCTGACACTAACCAGGTAATGTCCCCAATACTCCAAATGCAGCAAAGCATGTAACCCCGCCTACTGAGAATGCCCATCTGATTGGGCATGTTCCCCAGCCACTGACCCCTTATTGGCTGCCAATCATCAGTCCGCCCTTTCATGGGCTGTGCAGGCCATCTATCAAATTATTATCGATGATAATAAAATGTGAGGCTGGATGAACACAGAAGGCCCAGCAGCATCTCAGGAGCACAAAAGCTGATGTTTCGGGCCTAGACCCTTCAGGAGAGAGGGGGATGGGGTGAGGGTTCTGGAATAAATAGGGAGAGGTGGACCGAAGATGGAGAGAAAAGAAGATAGGTGGAGAGGGGATAGGTCAGTCCAGGGAAGACGGACAGGTCAAGGAGGTGGGATGAGGTTAGTAGGTAGGAAATGGAGGTGCGGCTTGGGGTGGGAGGAAGGTATGGGTGAGAGGAAGAACAGGTTAGGGAGGCAGAAACAGGTTGGACTGGTTTTGGGATGCAGTGGGTAGAGGGGAAGAGCTGGGCTGGTTGTGTGGTGCAGTGGGGGGAGGGGACGAACTGGGCTGGTTTTGGGATGCAGTGGGGGAAGGGGAGATTTTGAAGCTGGTGAAGTCCACATTGATACCATTGGGTTGCAGGGTTCCCAAGCGGAATATGAGTTGCTGTTCCTGCAACCTTCGGGTGGCATCATTGTGGCACTGCAGGAGGCTCATGATGGACATGTCATCTAAAGAATGGTAGGGGGAGTGGAAATGGTTTGCGACTGGGAGGTGGAGTTGTTTATTGCGAACCGAGCGGGGTTCTGCAAAGCGGTCCCCAAGCCTCCGCTTGGTTTCCCCAATGTAGAGGTAGCCACACCGGGTACAATGGATGCAGTATACCACATTGGCAGACGTGCAGGTGAACCTCTGCTTAATATGGAAAGTCATCTTGGGGCCTGGGATAGGGGTGAGGGAGGTGGTGTGGGGGCAAGTGTAGCATTTCCTGCGGTTGCAGGGGAAGGCGCCGGGTGTGGTGGGGTTGGAGGGCAGTGTGGAGCGAACAAGGGAGTCACGGACAGAGTGGTCTCTCTGGAAAGCAGACAAGGGTGGGGATGGAAAAATGTCTTGGGTGGTGGGGTCGGATTGTAAATGGCGGAAGTGTTGGAGGATGATGTGTTGTATACGGAGGTTGGTGGGGTGGTGTGTGAGAACGAGGGGGATCCTCTTTGGGCGGTTGTGGCGGGGGCGGGGTGTGAGGGACGTGTTGCGGGAAATGCGGGAGACAGGGTCAAGGGCGTTCTCGACCACTGTGGGGGGAAAGTTGCGGTCCTTGAAGAACTTGGACATCTGGGATGTGCGGAAGTGGAATGCCTCATTGTGGGAGCAGATGCGGCGGAGGCAGAGGAATTGGGAATAGGGGATGGAATTTTTGCAGGAGGGTGGGTGGGAGGAGGTGTATTCTAGGTAGCTGTGGGAGTCGGTGGGCTTGAAATGGACATCAGTTACAAGCTGGTTACCTGAGATGGAGACTGAGGTCCAGGAAGGTGAGGGATGTGCTGGAGATGGCCCAGGTGAACTGAAGGTTGGGGTGGAATGTGTTGGTGAAGTGATGAACTGTCCGAGCTCCTCTGGGGAGCAAGAGGCGGCGCCGATACAGTCATCAAAGTAACGGAGGAAGAGGTGGGGTTTAGGGCCTGTGAAGGTGCGGAAGAGGACTGTTCCACGTAACCTACAAAGAGGCAGGCATAGCTGGGGCCCATGCGGGTGCCCATGGCCACCCCCTTAGTCTGTAGGAAGTGGGAGGAATTGAAAGAGAAGTTGTTGAGGGTGAGGACGAGTTCGGCTAGGCGGATGAGGGTGTCAGTGGAGGGGGACTGGTCGGGCCTGCGGTACAGGAAGAAGCAGAGGGCCTTGAGGCCATCTGCATGCGGAATGCAGGTGTATAGGGACTGGACGTCCATGGTGAAGATGAGGTGTTGCGGGCCAGGGAATTGGAAGTCCTGGAGGAGGTGGAGGGCGTGGGTGGTGTCAATTTATTATCCCCGCGAATTAGTCACTGTCCGCCCACCTGGATTTGTCAGGCAGGCTGTCAGGGATCAGACCCCTGATTGACCAGCCGAACTGTCCATCAACTTGTCAGTTAATCGGATTGGTTGCTCGAACTATCCTTCAGAAGATTGTCCCCCCCATTCACTGTGCAGGATTGGAGCCTCCACTGTCAATCAAATGAACAGCGCCCTCCCAATTGGCCTGCAGGGCTGTCCATCAATTTATTAGGGGAGGCCTGTGAACCGTCAAGCACCGCCCCAAGCCGTTCCCGGCTCTCAGCTGCTTCCCGATCGCTCAACGGCAGCCATCGACAGACCACCGCCAGCCTTTCACCCTTACCTGAACGGCACCCGGTCACCCTCCAGCGTCAGTGCGTCCCCGCTTGCAGCCCGGGGAGGACATCGCCCCCACCCCCAACCGTTTGGTTCCCCTCCCCCACCCTTCCTTGGCTACCCGGCACCCTCTGCGGCCGGCCCTTGTGCGCATGCGTGGCACTCCAAAGCGCCGGCGCAGACCAATGTCCCAAGGCGATGGCGTTAGTACCCCCTAGAGATTGCAGACGGTATTACACACAAACACTGACGGAAGAGAAATACTTTTGTCATTATTTATGTCATGTTGGTATCATTAGCCAGGCCAACATTTATCACCCATATCTGACTGCCCAGAATAATCAAACCAATTGCTTTGAGCTTGGAGTCACATGTAACCCAGATCACACAACAGCACCTGCCTTCACCTGGTGAAGGAGCAGCGCTGTGAAAGCTTGTGTTTTCACATAAACCTATCGGACTCTAACCTACTGTTGTGTGACCGACATCTTTGTCTGTCCCAGTACAACACCAGCACCCCACCATCAGATTTGGCAAGGATGTCAGGTTTCCTTTCCTAAAGTAACATTAGTGCATCAGACGAGTATGGAGGCAAAAAGTGATTCAATTCCCCAGCATCAACTTCGTCTCCTTCCATTTGCATACTGTGCAGACTGAAGTCAATAACTTCCAGTTTATGACTTTTAAGGGCTTAGTGTCCCTACCTCTGTGCCTTATTTTCCTATTTCTGGACTGGAAGAGGCTATTCAAAGAGGCAAATTTCTCATCCACTGCTCTGATGTTCTTAAAGACCAGGCCACTCTCAAGAAAGATGCACAACCAATTTGTTACCCCATCCAAAAACTGACTGGTCACAAGCTGGGTTATGGATGCTCCTTTGGAATCAAGAATGGTCACCCGGATGTTTTCATTGTGACCTTTTTCTTGAAGAACTAAAGTGTGCATCAAGGACCTCACATACTTAAATTGGAAATTTTAGGACTTTTGAAAAAAAAAAATCCTTTTTCCAGCAATACTGCACATATATTGTCAAAGCATTTTTTGTTAAACTCATCAGGGTACTTTGCATGACGACAAAGTGAAGTGATGAGCCAACATTTGTACTGCATGAGAGGACAGAGCTGATTGGTAGATAAATGGGCTTTGACCAGTAGTAGTGTTGCTATGGAGAATGCACTAAATAGTGCTGATTGACAATTGTTCAACCGCTTTGTTTAAAATTTTGGGTGTATTCTTCATGCCATTGCTGCTAACAATGAGAGTTGACGTGCCAACCAATCAGCACCTTCAGCAGTATAAATGTTTGTTTATTCCTTAAATTAATATTCTTGCAAAATATACTGAAGAGAACAAGGATGAAAAGTTTCAACAAAATCTTCCTTTACTGTAATACTCATTTCTGTAGAACCAAATGACTATTAATACATATTGAAGTTGAGCAAGTGGAGTCCCTCCGCTATTCCCTAATGTGTACAATGACAAACATAGGAAAATTTCAACATTTGCAGATGATACAAAACTGAAACGATTGTGATTTTGAGAAGGCTAGACTTCATAAAAATAAAACACACAGGTTAGTGGAATAGGATGTTAAAAAATACATGCAGACAAAATTAGATGCAGAGAATTGTAAAATACAACCATAAGAAATAGGAACAGGAGTAAGCTGTCCAGCCTCTTGAGCCTGCTCCACCATTAAAAAGGATCTCGGCTGATCTAACACTCATGTTCACTTTCCTGTCCTTTCCCTGTAATCCTCAATTCCCAAATTGACCAAGAAGCTATCTCTAGCCTTTAATATAGTCAAGATTCTGCCCCCACAGCTCTGTGTCAAGGAAGTCCAAAGACTCACAACCATTAGAGAAGACATTCCTCCACATCTCAGTCCTAAATTAGTGCCCCTTTATTCTGAGGCTGTGTGTCTTATGGTCTTATAGTCCTGGACTTTCCCACGAGGGGTAACATTCTCTCAGCACTTATCCTGTCTCGAGCTTTAAGAATCTTTTACGTTCCAATCAGATCACCTCTCATTCTCCTAAACTCCAGTGAGTGGAGTCCCAAACTGTTTACCCTTTGCTCGTAAGTCAGTCCCTACATATCCTCGTGAACCTTCTCTGAACTGCCTGTAATGAATTTATAAGTCAAACATTCAATTCCCAGCCACATCCTGATAAATCTCTTCTGAACTCTCCAGCTTAATAATATCCTTCTTTCAGCTAGAGAGTGATGAATCTATGGAATTCACTGTCACAGAAGGCTGTGAAGCCAGGTCATGGCGTACATTTAAGACTGAGATACATATGTTCTTGATTATCAAGGGGATCAAGGATTATGGGGAGAAAGCAGAAGAATGGGGATAAGGAACTTAATAGCCATGATTGAATGGGCTGAATGGCCTAATTTCTGCTCCTGTATCTTATGGTCTTAATGAAATGATTTCTTTCCTTAAATAAGGGGAACAAAATTGCTCACAGTACTCCAGATGTGGTCTCACCAGCACCTTGTACCGTTGCACAGGGTGGCACAGTGGCTCAGGGATCTGCTGCCTTACAGCGCTGGCGATTCGGGCTCGATTCTGGCTTCAGGCAACTGTCTGTGTGGAGCTTACACATTCTCCCCATGTCTGTGTGTGTTTCCCTTTGGGTGCCATGGTTTCCTGCCACAGTCCAGTTTATGTGGACCGGTCTGGCTAAATTGCCCGTAATGTCCAGGGATATGTAGGTGAGGTGGATTTGCCATGGTAGGTATGGGGTGTTACAGGGATAGGCTAGGGGGCTAGGTCTGGCTGATATGCTGTTTGGAGGGTTGGTGTGGACGCAGTGGGCTGAATGGCCTGCTTCCACACTGTAGGGATTCTATAAACATCCCTATACCTATACTCCACACCCCACACTGTTAGCCTCTTGGATGACCTCCTGGGTGAAAAGTGTGCAAAAGCGGAAAATAAAAGTTACACAATTCTACAGCATGCACACAAATCACTGAAGATAGCAGGACAGATAGAGAGCAGAGTTAATAAAGTAAACGGCATCTTCTATTATAAGGATGGATCAAAGCTAGGACGTTAGGTCAAAATTGTATAGAACACAGAAAGCTTATTCTAGTTTGGCCACTACACTCTAGGAAGGGTGACACCATGAGTGTAGAAGGTGGAAAGATTCTTGAGAATGGTTATAGGGAAGAGGAAGTTCGGGGACTTAGATAAATTTCGACAGTTTTCCTTCGGAAAAGACACAGAAAATTTTATTGCTGTTCAAAATCATGAGGGGGCTGGATAGTACAAATAGGGGGAGAAAAAAAGTGTTCCCATTAGTGGAAGGGCATGAAATGGGAAAAGAAGTGACGGAGACCTAATGGCAGATAGAGGTAACTTATTTTTGCTGGTTGGGTGTTTAAAATTAGGGGGCAGTATTTAAAAATTGGATACAATTACGAATTAAATTTGGAAATATCTCTGCACACAGATGATAGAAACCTGGAATCTTTGAACCATCTACAAGATACACTGCAGAAACATGCCAAAGTTCCTTCGATAAAGGCATCTTCAAGCACACCAACTCTACCATCTAAAATGGCAAGGGCAGCAGATACATGGGACCACCAGAACCTGCAAGATCCCACTTGCAGCCTTACGCCATCCTTACTTCAAATATATTGCTGTCTCTTCAGGGTTGCTGGGACAAAATCCTTGAACTTCCATCCGTAACAGAATTGAGACGGCGCTTACAGCCTGTGGACTGCAGTGGTTCGAGACGGCCCCTCAACACCAGCTTAGAGTCACAGAGCACAGAGTCATACAGCACAGAAACAGACCCTTCAGTCCCACCAGTCCATGCCAACTGTAATCCCAAACTAAACTAGTCCCACCTGCCTGCGCTTGGCCCATATCCCTCCAAATGTTTCTCATTCATGTATTTATCCAAACATCTTTTAAATGTTGTAACTGTACCCTCATCCACCACTTCCTCTGGAAGTTCATGCCTTACATGAACCACTCTGTGTTAAAAAAAAACAAAATGCCCCTCAGATCTGTCTTAAATCTTTCTCCTCTCACCTTAAAAATATGCCCCTAGTCTTGAAATGCCCCATTCTAGGGAAAAGAAACCTGTCATTCACCTTATATATACCCCTCATGATTTTATAAAGGTGCCAAGTGGTAGGATTTAAGTTGAAGAAGATCTTCCTACACAGTATGGCCAACAGCTACAGTATCTGTGCCTGGTAGAGGTACGTACACATCACAGGAACTCAGGATTACAAGACTATATCATTAAAGGGTTTGTTATTGACTCCAGTTTATTGATCTGTCCATATAAAGGAGACGACAGTGGAAGGCGTCATGCATCTAACGTTCCTATGGAAGCTATTGATTAAAAATAAACAGCCAGCATTTGGGTAGCAACCGAGCATGTAATGTTGTCATAGTTACCCCTTGCTTCAGATACTCAGACATTGCCTGTAGTGTTCAGATTGGTATTGAATAGGTCAATATGCAACATGCAATACTTTGAGAGCCTCACATTAGAACATCAAGATCAAAATCTACTTCAAAAAAGTAGCAAGACATGCTGGGAACTGAGACTCTTTTCATGAAGTTGAGGGCTTTGGGGTTGTTAATGTTGGGATATCCCTCATCTCGGTAGATAGTCAGCTGGTTAAAACACCATTAGATCAAATGGAACAGTCTTGGGGTAACCCTTTTGTGATTTCCATTCTCATACATTACCAAAAGCGATGGCTAGCCCAGATGAAGGATTTGGCAGATGAAAGTTTATTGTGGAAAAATGTGAATTTGTCAACTTTGGCAGGAAGAATAGAAAAGCAACATGTCCTTTAAAAGGAAAGACTCTGTAGAACTCTGAGGTACAGAAGGATCTGGGTGTCACAGAACATAAATCCTCACAAGTTAATCTGCAGGCCCAGAGAGTGATTTTGAAGGCAAACAGAAGGGATAGGAATATTAAATGCAGGAAAGTTTAGTGTAGTTGTACAGGGCCTTGGTAACATTGCGTTAGAGTACTGAATTCAGTTTTGGCCTTCATAGTTGCAAGAGGATATAACTGCAGTTCTGAGAAAGTTTAATTGATTCATCCTGGGATGGTGGGGGGGTGGTGGAGGTTATCCTTTGAGGTAATATTGATATGTTGGGTCTACATCCATTGGCGTTTAGAAGAATGAGGTACAATCTTATTGAAATGTAGAAGGTTTTGAGTGGACTTCACAGCAGCTGGGAAGGAAAGATAGTTTCCCCTTGTGTGGGTGACTAGATCTAGGGGACACCGTTTACGAATAAGATGAAAATAAACAGGAGGAGGAAAATTCGGTTAGAGGGTTGTCAGCCTGTGGCATTCTCTTTGCGAAAAAGTAACGGGAGTAGTGGGTCATTGAACATATTCAAGATAGAGTTAGATTAATGTTTTATAGACAGAAAGGCGAGGGTTACAAGGTGATGGGTCAGACAGGAAGGTGCAGTTGAGACCCCAATTAGATCATTCGTGATCTTCTCAAATAGTGTGGCAGGTTCAAAGGGCCAGATAGACTAATACTGCTACAAGTCCTCATTGGAATCATGGAATCAGCATGGTGACCCAGTGGTTAGCACAGCTGCCTCACAGCGCCAGGGATCCAGGTGTGATTCCAGCTTCAGGCGACTGTCCGTGCGGAGTGTGCATATTCTCCCCACGCTTGTTTGGGTTCCCTCTGGGTGCTGTGGTTTCCTCCCACAATCATAAAGATGTGCAGGTTAGGGTGCATTGGCCATGCTAAATTCCCCGCAGTGTCCAGGGATGTGCAGGCTGGGCAGGTTAGCCATGGGAAATGCAGGGTTACAGGGAGAGGGCAGGATGGTGGGTCGGGGCGGAATGCTTTTCGGAAGACCTGATGGGCCAAATGGCTTGCTTGTATGCTGTAGGGATTCCATGATTCTGAGCCCTAGGGTCCCAAGCTGACCAAAAGGTGGAGACCAATGGCAACACGTCGAGCCAGCATGTTTGGCAACAACAGCACACATTGGAGGCATCCTATAGGTGACAGGGACCATGGAACCAAATTCACCATGCTAACCAGAATGAGACAGCACCGGGGTGAGATCAAAGGCTGGGAGTCCCAGAATCAATCCAAGCCAAATTGAGATTTGTCAATGCCCTACTGGAACTGGGGAGGAGGTCAGCTCTTTGTTCATATCCATGAGGAGCTGTTAGGAAAATGTGAAAGGTGTCCCCTAGAATATTGGAGACTTAGTTGACGGACTGACTGGATGATGGGCTAATATCTGTGGAGTTCCACCTCAGGGGGGTGAAAGCATGGGTTAAAGTGATTCACGACGGAGCAGATTAATGAATATGCTTGGAATGTTCCCTACCTTCGGCCATTTTGGCTACTCCCTGCGGGCAGGTCAGTTGATCACATTCATCATTTTGTATCTAAAAAGGAGAAATGCGTCAAAACAGCTTAGCACGGCCACTGCACAGACAGAACTGATACCCCTGAGGCTTTTCCCCATACCGTAACTTAACTTCAATCCTCTTCGGTGTCTAGAATCTGAACCCCCTCCGCGCCCCCCACCCACCCCCCTGGACCCACACAGGCCGTCTACAGGTCAGGGACACTCCCGAAGAGGTGAGAGGCAAAAATTAAGGCCACAGTTTGAAAAGGTGATGGTGGTGGACAGGTAGAGAGAGGGAATGATCACGTTTCAGAGGAAAAGAATGATTGATCCTTACGCCTTACCTGTATCTAATCACCCACAAAAAGCCCACGCCTTCATCTCCCATCTCACCCTCCTAAAACATCCATCCACTCGAATTCCTGTACCATTCACATGCCCCTCCTGTGCTCTAACCATCTGACCCAAACACTCCTCTCCCATGCCATACATTCCCTCAACTTCCTCCCAAACAGTTCCTGTTTGTTGCTTTTCCCTAATGTCCATCTCATTGAGTGAACTACCCCCAGGAGTGGGCAGGGGGAACAGAATTACATCAGAGAGAGAGGGAGAGGGGAAAAAAGAAAGACCACCTTTCCCTCCCAACATTACAGGAGAATCACAAATCAGTGAACCAGCACTCACATCCTCCATCTGCTTTGATCCCTCAGTGGAATCAGAGAGCTCAGGTCCTTGCTGTTCATTTGTGACTGGCTCAGGTTCGCTCTCCCCTGCAAAGTGAAAGAAAGAAAAACAAAATAAACGCAATCAGTTGTGCTGTAAACCCCAGTTAGAGTCCATGTCCTGCATCTTACACAGAACATAGAACATTACAGCACAGTACAGGACCTTTGGCCCTCGTTGTCACGCCGACCTGTGAAACCAATCTGAAGCCCAAGTAACCCACACTGTTCCATTATCATCCATATGTTTATCCAATGACCATTTAAATGCCCTTAAACTTGGTGAGTCTACTGTTGCAGGCAGGGCATTCCACGCCCTTACTACTCTGAGTAAAGAACCCACCTCTGACATCTATCCAGTATCTATCACCCTTCAGTCTAAAGCCATGTCCCCTTGTGCTAGCCATCTCCAATCAATGAAAAAGACTCTCACTGTCCAGCCTATGTAATCCTCTGAGCATCTTGTATGTCATAATTAAGTCGCCTCTTAACTGGGGTTTACAGCACAACGGAATAATGAAGAATGGCAGCACATTTCCAGGCACAGGAGGGTCAGTGAAGAATACACAGATTGATTCAATGCAGGCCCCTCAGGCCCTGGGGGAAGGAGGTGGATCATATAGGGCTCAAACTGCAGAGCGTTTGTTCATTCAAAAATCTAGGCGAGTTCCAGAAAACACAATTGGCCTGTACTTCCAGAATAGATACAGGTTATTGAGCCTAACCGCTGGTGCTTATACCCATGAGCCTTCTCCCACCGTAAACTGCCTCACCTCCCCTTACATTATTAAGGGTTGCAGGCATCACTTATCACCCATCCCTATTTTTCCGTCGAGAGGGTGGTGTTGAACTGAGTTTTTTTCAGTGTCATCGGGTCAAAATCCTGGAATTCCATTCTCAACAGCCCTGAGCCTGTCCGCACAGCACACTGACATCAGCAATATAGTTCCAGGTCAGGAAGGTGTGGGGCTGGGAGGGGAACTTACTTAGAATCCTGACAGTGTGGGAAGAGTCTATTCGGCCCATCAAGTCTGCACCGACCCGTCAAAGAGCATCGCACCCAGACCCACGGGCCCCCCACCCCCGACCCCATCCCATCCCCGTAGCCCTGCATTGTCCAGGGCTAAACGACTTAGCCTGTACATCCGTGGGCACTACAGGGCAATTTAGCAAGGACAATCCACCCAACCGGCACATCTTCTAGGAAGGAAACCGGAGCACCCGGAGGAAATCCACACAGACACAGAGAATGTCCGTTTGGAGTTTGCAGAGTCACCCGAGGCTGGAATCGAAGCCAGGTTCCTGGTGCTATGAGGCAACAGTGCTAACCACACCATCCAGGGACAGTCAACCCCTGTATCTGCTACACTTTTCACATCTAGGTGGCTTACCTGTTTGCCCCTACAGACATCTATACTATTCACCTTGCACACTCCTTGTGTTAACATATTACCCATGGTCATCACTATCTGAATTCCCAAACGGATTTATTAGTGACTATCTTGTGTTTATTGTCCCTAGCTTGGACCTCTCCAGAAGTAGAAGCATCTTCTCCGCATTAACCTTATCAAACATCTTTGCAAATTTAGAAATCTAAAAATCTCTACTAGGTAGCCCCTTGGTTTCCACTTTTCCCAAAGGAGAAACACCCCTCCAGTTCAATCCTTCCTAAATGGTTAGGATCTCTCAGGCCTGCTATCTTGTTTTCACCATCTGCAGTGCTCTGTATACTTTGTGTAATAGAGTGATCAGAGCAGTGATCACAACTCCCAAATGTGGTCAAACAAGTTTAAGTTCTTCATTTTTGGAATTCTACTTCTCCAGCAGCACTGCGCTTTATTTGCAGTTAAGGTCTTTTGAGTCTGTGTTGCTATTTGTAGTGATGTGTCTCTACATCCCCAGAACTTCTGTTTCTCACCCGTTAAGGCTCTTATTTCCCACGGAATAGCTTCTTACTTGCTTTTCCATTCTGGTTCCTTGGGATCTGGGCCTCACTGGAAAGGCCAGCATCTGTTGCCGATCCCTAAGCAGAGCAGCTTGCTGGCCTTAGGAGTCTTAATTCAGGATTCTCTTCAGGGTAACACACAGGTTTAGTTGGCAGTTAGGAAGGAAAATGCATTGTTAGCATTCATTTCAAGAGGGCTAGAATACAAGGGCAGAGATGTAAGGCTCTGGTCTAATTGAGTTTGGAATATTGTGGACAGTTTTGAGGCGTGTACCTAAGGAAGAAGGTGCTGGCATTGGGGGGAGTCCAGAGGAGGTTTATGAGAATGATCCTAAGGAAGAAGGGCTTGTCATACGAGGAGCGGTTGAGGACTCTGGGTCTATACTTGGACTTTAGAAGGATGAGAAACACCTCATTGAGATTTATAGGATGCCAAGGGGACTTCATTGAGTAGACATGTACATGCTTCCACTGGTAGGAGAGGCTAGGACCCAAGGGTTACAGTTAGAGTGAAGGGCCAACCCTTTAGAACGGAGTTAAGTGGGAATTTCTTCAGCCCTGGGGTGGTGAATGTGTGGAACTCATTACCACAGAGGGCACTTGAGGTCAAGTCACTGAGTGTCTTTAAGAAAGAGATAAATGCGTTCTTGCTTGGTAAAGGGATCAAAGAGTACAGGGAGAACACGGGAGATTGGTGTTGAGAAACACATCAGCCATGATTGAATGGTGGAGCAGCCGAATGGCCTAATTCCGCTCCATATCTAATAGTCCCATCACATCACTGTGGGTCTGCAGTCACACGTAGGCTAGACCACATAAAGGAGGGCAGATTTCCTTCCCCAAGGAGATATGAGCAAACTAGATCAGTTTTTTGCAATAAATTGCTGGTGGTTGTCATGGTCGCCAGTATTGAGACTAATTTTCAATTCCAGAATTACAAATCAAATGTAAATTCCTTTATGTGCTGTGGTTGGACTTGAACCCATGTCCCCTGGATTTTAACCTCTAGGCCAGCAACATCACTATTCTGCTGTCCCATCCTCCGAATAAATACTCCAAGAAAGTTAACTCCCAATTCATCCGAACCATCACAGTGTGATATCATGTTTCATTGAGTTGACCCGAGATATGAAATCAGATTGTTGCACAAGAAACTGCAGCTGACAGTCCCACTGAAGGGAGGGGAACACACCCCCAATTTCCAGTCATGTCACTCCATTTAATTAGGTAAGGAAGTAGTTTACCTGGACCAGTCTAAAAAGGTCTGGTTAGGCCCCAGCTGGTGCATTGCATCCAATTCTGATCATCCTACTTTTGGAAGGGAACAAGAGACCCTGGAAGGTGTGGAGAGGATTTACCAGAGGTGTGGGAATTTGGCTTCAAGGTTAGTTTGAAGAAGCTGTGGTGGCAAAAAGGAGAAAATCGAGTGAAGATGGGTCTAGACCCGTCAGCTTTACAGCTCGGCCTGCTGTGTTCATCCAGGTCTACACCTTGTTATCTCAGATTTTCCAGCATCTGCCATTCCGACTATGTCTGGCTTGAGGTGGGAGGAGGGGATAGGTGGGAGGAAGAACAGGTTAGGGAGTGGGGGACGAGCTGGACTGGTTTTGGGACGTAGTAGGGGGAGGGGAGATTTTGAAGCTTGTGAAATCCACTTTGATACCATTGGGCTGCAGGGTTCCCAAGCGGAATATGAGGTGCTGTTCCTGCAACCTTCGGGTGGCATCATTGTGGCACTGCAGGAGTGCCGCAATGAAGCCACCCGAAGGTTGCAGGAACAGCAACTCATATTCCGCTTGGGAACCCTGTAGCCCAATGGTATCAATGTGGACTTCACCAGCTTCAAAATCTCCCCTTCCCCCACCGCATCCCAAAACCAGCCCAGTTCGTCCCCTCCCCCCACTGCACCACACAACCAGCCCAGCTCTTCCCCTCCACCCACTGCATCCCAAAACCAGCCCAGCTCATCTCTGCCTCCCTAACCTGTTCTTCCTCTCATCTATCCCCTCCTCCCACCTCAAGCCGTACCTCCATTTCCCACCTACTAACCTCATCCCACCTCCTTGACCTGTCCATCTTCCCTGGACTGACCTATCCCCTCCCTACCTATACTCTCCTCTCCACCTATCTTCTTTTCTCTCCATCTTCGGTCTGCCTCCCTCTCTCTCCCTATTTATTCCAGAACCCTCACCCCATCCACTTCTCTGATGAAGGGTCTAGGCCCGAAAGGTCAGCTTTTGTGCTCCTGAGATGCTGCTGGGCCTGCTGTGTTCATCCAGCCTCACATTTTATTATCTTGGATTCTCCAGCATCTGCAGTTCCCATTATCACAGCTGAGAACCTGTTGCGTATGAGTGCGGTGTAAGCAGAGACAGTGGATGAATTGAGGGAAACACAGTTTCAGGACTGTGAGGGTACAGTAGGGATAGGGAACTCAGCAGAATGCTTTAGAGAAAACTAGCATGGGCTTAGTGTGCTGAATAGTTCCTTTTATTGCCATTATGTCTCCAAGGTGGGCATCACACAACAGACAGAACATCTAGCCTGGAGTCTGGATTTGGAATGACTACTCTGACAGCACAGGTCTAGAGTGTAAAACCCATCCACCACCCTTACCTGGTCTGGTCTGTGAGTCTCCAGACCCACAGCAACGTGAGAGGCTTCCAACTATCCTCTGAAAAGGTTGCTCATTATCACGGGCAATTTGTGGCTTCTATAGTGCAGCAATTTAAAAAAGAAATTGCTAAACCATGGGATATGGCATATCTGAGGGATCACTGCACTTTCACAGGATGGTACTGAGGGGAAGCCACCTTTCAGATGAAGCGTTGAACAGATAGACAAATCTTTGATTTAAGTGAACATACAAATCTAATTTTAACTACAGGGCAAAGGAGATGACCCAGTGTCCTATCCAATATTTATCCCTAACTTGCATTTAAAAAATGTCCTTTATCATAGAATCCCTATAAGGTGGAAGCAGACCATTCAGCTCATCAAGTCAACACCAACCCTCAAAGGCCACCCACCCAGACCTAAACCCCTACCTTATCAACATCACCCTACATTTCCCATGGCTAATTCACTTAGCATCCCTGAACACACTAGGCAATTTAGCAAGGTCAATCCACCTAACCTGCACATCTTTGGACTGTGGGAAGAAACTAGAAGAAACCCATGAAGAGAATGTGTAACCTCCACACAATCTCCCAGCAGTGGAATCGAACCCAGGTTCCTGGCACTGAGAGACAGCAGCGCTAACCACTGAACCACTGTGCTGCCCCTATGATCTCAGGATGCCACAAACTGTTTGCACAGTCAGTCAGTACTTGTTTGAAATACGTTAATATGGGACGAACAGCAGTCAATTTGCAGACATCTAGACCTCACAAACATCAAGTTACGATGAGAAGTCGGCTTTACTATTGTTTGAGGGATAAATGTCAGCCAGGATAATGGGGAGTATTGCCGTAAGAAACAGGAGCAGGTCACACAGAGTTCCTTCAGCTTGCTATGCCACTTAAATAAGACTATAAAACCTCAATACTGAGCTTTAAACTCAAAAGACCGTCCTGAAAAATTACCTCTCACTCCAGGATAATTAATCTTGACTTCAACTGTTTCCCAGATTGATGCAGGCAGGTCTGGAATCGGTGAGAATTACTGGCCTGAAAAAATCTGCTGTCAATCCACTCACTTTAAGACCTTTACATGAAACAGGAGTTTTAGGAGGTTGTAAGCTGAAGACCCTATTTAACAACAGGATTTAAATCTTTGTTCCCTTATTTAAAAAAAATTTATTTGTCTGGTTTTTGAAGCTTGACAGTATAAACTCACTTTGTCTGCCATCATGGCTTTAACTGTTGTAACCTCTATTATAATAGCTGATAGGGGTCCTCGTACCACTCGATTTCAGCAGACAGCTCCAATGCTGCACAGGCACCAAGGAGGAGCTCAGGGGAGAACAGAAGATCTAATCATAGATGCACAGAATTCCTACAGGGTGGAAGCAGACCATTTGCCCCATCGAGTTAACACCACCCCTACCCCATCTGTGCATCTCCCAAGGCTAACCCACCTAGCCTGCTCAACCCTGGGCATTACGGGCAATTTAGCATGGCCAACCCAACCAGCCTGCACATCTTTGGACTTTGGGAAGAAACTGGAGCACCCACACAGACACAGCGAGAATGTGCAAACTCCACACAGACAGTCGCCTGAAGGTGGAATCAAATCCAGGTCCGTGGTGTTGAGAGGCAGCGGTGCTAACCACTGAGACAACGTCCCGCCACAGTTTCAGAAATTAGGGTCCAGGACTACGTGCTGAGGGATGCAGTAAAGCTCAGGGCAGTTACCACTGAGGTGTAATGGAAAAGACCACTGTCTAAGGTCTGCTTTAGTAACTGCGTTTGTAAAGTTTATTTATAAAGTATATTTTTGCAATATAACAAAAAAATCAGAAAATGGATGAGACTGCTCTGCACCAACATTGTTAATGCAGTCTCAATTAACAGGTAGAAATAAGAAAGATTTCCACTTGGATCCTGAGTCAGGCAAGGCTGCCCATTCTGTCCTGCCTTGTTTAAGTGATGGCCTCAGCAAAAGGCTCCATACATCAGGAAGGATGTGAGCTCGAGAGGGGTGGCTTTTCTAGGCCGTTGAGGCCTGCAGGTCAAAGCCTCCCTGTACATGCTGTCGCCATTTTCTGCTCAGATCTGCTGTCAGTGCACAGTCGCATGAGCATTGATGACCAGTCTGAACTGCGCTTGGGAGCCAAAAGCGAGGCTATGTTCTTTGGGAAGTGGGGCAACCAATCCTTTACCCTGTTCACCGTCAAGTCAGATTATCTGAAGGTGCTGGGTACTTGGATCAGAGGGGCCAAGGTGTGCACAAAAACCAGGAGAAATGTGTATGTTCAAAGTGAGGCAGAAACTGGGCTTAAGGGAGCACTGCTCCCTCTCCAATGTGGGTAAAAACCTGATCATTAGGAGGGTGTTACTGTTGGTGCTGCTGCAAATCTGGCCCATACCCTGAACATGTGCTTCGGCAGCCACTCTGTCATCTTCCACTTCATTGGGAGGTGAAAGATGGATACCACGCACAATGCCACCCTCATCCTACCACCATCAACCCAGTGAAAGATGCTCTTTGGTCTGACTGAAAATTGTGATCTTCTACTGTAAGGAGTTGACCTTGACCGAGTGTTGCAGACTGGCACATTCCAAGGTCCAGGACTATGTGCTGAGGGATGCATTAAAGCTGCTGCCAAGGTGCAGTGGGGAAAGACCACTGTGCAAAGGTCTTTCTGCCCAAAGCATAATGGGGGTCCATTCCGTTGTCATATCTTCTTGGTGCCTCAAAATGAACATCGTTATGTTAACAAGGTGTAGAGCTGGATGAACACAGCAGGCCAAGCAGCATCAGAGGAGCAGGAAGGCTGGCGTTTCGAGCCTAGACCCTTCATCAGAAATGGGGGAGGGAAAGGGGATTCTGCAGTAAGTAGGGACAGAGGGAGAGGCGGATCGACGATGGGTAGAGGAGAAGATAAGTGGAGACAGACAAGTCCAAGAGGTGGGGATGGAACAGCACCTCATATTCCGCTTGGGAACCCTGCAGCCCAATGGTATCAATGTGGATTTCACAAGCTTCAAAATTTCCCCTCCTCCCAATGCATTCCAAAACCAGCCCAGCTCATCCCTGCCTCCCTAACCTGTCCTTCCTCCCCCCATCCCATCCTCTCACCACAAGCCGCACCCTCCACCAACCTACCAACCCCATCCTGTCCATCCTCCCTGGACTGACCTAATTCCTCCCTACCTCCCCACCTACACTCACGTTTACTGGCTCCATCCCGCCTCTTTGACTTGTCTGTCTCCTCTCCACTTATTTTCTCCTCTTTCCATCTTCAATCCGCCTCCCCCCCCCCTCTCCCTTTTTATTTCATAACTCCTTTCCCCTCCCCCATTTCTGATGAAGGTTCTAGGCCTGAAACGTCAGCTTTCCTGCTCCCAAGATGCTGCTTGGCCTGCTGTGTTCATCCAGCTCTACACCTTGTTACCACGGATTGTCCAGCATCTGCAGTTCCTACCATCTCTGATACAATCGTTATGTTAACTGCGTGCATTGGAAACGCCTTTGTTTTTTGCAACTGTAGAGGAGTGAGAAATGTTAAACGTCCAATCTTTCTTTCCTCTGCAAAAACTGTACAGACATGATTTAGGACATTTGTATGTATTTATAGATTACTTTTATGAAAAATGTATGTTTGAAATTTAAAAACAAAGGCCATATCTGATTCAGGAGCAACCTCAGTCCATTGTGATCCAGCATGGAAATGGGCATGCTTTCACTCTACACTTGGTTGGGTCTTGTCCAATGTAACTCTGCTCTTTCCATATGGGTATAAACACTCAAATTTTAAAAAAAATCATTGGTTGTGAATGGAACATAAACTTTGTAGTGGGTTGAGCTAAGAATTAGGAGCATGAGTAGGCCATTCAGCCCTTCAAACCTGTTCCACCTTTCAATGAGGTCGTGGCTAATCTTCCACTCTCTTTACATTTTGAATATTTAGAAATCTATTGATTTCAATCTTAGAAAGTGCTCAGTGACTGAGTTCCCACGTCCCAGTGGAGCACACTGAGCAAAGAAGTTCCTCTTAGGTACTGTCACAGAAACAGACCCTTCCATCCAACCAGTCCATGCCGGCCATAATCCCAAACTAAACTTGTCCCACCTGCCTGCATTTGTCCCATACCCCTCCAAATGTTTCTTATCCATGCACTTATCCAAATGTCTTTTAAACGTTGTAACTGGACCCACATCCACCACTTCCTCTGAAGTTCATGCCACACACTAACCATTCCATAAAATGAAAAATTGCTCCTCATATCTATTTTAAAATCTTTCCCCTCTCACCTTAAAAATATGCCCTCCAGTCTTGAGATGCCCCCACCCTAGGGAAAGACACCTGCCATTCACCTTATTTATACCCCTCATGATTTATAAGATTAGCCCCTCAACTCCTATTCTCCAGTGAAAAGAGTCCCAGCCCATCTCGCCTCTCCTTACAACTTAAACCCTTCATTCCCGGCAACATCCTGGTAAATCTCTCCTGAACCCTCTCCAGCTTCATAGTACCCTTCCTATAGCAAGGTGACCAGAACTGGACACAGTGCTCCAGAAGAGGCCTCACCAACGTCCTGGACAACCTCAACATAAAGTTCCAACTCTTATACTCAAAAAGGTCTGAGCAATGAAGGCGGGTGCGCTAAATGCCTTCTTAAACATCCACAAACTTCAAAATCTTGAGTGGTCTGCCTCTTATTCGGAGATAATGTTATTATATGGTGTCTGAACAACTTTAAGGCCAAGTTACCTTGACTAGTGCAAATTTCCTGGGAGTATTCTTCACTGCAGTCTTCCTGCAATGGGGCAGGCTCTTCAGAGCAGCCAACATCCCTCGCGTTATTTGAAGAGAGTTGCTCCTGAATAGTCTTGAGATCATCAACATTGAGCTTCATCTCAGCATCAACAACATCCTTGCACTCGACGGTGGGATAACGTAAAGAGCTCTGCTCCACATCAGAAGAGGTTTCAGCCAGTTTGCCAGCAGACAGTTCCTCGGCGAGCTCGTCAGTGGGACAACCTTTAGATGACCTGACAGGATTCTCTTCAGAATCATGGTCATCACTCACAGAGTCAGTGATGAACTGCACCGTGTTGGGTTCCTCATCAAAGGCTTGGCCCCCAAGGTCCTGGTCCTCGATGGAAGCATCTTCATCACTCTCTTCACCATCTGTCGAATCAGCTTCTTTCGATTTCCTGGTCTTCTGTAAAGACACAAAGCAACAAGTACTCAGTGAGGACATCCAATTCACTCTTTGATGCTGTGGACTTCTCACTGAAGCCACATCAGCTATCTACTTACTGTTGATTAAGGAGTGATTTAAACTGAGGTTTGAGGGATGTTTGAAGGATTTGATAGGTTAGACAGGGTGAAACAGCTTCCTCTAATGGAGGCGTCCAGAATAAGAGGACGTAATCTTAAAATTAGAGGATGACGTCAACACACGTCTCCCCATAACACAAACCCCCAACCTTGGTGACATCTTTGTAATTTTTTTCTGAATACTTTCAAGTTTCACAACATTTTTTCTATATCAGGGAGACCAGAATCGAATGCAGTATTCCAAAAATGGCCTTACCAATGTCCTGTACGGCCGCAACATGACCTCCCCATTCCTATACTCAATACACTGACCAATAAAGGCAAGCATACCAAACGCCTTCTTCAGCACCCTGTTCTACCTGTGACCTCACTTTCAAGGAACTACGAGCCTGCACCCCAAGGTCTCTTTGTTCAGCTATAGCGTCCTTGGTTATTTCAACATCCACCCAAGGGGACACACTAGTTTATCTTCTCACCTGATCAATAACTGGAAGTACAGCACATCAAGAGGCCTCAGAACCAATATCAAACAAAATTCAACACCGAGCCATGTGCAATGATACTGGAACAAATGAAAAGCTTGATGAAACAGATCATTTTTTAAGGACAGTCATAAAGGAGGTCGGAACAGGGCAAAAAGATTTTAGGGCAGCAATTCCAAAGCATGGATAGCGAGAGATACAGCAGCTACAGAATATACAGAAGATACAGAATGTTCAAGAGGCCTGGTTTAGATGAGTGCAGGGGGTCTCAGGGGATTATGAGTGGCTGAGGTTGCAAAGGCAGGGAAAGACCAGACTAGGAAGGAATTCGATAACGAGGACCAACATTTTAAAATCGAGATATTGATAGCCTGTAGCCAACGCCAGTTTCTGTGCACAGGGACAACCAGTGGATGGAAGTTGCCCAGAGTGAGGGCACAAACAACAGAGATATGGGTGAGTACAAGTTTATGAAGCATTCAGGGAAACAGGTTGGACCAGAACAGCATTTGAATAAAACACATTGAAAGGTAAAAAGAGAAGTGAAGTGATTCTGAAGTGGACACGAGTCTGTGATGATTGCTGGAAAAGCTCAACAGGTCTGGCAGCATCTGTGGAGAGAAATCAGAGTTAATGTTTTGGGTCCAGTGATCCAAGGAAGGTATGAGAAAGGGTTGCTGGATCCAAAACCAAATTAACTCTGATTTCTCTCCACAGATGCTGCCAGACCTGCTGATTTCTTCCAGCAATTTCTGTTTTTGTTTCTGAGTTCTTACATCTGCAGTGCTTTGGGTCTTTGTGGTGAAGTCACTGTAGGCTCAACTCAAAGGCAGAATGCCAGTTTTCACGCTGTCAATACAGCTTCAACAGCCAGGGAGAGCAAAGTAGTTACTAGGAGGGACTGAATGGAATACTTTTCATTGGACAAGGGCAATTTCTAAAAATTATTTCATCAGATGTGGGTGGTGTCACTGCCACCCTTCCTCCAATACCCTTAAATTGAATGGCTACTCGGCCGTTTCAGAGGGAACATTGGTAAGAGTCTGGAGTCACGTACCCCAGACCCAGGTAAAAATGGGAAATGCCCTGCTCTAAATGAGATTAGTGAACCAGATGGGTTTTTACAACAATCGCTACCCAATGGTCACCATTATCCATATTGTCTTTTACATTCCCAATTTATTAATTAAAACTTAAAGTTCTACCATGGACAGGATTTGTACCAATGTTCCTGAGATATTAATAAATAATTGTTTGTCACAACCTTCAATGGACTCTGGCAGTTACTCGTGATCTACTTGAAGCCAAATCTTTACTTAGGTACAGCCTGACCATCCTAGTGAACATTGTCTGGCACTAATCTTTAGTTAGCTAAAGCGAGACACTATCTACTGAGACCTAGCTAGTTAGTTCAACTGCAATACCTAATATGTTCTAAGCAACATCAAATCCATTCTACATGGTCCGACATCAACCATTAGCTTGCTAGGGTTAAAAAAATGCATTGCCACTGCAGGACATGCAGATTTGAGGTCATTTAAGAGATAAGTTCCCTTTAATTTAAGTGCAGTAAGGACATGCCATTCAGAACACCCTACTACCGGGAATGGGCGGAGTTAGGGGGGGTGGCAGATAAAACATGACAAACTGGATTGTTCTTCCACTAGAAAGTCCAACGCTAATCATTAGTTGAGTCCCATTATTTAAATACAGTCTGCTACTCAGAGTCTTACAGTCTTTTCATAGTCAAATTCAGCACTGGCCATCTGTTAGACACAGTCCTGCATTAACTAGATGGTATGGACTGGCACAAATCATTAGACGTAGTCAGATATTAATGCATGTAACACTTTGACGTTAATCATTAGCAAGGTACCCTCTACCACTGACCAGTGCAACACCAAGCTCCAAACGGATGCAGCATGATACTAACTGGTGCCACAATCCAGTTGGAACCAATGTTTGGGTAGCATCGAATGTTAACCATTAGCAAAGTATGGTCCAATACAAACTGGTAGAGTCCGACATTAACTAGTTGACAGACACAGTGAAATGCTAACAATCTGGTGACATACAACAATAACCTTTAGTTATATGTAGTCTGACACCAATTAATTGGTACATTCTGATGCCAAACATTAATTAGATACAATTTGACACTAACTAATGGGCAATATCCAAACCACCCACTAGTTATAGTCTTACCACTACCCATAGAGTAGATACAGTCCCACACTAAACATTACTTGGATACAGACTGGCACTAACTATGGACAAAGTCTGAGACTAACTATTGAGCTGGGATGATAGTAACCATTATTTGGGCATGTACTGGCACTAATCAGACACCTTCGGGTCCAACCAATGGTCACTTCCTTATTACTGGCCCTGTTTCTCACCAAATGCTAGACAGAGTCCAAAGGACAATACAGCCCAACACTAAGCCACAGTGAAAAACCACAACAATCTCCTCAGAAGCCAGACACAGGATACAACCGATAGAGTACCCTTTGTCATCCAGTACTTCCGAGTGGAGAGACTATGCCACGTTCTTCACAGCCTTCAACATGTCATCAATGATGACGAGCATCTTGCCAAGGTCATCCCTACACCGTCAAAACAACCTTAAACAGACCATCGTTCACCGCTCAGCCTTCAGGGCACCATTGGTCACAACACCACACAACTCTGACACAGCAACTTCTGCAAGATGTGTCAGATCATCGACATGGGTACTACCATCACACCTGGGAACTGCTCCCACCACACACACAGCAGATACTTATATGAGATAGCAGGAACTGCCGATGCTGGAGAATCTGAGATAACACGGTTTGAAGCTGGACGAACACAGCATGCCCAAGCAGCATCAGAGGAGCAGGAAAGTTTGACACTTTGGGTCTGAAGAAGAGTCTCGACTCGAAACGTCAAACTTTCCTGCTCCTCTGATGCTGCTTGGCCTGCTGTGTTCATCCAGCTTCACACTGTGTTATCTCAGATGCTTATATGACATAGCCAACGTTGTCTATCTCATACACTGCAGGCAAGGATGCCCTGAAGCACAGTATATTGGTGAGACCACGAAGACACTATGACAACAGATGAATGGGCAGCATGCAACAATCGTCAGATGGAATGTTCCCTCCCAGTCGGGGAACACTTCAGCTCAGCCTCCGATCTTTGGATAAGCATCCTCTGAGGTGGCCTTTGAGATACATAACAATGCAGAACGTGACGGCCAAATTCCGTACCCACAAGGACAACCTCAACCATGATCTTGGGTTCATGTCAGGCTACATGTAACCCCACCATACCGCTCTGTATCTGTAAAACCTTCCATCACCTTTTGATACCTTCACCTTGATAAACTGTTATGATCTCTCTACCTTAATTTGTTAGGACAGTTTTGGGATTACTTTTTACTTTAGTTAGACCCGCAGTATACAACTCTTGTCCCGACCCGAAATGTAAGCTTTCCTGCTCCTCTGATGCTGCCTGACCTGCTGCGTTCCTCCAGCTCCACACTGTGTTATCTCTAATATTTACGTTATTCTAGCCATCTGGTTTGTTTCCAGCACCACCTTACTTTAAATATTTTATAATTATCTCTCTGCCTCAATTAATCAGATTATAGGCCATTCCTTTGCTTGTTATTCAGCTGTTGACACTTTACTCACACCATCTGACACTTCTGATCACCCGCAGAGACTTATTATTCAACACTCTGGGCAGCCGGGGGGGGGGGGGGGGGGGGGGGGGGGGCACGGTGGCAAGCACTGCTGCCTCACAGCACCAGGGACTCAGGTTCAATTCCTGCCTCGGGCAACTCTGTGCAGAGTTTGCACATTCTCCCTGTGTCTGCGTGGGTTTCCTCCGGGTGCTCTGGTTTCCTCTCACAGTCCAAAGATGTGTAGGCTGGGGTGGATTGGCCATGCTAAACTGCCCGTATTGTTCAGGGATGTGTAGATTTGGTGGGTTATAGGGGGAATGGGTCTGAGTGGGATACTCTGAGGTTCAGTGTGGACTCGTTGGGCCAAAGGGCCTGTTTCCACACTGTAGGGATTCTATGACTCCACACACACCATTTGTATGATCTTTCAATCTCTTTGCCCTTAAATTCCATGTGTGTGCTTTCCTCTCACTTCACCCTCACCCCAGTCCAACACAGGTACCTCCACATTATAACCATTGATTAGGTGCAGTACTGCTCTAACCATTAGGCACTTACAGCCAGAAATTAACCAACAATTTGTTAAACACAGTCTAAAAACTGAACAGTAGTTAGTACAAGTGCAGGAAATGGATATTAGCGTACTTTTTGTGGTAGTTATGTCAGTGCAGACTCGATGGGCTGAATGGCTTGCTCTGTAATGTATGAACCTACGTTCCAGTCTCACCAATAGTTAAAACAAGTCCAACTGGTGGATGTGCATCAACAGCCACCAGGAAACATGCTCCAATACCCAGTCACACACAAACCAGTAGCAGGCTCCACTCAAACAGCGACTGGAGGCCAGACTCTAACATTACAGGTTACAGTTCTAACTAACTCATGGTTATGGCCGGAACAATCCCTGACTAACTAACAGCCTAATCTAACCTAATCTAAGTAAGAGTCACTCTAATTGGTAGGCACTGTCTGACATTAGTAGTGAGGGACTGTCAACAAGTTAATGAGTAAGGTCTGACTCTAACTTGTTGGCATGGTCTGACTAACAAGTCATGCTCCAAAAATGACTAGAAAACACTCACTAACAACAGGGCTCAGTTCAAAACAAAGTAGTCATACTCCCAAACTAACTAGCACGGGGTCCTACACTAAACGACTAGGAACAGCCCAACATGTGCCAGGCAGCATTCCCGTAAAAAGGGAAGTGGGCTCGATGTGACCTGAACCAGCTGGCATTCCCAGAGTAAGCAGTGGGCATAGTCTGATGTTAACAAACTGGCATGGACTAACCTATGGGCATGTCTGACACCAACCAGCTGGACCTTCAACACTATCGAGTAATAAGCTCTGAAGCAGTCCAGCTAGGACTCCAAGATTAACCTCTAACTGATGCTCACTAGCAGACCTGGCAGGACATTGATGAGCATGGCACTGACACTAACTATTTGGCACTTGTTGACTAGCTGGTGAGTATGAGACAAGTAGGTGGGCTCTGATGCTATATACTGGCACTGCAATGTGAATCATTAGACACAATCTGTCACTTAACTAACTGCCATTCTCACACTACCCAGGTGAATACAGTTCTGCAGAACTGGCACAGCTCAGCACTAACTGGCTGAAACTAACTCATGGGCATTAACTGGTGAGCTCTCCCACAAGCTATTGGCATGTTCCAATATTAGACAGACTTCAATCCTACATTAACTAGTGAGCGAGGTCTGACATTAATTACCAAATTCACCTACTTAAAAGGCTCAAAGGTTAACTAGTGGGCACAGTCCAACACAAACTAGATAGAGTCTGACACTGTTTAATATCTAGTTTGGATTGTTGATGTTGGACTGTTCCCTCTCTAGTTACTGTTGGTATAGGAACATATCAACGTTACTTTCAGACAGCTATCTATTTAGCTTCAGACCATGCCCGTTAATCAATCAGAGAGTGACACTAACTAACTGGTCACTCTCGTTCTAACTAATGTATGGTACTAACCAGCTAACATTGCTGCTTTAGCTAATGGGCATGGCAAATACTATCCAGTTACTCCTTGACTAACTTTAGGGCATGTTCTAAAATCAACTAGCTAGTATTCCCACTTTAATTGCTAAAGTTTAACAATAAACATCATACATTACAGTACTAGTGAGCATAGTCTGACTGTATTTTGTGACTTCCAAAGTAACCAGTTGTTAGTCTTTGATTAACTAGCTGTCACACCCAAAATAATGAATCATTACTTCCTGATCAACTAATTGTTAATGTACAAGTTGTAATTTACACATTATCTAGTGAGCACATTCTGACATTTGTCAAGTAACTAGTTATCACCAGTTCTCACTTATGACCACAGTAACAAATCACTATTCCATGATTAACCAATCTCAAGCTCACAGTAACCAGTCATTATTCCATAACTGACCATTCGTCACTCTGACAGTAAGTATTTAACTCCCTCCCCCAGTAACTAGTAATTACTGTGATGAACCAGTTGTCAGGCCTACAGTAACTAGTGATTAACTCACTCTCCCAGGAACCAGTGATTACTGCAATTACCCAGTTGTCAGGCTGTCAGTAACTAGTGATTACCTCCATCCCACCGTAACCAGTGATTAGTGTGATGAACCGGTTGTCAGGTCCACAGTAACTAGTGATTAACTCTCTCTCACGGTAAACAGTGATTAACTCATTGTCAGGCCCTCAGTAACTGGTGATTAACTCCCTCCCACAGTAACTAGTGATGACCTCCCCCCACTAACTAGTGATGACCACCCTCCCACATTAATTAGAGATGACCACCTTCCCTCCCTAACTAGCGATGATCTCCCTCACTAACTAGTGATGACCACCCTCCCCCACTAACTAATGATGATCTCCCTCACTAACTAGTGACGACCACCTTCCCCCAGTAACTAGTGGTGACCTCCCTAACTAGTGATGACCTCCCTCCCCCAGTAACCAGCAGACACTGTCTGACACTCCCTGGTTTGTCACTAACTTGCCTTGCGCTCGGAGCTGGTGCCTGCCTCCGGGGGCATCGTCCTCCTGCCCCCGGGCCGGCGGAGCTGCTGCTGCTGTTGTCGTTGTTGTTGTTGGAGCCGGGCTCGGGTCAGCACGGTACGGGGCTGCTCCTGGGGCTGATCACGCCCCTGTCTGTGCCCGGTGCCGGGTTGCCATTGGGCGGCGATCCGGTAAGAGTGTGAGCCCTTGTAGCTGACCCTGAGCACGGTGCGGGAGCGGAGCAGCCGGTCCAGCTGGCGCCGGGTGCGGCTCGGAGCCAGCCCGTGTCTCCGCTGCACCATCTTACAGATCCGCTCCAGGTCCGGCCGTGCCTTGCGGCTCCGCAGAGAGTCAATGGTCTCCAGGATCCACTGCTTGCACTCGGCCTCCGACATTCCCACCCCCCCCGGGGACACGCAGGCTACCTCCTCTCCGTGTCCCCGGCTCTCCGCCTCCGCTACATAAAGGCGGAAGCACCGCTCCCTGCGATCCGACCCGCCCGGAGCTGGAGCGGGCGGAGCTCCCCACATGGGACAGCCCGGGCTGAGGAGGTGGGAGGGGAACTGAAAGAGAGAGAGCGCGGATTGTACCCTGTCCCAGCCAACCTCTCCTTTCCCAACACAGGACCAGTGTTCACCCCAAACAGGTGGCATATTTACCCCACACAGTGACCCTAAATAGCAGAAACATTCACTGCAAGTATTGACCCTGAACTTGTTAGGCAGTAACCCCAAATATTGACCCTAAGTAGGAGAAATATTAACACCAAATGTTGACCCTAAATAGGAGAAATATTAACACCAAATATTCACCCTAATTAAGAGAAATATTAACCCCAAATAATAACCCTAAATAGGAGAAACATTAACCTGAAATATTGACTTTAAATAGGAGAAATATTAGTCCCAAATAGTGAGCCTAATAGGAGAAATATTAACCCCAATTAATGACTCTAAATAGGAGAAACATTAACCCCCAAATAGTGTCCCTGAATAGGAGAAAAATTAACCCTAAAATTGACTCTAAATCAGAGAAGTATTAAACTGAAATGTTGACTGTAAATTGAAGAAACATTAACTCCAAATAGGGACCCTAAATAGCAGAAATATTAACCCCAAATTATGACCCTAAATAAGATAAACATTAACCCCAAATATTGACAAATAGGAGAAATATTAATGGAGGGCCTTAACCCAGATATTGATCATAAATAAGAGAAACATTAATCCCAAATAGGAACAGGAGGAGGACATTCAGCCCTTCAACTCTATTTCACCATTCAATATGATCATGTTTGATTCTCCATCTTATTGTCCTATACTTACTTTCTCTCCACAGCCATTGTGCCTTTAAAATCTAAACATTTATTTATATTTCTTGAATATATTCATTGACTCGGAATCCCCAGCCTTCTGCGGTAGAGAATTCCTCAGGTTCACTGCCCTTTGAATGAAAAAGATGTTGCCTCCTCTCAGTCCTAAATGGCCCACCCATATCCTGAGACTCTGTCCTCTGGTTTTAGACTCCCTAACTGGGGCATAGCTCCCTCCCTGTATCTAGTAGGAGGGAACATTAACCACTAGTGCATGAAACATTGAAAGGGGGCACCAAGCCCAAATTGTAACCCCTGAATAGAAGAAACATTAGTTACAGAAAGAAGGATCATTAACTGCAAATATTGAACCGAAATAAGAGAAACATTAGTCTCAAATAGGGGGAAGATATTAGACTCAAAATATTGTCAGTTTCTCTTGTCCACTGAGTTTCTCTAAGCTTTTTATGATTTTGTTTCGCTTTTCCAGCATCCAGAGTATTTCCCACTCCTAATTGCCTGTTCATTGGCCAGTACTCCTCCTGTGATACCTCAGCTTCCACCTTGCCCTTCTCAGAAATGCCCCTGAGCTCAGTCCTTGGGCCATTCCCTCAGGTGAAGCCTGATACGGGGCCAGGTTCTAGGTCAATGGTAGGTTAAACCATGTGACTCCCTGGCCACCACTGTGTGGCCTGGCAATAATTCAGGAATGAGCCACAACCTTCTCCCACCCAATACAGTGCTGGGTAGATTAGTCGCCTTTTTTGGCACAAGCCTTCGCGGTAGTAGGGAGGACTTTGCAGGCACAACAGGCCTATGTGTGCTGCTGCTGTGGTTTCCAATGCCTGGAGTGATTCCAGCTAAAAACCTAAGATTCACTAGTGACCTCTGACTGATGCTGGTACAACATTGGTGAGCATGACACTGACTAATTATTCAGCACTCTGACCAGTTGGCGTGAATGAGACAAATATGTGTGTTCTCATGCTATCTATTGGCTCTACGACACTAACATTAGGCACAGCCTGACACTTAAATGCCACTCTTACACCAACTGATGCGAACATTCCCTCACTACCCAGGTGAACATAGTTCCGCAAAACTAGCACAGCCCAACACCAACTGGCTGAAACTAACTTGTGGCCATTAACTCCCACAAGCTATTGGCATGCCCAATGTTAGATTAGATTAGATTCCCTACAGCGTGGAAACAGGCCCTTTGGCCCTACAAGTCCACACCGCCCCATGGAGCATCCCACCCGGACCCATCCCCTTATAACCCACAAACCTCTGAACACTACAGGCAATTTAGCATGGCCGATCCACCTAGCATCTTTGGGCTGTGGGAGGAAACCCATGCAGACACGGGGAGAATGTGAAAACTCTGCACAGGCAGTTACCTGAGGCTGGATTCGCACCTGGGTCCCTGGCGCTGTGAGGCTGCAGTGCTAACCACTGAGCCACCGTGCCGCAATTTAGGCAGATTGCAATCCCACATTAACTGGTAAGCAAGGTCTGACATTAACCAGCTAAAATTGGTAATTAGAGGGCTCAAAGACTAACTAGCAGCTACAGTCCTAAACTGACTAGATAGCACTCACACATTAACTGAAGGGTATGGTTCAGCACAAACTAGCCCAAAAGTAACTGAGATAACATGGTGTGAAGCTGGATGAACACAGCAGGCCAAGCAGCATCAGAGGAGCAGGAATGTCGACATTTCAGGTCGAGCTCCTTTTTCTGAAGAAGGGTCTCGAACTGAAACGTCAACTTTCCTGCTCCTCTGAAGCTGCTTGGCCTGCTGTGTTCATCCAGCTTCACACCATGTTATCTCAGATTCTCCAGCATTGGCAGTTCCTACTGTCTCTGCATCAAAAGTAACTTGTTAAGATTCCCACACAACTATATAAGAAGAACAGTTTGCACCTGAATTGGAAGGGGATCAATATCCTGGTGGGAAGACTTGCTAAAGCTACTTGGGAGGCTTTAAACTAGTAAGGTGGGTGGAATCGTAGGAAAAGAGATCAGTCTGAGGCTGGTGCTGTTGGTGAAAGAAGCAAGTCACATAGTCAAAGCAGGCAGGAGCAAAACAGAGAATGGAGTAGGATTGATAAATTAAACAGCATTTATTCCAATTCAAGAGGCCTGACAGGTAAGGCAAACAAACTCAGGGCATGGACGGGCACATGGCACCTGGGATATTGTAGCTATTACAGAGATGTGGCTCAGGAAAGGGCAGCACTGGCAGCTTTATGTTCCAGGGAATCGATGCTATAGGAAGGATAGAGAGGAAGGCAAGAGAAGAGGACGAGTGGTGTTTTGCTCAGGGATAGTATTATACATGTTCTAAGGGAGCATTTTCCGGGGAATACGTCCAATGAAGTTATTTGGGTGGAACTGAGAAATAAGAAAGGGATGACTACCTCATTGGGATTGTATTATAGGCCCCTCAATCGTCAGCAAAAGATTGAGAAGCAAATTTGTAAGGGGATCTCAGGTATCTGTAAGAATGATAGAATTGTAATGGTGGGGGATTTTAACTTTCCAAATATAAACTGGGAATACATAATGTTTAGGGGTTAGACAGAGAGGAATTTTTTAACTGTGTACAAGAAAATTTTCTGATTCAGTATGTGGATGTGCGTTCTAGAGAAGGAGTAAAACGTGACCTACTTTTCGGAAGTAAGGCAGGGCTGGTGACTGAGGTGTCACTGGGGGTGAACTCTGGATCCGGTGATCATAATTCTGTTAGTTTTAAAATATAGATGGAAACGGATAGACCAGATTTAAAAGTTCTAAATTGGGCAAGGCCGATTTTGATAGTATCAGGTAATAACTTTTAAAAGTTGTTTGGGAGAGGCTACCTGCAGGTACAAGGACGATTAGAATCTGGGAGACCTTCAACAATGAGATAACAAGAGTTCAGAAACAGTGTGTTCCTGTCTGGATGAAGGGCAAGGCTGGTAGGTGTAGGGAATGCTGGGTGACCAGGGAAATTGAGGCTCTGGTCAAGGAAAAGAAGGAGGCATAGGTCAGGTGTCGACAGATGGGATTGAGGGAATCACTCAACTAGTGAACCTGACATCAGTGATGGGTAAGTTGTTGGAGGGAATCCTGAGGGACAGGATTTATATGTATTCGGAAAGCTAAGGACTAATTAGGGATAGTAACATGACTTTGTGTGTGGGAAATCGTGTCACACTAACTTCGTTGAGTTTATTGAAGAAGTGACAAAGGGGATTGGTGAGGGCAGAGTGGTGGACGTGATCAATATGGTCTTCTGTAAGGCATTCGACAAGGTTCCACATGGTAGTCTAGATTAACAAAGTGTGGAGCTGGTTGAACACAGCAGGCCCAGCAGCATCTTGGGAGCACAAAAGCTGACATTTTCGGCCTAGACCCTTCATCAGAGAGGGGGATGGGGTGAGGGTTCTGAAATAAATAGGGAGAGAGGGGGAGGCGGACCGAAGATGGATAGACGAGAAGATAGGTGGAGAGGAGAGTATGGTTGGGGAGGTAGGGAGGGGATAGGTCAGTCCGGGGAGGACGGACAGGTCAAGGAGGCGGGATGAGGTTAGTAGGTGGGAAATGGAGGTACGGCTTGAGGTGGGAGGAGGGGATAGATGAGAGGAAGAACAGGTTAGGGAGGCAGGGACGCGCTGGGCTGGTTTTGGGATGCAGTGGGGGGAGGGGATGAGCTTGGCTGGTTTTGGGATGCAGTGGGGAAAGAGGAGATTTTGAAGCTGGTGAAGTCCACATTGATACCATTGGGCTGCAGGGTTCCCAAGTGGAATATGAGTTGCTGTTCCTGCAACCTTCGGCTGGCATCATTGTGGCACTGTAGGAGGCCCAGGATCGACATGCCATCTAAGGAATGGGAGGGGGAGTTAAAATGGTTTGCGACTGGGAGGTGCAGTTGTTTATTGCAAACCGAGTGGAGGTGTTCTGCAAAGTGGTCCCCAAGTCTCCGCTTGGTTTCCCCAATGTAGAGGAAGCCACACTGGGTACAGTGGATACAGTATACCACATTAGCAGATGTGCTTTGCAGAACACCTCCGCTCGGTTCGCAATAAACAACTGCACCTCCCAGTCGCGAACCATTTCCACTCCCCCTCCCATTCCTTAGACGACATGTCCATCATGGGCCTCCTGCAGTGCCATAATGATGCCACCTGAAGGTTGCAGGAACAGCAACTCATATTCCGCTTGGGAACCCTGCAGCCCAATGGTATCAATGTGGACTTCACCAGCTTCAAAATCTTCCCTTCCCCCACTGCATCCGAAAACCAGCCCAGCTCACCCCCGCCTCCCTGAGCTGGTCTTCCTCTCATCTATCCCCTCCTCCCACCTCAAGCCGCACGTCCATTTCCTACCTACCAACCTCATCCCGCCTCCTTGACCTGTCCGTCCTCCCCGGACTGACCTATCCCCTCCCCACCTCCCCACCTATACTCTTCTCTCCACCTATCTTCTCATCTGTCCATCTTTGGTCCACCTCCCCATCACTCCCTATTTATTTCAGAACCCTCTCCCCATCCCCCTCTCTGATGAAGGGTCTAGGCCCGAAATGTCAGCTTTTGTGCTCCTAAGATGCTGCTTGGCCTGCTGTGTTCATCCAGCTCCACACTTTGTTATCGTGGATTCTCCAGCATTTGCAGTTCCCATTATCTCTCTCCGCATGGTAGACTGTTTAATAAGGTTAGATCACATGGAATCCACGGAGACCTAGCCATTTGCATACGAAATTTTCTTGAAGGTAGGAGACAGAGGGTGGTGGAGTGTTTGTTTTTCAGACTGGAGGCCTGTGACCAGCGGTGTGCCTCAAGGATTGTTGCAGGGTCTACTGCTTTTAGTCATTTATATAAATGATTTGGATGTGAATACAGGAGGTATGGTTAGTAATGCAGATGACACCAAAATTGATGGAGAGTGGACGATGAAGAAGGTTATCCCAGAGTACAACTTGATTAGATGGGCCAATGGGCCGAGGAGTGGCAGATGGAGTTTAGTTTAGATAAATGTGAGGTGCTGCATTTTGGAAAGGCAAATCAAGGCAGGGCTAATACAGTTAATGATGAAGTCCTGGGGAGTGTTGTTGAACAGAGAGACCTGGGCTGCAGGCTCATAGTTCTTTGAAAGTGGAGTCATGGTAGACAAGATAGTGGTGGGCTTGTGGAATTCATTGCCGCAGAGTGCAGTGGAGGCCGGGTCGTTGGATGCCTTCAAGGCAGAGATCGACAAATTCTTGATCACAAAAGGAATCAAGGGCTACGGGGAGAGTGCAGGGAAGTGGAGTTGAAATGCCCATCAGCCATGATTTAAATGGCGGAGTGGACTTGATGGCCCGAATGGCCTTACTTCCACTCCTATGTCTTATGGTCTTATGGTCTTATGAAGAAAGCATTTGGTATGCTTGCCTTCAACAGTTGAGTACAGGAGTTGGGATGTCATGTTGTGGCTGTACAGGACATTGGTTCAGCCTCTTTTGCAACATTGCGTTCAATTCTGGTCTCCTTGCTACAGGAAAGATGTTGTTAAACTTGAAAGGGTACAGAAAAGATTTACAAGGATATTGCTGGGATTGGAGGGTTTGAACTACAGGGAGAGGGTGAATAGGCTGGGGCTATTTTCCCTGGAGCATTGGAGGCTAAGGGGTGACCGTATAGAGGTTTGTAAAATCATGAGCGGTATAGATAAGGTGAATAGCCTGTGTTTTTTCCCCAGGGTAGCTGAGTCCAAAACTGGAGGGCATAGGTTTAAGGTGAGAGGGCAAAGATTTAAAAGGAACTTAAGGGGCAATATTTTCATGCAGAGGGTGGTGTGTGTATGGAATGAGTGCCAGAGGAAGTGGTGGAAGCTGGTACAGTTACAACATTTAAGAGGCATCTGAATGGGTGCATGGATAGGAAGGATTTAGAGGGATATGAGCCAAATGCTGGCAAATGGGACTAGGTTTATTTAGGATATCTGGTCAGCATGGATGAGTGGTGAAGATTTTCCCTCCTTTTTGCCAGACTTCATCATGTTGAGTGGCTTCTTACTTTACTGTGAGCGTTTACGAGTCAACCACATTGGATTTGGAGTTGTATGTCAGCCAGACCGGGTGAGAATGGTAATTTCCTTTCCTAAGGAACCATGTAGGTTTGTTTTTTTAATGACAGTCAATTCATGGTCACTATTATTTCATTCCAGATTTATTCATTGAATTCAAGTCAAATATCACGATCTGCCATGATGGATTCTATCCCATGTCCCGATTGTAATCGCCCAAACTCTACATTACTGGTTCAGTGACAACACCTGTCCAATCTATTGAACGTCAAGGACAACTGGTTTGATTCTCTCCTGGTGGAGATGGCTATTGTCCTGGACTTGATATGGTGTGTGAGTATGTGGTATCTGCCACTTCTCGGACCAAGCCTGGATGTTGTTTAAATCTGCTATACGGACACGGACTGTTTCAGTATCTGAGGAGTTGTGAATGGTACTGAACACTGTACATTCATCAGGGAACGTCCCCACTCCTGATCTTAGGGTAAGGGAAAGCTGAAATCAGACAAAGCAGTTGGAAGTGGGTGGGCCTGGAGCTATTCCTGGGATATCGCCTCCAACATCATCCTTTGTGCCAGGTGTGACTCCAACCACGTGAGACTTTTTCCCTGATTCCCGTTGACTCCGGATTTGTTTGGGTCCCTTAATACCACACTTGGTCAGATGTAACTTTGATATTAGGGGCAGTTCCTCTCACCTCATCAATGGCATTTATATCTTTTGTCCATGTTTGGATCAAGGCTGTAATAAATCTTGGACATGAGTGACCATAGCAGAACCAAACTGTGCATCAGTGATCAGGTTATTGCTAAGCAAGTGCCATTTGGTCAATAACACCTTCTCTCACTATTGATAAGTGAGACTAGGCCAGAGAAGCAGTAATTGGCTGGATTGAGCTTGTTAATGTGGACAGGACATACCCAGGCAATTTTCCACATTGTTGGGTAGGCATCAATATTGTACTGAACATCTTTCTCAATGTTTCCAGCATTTACAGTTGAGATGTTATCAGGGCCCATAGCCTCTGTATCAATGGAGAGTGAATAGAATTGATCGAAGACTGATATCTGTAATCCTGGGGACCTCAGGAGGACGCCAAGTGCATCATCCTTTTGGCACTTCTGAGTTAAGTTAACAACACGTTTTTGCACAAAGGATAATGAAACCTCCCACTGTCTCCCTCATGATGCTGTAAGTGCTAACCTTGTTAACTGAAGCTATAAAGGGATAGAATTGAGACTGGTAAAAGGGAGTTTATTTTCGGGTTATCCATGATCTAAAAGAAGTGTGGAATGGGCTTGAGGGGCTGATTGGCCTCCAAATCTTACTTGGACTAAGGCACTGGAAACCCAACAAAGGGCACCGGTTGAGGGAACCTGTCTCATGAGTGAAGCAGCTCATTGGAGATTACATGGATAGGATCTGCTTCCTCTGCAACCCCTAACACTGAGATCATAGAATCCCTACAGTGTGGAAACAGGCCATTCGGCCCAACAAGTCCACACCACCCCTCCAAAGAGCATCCCACCCTGGCTCATTCCGCTACCCCCACATTTCCCTATGTCTAACCCACCTAACATGAACAACCCTGGATACTACAGACAATTATAGCATGGCCAACCCACCTTCCCTGCATATCTTTGGACTGGGGGAAGAAGCCCACATAGACACAGGGAGAACATGCAAATTCCACACAGACAGTTGTCTGGGGATGGAATCGAACCCGAGTCCCTGACACCGGGAGACAGTGGTGCTAACCGCTGAGCCACCGTGCAAACACCGTTTTCTGTAACTTCCCGATCAAGCTATTGTTCATGTCTTTGGATCAAATCCTAAAATTGTCAGCCTAATAGCACCATCCCAAAGATTCAAGGAGTCAGCAATATCTCAGTGGTAGGCGATTAATGTCACTTTGCCAGTGTCATCCCCATTCTGTGAACATTCATGGGTGGTGCAAACTGGTGGTATTCACTAAGATGGGCCATTACAGTGAGAATATTATAAGGCACTGAGTCATAGGAAACCAATAAAATGTATTAAAGAATGAGACAAGCCCTGTAGGAGCCTGAGAATGTACGCTCTAAAAGAACCCAGGGTACGCAGTAACCTGTCTATAAGGCCATCGTTAGAGATTAACATAAGAACGTAAGGACTAGGAGCAGGAGCGGGCCGTCTGGCCCCTCGAGCCTGCTCCACCATTCAATAAGATCATGGCTGATCATTTCATAAACTCAGCTCACTCACCATAATCCTTAGCTCCTTAACTGTTCAAAAATTTGCCTTAAAAATATTCAATGAGGTACCCTCAGCTGCTTAACTGGGCAGGGAGTTCCATAGATTCACAAGCCTTTAAGTGAAAAAGTTCCTTAACTCAGTCCTAAATGTGCTTCTGCGTATTTTGAGTCTACTTCCCCAATGCTAGTTTCACCTGCCCATGGAAACTGCCTCCTGCTTCTATCTTATCGATTCCCTTCAGAAGTTTATACGTTTCTAAATTCTTTTAGAATTTCTTCTAAATTCTAATCAGTATAGTCCCATTCGACTCACTCTCTCCTCGTAAGCCAACCTTCTCTACTCTGGAATCAAACCAAATCTACTCTGTGAACCAAAACTGCACCCTGTCCAGTGCCAGTACATTTTTTAAAAATGAGGACACCCAAACTGTGCACAGATTTGAGCTGTAGGTTTGGGTTTCATATTGTAGAAAGGATGTTGAAGCATTAAAGGGCACAGTCCATATTCACAAGGGTGCTGCCTGGGGTATGAACAAATGCAAATATGAAGAGAGGTGAGAAATTGGGATAATTTCTGTTAATTGGAGTGTTTGAAGAAAAGCGTTTAAAGGTATGAAATGAGGGGGAGAGGTGAGCATCTCAAATGGTTAAAGCGTGTAGAGGCAGACAATATGAAAGAGACAGAAAGCAGGTGAAAGGACGTGGAGTGCACTGTCAAAGTTAACGATTGAGCTTGTGATCATGTCAGCAGTTACGAATATGTTAGATATCCAACCGTTTTCTGCATGTATGTGATGTGTGCATTCGCTGGCAGGGTCAATGTTTATTGTTTTTAGAAAGTATTGAGGAGCTACCTTCTTCAATAGAATTGAGAGCCTTCAGAAATTAGTCAAGGGTCAAATATATCATTACAGCTCCTGGAGTCATGTCTACACCACGTCAGGTAAAGATGATTATTTCCTTCCCTAAAGGGCATTGTGAACCAGATGGTATTTTTATGGCAGCCTGGGAGCTTAATGGCCTATGATTGATATATCTTTTTTGTTAATTGCACGTGAACAAAATTTAAATTTCCCAGGAGCTGTGGTGGGATTTGAACTCTGTCGCAGGATCATTAGACCACACCCTTCACAGTACTGGTTGTGTAACACAACCAAAACGCCACCATGATCCCTGAAAGGAAAGGTGCCTTGGTAAAGAGGATAAGGCGCGCTGCTTAAGGTAGCAACCTGTGGGTTTCCAGCGCTACACCAGCGACTCAGTACAGACATTTAAGCTGGCACGATAGTGAACAGGGAAGGGAGACCCTATCAGATGAGCATCAAGAACAGGACGTTGGTGAGGCCTCTTCTGGAATACTGTGTCCAGTTCTGGTAGCACTGTTATATGAAGGATATTATTAAACTGAAGAAGTTCTGGTTGCAGTGTTATAGGAAGGATACTACTAAACTGGAGAAGTTCTGGTTGCACTGTCATAGGAAGAATATTACTAAACTGGAGAAGTTCTGGTTGCAATGTTATAGGAAGGATATTACTAAACTGGAGAAGATCTGGTTGCACTGTTATAGGAAGGATATTACTAAACTGGACAAATTCTGGTTGCACTGTTATAGGAAGGATATTACTGAACTGGAGAAGTTCTGGTTGCACTGTTATAGGAAGGATGTTATTAAACAGCAGAAGTTCAGGGTGCAATGTTATAGGAAGGTTATAAATGAACTGGAGAAGTTCTGGTTGCACTGTTATAGGAAGGATATTACTAAACTGGAGAAGTTCTGGTTGCACTGTTATAGGAAGGATTTTACTAAAATGGAGAAGTACTGATTGCACTGTTATGGGAAGGTTACTACTAAACTGGAGAAGTTCATGTTGCACAGTTCTAGGAAGGATCTCACTAAACTGGAGAAGTTCTGGTTGCACTGTTATAGGAAGGATATTATTAAACTGGACAAATTCTGGTTGCACTGTTATAGGAATGATATAACTAAACTGGAGAAGATCTGGTTGCACAGTACTAGGAAGGATAATATTAACATGGAGAAGTTCTGGTTGCACTGTAAGAGGAAGGATATTACTAAACTGGAGAAATTCTGGTTGCACTTAGAGGAAGGATATTACTAAACTGCAGAACTCTGGTTGCACTGTTATAGGAAGGATATTACAAAACTGGAGAAGTTCTGGTTGCACTGTTATAGGAAGGATGTTACTAAACTGGAGAACTTCTGGTGGCACTGTTTTAGGAATGATATTATTAAATTGGAGAAGTTCTGGTTGCACTGTTATAGGAAGGATATTACTAAACTGGAGAAAATCTGGTTGCACTGTTACAGGAAGGATATTATTAAACTGGAGAAGTTCTGGTTGCACTGTTATAGGTAAGATATTGCTAAACTGGAGAAGTTCTGGTTAGACTGTTATAGGAAGGATATTATTAAACTGGAGAAGCTCTGGTTGCACTGTTATAGGAAGGATGTTATTAAACTGGAGAAGTTCTAGTTGTACTGCTATAGGAAGGATATTACTAAACTGGAGAAGTTCTGGTTGCACTGTTATGGGAAGGATATTATTAAACTGGAGAAGTTCTGGTTGCACTGTAAGTGGAAGGATATTAAAAACTGGAGAAGTTCTGGTTGCACTGTAATAGGAAGGATATTCTTAAACTGGAGAAGCTCTGTTTCCACTGTTATAGGAAGGATATTAATAAACGGGAGAAGTTCTGGTTGCACAGTTATCGGAAGGAATATACTAAACTGGAGAAGTTCTGGGTGCACTGTCATAGGAAGGATTTATTAAACTGGAGTAGCTCTGTTTGCACTGTTACAGGAAGGATATTACTAAAGTGGAGAAGTTCTGGTTGCACTGTTATGGGAAGGATATTTCTAAACTGGAGAAGATCTGGTTGCACTGTTATAGGAAGGGTATTATCAAACTGGAGAAGTTCTGGTTGCTGTGTGATAGGTAGGATATTATTAAACTGGAGAAGTTCTGGTTGCACTGCTTTAGGAAGGATATTACTAAACTGGAGAAGTTCTGGTTGCACTGTTATAGGAAGGATATTACTAAAGTGGAGAAGTTCTGGTTGCGCTGTTATAGGAAGGATATTATTAAACTGGAGAAGTTCTGGTTGCACTGTTATAGGAAGGATATTACTAAAGTGGAGAAGTTCTGGTTGCGCTGTTATAGGAAGGATATTATTAAACAGGAGACTCTCTGGTTGCACTGTACTAGGAAGGATAATATTAACATGGAGAAGTTCTGGTTGCACTGTTATAGGAAGGATATTACTAAACTGGAGAAGTTCTGGTTACACTGCTATAGGAAGGATATTACTAAAGTGGAGAACTTCTGGTTGCCCTGTTATAGGAAGGATATGACCAAAGTGGGGAAGTTCTGGTTGCACTGTTATAGGAAGGATATTACTAAACTGGAGAAATTCTGGTTGTGCTGATATGGAAGGATATTACTAAACTGGAGAAGTTCTGGTTGCACTGTTATGGGAAGGATATTACTAAAGTGGAGAAGTTCTGATTGCACTGTTATAGGAAGGATATTTCTAAACTGGAGAAGTTCTGGTTGCACTGTTATAGGAAGGATATTTCTAAACTGGAGAAGTTCTGGTTGCACTGTTATGGGAAGGATATTACTAAAGTGGAGAAGTTCTGGTTGCACTTTTATAGCAACGATATTACTAAACTGGAGAAGTTCTGGTTGCACGGTTATAGGAAGGATATTACTAAAGTGGAGAAGTTCTGGTTGCACTGTTATGGGAAGGATATTATTAAACCGGAGAATTTCTGTTTTCACTGTCATCGGAAGGATATTAATAAACGGGAGAAGTTCTGGTTGCACTGTTATAGGAAGGATATGACTAAACTGGAGAAGTTCTGGTTCCAGTGTTATAGGAAGGACATTACTAAACTGGAGAAGTTCTGGTTGCACTGTTATAGCAACGATATTACTAAACTGGAGAAGTTCTGGTTACACTGTAATAGGAAGGATATTAATAAAGTGGAGAAGTTATGGTTGCCCTGTTATAGGAAGGATATTATTAAAGTGGAGTATTTCTGGATGCACTGTTTTGGGATGAATATTACTAAACTGGAGAAGTTCTGGTTGCACTGTTATAGCAAGCTCTTTACTAAAGTGAAGAAGTTGTGATTGCACTGTTAGAGGTAGGATATTATTAAACTGGCCAAGTTCTGGTTGCACTCTTATAGGAAGGATATCAATAAACTGGAGAAGGTCTGGTTGCACTGTTATAGGAAGGAATATACTAAACTGGAGAAGTTCTGGGTGCACTGTAATGGGAAAGTTTTATTAAACTGGAGTGGCTCTGTTTGCACTGTTATAGGAAGGATATTACTAAAGTGGAGAAATTCTGGTTGCACTGTTATAGGAAGGATATTTCTAAACTGGAGAAAAACTGGTTGCACTGTTATAGGAAGGATATTATTAAACTGGAGAAGTTCTGGTGGCGCTGTTATAGGTAGGATATTATTAACCTGGAGAAGTTCTGGTTGCACTGTTATAGGAAGGATATTACTAAACTGGAGGAGTTCTGGTTGTACTGTTATAGGAAGGATATTACTAAACTGGAGAAATTCTGCTTGCGCTGTTATAGGAAGGAGATTATTAAACAGGATAATCTCTGGTTGCACTGTACTAGGAAGGATAATATTAACATGGAGAAGTTCTGGTGGCGCTGTTATAGGAAGGATATCACTAAACTGGAGAAGTTCTGGTTGCACGGTTATAGGAAGGATATTACTAAACTGGAGAAGTTCTGGTTGCAGGGCTATAGGAAGGATATTACTAAACTGGAGAAGTTCTGGTTGCACTGTTACGGGAAGGATATTATTTAACTGGAGAAATTCCTGTTGCACTGTAAGTGTAACGATATTAAAAACTGGAGAAGGTCTGGTTGCACTGTTCTCGGAAGGATATTGTTAAACTGGAGAGGTTCTGGGTGCACTGTTACAGGCAGGAAATTACTGAACTGGAGAAGTTCTCGGTGCACTGTTATAGGAAGGATATTATTAAAGTGGAGAAGTTCTGGATGCACTGTTATAGGAAGTATATTACTAAACTGGAGATGTTATGGTTGCACTGTTATAGGAAGGATATTACTAAACTGGAGAAATTCTGGTTGCGCTGTTACAGGAAGGATATTATTAAACAGGAGAACCTCTGGTTGCACTGTACTAGGAAGGATAATATTAACATGGAGAAGTTCTGGTTGCATGGTTATAGGAAGGATATTATTAAACTGGAGAAGAGCTGGTTGCACTGTTATGGGAAGGATATTATTTAACTGGAGAAGTTGCTGTTGCACTGTAACTGGAAGGATATTAAAAACTGGAGAAGTTCTGGTTGCACTGTAATAGGAAGGATATTATTAAACTGGAAAATTTCTGTTTCCACTGTTATAGGAAGGATATTAATAAACTGGAGAAGTTCTGGTTGCATTGTTATAGGAAGGAATATACTAAACTGGGTAAGTTCTGGGTACACTGACATAGGAAGGATTTATTAAACTGGAGTAGCTCTGTTTCCAATGTTACAGGAAGGATATTACTAAAGTGGAGAAGTTCTGGTTGCACTGTTATGGGAAGTATATTTCTAAACTGGAGAAGATCTGGTTGCACTGTTATAGGAAGGATATTATTAAACTGGAGAAGCTCTGGTTGCACTGTTATAGGAAGGATATTACTAAACTGGTGAAATTCTGGTTGCGCTGTTATAGGAAGGATATCATTAAACTGGAGAATCTCTGGTTGCACTGCACTAGGAACGATAAAATTAACATGGAGAAGTTCTGGTTGCACGGTTATAGGAAGGATATTACTAAACTGGAGAAGTTCTGGTTGCACTGTTATGGGAAGGATATTATTTAACTGGAAAGTTCTGATTGCACTGTTATGGGAAGGATATTACTAAACTGGAGAAGTTCTGGTTGCACTGTTATGGGAAGGATATTATTTAACTGGAGAAATTCCTGTTGCACTGTAAGTGGAACGATATTAAAAACTGGCGAAGTTCTGGTTGCACTGTTATAGGAAGGATATTACTAAACTGGAGAAATTCTGGTTGCGCTGTTATAGGAAGGATATTATTAAACAGGAGAATCTCTGGTTGCACTGCACTACGAACGATAAAATTAACATGGAGAAGTTCTGGTTGCACTGTTATGGGAAGGATATTATTAAACCGGAGGAGTTCTGGTTGCACTGTAAGTGGAAGGATATTAAAAACTGGAGAAGTTCTGGTTGCACTATTATAGGAACGATATTATTAAACTGGAGAAGTTCTCGATGCACTGTTATAGGAAGGAAATTACTGAACTGGAGAAGTTCTGGGTGCACTGTTATAGGAAGGATTTTACTAAGCTGGAGAAGTTCTGGTTGCACTGTTATAGGAAGGATTTTACTAACTGGAGAAGTTCTGATTGCACTGTTATGGGAAGGATACTACTAAACTGGAGAAGTTCAGGTTGCACACTTATAGGAAGGATATCACTAAACTGGAGAAGTTCTGGTTGCACTGTTATAGGAAGGATATTACTAAACTGGAGAAGTTCTGGTTGCACTGTTTTATGAAGGATATTACTGAACTGGAGAAGTTCTGGTTGCACGGTTATAGGAAGGATATTACTAAGCTGGAGAAGTTCTGGTTGCACTCTTACAGAAAGGATATTATTAAACTGGACAAGTTCTGGTTGCACTGTTATAGGAATGATATTACTAAACTGGAGAAGTTCTGGTTGCACTGTTATAGGAAGGATATTACTACAGTGGAGATGTTCTGGTTGCGCAGTTCGAGGAAAGATATTATTAAACTGGATACACTCTGGTTGCACTGTTATAGCTAGGATATTATTAAAGTGGAGAAGCTCTGGTTGCTGTGTTATAGGAAGGATCTTAATGAACTGGAGAAGTTCTGGTTGCACTGTTATAGGAACGATTTATTAAACTGGATTAACTCTGGTTGCACTGTTCTCGGAAGGATATTACTAAACTGGAGAAGTTCTGGTTGCACTGTTATGGGATGGATATTACGAAACTGGAGAAGTTTTGTTTGCACTGTTATTGGAAGGATATTACCTAACTGGAGAAGTTCTGGTTGCACTGTTATGGCAAGCATATTACTAACCTGGAGAAGTTTTGATTGCACTGTTAGAGGTAGGATATTGTTAAAGTGGAGAAGTTCTGGTTGCACTGTTCTCGGAAGGATATTACTAAACTGGAGAAGTTCTGGTTGCACTGTTATAGGAAGGATATTACTAAACTGGAGAGGTTCTGGTTGCACTGTTATAGGAAAGATATTACTAAACTGGAGAATTTCTGGTTGCATTATTACAGGATGGATATTGCTAAACTGGAGAAGTTCTGGTTGCACTGTTATAGGAAGGACATTACTAAACACGAGATGTTCTGGTTGTACTGTTATAGGAAGGATATTACTAAACTGGAGAAGTTCTGGTTGCACTGTTATAGGAAGGATATTATTAAACTGGATACACTCTGGTTGCACTGCTATGGGAAGGATATTATTAAACTGGAGAATTTCTGGTTGCACTGTTATAGGAATGATATTACTAAACTGGAGAAGTTCTGGTTGCACTGTTATCTGAAGGAAATTACTAAACTCGAGAAGTTCTGGTTGTACTGTTATAGGAAGGATATTACTAAACTGGAGAAGTTCTGATTGCACTGTTATGGGAAGGATACTACTAAACTGGAGAATTTCTGGTTGCACTGCTATAGGAAGGATATTACTAAACTGGAGAAGTTCTGGTTGCACTGTTATCTGAAGGATATTACTAAACTCGAGAAGTTCTGGTTGTACTGTTATAGGAAGGATATTACTAAACTGGAGAAGTTCTGGTTGCACTGTTATCTGAAGGATATTACTAAACTGGAGAAGTTCTGATTGCACTGTTATAGGAAGGATGTTATTAAACTGGAGAAGTTCTGGTTGTACTGTTAGCGGAAGGATATTAATAAACTGGAGCAGTTCTGGTTTCACTGTTATAGGAAGGATATTACTAAAGTGGAGATGTTCTGGTTGCGCTGTTATAGGAAGGATGTTATTAAACTGCAGAAGTTCAGGATGCAATGTTATAGGAAGCATATTATTAAACTGGTCAAATTCTGGTTGCACAGTTATAGGAAGGATATTTTCTAAACTGGAGAAGTTCTGGTTGCGCTGTTATTGGAAGGATATTATTAACAAGGAGAATCTGTGGTTGCACTGTACTAGGAAGGATAACATTAACATGGAGAAGTTTTGGTTGCACGGTCATAGGAAGGACATTACTAAACTGGAGAAGTTCTGGTTGCACTGGAATGGGAAGGATATTATTAAACTGGATAAGTTCTGTTTGCGCTGTAAGTGGTAGGATATTAAAAACTGGAGAAGTTCTGGTTGTACTGTTATAGGAAGGATATTGCTAAACTGGAGAAGTTCTGTTTCCACTGTTATAGGAAGGATATTAATAAGCTGGAGAAGTTCTGGTTGCACTCTTACAGAAAGGATATTATTAAATTGCACAAGTTCTGGTTGCACTGTTATGGGAATGATATTACTCAACTGGAGAAGTTCTGGTTGCACTGTTATAGGAAGGATATTACTAAAGTGGAGATGTTCTGGTTGCGCTGTTAGAGGAAAGATATTATTAAACTGGATACACTCTGGTTGCACTGTTATAGCTAGGATATTATTAAAGTGGAGAAGTTCTGGTTGCACTGTTATAGGAAGGATGTTACTAAACTGGAGAAATTCTGGTTGCGCTGTTATAGGAAGGATATTATTAAACAGGAGAATCTCTGGTTGCACTGCATTAGGAACGATAAAATTAACATGGAGAAGTTCTGGTTGCACTGTTATGGGAAGGATATTACTGAACTGGAGAAGTTCTGTTTGCACTGTAATGGTAAGGATATTAAAAACTGGAGAAGTTCTGGTTGCACTATTATAGGAAGGATATTATTAAACTGGAGAAGTTCTGATTGCACTGTTATGGGAAGGATACTACTAAACTGGAGAAGTTCATGTTGCACAGTTCTAGGAAGGATATTACTAAGCTGGAGAAGTTCTGGTTGCACTGTTATAGCTAGGATATTATTAAACTGGACAAGTTCTGGTTGCACTGTTATAGGAATGATATTACTAAACTGGAGAATTTCTGGTTGCACTGTTATAGGAAGGATATTACTATAGTGGAAATGTTCTGGTTGCGCTGTTAGAGGAAAGATATTATTAAACTGGATACACTCTGGTTGCACTGTTATAGCTAGGATATTATTAAAGTGGAGAAGTTCTGGTTGCTGTGCTATAGGAAGGATCTTAATGAACTGGAGAAGTTCTGGTTGCACTGTTATAGGAAGGATTTATTAAACTGGATTAACTCTGGTTGCACTGTTATAGGAAGGATATTACTAAACTGAAGAAGTTCTGGTTGCACTGTTATGGGAAGGATATTACCTAACTGGAGAAGTTCTGGTTGCACTGTTATGGCAAGCATATTACTAAACTGGAGAAGTTGTGATTGCACTGTTAGAGGTATGATATTATTAAAGTGGAGAAGTTCTTGTTGCTGTGTTATAGGAAGGATCTTAATGAACTGGAGAAGTTCTGGTTGCACTGTTATAGGTAGGATATTAATAAACTGGAGAAGTTCTGGGTGCACTGTCATCGGAAGGATTTATTAAACTGGAGTAGCTCTGTTTGCACTGTTACAGGAATGATATTACGAAAGTGGAGACGTTCTGGTTGCACTGTTATAGGAAGGATATTACTAAACTGGAGATGTTCTCGTTGCACTGTTATAGGAAGGATATTACTAAACTGGAGAATTTCTGGTTGCACTGTTATTTGAAGGATATTAGTGAACTGGGGAAGTTCTGGTTGCACTGTTGTGGGATGGATATTACTAAACTGGAGAAGTTCTGGTTGCACTGTTATAAGAAGTATGTTATTAAACCCGAGAATCTCTGGTTGCATTGTTATAGGAAGGATATTTCTAAACTGGAGAAGCTCTGGTTGCACTGTTATAGGAAGGATATTGCTAAACTGGAGAATTTCTGGTTGCACTGTTATTGGAAGGATATTACTAAACTCATAAGAGACTTATTTACCAGGAAGTGGCGGGGAATGAAGAGTTTGTGTTGTAAGGAGAGGCTGAGTCGGCTAGGAATTTTTCCCCTGGAGCATGGGGGCTGAGGGGTGACTTTTCTGGAGTTTTATAAAATCATGTGGGTCATAGGTGTGGTGAACTGGAGTCTTTTTCCTTGACTGGGGAATTTCAAGACAGTGGGGTCGGGCTCATATGTTTAAGTTGTGAAGGGAAATATTAAAAAAAGATACGAGGGCCGATTTTATGGATGTGGATGCAGTTACAGTGTTTAAATGACATTTGGATAAGTTCATGTTTGGAGGGATGAGGGCCAAGCACAGGCATGTGCGGCTAGTTTAGTTTGGGATTATGGTCAGCATGGACTGGTTGGACCAAAGGGTCTGTTTCTGTGCTGTCGGACTCTGTGACTCTACGTGAATGTAAAAGATGTTACTATTTCTCCCGATTAATTTGTCGTTTTACACATAGATCATAACAGATTATTGGGGAAACACATCATTCTTTATAGCAGCTGGCTGTGGGTGCAAATTGGCTGCTGTTCTTTTTCCCCTCCATTCTGCAATGACTACAATTCAAAAACGTTTTGCTGGTTATGATCACTTATTCAGATTTTCTTCTGTCCTGGCCTGTTCTCCATAATTTCCTTGTTTACCTACTCCTGTTGTATCTTTCTCTCCCTCTCTCTGGGCTCCATTTCCAGCTCTATTCCCTTCCCCCTCACCCCTCCAACTCTCTATCCCTCCCTCAACTTTGGCTTCAGGATAAACACCACATTTTCCCAGCCACTTGGTCCTGATGAAGCCACCAGACTCAAAACACTAACTCTGCTTTAGCCCCACAGATGCGGCCGGAACTGTTGAGTTTCTCCAGCATTTTCTGTTATTGTTTCAGATCTCCAGCACCCACAGTTCTTTGTTTTATAGCGTTGATTGAGGAGCTGTGTTCTGTGCCGTTTTGAGGATGATTGCTTGAAAAACTAATCACAGGAAAGAGACTCAAAGTTCAAGCTTTTTGTTCAGTACTCATCAGGATGCGGACACAAGAAACAGTTCTTTAGAAGGGAACACCAATTTATACAGCTTGGGTAGAGGGTGCTGATTGGTTGGACCATGGCTGGCATGGAGATGCAGCAGGGTCTGTTCACAGTTCGTGTTAGTTTCATAGCATCCTCTACAGTGTGGTAGCAGGCCATTCAGCCTGCATTGACCCTCCAAATAGCACTCCACCCAGACCCACCCCACCCCTAGACACTATGGACAATTTAGCATGGTCAATCTACCTAGCCTGCACATCTTTGGACTGTGGGAGGAAACTGGAGCACCCGGAGGAAACCCACTCAGACACGGGGAGAAGGTGCAAACTCCACACAGACAGTTGTCTGAGGGACGGATCAGACCTGGGTGCCTGGTGCTGTGAGACAGCTAACCGAGGATTTGCTGCTTAACTACAGATCATGCAGGTATGCTCTGATTAGTCAGTAGATTGCCAATAGGAATATAAGGCAGCTCAATGGTTAGTACGGCTGCCTCACATCACCAGGGGTCTGGGTTCAATTCTCCCTGGGGCAACTGTCTGTGTGGAGTTTGCACATTCTCCCTGTGTCTGCGTGAGTTTCCTCCCACAGTCCAAAGACGTGCAGGTTAGGTGGATTGGCCATGCTAAATAGCCCACTGTATTTGGGAATAGGTGGGTTTGGGGGATGGGTCTGGGTGGGATGTTCTGAGGGTCAGTGTGGATTTGTCAGGCCGAAGGGCCTGTTTCCACACTGTTGGAATGCAGATGGGATTGCAAGCCTCCAAGAATCCTTTCTCAATGAAAAAGTGTAACATATCCACAAACTCATTTTGCGTGTACAAATTTTGTCACAGGAAGAATGTTGTGAAACTTGAAAGGGTTCAGAAAATATTTACAAGGATGTTGCCAGGTTAGGAGGGTTTGAGCTACAGGGAGAGGCTAAATAGACTGGGCTATTTTCCCTGGAGCATCAGAGGCTGAGGGGTGACCTTATAGAAGTTCCTAAAATCATGAGGAGCATCGATAGGGTGAATAGTCAAGGTCTTTCCCCAGAATGGGGGGAATAGAGGGGCATAGTTTTAAGGTGAGGGGGAAAGATTTAAAAGGGACCTAAGGGGCAATGTTTTAACACAGAGGGTGGGGCATGTTTGGAATGAGCTGCCAGACGAAGTTGTGGGGGCTGGTACAATTACAACATTTAAAAGGCATCAGGATGGGTCTATGAAAAGGAAACGTTTAGAGGGACATGGGCAAAATGCTGGCAAATGGGACTAGATTAATTTAGGATATCTGGTCGGCATGGACTGGTTGGACCGAAGGGTCTGTTTCCGTGCCGTGCAGCTCCATGACTCTATGACAGGGTCCTGTGGTGAATTTTATTCTGAGGATGTGAACGGCCCTAAGATTTTTTCAGAATTTGACCAGGCCACCATAAAAGAATGGCGATACATGTCCATGTCTCGGGGTGGTGGTGGTGGGGATTTTGCTGCACTTGTCCGTCTGGCTTGTGGAGACTGAAATGCTCTCGCTCTCACCACTGGCCACCCTGGGCTGCCTACCCCTGCTCTTATTACCAACCCCCACGTTATTCATAGAGTCACAGAGTCATACAGCACAGAAGCAGACCCATAGCTCCAACTCATACATGCTGACCACGTTCCCAAACTAAGCTAGTCCCACCTGCCTGTGTTTGGCTTCTAGTCTTTTTCTATTCACTTAGCCATCCTAATAGTGATGATGTTCTGTTTTAAACGTTGATAGTCTTGTTAATCTGTTTTTAATAGCTTGGGGTGGACAAGTTTATTTGGAATTTATAATCGCTCCCTTCCCAGTTAGCACATTAAAAGGACAGATGCCATCTAGTGGTATATCTTGGTCCACAACTGACCTCCTTCAAAAACAATTTCAGGCACAGTTTTAGGAAGGGTGAGGGCCATTAATGCAAACACTGTAACGGTAAATGGGCAGCTAGAGTGCCCCATGCCGGTGCGGGCTCACTAAATACAATATGGTCCTTAATGCCTTTTCCAACCACTATATATCCAATTAACAGAGAACTACTGTATCAGCTGGTAAGGACACAAGGTGATGCAGACACCTCTCCTGTGTCTGGGAAAAGTCAATGTAAAAGCATAGTTATCAGGCTTGAAATTGATAAGACTACTTAAAATTGAAACAGAGTTTAGAAATAGAAGGACTGTATTCCAGCAATTCAAAGAAGAGTTTTAACAAAAGAAGTATTTTAATGCCAAATGGGAAGGACTATTAGCACATTCTCATACAATTACAATAGGCCTTTGGTAAAAATAACTTCTGTTGGCACATTTTTCCTTTCTCAGAATTGTGCCTTTCCCTCAAACAGTGTGGATATTTTTAACAAACCCATTCAGGTATGTTATGGAGCACACAGGACTAGAACCCAGGCCTTCTAGTTGAGAGGTGAGGACACTACCACTGTGCCACAAGGGCCCTGAATTGAAGTTGGCAGGATTTGTATCTTGCCGGGGGGGAATACCTCTGAATACACTCTGGGACAACTGCCTGCAGTTTAGGAAAAAATGAGAAGTGGTCCCATTGAGTCATTTCGGATTCTGAAGGGGTTTGACGGGGTCAATGCTGAGAGGATCTTTCCCCTCATGGGAGATTCTAGGACCTGAGTGCACAGTCTCAGAGTAAAAGGGCATAATTTAAAACTGAGAAGAGGAGGAATTTCCTCTCTCAGAGAGTTGTGAATCTTTTGGAACTCCTTGCCACACAGGGCTATGGGCACAGAGTCCTTGTCTATATTTAAGGCTGAGATAGATTCTTGGCCAGTAAGGGATCCATGGGTCATGGGGAAAGGGAAGGGAAGTGGATGTGAGAAATGTTCGATCAGCCATGATCCAACTGAATGGCGATGCGGTCTCGAGAGACAAATAACCTACTTCTGTTCCTGTTTCCCATGGTCTTAAAGAGATGTTGGCACAGCGGGAGGTTCTGTTTGACCATTTTTCAAGCATACAGCTTGCTGTGGCAGGAATGAATCGATACTGATCTTACAGGGGCTGACCAACGGAAAGGCATACTCTGTGTGTTTGTGTTTGTGTGTGTGTGTGTGTGTGTGTGTGTTTGTGAGTGTGTCTGTCTGTGAGTATGTGTGTGCGTGCGTGTGTGTTTGTATGTGTGTGTGTGAGTGTGTCTGTTTGTAAGAGTGTGTGTGTGTACATGTCTGTCTGTGAGTGTGTGTGTGCATGTCTGTCTGTGAGTGTGTGTGTGCATGCATGTGTGTGTCTGTCTGTCTGTGAGTGTGTGTGTGTGTGTGTGTGCATGTCTGTCTGTGAGTGTGTGTGTGTGTGTGCATGTCTGTCTCTGAGTGTGTGTGTGCATGCGTGTGTGTGTGTGTGTGTGTCTGTGTGAGTGTGTGTGCATGTCTGTCTGTGAGTGTGCGTGTGTGTGCATGTCTGTCTCTGAGTGTGTGTGTGCATGTGTGTGTGTGTGTGTGTGTGTGTGTGTGGGGGTACATGTATGTGTGAGGGCGTGGGTGTGTATGTGTGGGTTTGCATGTGTATCTGTGTGAGTGTGAATGTGTGTGCATGTGACAGTGTGTGATTGCCTGTGAGTATGCATGTATGTGTGTGTGCCTGTGTGTTATACTGTATGGTATCTATCCGACAATGTGGAAAATTGCCCACAGATGCCCGTTATATAAGCAGCAGGACAAATCCAACCCAGCCAATTACCACCCTATTAGTTCACTCTTGATTATCAGTTAAGTGATGGACGGTGTCACTAACAGTGCTATCAGGCAGCATCTGCTCAGAAGTAACCTGCTCAGTGACGCCTAGTTTGGGTTCTGCCAGGGCCGCTCAGCTCCTGACCTCATTACAGCCTCGGTTCAAACTTGTACAAAATGTGGCGGAATGGGATTGTGGTAGATATAGCAGTTTGGATCGGAAATTGGCTTGCTGAAAGAAGACAGAGGGTGTTAGTTGATGGGAAATGTTCATCCTGGAGACCAGTTACTAGTGGTGTACCATAAGGGTCGGTGTTGGGTCCACTGCTGTTTGTCATTTTTATAAATGACCTGGGAGAGGGCGTAGAAGGATGGGTTAGTAAATTTGCAGACGACACTAAGGTCGGTGGAGTTGTGGATAGTGACGAAGGATGCTGTAGGTTGCAGAGAGACATAGATAAGCTGCAGAGCTGGGCTGACAGGTGGCAAATGGAGTTTAATGCAGACAAGCCTGAGGTGATGCATGTTTGTAGGAGTAACCAGAAGGCAAAGTACTGGGCTAATGGTAAGATTCTTGGTAGTGTAGATGAGCAGAGAGATCTCGGTGTCCATGTACACAGGTCCTTGAAAGTTGCCACCCAGGTTGACAGGGCTGTTAAGAAGGCATACAGTGTTTTAGCTTTTATTAATAGAGGGCTCGAGTTCCGGAACCAAGAGGTTATGCTGCAGCTGTACAAAACTCTGGTGCGGCCGCACTTGGAGTATTGTGTACAGTTCTGGTCACCGCATTATAAGAAGGATGTGGAAGCTTTGGAAAGGGTGCAGAGGAGATTTACTAGGATGTTGCCTGGTATGGGGGGAAGGTCTTATGAGGAAAGGCTGAGGGACTTGAGGCTGTTTTTGTGAGAGAGAAGAAGGTTGAGAGGTGACTTAATTGAAACATATAAGATAATCAGAGGGTTAGATGGGGTGGATAGGGAGAGCCCTTTTCCTAGGATGGTGACGGCAAGCACGAGGGGGGACAGCTTTAAACTGAGGGGTGAAAGATATAGGACAGATGTCAGAGGTAGTTTCTTTACTCAGAGAGTAGTAAGGGAATGGAATGCTTTGCCTGCAACGGTAGTAGATTCGCCAACTTTAGGTACATTTAAGTCGTCATTGGACAAGCATATGGACGTACATGGAATAGTGTAGGTTAGATGGGCTTGAGATCGGTATGGCAGGTCGGCACAACATCGAGGGCCGAAGGGCCTGTACTGTGCTGTAATGTTCTATGTTCTATATGGACAAAAGAGTTGAATTCCAGAGGTGAGGTGAGAGTGACAGCCCTTGACATCAAGACTGCATTTGACTGAGTGTGGCGTCAAGGACCCCTGGCAAAACTGGAATCAATGGCTTTCAAGAGACAAGCTCTCTGGTGGTTGGAGTTATACCTGACACATAGGAAGATGGTTGTGGTTGTGGGAGGTCGATTATCTCAGCTCCAGGACATCTCTGCAGGAGTTCCTCAGGGAATGTCCTCACCCCAACCATCTTCAGCTGCTTCATCAATGACCTTCCCTCCATCATAAGGTCAGAAGTGGGGATGTTCGCTGATGATTACACAATGTCCAGCACCATTCATGACCCCTCAGATACTGAAGCAGTCCGTGTTCAAATGCAACGTGATCTGGACAATATCCAGGCTTGGGACTGACAAGTGGCAAGTGACATTCATGCCACACAAATGCCAGGCTATGACTATCACCAATACGAGACAATCTAACCACTGCCCCTAGACATTCAATGGTGTTACCATCACTGAATCCCCCAATATCAACATCCTGGGGGTTATCACTGACCAGAAACTCAACTGGACTCACCACATAAACACAGTGGCTACAAGAGCAGGTCAGACGCTAGGAATACTGTGGCTAGTAACTGATCTCCAGACTCCCCGGATCCTTTCCACCAACTACAGGCACAAATCAGGAGTGTGATGGAATACTTCCCACTTGCCAGCAACACTCAAGAAGCTCTGCACCATCCAGGACAAAGCAGCCCACTTGATTGGCACCACATCCACAAGCATCCACTCCCTCCACCACCGATGCTCAGTAGCAGCAGTGTGTGCTATCTACAAGACGCACTGCAGAAATTCACCAAATATCCTCAGACAACACCTTCTAAACCCACAACCACTTCCATCTAGAAGTAAGAGGGCAGCAGATAAATGGAACAATCTGCAAGCTCCCCTCCAAGTCACTCACCATCCTGACTTGGAAATATTGCCGTTCCTTCACTGCCGCTGGGTCAAAATCCTGGAATTCCCTCCACAAGGGCATTGTGGGTCAACCCACAGCAGGCGGACTGCAGTGGTTTAAGAAGGCAGATCACCGTCACCTCCTCAAGGGGCAACTAGGGACGGGCAATAAATGCTAGTGCTGCCAGCGACACCCACCTCCCACAAATGAATTTTAAAAAGAGTAGGTCAGCTCAAAGATCCAGGAGGTAGGTTTATCTCATTCCGGTCGGGTAATTTGAGGAAGAGTGCTGACTCCATAGGGTTTTTTCTGTCTCAGCTACCCCAGGTGTCTCATGATCTTAGGCTCACACTAACCCAGTAGCAGTTTATCACTGACATCAATGTGTAGGACCCAATGCGTGAGGGTCAGAGATGGATTCTGCTCCAGCCTTGATGAATTGTCACAAAAGGGAGACAAGCTGGTCATCTCAGTGCCAGAAGGAACACCAACCTCTGGAGAGGTGTGAACAGCAAAAGAAAGGAGATGGGTAAGGAAGGCAAAGGCCAAAGAAATGCTCCCATCTGGAATTCAGCTCTTTTGTCCCTGTATGGACCAAGGCTGTAATGAGGTCAGGAGCTGAATAGTCCTACCAAAATCCACATTGCATGTCAGGCTATTACTAAGCAAGTCCACCTTGATAGCACTGTTGATGACCCGTTCCATCGTTTCACTGATGACCAAGATGGAGACCGATAAGGTGATCCATAGCTAGGGTGCCAGTGCTGAAGCTCAACTAGCAGCCTAGCTAATTCTAGAGAACAAATCTTCCATACTATTGCCGGAAAGTTGTCAGAGCTCGTAACTCTTGCACTTTCCGGAGTCTTAAGCCATTTCCTGACATGACAAGAGTGAGGGGAACTGGCCGAACACTGGTATCTGTGAAGCTGGGCACCTCCAGAGGAGACCAAGATTAATCATCCCCTTCTAGCTAAAGAACTTTAAAGGCTTCAACCTTGTCTTTTGCTGTTGTGAAAGTTATATCGGACTCAGAACATTATCTTTCTTTCTGTCTCCAAGGCTGCTGCCAGATCTGCTGATCTACCCCTGGCATTTTTGTTCCAATATTGAAAAGTAGGTGTTAAAAGTATACTTAATGCTGACTTTCATGTTCCTGCTTGAAAACACCTGGTCTCGTTTGACTTTGAAGCCAATAAAGTAAGTAGCCCTGTGAGACTTTGGGCTTTATTTTAAAAAGTTGGAACAATAGAAGCAGCAGGAGGGGATTAGGGTCAAACTCCCACATAATGAAGTTAACTTTCAGTATTTGTTGTGGTTTGGAAACTGGTATACATCGTTTGCTGCTACAGCAAAATGATTGAGTTCTCTCTCTCTCGGAGTTTTCTCTTGGTGTTCTTTTCTCCTCGACTGGAGAACTGCATGTGAGACAATAAATTTTACTGAATTTGCCTTTCCGACATGTTTATGGCATGTTACTATATATAAACAGTTCCTGTTTGTAGTTAAATAATCTATTATTGTGTTAAGCTTTCCAATAGAGTTGTTATTCCAATTCTTCTTTTTTTTGTTTGAATTTTAATTATTGTGTAAGAATTAAGTATGTTTGACCAAATGAAGTGCATCTGGAACACAATGCCTTATACTTACCTTCGAAAAAATAAGAAATGTTGGGGTCTAAGCTATCTTTTTAATATATTCAGGGCATTTGGCCTGGTCCATAACATGATGCACAGTGATGCTGACAACATGGGTTTATGTCCAACAGCGTAGGTTCAATTCCTGCATCAGCTGAGGTTACCTTGTAGGGTCCTCCTCCTCAATGTCTCCTCTTGCCTAAAGTGTGGTGTCCCTCAGAATAAAACCCCACACTCATTTCTTTCTTATGAGAGAGCAGAACTATGGCAGCTTTACCTTTTATATTGATAATGGCCTTATTGGGCATTTGTGGTGCTTACTCTTGCTGGGTGATTTAGTGTTGACATTACCAGTCCATTGCAATAGGCTCACACACCCAATGGAAGGCTACAACAGTCTTGAAAATTCTTCCATGAGATGTAGCCATTGCTGCCTAGGATTTGTTGCCCATCATTAACTGCCCTTGCACTGAGTAACTTGCTCGGCCATTTTAGAGGATAGTTAAAGAGTCAACCTTATTTGCTGTCAGTCTGGAGTCAGATGTAGGCCTGACCAAAGAAGGATGTTGTAAAGATCTAATCTACTTTATTTCTCTTATTTTGTACTGTACACTGAAAAAACAAAGGAAGATACTGCTTTAAACCAAGGAGTCCATGGTTGCAGTTTTACAAATCATACAGAGCTCTTTGTGAGTTATAGACAGTGATTCATTTTTTCCTGTAATAGGAAGACACTGCAGAGCTAACTATGGGACAATCGCTTAGCAACAATGGTTTGGTTGGCTCCTGGCCAGGTAACCATGGCTTATGTGGGCTCGGTGCAGGAGAGAACCAGCCCAGGAGAACACATCAAAAAATCTCTCTCTGTGTCTCACTCTTCTGCGTGTAGGTATCTGAAAGCTAGCTGCTTTCCACTCATCTCACTCTGCAAATTCCCTTTTAAAGGCTGTTACAACATCTCCAAATATGATGAATGGACCAATTCTCAAACTGGGAGCATCAGTGCGTGCACAAGGTGAAAGATGGCACCGATGGACTCTCTTTAAGATCAAGCTTCCTTTAATTTCTTTGTATTCATAAATTATTCAAAATGGTGCTGGATCGGGGCGACAGTGAAGAGGTTTTTCACTCTGTTTTATTGTTTCTCTCATTGTAAAACAAAATGATCATTCATTCATTGACATCCAATGTCCCGAACTTAGCTATCTAATCAACTCAGGGTGAAAGGAAATATTCACCAGGTTTCTGTACTTAATAAGAAAATAGTAAATTATTATGAACATTATTATAACTAGGAAATACAAATTGCTAACATGTAACTCTATAACATAAACACAAAGGACTAAACATTGAAAGAAAGGAAACAGCTCCTTGGATCTTTTGGTACTTTTGAACTGTGCTTACCTGAATCTCCGTTCATATTTTTCCACCCTCAATATTCATGTCTTGTCTGTCTATGTACGTCTATGTGTGAGAGGGGTCAATTTTTAAGGGCATAGCGTTTATGTTGTAGAGAGTTACATGTTAGCAATTTGTATTTCCTAGTTATAATAATGTTCATAAAAATTTACTATTTTCTTATTAAGTACAGAAACCTGGTGAATATTTCCTTTCACCCTGAGTTGATTAGATAGCTAAGTTTGGGACTTGGCATATCAATGAATGAATGATCATTTTGTTTTACAGTGAGAGAAACAGTAAAACAGAGTGAAAAACCTCTTCACTGTCGCCCCGATCCAGCACCATTTTGAATAATTTATGAACACGAAGAAATTAAAGGAAGTTTGATCTTAAAGAGAGTCCATCGGTCCTGGGCCAGCACATCATCGACGATGTCTGTGCCACCATCCCTCCTCCACTGCCATCTACACCAGGCCCACCAGTGTTGAAGTCGCCATGTTTCGCTTCTGGGCTGATTCTCCTCCGCCACTGCCTCCTGGTCAGACCCACCAATGTCAGAGTTGTGTCTCCCACCGCAGGGACCACCTCATCAATATTGTTGTGATGCCTTTCCACCGACGCTTGTGAAGTCACCGATCCTCAGGAACCAGCTTGTGCCGCGGGGCCTACCTCACCGACACTGCCTCTGCCAACATAACAGCTGCCGATCCCGTGCCTGCCCTGGGTTGGTAAGTAAGGGCCCACTCAGGTCTGCTCAAGGGCTCCTTACTGCTGCTGATGCCGTCCGAGCTCAGAGCTAGAGGTAAGTAAAAAGAAAAGAGAAGGGGTTGGAGCAGATGAGCCCTGGCTCGGGAGCCCTACTCTGTCGCCGTCACGATGACTAGTTTGACTTATTCATACTTGTGGTGATTCTGGGAATAGTGGGGTTTAATTTCTGTCGCATTGGCCCATTGTGCCAGACTAAATGTGAAACCAATGGGTTTTTACAACAGTAACAGGTTGATCCATCGGTTGGAATCTTGCTGCTGCTGAGTGGCGTGGGGGCTCATGAGAAATTTGGCAAAATTGGGCAAGATCAGCAGAAAGCAAATTCTCGACGTTGAGGCAAGTGAAGTCTCTGTTTTTTAATTTACTGCTGGCTTTGACTGCCCGCTGAATAAACATCTGAATGTTTGAAGCCTTTCCTGTATCTGATGGTCTGCCGTTGAGCAATGACAGGGTGTGGGGCCACAATGGGCATCATGGAATGAGGCTAAGGATGGAAGAGCTGCCTGGCTCAGCTCTTAAACAGCAATAGTTACCATTCCTGAGGCTAGTTTTCAATTCCAGATATTTTTCTTCCAGTTGAGTGGTACGGTGGCTTAGTGGTTAGCACTGCAGCCTCACAACACCAGGGACCCGTGTTCGATTCCACCCTCGGGTGACTGTCTGTGTGGAGTTTGCACATTCTCCCCGTGTCTGTGTGGGTTTCCTCTGGGTGCTCCAGTTTCCTCCCACAGTCCAAAGATGTGCAGGTTAGGGTGGATTGGCCATGCTAAATTACCCATAGTGTACAGGATAGGTGGGTTAGCCATGAGAAATGCAGGGATGGGCCTGAGTGGGATGCCCTTTGGGGGTTTAGTGTGGGCTGAATGGCCTGCTTCCACACTGTAGTGATTCTGTAACTGAATTTAAATTCCACCAGCTGCCATGGTGTGTCTTGCCTGAGTACCTGGATTAATTATTCAGTGATATTACAACTCAGCCACCATCCTTAGTGCTGTGCAATTGAAGGGACTTTCCACTTCAGGTGACACTATTAATAAACATGCTCTTGTTTACGCTGTAATCTGGCTTCAGAGACATCCCCTGATACAGAGCGGAGGGTTTTGGGAGAGGGCAGGGTTCCGTTCACTACCTGAATGGACAATGGGCAGGACCAAGATAGTACTGACAGAGCCAAAATCAAAGTTGCTGAGAAAGCCCAGCAGGTCTGGCAGCATCTGTGAAGGGAAAATCAGAGTTAATGTTTCGGGTCCGGTGACCTGTTCTGAGGAAGGGTCACCAGACCCGAAATGTTAACTCTGTTTTTCTCTTCACAGATGCTGCCAGACCTGCTGGGCTTTCTCAGCAACATTGTTTTTGTTCCTGATTTACAGCATCCGCAGTTCTTTCAGTTTTTATCTGACTGAACACCAGAGTAGGCTCAAGCGGCTGAATGGTCAACTCCAGCTCCTGTGTCTCACATTCTTACCCCATTTTTATCTCTTTCACAAAACAAGAATTGCTCTGTCTGTCTGTCTTTCACTAAAATAAAAGGTACCAAGAATCAGATGACCCACCATCACTACTAGGTCAGATTCCTGACCAATATACATCAATTAAATTAATCTTGGCACTGAAGCCACAATGTAAATCACAAGTAAATCTAGCCTTTGACGCTGCAGGCTTTGTAAATCCAGTACCTACAAAGCACTCAGTGTATAACAAACACAATACACACCATTTACCTCACATAACCTAACATAAAGTGCTCATCTTCCCAATTAACAATTATGGGAGAAGGTGCCACATGTTTGTATATTTGTGTGGGCATCTGTAAGAGCATGAGTATGTGTGAGTGAGAGAGAGAGTGTGTGAGAATGTGTGCGTGTGTGTGTGTGTGTGAGTGAGAGAATGTGTGTGTGTGTAAGTGAGTGAGAGAATGTGTGTATGAGAGAGAGGAGTGTGTGTGTGTGTGTGTATATGAGAGAGAGAGGAGTGTGTGTGTGTGTGTGTGTATGAGAGAGAGAGAGGAGTGTGTGTGTGTGTGTGTGTGTATGAGAGAGAGAGAGAGGAGTGTGTGTGTGTGTGTGTGTATGAGAGAGAGAGGTGAGTGTGTGTGTGTGTATGAGAGAGAGAGAGAGAGGAGAGTGTGTGAGTGTGTGAGAGAGAGAGAGAGGAGTGTGTGTGTATATGAGAGAGAGAGGTGAGTGTGTGTGTGTGTATGAGAGAGAGAGAGTAGAGTGTGTGAGTGTGTGAGAGAGACAGAGAGAGGAGAGTGTGTGTGTGTGTATATGAGAGAGAGAGGTGAGTGTGTGTGTGTGTGTGTGTGTGTGTATGAGAGAGAGAGAGAGGAGAGTGTGTGAGTGTGTATATGAGAGAGAGAGGTGAGTGTGTGTGTGTGTATGAGAGAGAGAGAGAGAGGAGAGTGTGTGAGAGAGAGAGAGAGAGGAGAGTGTGTGAGTGTGCACGTGCACGTGTATGTCGCAAAACATGGAGCCCTCTAATAAACATCCAACCACAATCCTAACAATGCAATCCAGATTTACTCCAGCTAGAAGTGGACTGCAGCAGCTAGAGACATCACAGGTTCCCATTTCTGCCAATACTCATTGCAGTCTGAAATGTTTTGAGGTTGTATTTGTGATAAGCTTTTACTAGCTGTTGTTTTGAAAGTATTGTCTCTCTCTCTCTCTGTTTCTTGCATATTCCTCTCTCATGTCTGAGCGGCCTGGATAATAGTGTCTGGAGAGGGAATCGTAATCCTTGCTTTGAGAAGTATGACCAGTCTTTGAATGTCCTCCGTTTATTTGCCTAATGTGAGGGAATTGGTATTATCTCACGGTGGGGCATGATACCTGCTATGGTGCAGCATGGTTGACATTCTCTGTAAAGGTCCAGGAGAGGCTACAGACCTCCCCAGTCAGCACTATCTCTACACAGGAACAAGATATCACACCCAACGGAATACAGTCTTTGCCCAGTTACTATTCTGCTGCACATCTGGAATATATCTGTAACTCTTTCCAGCTGTGGGCAAGAGATACTGATGTACGTACAAGGTAGATCTGTATACTTGAATGTTAAGTACCAGCACTTTGAGTTGAGCAGATAAGAGGGCAGGTGATAAGGAAGACCATGACCCCTGTTACATCTGCACGGAGCTGCCCTAGGTTCTTATACATGCATATGGTAATATATGGATAAACATTACTCAACTTCCACCATCAGACTTTATTACCAACTGTCACAGAATAAAATTGTTTACAAAATTGAAAAATCATGGACCTAGAATGGCTGCTGAGGTGATTAAGGTAAATTCAAAGCTTTATAGGAATTAAGAGAGTCAGCGGAACTGAAATTACCATTTTGGTTAAAAACATTGGAATGAGCCTTTGAACTCAACGATAAGAAACTCACATCTTCTGGTTTAATTCATTACCACGTGACCTGAGGTCTCAGTCGCCATCTCACTTGAGATAATGGGAAACATGAAATTCTATTGTAACCGAAAAACCTAATACAAGCCCAGACACTGATGTGCCCGTGAAAGTAATCTCGGTATATATTGGTTAGCTGTAATAAATGTCTATTGGATTCTTCATTGCCACATTAACCACACCCCGTTTCTTATATATGAGGGATAACATATACCAAGGCTCATCAGGTAAAATATCACGCTGCAGGCAAAATCCACAACAGGCACTCTGCTGGAACCCCAGTGTAGATATCTATTTCTTATTCATGGGTTGTAGCTGTCGCTGGCTGGACCAGCATTTCTTGTCTGTCCCCAGTTGCCCCTTGAGAAGGTGGTGGTGAGCTGCATTCTGGAACCGCTGCAGTCCCTGTGCTGTAGGCTGACCCGCAATGCCCTGAGGGAGGGATTTCCAGGATTTTGATCCATCAACACAGAAGGAGCAGTGATATATTTCCAAGTCGGGATGGTAAATGGCTTGGAAAAAATTTTGCAGATGATGGCGTTCCCAAGTACCTTCTGCTTTTGTCCTTCTAGATGGAATTGGTCATGGGTTTGGAAGGTGCTATCTAAAGAGCTTTTGTAACTTTCTGCAGTGTATCTTGTGAATGATACACACTGCTGCTATCGAGTGTCAGTGGTGGAGGGAATGGGTTTTTCTGGATGTAGTGACAAACAAGGGCCTGCTTGGTGTCAGGATTCTTGAGTGTTGTTGGAGCTGCACCCATCCAGGCGAGTGGGGAGTATCCCATCACAGCCCTACTTATGCCTTGTAGATGGTGGACAGGATTTTGGGAGTCGGGAGGTGAGTTACTCACTGCAGGATTCCTAGCCTCTGACCTGCTCTTGAAGCCACTGTGTTTATATGTGGTGACTCCAGTTCTGTTTCTGATCAATGGTAACCCCAAGGATGTTGATAGTAGGGAATTCAGTGATGGAAGGGACAATGGCTACCTTATCTCTTGTTGGAGACAGACATTGCCTGGCACTTGTGTGGCATGAATGTTACTTGCCACTTAGCCCAAGCCTGGATATTATCCTGGTCTTGCTTTATTTGAACAGGAATGGCTGCAGACTTGTCCTGGAGCTGAGATGACAGGCCTCCAATACCACAACCATCTTCCTTTATGCGAGGTAGGATTCCAACCAGTGGAGAGTTTGCCTCCTTATTCCCATTGATTCCACATTTAGTAGGGCTCCTCAATGCCACACTTGGTCAAATGCAGCCTCAACATAAAGGGCTGTCACTCTCACCTCACCTGTAGAATATAAAGATTCTTTAGCATCAGATTCCTGCATTTTCTGAACAACTAAGTTTAGGCGATCTGACTTACAAGTCCCTGACTTCTCTGTTCCTCTTTTCTTGTTGCATTTCTTACTTTGGAATCCACTGTGATGATTGCAGGATCCAAGGAATTATACAAGATCATGAACAGTGCATCCATTATTCCTGCAGCCATCTCTTTTTGATTCCTAGTAAGCAAGTTGTCAGATCCGATATTGTATCACTTAAGCCTTGCCCTTTCATTCTATTCCCATCCTGAATCCCCAGCACAGTTGAATCACAATCCCTTTGGGGTTTTTAATTCCCTGATGGAACATACATCCCTTATGGGAACATTCCCTGAAATGTTTGCCAATGGAGATGACGCCAAACTAATTTCCCAAACTATCTGCCTGAAAGTGCGGCTGAAGGAGGTCAAATAGTAACTTTCAAAAACAAACTGAATAATTATTTGGAAGGAAACAGCTTGAAGGATCAAAAGTGTGGGGCAAGGAAGTAAGTCTAACTGGAGACAACTCTTTCAAAGACACAGGGATGACCTCCTGTAAGAGTCAATGATTGTCTTTTGCCAATTCAAAGTAAATTATTTCTATATACAACAGATTTAGCTATATGTTGAATGTATTACAATTTGGTGAGCATGCCATGGTGTTCAGAAAAGTGTTAGGTGCTCTCTGCAGCACTGGGCTTTGTAGATGTCAAAATCGATATTTACTATCCTTGTCTCAGAACACTTGCAGTATGTTTTGTTCTATGAAATCATTAATAAAACCATCTTACATTCCCTTGTTAGAAACCTTGAATTGTTTGTCGTATTCCTTCTAGATATTGTACAGATTGTACATATGAAATCCTCTGATTTCTGCATAATAGTATTTATTAATCATGATATGCATCAAGGAATGTGTATCACTATGTGGCCGACAGCAAAACTCGTATTGTTGCTGTTTGGTGTGCATTGAGCTTGCTGTGCATAAATTGGTTACTACATTTTTCACAATACATCAGTGACTACACCTGAAAAAGTATCGCATTGGCTGTAAAAGTGCTTTTAAACACTCCCAAAGGCCCCTTTTTACAACATCCCACATAGAAAAACAAGGAAAAGGCTAAAGGAAACCAAGGCTGCACTTGGATCAGCTGAAAAAAAAAACAGGAGATTTGGTCCAGACAATCTCCATTCTGGGAGAGATGGGACAACTGCTGTTGCAGAACCAAACCTGTACCTTTAATAACTTCTGGGATCCTAGGATTGGATGCAGTTCCAAACTTTTTCGGGGTATAGCACACAGGAGGCTTTTCTACAAGGTTGAAGCCTCCAGTGTTAATTGTGATATGCTGAGCTCGGCTGAGAAATGGTTGAAGGTGATAGGCCAGTGCTTCCAAATCTTTTCCCACTGTGAGTATGTTAAAGCTTTAACATAGTTGGTAACCCCTCGGGGAGGGTTTACAAAATCTGCGTCAATAAGTGGGGCCTGTCTGTTAATCCAGGACACATTGGTTAAGAATGAGTCAGAGGCCCACGATGCCCATTGGTGGTTCAGGCTCTTACCCCAGGCAGAAATTAGTTATGATTGGATTTGGATAAATGAAAACCAGGCACCAACACTGACCCACAGAGATTGGTGTTGGGGGTCTTTGCTGTTTATTATTTTAATAATCTAGATCAGGGCTTCCCAAAGTGTAACAGGGTTGGCGGGGGGGGGGGGGTTCAGGACACCTAGTGGGGTTGTGAGCTCTGAGGTAACCTCTGTGGAAGTCTGACCTTACAGCCTTAGCACCCTGCACCCAACTCTAACAGGCCCTAAACTTCATTCTCTCAGTTCTCACGGAGGGGGTCTCAACAATTTTCAAGTCTGGAAATGGGGTGACAGTAGGCGAAAGACTTAGGAAGCACTAATCCAGATGAAGGAATTGGGGTGGTTAGTATCTACAAGTGTAAGGATCTGTGGTGGAGTCAGCATTGTGGAGGAGTCTGCATGTTGAATATACATACAATCCCTCAGGGAAAAGTGTCACAGTAAACAGAGAGCTATCTGAGCAAATTACATTGATTTCTAAAGGTACTTCAGCAATACTGTGAAGAGATAGCTAGTGTGATTTAGATGCAAGGTTGTATGACTAGAAAACAATGCATACTATTTTCTGCTTGTACAAGACCTTGGCTTAGCCTCAATTGGGAACCTATGGGCCATTTTCATCTCCTCCCATAGTCGGTAACAGAATGGATTCAGAATGTGTTCAGAGGAGAATGAATGGATCAATCTCCAAGTTAAGGTGAAAGAGCTGGGATTCTACACTTCAGAAAAGCACAGATACAGGGGTTTGAAAAGACATTATTATGGAGGTAACTGAAATATTACTGGAAACTTAAATAAAGGACACAGAAGAGACTTAGCAGGTTCGTCATTGTCTGAGGAATGGAAAACACAGTTGCCTTTTCAGATCAGTGACCTTCCATCAGAATTAACCCATTTAAGGTTACAGTTGTGTAAGTTAGATTAGATTCCCTACAGTGTGGAAAAAGGCCCTTTGGCCCAACAAGTCCACACCGCCCCTTGAAGCATCCCACTCAGACCGATCCCCCTATACCCCACACACCCCTGAATACTATGGGCAATTTAGCATGGCCAATCCACCTAGCCTGCACATCTTTGGACTGTGGGAGGAAACCGGAGCACCCGGAGGAAACCCACACAGATGCAGGTAGAATGTGCAAACTCCACACAGTCGCCTGAGGCTGGAATCGAACCTGGGTCCCTGGTGCTGTGAGGCTGCAGTGCTAACCACTGAGCCACCGTGCCACCCCAAGTTAGCTTCTTTAAATTTATGTAAATTAGGGGAGGATAGCTGAATGCTAAACAAGGTCAGATGTCAGGAGGTGGGTCCTTTTCCATTGAAGTGACGTGTGGATCAGATTCCTTGCATGTGGAGTGAAAAATTAAACTGACAAAATCATTTACTCTTGGGTTGGACCTGTTTCTACTGGGGAGGATACCTGTGCATTTGTTCAATTACAAGGCCCAGTGTTGACTCATGGGCTGGTTGTGACAGCCGAAACAAAGGGAAGAGGAATTTGGCTTGGGTTTTCTGGTTGGATTTTAATCTCTCCCAACTCAGAGAGGTTTGGTGTGAGATGTGGTGGAAGAGGGCCATTTTCTTTCAGTTATAATCCTTCAGTACTCCATCTCTGATTCATGTGTCAACAGTTAAGCTACTAAATCATTTCTTGTGGACATTTTGACTTTGCCAACTTTTTTTGCGGGTCTATTCTTGCAGCACCCACCATACAAACAATGAGTGTGATGTAAGTGTGCTGTATCTCTGAACTCAGAAAATTTACTCTTTCATATAACCCCAGCTTTCTCCTTTCACTCATATTTGCGATTGCTGTTAATATTCTGTTTTGCTGCAAGTCTATCCAATGGCTTTTCCTTCAGTACCCATTTCTCTATTGTCGCAAGGCATAGAGCAAAGGAATGTAACAAAAACAAAAATTGTTGAAAAGCTCAGCATGTCCGGCAGCATCTTGGAAAGAAATCAGAGTTAACGTTTCGGGTCTGGTCACCATGATGGCAGCCAGGAACAAGTGTTTTATAATGCAGAAGATAGGATAGGGAGCAGGGGGTAAGGCTTAAACAATAGATGGAGATAGAGCCCTTTCTCTCAGGTTTCTCCATCTCCATCACATCTGTTGATGATGCCAACTTCAAGAGCCTCTGAAATGTCTATCTCCCTTCCTCAACTGAGGATTCCCCAGCACTGTGATTGACAGGACCCTTAGCTGGGTCCAACCCATCTGCATTTCTGCCCTCATCCCCTCTCTTCCCTCCCACAACAGCGATAGGGCCCCCCTTGTCCTCATTGACCATCCCACCAGCCTCCATAGCCAAAAGATCATTAGCCCCCATTTCCACCCTCCAGACAAATATTCCCCTGCTCTTCCACGTCAGGCTTCTGCAGGGACTGTTTCCTCTGGAACACAACATCTCCTCACAGCCCCACGCACCTTCCCCTGCAACCACGGAAGGTGTAATACCTGCCTGCTTATCTCCTCCCTCCCCAGTATCCAAGGGTCCAAACACACCTTCCGGGTGAAGCAACACTTCACCTGCGTTTCCCACAATCTGGCCTACTGCATTCGCTGCTCACAACGTGGACTCCTCTACACTGGGGAAATGAAGCATAGGCTAGATGACTGCTTTGCAAATACCTATGTTCTGTTTGCAAAAAGGACCCTGAGCTTCCAGTTTCCTGACGTTTCAACACACCACCCTGTTCCCTGGCCAACATCTCTGTCTCAGGCTTGCCGCTGTGTTCCAGTGAAGCTCAGCACAAGTTAGAAGAACAGTACCTCATTTTCCACTTGGTCACCCTGTAGCTCTCCAGGCTCAATATCGAGTTCAATAATTTAAAGGCTTGAGGCACCTTCTCCTATGTCCTTGCCCCAACTCCCACCCATCAGGCCTTGTTATCACATGGTCTGCTATTACACACAACCGCTAATTGTCCCCATTAGCAGCTATGCATTCTCCCAGGCTGATCGCTATCTACTCCTTTGTCTGTCCCATTGTCATTCTGTCTCTTTTGGTTTGATCTCCACCTATCATTTACCCTCTCCCCGCCCTATCTTCTGCATAAGAAACAACATTTTCCTCACTACCATCAGTTCTGAGGAAGAGTCACTGGACATGAAATGTTAACTCTGATTTCTCTCCATAGATGCTGCCAGATCTGCTGAGGTTTTCCAATAATTTCTGTCTTTGATTCTGACTTCCAGCAGCTGCAGTTCTTTCGGTTTTTACTGAACTAAAAAACAAATCTCACACGGTACTGACTACATCAGTAAAGCTGATGTCCGTAATTCCAAGGTCAATATCTCTGGCAGCATTCTTCAAAGTTTAACCAATAATATGCCCGTGGCTACACACAAGTGACCTCCTTCCTAGGTAAGGATTGGAAACATGTTCCTATATCACTGTATTCATTCACTTGAAGATTAAATATCGGCCATGACCATGATGAGAACGTACAACGTTTGATAAAGTAGTGCCATGGAATCTTTTGCCTCCACCAGGGAATGAAAGAATCTGCACCAAAGCAAGCAGTTTAACCTCAAGATTGTTGCAAATAAGGAGGAAGTCACATTATTAGTTAAGTACACATTGAGTTTAAATATATATTGCTTCAACACCCACCCAGTTATCTGTCGCTCAGATGTGAGACAGTAAAGGTATTTTAATATAGAATCTTACAATTTACCAATTCCAGAGACAGTGCAGGCCTAGCAATACAGATATATTACCAGGATGGTCTTCTTTAGGGATAACAAAGTGTGGAGCTGGATGAACACAGCAGGCCAAGCAGCATCTTAGGAGAACAAAAGCTGACGTTTCGGGCTGAGACCCTTCATCAGAGAGGTCTTCTTTAGGATCAGGCAATAATCACGTTTAGCTCTTCTTCAGTATTTGAATAAACAACATACCTTTGGAGTACTGTGATGTTACCAAAGCATAATTTGATGCTGATTATTACATACATATTAATCATAAAACAACAATATGATGATTCTGTGACATTCTTCACAGGCAAGGGTCTTTGCTGGTTGGCAGGAACATGAACTAGAGACGCAACATGAACTATCCACAACAAAACATCAGCAAGGCCAGCAGACAGAAACATGTGAATGTTTACAAAAGTATGACTTTCTAATATATGTGAAAAGTTATGTTCTAATACAACAATGCAAAGAATGCAATGCCTTTGTCAAGCTGAGAAACAGCTTATCACAGTTTACCTAATCTGCAGTGCTAAAGGAACAATGCTGTGGAACAAATTTTAAGTAACGGTGACCCCCTCATCCTCTTTGTAGTTGGGATTCATGACCTGTTTCAATATTAAGTTTCAGATACAGAGGTTTATTTATTCCTAACAGATTACATTTTCAGAGCTGCCCACTTCTCATTTCCACCTTCACTTATGTAGTGAGCTAAAAATATGGTTTGCATGGGACAGCAATACAGTCAGTGTTCCCCTGAAAGAGGATAAGGCACTTGGGCCCAAAATAAAAAAAGGGTACTTTTGAATTAGGTTTATTGTCATGTTCACATGAGTACAGTGAAAAGTTTACATGTCGCCACTTAGGTGAAAAGATACCTAGGTACAAAGCAGAAAAATGAAGAAACCAAAGTTAAAACATTAAACATGTTAGTCCTTCTTACCAAAACATAGAAAAACAGAAAGACAGTTAAAGTTCAACACTACAGTCCATAAGCACCCAGCAATGCTGGGCTCGCACTCCTCACAAGGGCTCCACCTCCCCTGCTCTGGACTCGAACTTGGCCCCTCCGCTTCTCCGGGCTGCCTGTTCTCACTCTCATTGCCCTCAACCTCGAGCTGCCTGTTCTCACTCTTGCCGCCTCGAGCAGCCAGTTCTCGCTCTTCTTACTGGCCACCTCGAGCTGCCTGCTCTTGCCACCTTGCAGCCTGTTCCTGCTGCCACCTCGGGCTGCCTGCTCCCACTCTCACCGCCTTGTCTTCACATTGGAGAGAGAGGGAAAGAGCCCGTGTTGATGTTCTAGACAGCTTTTCTTGCTCAGGTCTCTATGTTAAACAGGGGATTGGTACTAGGATGTAAAATTGTTTATTCCACCTTTTACTAAAAGAAACACTTGTATTTCCATAGTGTCTTGACAATCTCAGGAAGTCCCAAAGTGCTTTACAGCTAATGAAGTACTTTTATTTTGAAGTGTAATATTGCAATGTAATAAACATAGCAGCCAATTTGCCCAAAGCAAGCTCCCACAAACATGAATGTGATAACCAGGTAATTCGTTCAGTGATATTGACTGAAAAGTAAACATTGGCCATGTCACTGAGAACTCCACCACTCTGCTGAAATATTGCCATGGGATTGCCTCCACCAGAGGAATCTTAAAATAAAGCAAACACTTCAACCTTGAGGTTACCGAAGAAATGTGAAAGCCATAGAATTGGGCCAAAGTGTACTGTGGGAAACATTATATTGCTACATCATCCATCTAATTCTGTGTTATTTAAATGCGAGATCCCAAAATGATACAGAAGCTCATCATTTCCCAGACTTGAGTGAGTGCAGGGAATCGATTGCAGAGATGGTGCACAGTTAACAATACACCTGTACATGCCAACTCTGTAGTTGCTTGGAATGAGTAAGACAGGTTAGGAAAGAGTTCAAGCTCCTAATTTAGCTATTCTGCAGTAGGTCAGAAATGGAAAAGTAGTCCCTTTACTCAGAAATACGTTTTAGAAAAGAAAACTAAAGGTCTTTAATGTATAAGTAAAATATCTTTTAAAACACAGAACATATATAACATTCAGACACAATGAGATACAAACGCTTATTGGAAGGCGGCAAAAAAGAGGAGTTTAGTGTGTCATTGGGGATAGTGACTGTCTGGAGGACCTCAGGATTTGCAGGTGCAGTCTGTTTAAGGGAAAGAGGGCCAGGCCCTTCGAAGTCAAGGCAAGGTAGGACTCCACCTGGTGGAATGCACAGACTTAACACAAAAGTTTTCAGTAAATACAACAGTTTGGGTTCCCCTCCAAATAGTGCCTCCTTGCCTTTTCAGCCGTGTATCAAGTTTTCCAGTCATTTTACAGCTTTGTCTCATTTCCTTCTCTAGAAATCAGCAAATTCCTTTGAATATTTCTCTGTGAGAGATATGCGGATCGCCTCCTCTTCATACTCGTCAAAGTTACTGGTGTCCCCGGGGCCTCTAAACTTGGGTTTAAAAGGAGGCTCCTCCTGAGGAAAGGAACAGAAACTAAATTTAAGTCGCTTTAGAGTCAAAGAATCATTCAGACACACGTATCCTGAGAGATGCTCACTAGATTTCTCTAGTATCCTGCATTTCACCCTCAGTGACATGTTACAGCAAAAGGTTCTCATTGACACCCTAAATACTTGCAATGAACCCCCCAAACCATCCCACCTATTCAGTACATGCTAAAATATCATAGATCATAGAATCCCTACAGTGTGGGACCAGGCCTTCAGAGGGGAGAATGAGCAAACTCCACACAGACAGTCACCTGAGGGTGGAATCGAACCCAGGTTGCTAGTACTGTGAGGCAACAGTGCTGAGCCACCATGCCGTCCCACAGCAGTAAGCAAGCTTCCTTTGAATTTGCTCTCAGCTTTCACCAGTAGTCAGCAGGATTCAAACCTGCGCAGGAACATCCCAATGGACTTCAGGTCCATTGCCTTAACCACTTGGCCATGACTACAGAAGCCGCATCATAAGGCCATTGATCCAATGCTTGGACATTGCGTTTTGGTTGCAACATCACAATTTAAAAATAATTCTTGGGTTGTGGACATTGCTGGCACAGCCTGCATTTATTGCCCATCCCTAAATACCCTTGATCTGGATGGCTGCCAGGCCATTTGAGAGGGCAACTAAATGTCAGTCACATTGCTGTGGGTCTGATGTCACATGTAGACCAGAAAAGTAAAGGACAGCAGATCTTCAACCACAATGGGACATGAGTGAACCAGAATATTCCACTATCGTTGTCATGGTCACCATCACCAAGGCTATCTTTCATATCTTTAAACTATTTAATCGAATTTAAACTCCACCAGCTGCTGTGGTCGGATTTGAAACAAAATCCCAGAGTAATAGCCTGGATTACCGGTCAATGACATGACCACTGTGACATCGACATCTAACACACCCCCCCACCCCACCTTCCCACTGAGATGCACACCAAAACCCACAATCCATTCTCTTTTCACCATAACAGCTCATACATTACAGCCCTGAATACACACTCTACTTGTTTTGCTCCCTTTCAACACAGAACCTTTATTCTTTCTTGAGCAGTATTGTAGCAAAGAAAACAATAGTCCTTCAGGTGCAGAATGGAAATGTGACATTGGCTACCTCAGGCTAGCTGAAGCTAACGTATAGGATAAATATGACAACAGGAAAACTCAATGCTAATTCTGTATTCTGAATATACAGGAGTTTACACTGTGACTGACTTCACTGAAACAAAGATCCAGTGCTGGCTGAGCTAGGCAGATAGGGTACGTCTATACAGGGAGTTCATCCACAATCTGTCACACAGAACAGAAACTCCCCATCCATTTTAGAAACACATGAACAGGTGAGATGTGCATTAGATATCCTCCTAAACAGAAACAAAATGCTAGATAATAAAATGTGAGGCTGGATGAACACAGCAGGCCCAGCAGCATCTCAGGAGCACAAAAGCTGACGTTTCGGGCCTAGACCCATGATGCCACCCGAAGGTTGCAGGAACAGCAACTCATATTCCGCTTGGGAACCCTGCAGCCCAATGGTATCGATATGGACTTCACCAGCTTCAAAATCTCCCCTTCCCCCACCGCATCCCAAAACCAGCCCAGTTCGTCCCCTACCCCCACTGCACCACACAACCAGCCCAGCTCTTCCCCTCCACCCACTGCATCCCAAAACCAGTCCAACCTGCCTCCCTAACCTGTTCTTCCTCTCACCCATCCCTTCCTCCCACCCCAAGCCGCACCTCCATCTCCTACCTACTAACCTCATCAGAAAAATTAAAAAAAACCAGCTCTGATGAAGGGTCTAGGCCCGAAACGTCAGCTTTTGTGCTCCTGAGATGCTGCTGGGCCTGCTGTGTTCATCCAGCCTCACATTTTATTATCTTGGATTCTCCAGCATCTGCAGTTCCCATTATCACTGAAACAAAATGCTTATGCCCATTTAAGCAGAGAAAGGAAATTGAGAGGAATGGGTCAGTGGGTATAAAGTGAGAGGTAAGAAGACTGAGACAGCAAGAACATTTATGCGTGTGTTGCTGTAACTGAATTGGTCACAGAAAGTGGTGGAAGTCTGAATCCTCTCCCGGTACACTACTACCCAGTCTGCAGTAAACTGCTTCAGCAACTCCTGCCTCGGGGAATACAGGCTGACTGGCTGCAGTCACAGTACCTTCCTTTTGTAGATGGATAGCCAGTCTGTGTTGGCAAACCACTTATGGTTTTTGATGTCATTGACACCGTTTCGGAGATTACCAAACCGTTTGGTCAGATCAACCTGCAACAGGTTCCGCAGTAGATCTTTTAGGTCAGAGCTGAAATGAGATGGAAACCGCACCTGAAAAGAAATATTGGTTAATTACACAAGAATGGCTCAGGCTTACATGACACTAGATGTTCAGCAAAGAATAAGCTTAAGGGTAGATTTTCTGATTTAACATACACATAAAGGGAGGATCAGCTATCTGGATACGGATCTTCCTTGAAGGTAGAAGATGGTGGTGGTGGAGAGTTGCTTTTCAGACTGGAGGCCAGTGGCTAATGCTGTGCCACAAGGATTGGGCCAGGGTCCACTGCCATATGTCATTTACATAAATGATTTGAATGCGAACATAGGAGATATGGTTAGTAAGTTTGCAGATAACCAAAACTGGAGGTGTAGTGGATAGTGAAGAAGGTTACCTCAGAGTACAATGGAATCTTGATCAGATGGGCCAATGGGCTGAGGAGTGACAGATGGAGTTTAATTTAGATAAATGTGAGGCACTGCATTTTGGAAAGGCAAATCAGGGCAGAGCTTATACACTTAATGAGTAAGGTCTTGGGTACTGTTGCTAAACAGAGACCCTAGAGTGCAGTTTCATAGTTCCTTTACAGTGGAGCCACAGATAGATAGGACAATGAAAAAGGCATTGATCACTGCATTGAGTATAGGAGTTGGGAGGTCACATTGTAGCTGTAAAGACCTTAGTCAGGCCATTGGAATACTGTGTGCAATTCTGGTCACCCCACTATAGCAAGGATGTTGTGAGGCTTGAAAGGGTAAAGAAGTGATTTACAAGGGTGTTGCCGGAATTGGGGGTTTGAACTATAGGGAGAGGCTGAAAGCCTGGGGTTATTTTCTCTGGAGTATCAGAGGCCAAGGTGTGAGCTTAAAGAGGTTTATAAAATCATGATGGGCATGGATAGGGTTAGACAAGATCTTTTCCCCAGGGTGGGGTAGTCCAAAACTAGTGGGCGTAGATTTAAGGTGAAAGAGGAAAGATTTAAAAGGGACCTAAGGGGCAACTTTTTCACACAGAGGGTGGTGTGTGTATGGAATGAGCTGCCACAGGATGTGATGGAGGCTGGTACAATTACAACATTTAAAAGGCATCTGGATGGGTACATGAATAGGAAGAATTTAGAGGGATGTTGGCTAAATACTGGCAAATGGGACTAGATTAACTCTGGATATCAGGTTGGTATGAACGAGTTGGACCGTGCTGTAAATCTCTATGATGTCATGACACACTAATACGCTGTAAACCAACAAATAAAAAATTGTGCGCATCATTGCTGCAACTTGGACACTTGTTTATGGTGGGTGGGTGGGTGGTGGGGATTATCTCGTTGTGGTTGTGGATTCACAAACTACAGCATCTTTTGTGAATAGTAAACCATGTCTGCTTGGAGTCAGCACCGCTTCAGTGTATCAGAGCTCAATACTTCACCTTACCGCTGTGAGGGGTCCTAAAGTCAGGACACAAGCATAACAATCTGGCTATTTACTTTCAATCCAGACTGTCCTTTATTATTCAGAGGAGGTTGATGAACTAATGATAGCTCCTATCAGGGTGAGGCATCCGCCTTGGGGCATATAGCATAGGCCGAGTGGGCTGAACAGCCTCTTTCTATTTCGTGAACACTACGATGACAGCAAAGGATTTTTTTAGAGGAGTATGTGACCTTCTTATTAATTCTATGAAAATATACACCTCACATTTATTCACAGTGATGTTCATTTGCCAATGACATGCTTGTTCTGCAAGCCTATAAAGAATTTCCTATATTTTGGGCAGTTCTTTTACTAATTCTTCCAATCGCATCTCCAGTATGATGCTTGAAAGGGTAAAGAAGTGATTTACAAGGGTGTTGCCGGAATTGGGGGTTTGAACTATAGGGAGAGGCTGAAAGCCTGGGGTTATTTTCCCTGGAGCATCAGAGGCCAAGGTGTGAGCTTAAAGAGGTTTATAAAATCATGACGGGCATGGATAGGGTTAGACAAGATCTTTTCCCCAGGGCGGGGTAGTCCAAAACTAGTGGGCGTAGATTTAAGGTGAAAGAGGAAAGATTTAAAAGGGACCTAAGGGGCAACTTTTTCACACAGAGGGTGGTGTGTGTATGGAATGAGCTGCCACAGGATGTGATGGAGGCTGGTACAATTACAACATTTAAAAGATATTTTGAAACTGTCTTCCAAATCCCAATTCCAAATTATTGACATAACTGGTGAACAGTTGTGGTCCTGGCACCAATCCTCATGGATTTCCCCGCTTTGTGCAGTCTGATTAATTCAACGCCCTGCCTTCTGTCCTGTAGGTAGACTGCTATTTCTTCTGGTTCTATCTGTTCTGTCTTTACAGGAGTTGCCTATGCAGTACCTTATCAAAGGCTTCTCGAAAATCTAAATACAATATGTTCACTGCATTACTCCTTTAACTACTCTTGCTGTTATTTCTTCAGACAATATAATTAGTTAAGCACAATCTTCCCTTTAAACATCTGTGCTGATAATCATATTTTCTGTTTTTTGATGCTTAAGTAAGTGTAACATTATTTTTGCAACCACAGATATTGAGCTAACTGGCATACAGTAATGACTCGATATATTGCATTAACAATGTATTGGACTTGTTCCACCTCCCTTTTAAATATAGGAATCGCTTCAGCTATTTGCCTGTATTCTGAAAAAATTCTTTGTAAGAAAAAAGCATTTTTTATACATATGTAACAGTGTCTCTGCTATCTTTCCTCAGTGTCTCCTAGTCTTAAGCAAAGCATCTGCTATTACATTGTGTGGGATTTGTGTCTTCCAAATCAAATATCCTCATGACCTTTCTGAGCAAGGTTGAGAAGGTAGTAACAACTGATGCCAAATTACAGACAACTCATTCAGTCACTCTAAAAGAAAACACATTACGATTGCACAAACTCCTCGCATTGAGGTGAAACATTGTAAAGTTCAATCCATCAAATAAAGCTCCAATATGTAAAAGGACAATGCTCATAGTCATTTTTCTCAATCCCCAGGAGTAAGCATTGTGCAGCACATGTCCTATTAAGGGAATCAGCATTCAATGTTCGAACACACTGACAAGAAGCACCAATTCATGCATACAACAGGTCCATGAGCATAACTATGTTCGTGTTGGACATGCGTCCAACCAGATGGACCTAATCCATTTTCTCACCTCTTGGATGGCAATAAATGATCCTTTAGGATAACGGACTTTAGCTGACTAGTAGGTAACACGGGGTAGTCAGAGAGAACTCTGTAGGTAGGTTAAAATGTTCGATTGTGTTTGCCTTAAATGCATTTTTTTCAACAGGTTACTTAAAGAATAAAACCACATTTATACAGTGCCAATCACATCCCCATAATGTCCCAAAGTACTTTGCTGCCAACGACATACGAAGTGTAAGAATTAGAAATGTGTTTGTCACTGCAGACAGCATGGCTCCACAAATAGCTATGAAGTAACAGAGCAGTTAAATACATTTTTAAACATGGTTTATGATCAAGGTGTAAATGTCAGCCAGGAGAACTGCTCTGATCTTCAAACGTGAAACTTTTGGGTACAAACACCATGAAATATTTAACATCTACCTAAACAGACAAACAGGCCATTCACTAGCTTAAAAGTGGTTTAAAAGACATTTAGTTAAGTACATGAATAGGAAATGTTTGGAGGGATATGGGCCAGGATCAGGCAAGTGGAGCTAGTTTAGTTTGGGATTATATTCAGCATGGACTGGTTGGAGTGAAGTTTTGTTGCTATATGGCTTTATGAATCAATGGTGTGCCTGACATGAAATACACAAAGGCACAAACTCTCTCTCGCTATGAATATCTAACGCTATTATCTTCCCTCGTTGCATATCATTTATAATTAAGACATGACTGACTGTTGATTAGACAAAGCCTCCAGTTGAGTCCTCAACAAAAACAGTGTCAACATGGCTCAAATGATAGCTTTCTCCAGTTAGAAATTTCATTCCAGAGCTCAAACCCATTATCCAGACTGTTACTTCACTTTGACAGTGAAGGAGTTCTGCATTGTACCTCAGAAACACTAAACCATGTGACATTCTTCACGTCCCACTGGATTTGGTGAATGTTAAGGATTGCAAGATACTACGTAAAAAGACATGGAGTTCGGGCAGATTCTGGACAACGTTCCTCCTGTAAAAACATTTCACTCTGTCATCTCGTTGCTCTTTGTAAGATCTTTTAAGATCTACAAAATTTGCTTGCACACTCTTGATTGTCAAGATGTTTCAATGATGGAGGGAGATACTGTTTAAATTCAAATCTCTCCTTATTTAATTACAGAGGATCAGAATAATATTTTCTGAAGCACAATGCTTACCTTTCCCGCGACTATTTTTTCGTAAATCTGAATTGGCTGGTCTGCAAAAAACGGAGGATACCCAGCACACATTTCATAGATTAGGACTCCTAATGCCCACCAATCCACAGCTTTGTTATAGCCCTGGAGGAATAAGAGATATGGATCAAAAAGACAGATTCAAAACAATCTCTATCAAGTTTGCTGATCTTGCCTAAACTGTAATTTGGGTTTTACAATTGCTTCAATGGGTTATTTGTGGCAGAACAGTCAAAGTTGCTAAGAAAGCAACTGGTTAAAACAATTCCTACTGAAAGGGTGCAAAGTGAGTGTAGGCTTTGACTCATGATAGCAAAATTATCTTCGCACATCAAAGTCCAATAATTCTCAGCCCTCTAGGAGGAGATGGTGGCCTCTTGGTAATGCCATTTGTATATGAGGTTTAAACTATTTCCAAATAGATAGGTTAGTACATCACATAACCAGGACTTATCCAAATATATTTGACAGAGTCACTGTAGAACTCCTATTGTTGCAGGTCTGTGTAGACATCTGCCTACAGTGAAGCAATGACTGAATCCCGAGATTTGTAAAGTGTAGGACTACAATTAGAATCTAACTGGGTAGCTTACAACATGGTGACAGTATCTCTAACATGCCAGCACAGTACTCCTATCACTGAATCTAAACAAACATTTTGGTATTTATACACTGACAACACTGAATACCAAAGAAAGAAACACAAGGGAACAGAACATTTTGACACTAGATTTACAGGATGTCTTTGGATTGTGTTTTTCATGAACTGGAAGGAGTTGAAAGATGCTGCAAGCTGTAAGGAGAAAGCAGCAGCTCCTTACCTTGCTGAGAATGATCTCAGGAGCCAGGTATTCGGGAGTCCCACACAGTGTCCAAGTTCTACCCTTTACCCTCTTTGCAAATCCAAAATCTGTCACCTAGACATGAACCAGATTTTAAAATCAATCTGAGTTGAAACAGATTGGAGCACTCGTGTGTTTTATTTATCCCCTTATTTCACCATTTTCATTTAATTTCAATTGTAATTTGAGGAATCGATCTACGTAGGCTAGATCATCTTGAGTCTTATCCTCTTTAAAAGGGACCATAAAAATCTGTAAGGTTTCATGTGCTAAGCCTCAAAATTTCAATTACCCATTTAACATAGGACCTGACCCCTCTATTCTGTACAAGGTTCACACTTCCTGTTTAACATTTGTTGCCTTACTTGTATCTACATTAAATCTCATCTGCTTCTCCTTAGCCACATCTACTTCTTTTGTTCAAATATCTTTTCTGCATGAAGGTTTCTTACATTTTTCACATAAGCCAAATTCTTTGCAACTGACAAATCTGATTAATAATGATCCCTCCCACTAAAACAACAAGTTAACAGTATCAACATACTCAATCCGTACCATAATCACTACATAGCTCAAAGTGAAAATCAGGAACATTCAGTCGTTGTTCAACGCCCATAATCATGGCATCGAGCTGTTTTCTTCGAAAATTAATCTAGAAATTGATTACTTCCTCTGCAGTTTTTTAACTAAAACTATTTCCTGAATACTACTTTATCAAACTCTGGTGCTGGTTCATATGTTTGGACATTTTGTTTAAGTTTCATTTGGTCCACATTAATAGATTTACGTAGCTAGGCCTTTCAGAAAATATTTCACTGAGATCTTTATTGCAACGCTGCCTAAAGAAGTCTGAAGTCCTTCAAGTAGAGGATGGTGATACATAAGAAATGCTGTGAATTTTCCACATTGGGCTCACAGATGTTCAATTTGTTTGTAAATACCAGAGAAAATTTTGGTTTCCATCCCAGAGATTTGCAATTGTCAGTGTTTAAACATTACTCCTTGGCTGCTCTCACTAGGTTTAGCTTGTTAACCAAGGCAAGGTTACAGCAAATAGTAAGCTGCTTCTGGCTGCGGCTATTCACCAAGCACAGGTATTCTTACTGAGTACTGAGTCCTACTGAAACTGCTGATCCAACAGGCAGGAATTTACTGGTGGTAACTTGGACGAAAGTACTAGTAGTAGTAATAATTTGATTTGCATCTTTTGAACCATGTATGTGGTACAGGTAGTAATTGGGAGGGGATGTCATCCAAGGGCTAAGGCATGTGAAGCACATGTTTTAACCTGGGTCACAGAGACAGAAAGGAGTAACTGTGCACAGGATGCAGATATCTCAACATCATGGGTTAGGAATAAGCTAGTGTTTTCAAAGTATTATGAACAATACACCATTGGCTGTGCTCATTCTGACTCAATGCCCAACACATAACAGGTTTGAGGGATGAAACGGACATGGTCATAGATCTGACTCCTATAGTTGGTGGCTAAATGAAGAAGTTGCAACAAAGGAAATTTGGGAATCTGATTTCATCTAGAAAGTAGAGGATACAAGTTCCAAACTGTATTGATGCTGTATGAATTGCAGGCATCCAATCTTGGACTATGGAATCCAGTTTGGGCACTCAATAAAGTAACTGCTTTATTTGGGAAAGTTTCAGGAAAAGAATGAAGAGTGAATCTTCAGAATAGGCCATCAAGTCTGGGAGGGACCACATTCAATAATGCTGGAGAAAAAGATTAAAATATAAGGTTTCTCAAGGATCGTTGATGTGTTAATATATGATCAGGAGAAAAATTTAATTCTAAATCAAGTGATATTTTAAAAAAATGTCCGGAAAAGGAATTGAGGATTATTGAGATGTTAACAGGTCTATTTGATTCACATTACACATTCATATTCACAATTTAGGAATGCGGCAGAAGTGGGCTTGATGGGATCAACAGTCTTTCAGCATTCCAAACTTTTTTGCTTTGGAAATGATGGACGTAGAGTTGGAGCTAGTGTGTCTCAGTATTACTGAGTAGTACCTTAACAAGGTAATTGCTCATGCCATTTGCATGTCGCTCAGTGGGAAGACAGCAGGGATAATTGCAGGAAATGACAAAGAAGTGAAATTTATAGATACAGGTGGAGAGAAGTGTAATTTAGAGATGCAGGTGGAGGAAACTGACTTTGGTACACAGTTGTGAGACAATCGTAAAGCCAGGACTTAAGCAATTGCCCTCATCAGTAGAATTTTCTCAAATATAATTATTTATTGTGACTCTACTTCAATCCAGAGTGGGATTTATCTTCTCTTCAGTGATAGTATAAAGCCTTTCTCTCACTGGGCAATGAAAGCAGGCATTATCTAAAGAGGACGAAAAGAACAGCCCTTCCATCAGCACTGCATAATTATCGATCCAAAGTACCTGTTCTGGATTGCTACAAATCCACACCTTTCAATCACCCTAACATTGTGCCAGTAGATCCCATACTATTTTTGCTGGTAAAACACCACTCTCTCACTCTTTTTTAAAACTCTTTCCAATGCTGCACCTACCATATAGAACATTCTCCCCTCCACCCTGACCCTGTGCTCATATGTAAGTCATTTCACTTAACTGTGGCCAGTGCATATCTGTTGTATCCCTTGAATAGCTACTCCCTGCCCCAAGATTATTGTATTTGTTCAATCTCTGAAGTAGTCACATAATCTGGCATTCTCTTGGAGTATGACAGACACCCTGTTCTCAAGGTATGCCGTCTAATTCGGTACCTGATGCTGAAATGTTTAGGCCATTTCTGGGGCACTCCCCCATACCTGGATGTAGCCATTTTGGTCAATCAGTATGTTTTCAGGCTTCAGGTCCCTGTAGACAAGATCTAGTGAATGGAGGTATTCGAACGCGAGGACAATCTGCGCTGCATAAAATCGTGAGTGAGGTTCACTGGAAGCAAGAGATTTATAATTAAATTCGGATTCGAGGGCAGAGAGATAACAAACACCTTGTTCAATGTGGAAGCATTTTGGAAATTGATTGTGGATTGGTGCTCAAGCACCTTCACCTGAAAGACAGTAACGGAGGCCACAACAGAGAAGTGGTAAATGCGGGGACATTACAGAAATGGAGGTTTTATTTTGACCAGGAGCATGTCCTTTGCAACTGAAATAATTATACAAGTGTATTATTGATAAAACAGCAAATCCTATTCATGATCTTTAGCTCAGAAACTACAGAGCATCTCAAACATGAAATTGATCACAGATATGTTATTACTGCTTCTAGAAGAAAACAGTCATCAACGATGACCTCTCCAGCTTTCAAAAAGACCATATTATTTCTATGCACCTATTAACATTTAATCATACTGCCTGCCAAAGGAACTCTGTGACATAGCTTATGAAAAACAATCCTGTCTGTTTTCATAGTGGCAGCATTGTGCCAGGTGAAGGAGCCCTCTGCGTTTAAAACTCCCTGAAACATTTTCCTATTTTGTTCCATCAATTTGCAGCCCATTATTTGCTAACTTCCAGCTTGCTGTACACCTGAGGCATTAGCCAGTAACACAGGCATTATGCAAATTAATAAGGAAATATAATAAGGGAATAAGACTTAATTGTACAAAGGAAGGCATGTATGGCACAGTCAAGAGGCAACTGACATTGTCATACTCGACACCGACTCTGAACCACCCAGCATCAGGTGAAAGATGTGTTAGGAAACTGCCTGCTAATTACCACCTACCACCCATCTCACCTGATGAACCAGAACTCCTCCAGGTTGAACACAGAGGGTGGAAAGAGTGCAGAATGAGATCTGGGTGGAGAAACTTCAATGTCCATCCACTAAGGCAAGATTAGTAGTACGACTAATGACCACATTGCCTGAATCCCCATGGTCATATCTGCCTGAATGGGCTTGAGACAAGCAGTTCGGAGCCAAGATGAAAAAACGTACAAGATCTTGTCCTCACCAATCTACCTGTTGCAGGTGCATCTGTCCATGATAGTACTAGGAGGAATGACGACTGCATATTCCTGACAAGACAAAGTTTCACACTGAGCATACTGTTCTGGAGTGTGGCAGTACCACCATGCTAAACTGGAGAGATTCAAAACACACCTAGCAGCTCAAACCTAGGCATTCATGGGTTGCTGTGGGCCAGCAGCAGAATTGCCTTCAACCTGGCATGTCCCTCACTATACCATCACCATGAAGCCAGGAGATCAACCCCTGGTTCAATGAAGAGTGCATGAGGGCATGTTAGGAGCAGCAACAGGCATACCTAGAAATGGGGTGCCAACCTGGTGAAGCCACAACACAGGGCTACTTGCATTCTAAACTGTGGAAGTAGCATGCAATAGACAGGGTTAAGTGATATCACAACAGATGTATCAGGTTAAGCTCCACAGTCCTGCCAAATCCAGTCATGAATGCTGGTAGGTAATTCATAGCTAATCAGAAGAAGGAGCTCAACAAATATCCTCATTCTCAATCGTACGGGAGTCTAGCACATCATTGTAAAGGACAACGTTAAAGCTTTGCAACAATCTTCAGTTAGAAGTGCTGACTAGAAGATCCATCTTGGCTTCCTTCTGAAGTCCCTAGCATTAGAGATGCCAATCTTCAGCCAATTCAATTCACTCCACGTGATATCAAAACACAATTGAAAACAATGGATACTGCAAAGGACATGGGCTTTGACAACATTTCAATAATAGCCCTGAAGGCTCTGCCAACTATGGTATTCTGGAAAAACTGAAGTCAATAGAAATCAAGGGAGAAATTGTTCGATGGTTAGAGCCATACTAACACAGGAAGGTTGTGGTTATTGCAGGTCAGTCATCTCAGCTCCAGGATATGGCTGCACGAGTTCCTCAGGGCAGTGTTCTAGCCCCAACCACCTTCAACTGCTTCATCAATGATTTTCCCTTTCTCATAAATGTAGAAGTGGGGATATATGTTGATGGTTGCACAACGATCATTCTGAATCCTTAGATACTAAAGCAGTCTGTGCCAACATACAGCAAGAACAGATTTTTTTTAGGCATGATCTGATAAATACTAAGTAACATATAAAGTGCTGGTCAATGATCATAAGTAATTAGAAAGAATCTAACCATCTCTTCTGGATTCTGTACTGTTACCATTAGTGAATTCTCCCCACTATGGGTTTCTACTGAACCAGCCATATCAATACTGTAGCTACAAAAGCAGAACAGAGAAAGCTTCTCTACAAGACATAAATTGGGAGTGTGATGGAACACTTTCCAATTGCCTAGTTGGAAGTGGCTCCAGCAACACTCAAGCTTATCATCATCCAGGGCAAAGGAGCGCATTTACACACTGTCCCAATCTCCAATGTAAACACTCAACCCATCCACACTGATTGGCAAAAGTAGCAATGTGCATTATGTCCAAGATTTACAGCAAGGATTCACTAAGGCTCCTTCCAAACCCACAACCACTAGTATCAGAAGGAAAAGGGTAGTAGATATATGAAAACACCACTACTTGTAAGATCCCCTCGAATCCGCACAATGCCCTCACTTTGAACTACCTCTCTGTTCCTTCCCCGTTGCTGGGTTAAGATCCTGAGCTTTCTTTGTAGCAGCACACCATATGGACTACATCGGTTCAAGAAACTGGTTTACCAGCACCTGTTCAAGGTTAACTAGGAATGAGCAATTTACCAGTGATGCCCTCATCTTATAAAAGAATATAAGAAAGGAGGACTGTGTTTTGCCTCTACAAATACACCAGTGAAGACACATTGTAGCTCTGGTCCTTTATTAGTCCTGAATTTTTGTGATACTTGTTTCAAACTTAGATGTCAAATGTCACTGTTCACAGATTGACATGCTTAACAACTTCCACATGGGACAAAACAAAAATAGGATAACACAGTTAAAAAAGATTATTACTGTCTTCCACCTAAGGGTTTGGTCACACCTTCCACACTGTTTGTCAGCTATGATGTGTCCAGTAGCGAGCTTAGTGCAATATTCAATCTGAATCCTTTGTCTTGAGTATTTACCAATCAGTTGCATTATTTCTTACAGCTTTAAGAGACTAACCTGAACCTTCCGCTTCTCCTTAAATGTGAAAACATCTCTCCACCTTGAATATATTCCATCACCATATACAAATTAGTGTTATCCTGGAAAGAAAGGGAAGGCAAGTTATAAACAAGTCCCATAAAGCACAAAAACAATGCAGGAATTGTATTGTTTACCTCTAACTATTAATGACAGACTGTTAACGTGCCACCTGTCCCTTACACACACAGTCAAGAAAAGATTGGAGTTATGGATGGAAGGAAAGACTGTAAAGGTAGTTCAATGGCCCTAGTCCACAGAGTTAGCTGAAATGCTCTTTCTGCTTGTCAGGATTTGCTGTTTGTCAATCTCTCAGTTTCTAGCTCTTTGGGTGCTTTGTACTTCCTTGCAGAAGACAGACAGCAACTGGTTCACAAATTATGAAATCTCTGACTCATTGGTTAAAATCCACAGTTTACAGGAACTGGTGAGAGAAAATAAACTGGCTTCCTTCTGGCTTTTAGTGTTTTTTTTAATTGTAGGGAAAAGGAAATCACTTTCCCTTCCAGTGGTCCAAATGTTTCTGCCAATCTCATTCATACCCAATACTGTGCAGCTATCTGGGAGCCAATAACATTGTTGTTGGCAGGCAGAGGGCCTTTGTGATCAACAACTGGTTACTCCTCCACAAACAGCCTGCAGAATCATACTTTGTATACATTCCCATGATGCCAGTTTGACTGAGAATAATCTTCTCTCACTGTTTGAGCAAACAACATTGCAAGCAGCTCTTACACCAAATCTCAACTGGTTGGTTTTAAAAAGTGCAGCTTTAAACAGCCAGCTCTTTCCACATTTCTGTCCATAATCAAAAATACAGATGACCTGCGCTTTCAGCGTACATAGCTGACAACCTTAAACAATCTTGATTATAGGATTAATAAAAGCGATATCTTTACAACTGCTACTAAAACTCATCTTTAAAATCTTTAGCCCACGGGTGTGGATCGAACAGATTATCACCTCTTCCACTTCACTGGAATGTCTCTACTTATTAAGTGTTAAGAGTGCATGTACTAGATTAACTGCCAAACTTATCATTAAGTATGGCTGTAATGCAAGCTTGTTTAATGTGTCAACACATATCAACATGTGTTGTAACAAAGTGTGGAGGTGGATGAACACAGCAGGCCAAACAGCATCTTAGGAGCACAAAAGCTGATGGTTTGGGCCTAGACCCATCATTAGAAAAAGCCAGGACATGGTCGAAGAGATTACAAGAGAATTGCAGTGGGAGAGAGATCCCCTGAGGTTTGTCTGGAGGAAGGAGGGTAACTTCTTCAGGTTAGGCATCCCTGGAAGAGGCTTCACAGTGAGGTTAAAATTGTATCAGAGATAATGGGAACTGCAGATGCTGGAGAATCCGAGATAACAAAGTGTGGAGCTAGATGAACACAGCAGGCCAAACAGCATCTCAGGAGCACAAAAACTGATGTTTCGGGCCTAGGCCCTCTGGTTACCGTGGTGTAATGGTTAGCACGCTGGTTCCTGAGCACTCTGATCCAAGTTCAACATGTGTTGTGTTTTGTGTGTTTAATCAAAGCGTTTGCCATTTTGAACAGCATTTCAGTGAACCCGCCCTTCCTTTGGCTCAGTGTCAAATTTTGTCTGATCACGCTACTGCGAAGTGCCTTGTAACTCGTAACATCAAAGCCCCCAAACAAATGCAGGTTGTTGTTGTAATAATAAAATAGGTCAAAGGAACATCCTAGAACTCTTCTCAATCTTCCACAGAGAAGGTTAAGTGATATGTTATTGTAATTATAATTCCAGGAATGCAACCAGTCAAGCCGTGACTGAATTTTACAGAAAAATATTACTATTTGTTTTGACTATTTCAAAGCTACCTTCCTTGTTTCCCATCTGTAGGTCTAGAGTATTTCATGGCTAAGTGATATAGTTCCTAGACAGTAAATTTTACCCTCCCTGAAACTTACTTTCCTTCATATCTTTGGATACATTCCATCCAATTCTTGTGGCATATTAACTTTATTTCCAGCCAGTATATATCTAATACTGTCTGTTAGTTGTTAACCCACCCAGTATCATAACTATCTCTTGTTCCACTGTGGCTTCCACAAGTGAACTATTGTCCTCCCAAACTGGGCCTTCCCCAGTTAAGTACTGTTACCTAGATTGCTCCTTTTGCTTTTATCCCAACTAACCAAAATCTCATGACACTCTGATCACTGTTCCCTAAATATTCACCTCCTGACACTTGATCTACTGAACCCATCCCACTTCCCAGAACCAGGCTCAGCAATGTCTTCTCCCTCACTGGGCTGGAAAGATACTAATCCAGGAAGGCCTCTTGAACACACTTCAGACGGATTTCTCCCCGTTCTGCTGTTTACACTGTTTTCTAGTTTTTGCACCTTTGTTTTTTCTCACCACTATCTCTTTGTATTTATCTTATTTCTTATTCTTAGATAAATAATGCAGAGGACAAACTATATAATATGTTCAATCCTATACCTACTGGATTTCTTGCAGAATTTGAATGCAATCTAATCTGATACTAACTTGCGTGTTTGTTCCTTCACATTTGTTGGGTCAACGTTCTGGAACTCTCTGCTTAACAGCATTTAGCACAGAGACTGCAGCATTTCAAGGTGACCCATTACCACTTTCTCATAGATTAACTAGAGATGGGAAACAAATGCTGTCCTTATCAGCAAAGCCCACATTCCAAGAATGAATATTTTTTGAAAAGAATGACCTAACCACAGAAACCTTTCTGCTGCTCTGATTTGGATGGAATGAATTTAGATTACAGGATCACCAAAATTCTTTTCATATTTCAGCATCTTGCATTAAAACTAATCTTTATTTTGAAACTTACTTGTTTTAAAATCTAACTTTTGTGCGAAAATCCCTGTTATACTGATGTTCCCCATTAGTTGGTCTTATGTATAACACTTGGATGAGATCAGATTCATTGATGGTTTGCCAAACAAGCGATAAAGTGATTCTTATACCCTCCTAAATGCACTTGCTTTGGCATTCCATACAAGTACCACCCTCTGAGTGAAAAAGTTGTCTCTCGGATCCCATTTAAATCTTTCCTCCCTCACCTTAAGCCTACGCTCTCTAGTTTTGGACACTCCCACCTAGGGGAAAATACCTCGTCTATTTACCCTATCCATGCGTCTCATGATTTTATAAAGCTCTATAAGGTCACCCCTCTGCCTCTGACGCTTCAGAGAAAATAGTTGCAGTGTATTTAGCCTCTCCCTATAGCTAAAGGCCTCCAACTCTGGCAACATCCTGGTAAATCTTTACTGAACGTTTTCAAGTTTCACAACATCCTCCCTTTAGCAGGGAGACCAGAATTGCATGCAATACTCCAAATGTGGCCAAACCAATGTCCTGTACAGTTGCAACACGACTATACTCAATGCAGTGACCATACCAAAGGTATACCAAATATCTTCTTCACTATCTTATCTACCTGACTCCACTTTCAAGGATCTATGAGCCTGGACTCTAAGGTCTCTTTATTCAGCAATGATTCCCAGGACCTCACCATTAAGTGTATAAATCCTGTCCTGATTTGCCTTTCCAAAATGCAACACCTCACATTTATCTAAATTAAACTCCATCTGTCAATCCTCAGCCCATTGGCCCATCTGATCAAAATCCCATTGTACTCTGAGGTAACATTCTTTGCTGTCCCCATATCTCCAACTATGGTGCCATCTGCAAACTTACCAGCCATACCTTCTTTGTGCACATCCAAATCATTTATATATGAAAAGGAGTGGACCCAGCACCAATCCTCGTGCACACCGCTGGTCACAGGCCCCCAGTCTGAAAAGCAAACCTCCACCACCACCCTCTGTCTACTACCTTTCAGCCAGTTCTGTATCCAAATAGCTAGTTCACCTTCTATTCTGTGATCTAACCTTGCTAACCAGTCTACCATGAGAAACCTTATCAAACGCCTTAGTGAGGTCCATACTGATCATGTCCACCACTGTGCCCTCATCAATCCTCTTTGTTACATCTTCAAAAAACTCAATCAAGTTCATTTATTAAGTTCTTAGAGAGATATAGTAACTGAAGTAAACAACATTGAGTAAATGCCCAGGTGTTTGTCAAAAGGAAATAGAATACAGCTAGGGCAGGTGAGCAAGAGTCTTTAGGCTGGAGATGGGGATGACTCTTCACTGAGGTTTCAGTAAAAGCAAGATTATTGCTGGATTAAAAGGTATGAATTTTTGATTACTGTATTTGTGGAGCTGGGCCTATTGGGAATCCTCTAGCAACACCATTTATTTGGGCACACAGGGTGTTGTTAAAACTGAACCCAAGCACATGAATTGCAGAGTTTTTACGTTCAACAAACACTGATTCACATAATGGTTTCAGAGATGGTAGGAACTGCAGATGCTGGAGAATCTGAGATAACAAGGTGTACAGCTGGATGAACACAGCAGGCCAAGCAGCATCAAAGGAGCGGGAAGGCTGACATTTTGGGCCTAGACCCTCAAAACATCAGCTCTGATGCTGCTTGGCCTGCTGTGTTCATCCACCTCTACGCCTTGTTATTTCACATAATGGTGGCAGGTCTAGATCTCTTATATATAATGGTGCAAGGAAGATACCTATGTTTCCCTTGAGTAGTACACTGTGAACAGACTAGCAATGTCAGATGAGCACATGGGCACTTGCATCAAAATGCAAGCCCTGTAAGGCCTTTGCAAATGTGAAGGAATCCTTCACTGGGTGTGTGGAATCCTTGTTTAAAATTGGTCACAGGAATTTTCCTAACCTTTTGACCAGTTCATGCTGTGTAGAACCAGTCATAGATAAGATTGGATGTAAAGAGCCATCAAGTCCCATGAGAAGTGGGTATTTGATGAAATGACATCTAACCTGCCATATTTTGATACAAAGATGATACATTTGAATCTGTAGCTAGATGTATGGATTTCCTTATTTGTCTTAATGGGCTCCATCCTGTACTCAAATTTATTTTTGAAATGTAGCAGTCGAATGAGCTTCCTTTCCTTGATGTCCTAGTTGAAATATCAACTTGAGGGTTCTCTACTACTGTCTGCCACAAACCTACCTTCCTGGTCAATATAAAAATGGGGATTCCTATAGTTCCATGTGCTCTAAGATTAGCCTTAATGGCAATCTGAAATAGGGACCAAGCCACTTGATGCTGAAGTAGGGTGCCTCAGATTGACATTGCAGGATAATGGCTAGTCTGACCAGATAATTTCTTGCTGTATATCACACAAAATCATGAATAGGGCCAAGGCCATCGCTTTTGCCCAGTAAATCTCAGATTGCTCTGGAAGACCAAGATATCTTAGAAGTTTAAGCAAAAGGTGAAGCTACTATTTCACACTGTTAATATATATAGTGGCAAAATTAATGGTATTCACCAATAATCGGCTGCTTCCCATCAAACCAAATGTGTTCTGCCAATTACACAAATGGGTAAGGTGGTATATGAATTTCAATGTCGGTGTGATATGTAGACCATATGTCCCAAAGACTAACAGATCTTATCAAACAGCACATCCCACTGAACCAGGCCAAGTGTTAGACCTGTTTTCGGAGAGCATTTTGGCACTAGCGATCATAACTCTGTTACTTTTACAATAGTCATGGAAAAGGATAGGTACATACAGCAGGGTAAGGTTTATAACTGGGGAAAGGGTAATTACAATTCTGTTAGGCCAGAACTGGGTAACATAAAATGGGAACAGATGTCAGGGAAGAGCACTATAGAAATGTGGAGAATGTTTAAGAAATGCATACTGTGTGTACTCAATCTGTTTGTTCCTAGCAGGCAGGGAAGATGCGATCAAGTGAGGGAGCCATGGTTCTCAAGAGAGGTCGAACGACTGGTTAAGAGGAAGAAGGATGCTTATATAAGATTTAGGAAACAAGGAACAGAAAAGGCTGGTTACAAGTTATCAGGAAGGAGCTGAAGAAAGAGCTTAGGAGAGCTATAAGGGGGCATGAGAAAACCTTGACAGATAGGACCACAGAAAACTCCAAGGCTTTTTACACGTACGTGAGGAATAAGAGAATGACCAGAGAAAGCAGAGGGCTGATCAAGGATTGTAAAGGGAATTTGTACATGGAGCCTAAGGAGATAGGAGGGGTCTTTAATGAATACTTTTCTTCGGTATTCACAACTGAGAGGGACCTAGGTGTAGAGGAGGACAGTATAAGTCAGGCTGGTAGGCTAGAGGAGGTGGATGTTAGTAAGAAAGATATGATAGGAATTTTGAAGAACTTGAAGATAGACAAGTCCCCCGGGCCTGATGGGATTTATCCAAGGATTCTATGGGGAAGTGAGGGAAGAGATCGCAGGGCCTTTGGCGATGATCTTGCAGTCCTCACTGTCTATGGGTATAGTGCTTGAAGATTGGAGAGAGGCAAACGTCATTCCCTTGTTAAAAAAAAGGGAATAGAGATAACCTTGGATATTATAGGCCAGTTAGTCTTATGTCAGTGGTGGGCAAATTACTGGAGAGGGGTCTGACAGATAGGATTTATGATCACTTGGAAAGGCACAGTTTGATTCGTGAGGGGTAGATCATGCCTCACAAACCTTATTGGAATTCTTTGAAGAGGTGGCCAAACACATGGATGAAGGTAGAGCAGTGGATGTGGTATACATAGATTTAAGTAAGGCATTTGATAAGGTTCCCCATGGTAGGCTCATGCAGAAAGTAAGGAGGCATCGGATAGGGGGAAATGTGGCAGATTGGATTCAGATTTGGCTGACCCTTAGAAGACAAAGGGTGGTGGTAGTGGATGGAAAATATTCAACACGGTGCTCAGTTACGAGTGGCGTACCACAAAGATCTGTTCTGGGTCCTTTTCTATTTGCAATTTTTGTAAATGATTTGGATGAAGGAGTGGAAGGGTGGACTAGTAAGTTCACAGATGATACAGAGGTGGGTCACATTGTGGACAGTGCGGAGGGCTGTTCTAAACTACAAAGGGACATTGATAGGATGCAGAGCTGGGCTGAGAAGTGGCAGATGAAGTTTAACCCCAAAAAGTGTGAAGCGATTCATTTTGGAAGGACAAATTTGAAAGCAGATTACAGGGTTAACGGAAAGATTCTTGGCAGTGAGGAGGAGCAGTGAGATCTTGGGATTCATGTCCACAGTTCCCTGAAAGCTGCCACCCAGGTGGATAAAGTTGTTAAGAAGGCATATGGTCTGTTAGCTTTCATTAATAAAGGGACTGAATTCAAGAGCCGTGAAATTATGCTCCAGCAATACAATAGCCTGGTTCGGCCACATCTGGAGTATTGTGTCCAGTTCTGGTCACCTCATTACAGGAAGGATGTGGACGCTTTGGAAAAGATGCAGAGGAGATTTACCAGGATGTTGCCTGGAATGGAGGGAAGGTCTTACAAGGAAAGGTTGAGAGAGCTAGGGGTTTTCTCTTTACAGCGACGAAGGATGAGAGGTGACTTGATAGACATATACAAAATGATATTAGGTAAAGGTAGAGTAGACAGCCAGAGACTTTTTCCTCGGGTGGGGATACTATTATGAGGGAGCATAGTTTTCAAGTGAGTAGAGGTAGATATAGGGAAGACAACAGAGAGGTAGCTTATTTAGTCAGAGAGTGGTAGGGGCGTAGAATGCATTGCTGGAGAGGGTAGTGGAATTGGTTTCATTAGAGGCATTTAAGCGGCTATTAGATAGGCATATGGATGATTGTATAAGGTAGGGGTGGAGGTTAGATAGACCCTAGGTTTAGGGTAAATGTTTGGCACAACATTGTGGGCCGAAGGGCCTGAACTGTGCTGTACTGTTCTATGTTGTGTTCTATGTTCAAAAAAGCAATGTTCTGACTATATCTACCCAGTCCATGCTTGTAAAACTCACAGCACAGTGTCCAACATTAGATGTGATTATGCAATTGGCCAATATTTGCTACATAATCCTGAGTGTATGGAGAATTATGCTGACAACCAGTTTAGGATTGCTAATTGTGCTCACCTTATGGTACATGTGCGAGCACTGGAAGCTACATACATAGGGCCCTGTTCTTTACAAACAGAAAGGAAATGTACATACACAGTTTCAGAGACAGTAGGAACTGCAGATGCTGGAGAATCTGAGATAACAAGGTGTAGAGTGATTTGGACCAATTAGAATCTACTTGCAAATCAATCAGTACTCTCCTCTCAAACAGTATAAATTTATCTTCCTTTTGCTTTATTATTTCTTGTGAATTGTCCTTAGGAATGTAAGATTAAAAAATTAATAAACTATGAAAATACTCTTATTCTATACAATCAAATGACTATTTACTCCAATAGTTCTTACATAATGCAATGTAGTGCATGTTTTTCTTTGTGCAATAAAGATTTATTCACTTGTTCTAAGTATATCGATTGCCTTTTGTGAATATGTTCAGTGAGTGACCTCTGTGATAAACAAAAAAAAAAGAAAAAAATAAAATTATGGTCTATCCAGCCATAAATCACTTTGGGATCAGAATTTTTCAGTCTTATCATCAGTTGGGATGATAATAAATTACAGAAGTGTTTCCGAAATGTCCTCCTGAATGCCAGGCTCTAATTTTTAGAGCATGTTCTGTAGTTCAAGACGTGCCAACTTATGTAAATAATTTCTCCCTATCCGTTCCATTTAATATCTTGAAAGCTTTGATTAAATCACCTCCAAATCTTTCACATTCTAGATGGTACCACCCCGTTACAGTCCCAGCTGATGGTAACACTAGATATGTCAGATCCCAGAATGAAACCTGTCTTGATAGACCATAAGAAAGATCTTAACACATGAATCAAAGGAATGTTTCAGACTGTTTTGCAACACTATCCATTATAGAGACTCAATCTATGAGAAATATTGCTTGTATTGCAGTCTTAAAAAAACCATCATGGAGTTTTGACGTATGAGGCAAGTTTTTTACTCAGAGGGTGATGGGCCCCTGGAATTCGCTGCTGAGGGAAGTAGTGGGAGCAGATATGATAGTGACTTTTAAAGGGTGTCTTCACAAATGCATGGATAGGATGACAGTAGAGGAATACGGTCCCCGGAAGGGGAGGGGGTTTTAGTTATGACAGGCATCATGTTGGTGCAGGCTTGGAGGGCTGAAGGACCTGCTCCTGTAATTTTCTTTGTTCTTTATTCTTTGTTTTAGTTGACACTTTCCAGTTTCTTTCCCTTGGACAATTGAGGCCACTTTTTTTTTAGGAACCTCTCACAATTCTATGTTCTTTATTCTTTGTTTTAGTTGACACTTTCTAGTTTCTTTCCCTTGGACAATTGAGACCACTTTTTTTTTTAGGAACCTCTCACAATTCTATTTGCCCAAAACTTTCTTAGTTTTAACAAGTTTAAGATCATCATCTGAACTCTTCTGTCTCACAGGCTACAAAACAATTTATAATATGTCTGTGCGACCAGATCTTGAATTAAAGGTTCACAGCATGATTCCACAGGACAAAGATGCTCCAAATAAGAGCAAACCAAAAACAGGTCATCAAGAGATTCCCAGCAATGCCCAAAGGTTTTCAGGACATCTAAGAAAATGCTTCAAGTTTGGTAAATACTGAAGTGGGGGGATGGAGGAATGCAGTGGACTGGTTCTGCGGTGGAGTGAGAAAGAAGGAAACAAGGCCTGGAAAGCTTAAGGGAGAGAGAAAGAGAGAAAAAGGCAAAAAGAAAGAGAAAAATGTGCACAGACACAGAAGTCTGAGTGTCAGTTCTGTCATTTATTTCAGGGAAAACCTACACTATGACTATAAACTTGTTCATTTCAACAAGAGTTCATTTCTTCACACCACTTGATACCAGAATAGGATTTCAAAATTGTAAAAAGCAGAGGGAGGAATTCCACAGGAACAGAAACATCATTGTTTTAACATATTGATAACATTACAAATTAGAACTCTATACAACTCTCTCCTTGCGGTTGAAGCTTACAGCAGCACCTCCTGCAGAAGGTAAGAAGAGACATCTTCCATACAGGAGAAGGTAGCTTCTTTTTCAGGCTCCGTAATTAACAAATAAATCACCAACAAGACCACAGCAGCATTTAGGACGTTGTTTTTGTTACAGTATCAATTAGAGAGGGAGGGGTAGTACCTTTCACAGATGATCTCGCTGCACTCTTTGGTGTGGCTCATTCTAAATGATTCCCACCTTTGCTAAGTTCTCAACTTCAACTGTAAGTAATTATTAACACACAACAGAAGCCAAGCCCTAGTAAACACTTGAACAGTTGGGATACAACAGCTGCTGAGTGTCCTATCCTTGTCAACTTAGCGACTTGTCTATTCTGGTGTGCAAAGACAGATTCTAGTAGACTGAGTGGTTGAGCCTAAGCTCAGGTCCGTTGGTGTGGAAGGTGGGTTATCAATACTGTTGTGAAACATGTAACATTTGACAAGAAAGGGGCCTATGTCTTGGCAGGCCTCAGTATCCAGACTGATCTCCAGCCATCTAAACTTGTCTTCCTAGGTCTAGATAGGTCAAGACAAGAGAGGAAGGCAAATGATACACAAGTTTCCCTCACAATAATTCAATTGTATGTAATCTTTAGTCATTCAATATTTGATAGGATAATGTTGTCAAGTGTTAGAAATGGAGGCTCCTTTAAGGGTTAACAACAACAGCTCCAGAGTTGATATTCATTAGACTCTGTATTTGGGTCCTGGGTTCTTAGGGTCTTGCAGTGATAGCAATCCAAACTCCCTTTCTTGTCAAATGTTACATGTTTCACAACAGCATTGATAACCCACCTTCAACACCAACGGACCTGAGCTTAGGCTCAACCACTCAGTCTACTAGAATCTGTCTTTGCACACCAGAGTTCAGGAGGCCTGGGTTTAGGTCCCACCTGCTCCAAAGGTTTGTGATAAAGTCTCTGAACAGGTTGATTAGAAAGTATCTTTCACAGAGATGACGGGGTTGTTCCCCTGTGATGGTTTGGTTTCTGGACAAGGAAGGGTGGAAACTGGTGTTTGTGTTAAACAACAGATGTGTAATAAAACTTTTGTAAATCTCTGAAAGTTTTTTGTTGCCTAGTTAAGCATATGTACATCAGTCTGTTAAATGTGGTAGCAGACCATTAATCTTGAATCTCTTCAGATGGAGGATAAAGAAAGCAGATAACATTGTAACGTGATATCTGTATTAACTATCGCAAGACACAGCTAACTTGGTTGCAAGTGTTCTTTTAGCCTGGGAATTTAACAAAGTACCAGCCATTTATCTGAAATACAGGGCCAAAATCAGAATATCTATCCATTATATTTTGCAGACATGGTGACCAAATTCAGCATATCCACGATGATAATCATTAAGGGCAAATGGACCATAGTGGACAAAGTTGTAGAAAATAGGATGACAAAGCAAGAGGTTAAAACAAAAAAAGTTATAGAACTGGAAGGAACTAATCGTACATTCGAAAGTTGATGATGGGGGTCAATCTGTTCTGTCTGTATGGAAAGGGTTAAACCAGATGGGATCTACAAGGCCAAGAGGTAGTAGGAACTGCAGATGCTGGAGTCTGAGATGACAAGGTGTGGAGCTGGAGGAGCAGGAAACATGATGTTTCGACTCAAAATGTCAGCTTTCCTGCTCCACCAATGCTGCCTGGCCTGTGGTGTACCTCCAGCTCCATACCTTGTTATCTACAAGGCCAAGGCTAGATTGGCAGTTAGAGGCTATGAGGAATATATTTCAGGGAAAGAGAGATTAGGATAGATTCTGCTACGTCCGGCAAGGTCATTTTGAAAATCCTTTTAGCCATGTCAACAACGTTTTCTTGAAATTTGTAAACAGTGGTAAATTTTAAACGGTGTCTTTTTTTCAATTGCTGAAACATTTATTTTCTTCTTAAAAGAAGTAACAGAAGTGAAGGTTCCTTTAAGGGTCAAGCAGAACAGCAGAGTTGACTGAGAGTGAGGCAAAGGTAAAGTCCCCAGAGAGACACGACTAGTTTAACCAGAGGGTCACCACGCCTCAGGCTAGGGTCGAAGTTTAGAGCATGGGACCTTCATAGTAACCTCAGTTGATATGAAAATTGAACTCACACCTTTGGCTTTACTCTGCATCACAAACCAGTCATCCAGCCAACTGGGCTAACCATTCAGTTAGGTGTTCTCACCAGAGCTGGTGTGGCACATCCCACATGGTACTGCAACAATTACACCCAAATGGAACTAGTCATGTCAACAGAACCCTGGGACTTGCTTGTCAAAGCGAAAATTCTCCGGAGAACTTGTATCTAGGGTACGGTCTCAGAGCATTCAAAAGGAAGGGATAGAAGGACATGCTAAAAATGTTAATTTAAAGATTCTGATATCAATTTTGACTTCTGGGAGAAACTTGGCCAGGATCACTGCACCTGGCAGATCTAAATTTAAAAAGAAAATCACGTGGCCTACTTTGAAAGCACGTCGGAAGCAGGTAAAACACTGAGCCAACAATCTTTGTGGTGTTCTGTCCTATTTGCAGCAGAACATTCCAGCCTCAGCTGTTACCTATGTACCTACTGTAATCCTATCAAACATTATGGATAATTACATGGTAATCCCAACACAAGTGAGAACTGGGAATATAAGGTCTACTGGCATCAAACACTCACCTTGAATGAGAATACCAGGCGCACCAGAAAAGGGAACCTGACAGCCTGAAGAATCTTTTTTTCATTGAGTGTGTGCTCGATTTGTTTCAGCTTGACCACCTGGGTAGGAAAGACAAGTACTGAATCAGCTGAAACCACAACTGTTTTTTTATCACAGTTAGAGTGATATATCGAGTCCATGAAAGAAAATATGTTCCTTTATCAAGCCATTACATCCCGTTACTTGTCACTCAGCATTGGCTGCTGGCATTGTGGGAACTTGGGGCTGTTCAAGTGCAAAAGTCTTATATTTGTAACTACAATTGACCTAACAAATTCACGTTCCTTATTGTAAGATCTTAATTTATGCTGCTTCTATTAAGCACCAATCTCTTGTCACATCAAACATTGGTTGTCTCAATATTCTAAATTCATGCACTTCAGTTACACAGTCACTAACATGCTGCTCTCTGATATGTGCTTTCCTTCCTCAGAGAGGGTTTTCCATTACTGAAACAACTACTTTTCTGCTTCCTACTGCAGTCAATACAACTTAGAAAGGAAGTGGAGGTCAAACTTATTTTTAAAAACAGCATCTGGAACGCGCTGCCTCAGAATATGGTGCAGGCAGCTTCAATTAAGGTTTTCAAAAGAGAATTGGATAATTATCTGAAGAGAAGTGTGGGGAAAATGCAGGGGAGAGCAACTAGGTAAGGTGGTCTTATACTGAACCAGTAAAGTTATAAGAGGTTACTGTGTCGTAACCATTCTGTGATACAATGAAAACAAAATCTGTTGCTGTGTGAGTCTGCCGGGCTGTGAGTGGGTGGTTGGGTGCATTCATGCAGCGTGCAGTTGGGTGTTGCATAATTTGAAGAGATGGATCAGCTGTGGCTTAGTGGGGTGCACTCCCGCCTCTGAGTCAGGAGAATGTGGGTTCAAGTCCCAGTCTGAGACATGAGCACAAATATCAAGGCTGCCACTCCAGCACAGTGGGGCATGCCACACTCTCAGAGCTGCCATTTTTCAAACTAAACTTTGAACTGTAGTTCCATCTGCCCTCGTAGTGAACATAGAAGTTCCACAAACACTATTTCAACAAGGAGCAGTTAACTTATTCCATATGCCCTGGCCAATAGCCAGTTTGAATCTTAGTTAAACTGTATGGATGTGTAGGTACATGTAGTGTGTTTACATATACATGCATTTACAGATCATGTTCAGTTACATGAATGTGTGTGCCTCTGTGTGTGTATATATATAGCACATATGTGAGTGTAAATGGAACTTATTGTTGGCTTAGATTTTGGATACAATGGCAGGAATTTTGATTAATATTCAGGCTATCAGTGCTAACTGTAATGACAGGGTAAATCCATCAGCAAAGTTTGGCATCCATGCATGCTCAGTTAAACAAGGAAATTCAGATTTTGCTGTCAAATACCCTGGTCCACCACAGGTACATTGATGCAGTCCTTGGTGATAAGTTCAGCATTTCAATCACTGAAATGGGAGTACTTGGGGTCCTTATCCATCAGTCATCCGCTGAAGATCACTGAAAAGCTAGGGACGGTACATTTATCAGTCAGTGAATTTTAAAACTGCATGGTGAGTAATAATGATTGCTGAACAACCACCATGTCCATGAAAAATCAATGTAGCCAATGCAGAGTCTCATTCCATCAGAAGAAAATTCATGCTGCAGGTTTTAAACTTTTAAAAATGTACTTTCTGTGTTTTATTCTTCTATGTCTCTAATCTAATCTTTATCTTGCTTCCTGTACGTGATATTTACTTGTTTTTTTGCCTACATACTGAGTCTGCTGCTTTCCGTCATTTATATAATTGATTTGGATGTGAATAAAGAGGTACGGTTAGTAAGTTTGCAGATGACACCAACATTGGAGGTGTCGCTGACAGTGAAGATTATCTTAGAGTAAAACAGGACCTTTAAAAGATGGGAAAACGGGTCAAGAGGCGGCAGATGGAGTTAAATTTAGATAAGTGCAAGGTCTTGCATTTTAATAAGGCAACTGAGGGTATACAGTTAATGGTAGGGCCCTGGGGAGTGTTGTCGAACGAAGAGACCTAGAGATACAGGTGCACAGTTCCTTGTAAGTGGAATCACACGCAGACAGGTTAGTGAAGAAGGTGTTTGGCATGTTTGCCTTCATTGGTCAGAGTGCTGAGTATAAGAGTTGGGATGTCATGTTGCGGCTGTGCACAACATTGGTTAGGCCATTTTTAGAATACTACATTCAACACTCATCTCCCTGCTACAGGAAGGATATTGTTAAACTTGGTTGGGTTCAAACATGATTTACAGGGATGCTGCTGGGATTGGAGCTTTAGGGAGATGCTGAATAGGCTGGGGCTATTTTGCCTGGAGCATCAGAGGCTGAGGGGTAACCTCACAGAGGATAATAAAATCATGAGGGGCAATGATAGGGTGAATAGCCAAGGTCTTTTCCCCAGGGTAAGGGAGTCCAAAACTGGAGGGCATAGGTTTAAGGTGAGGGGGGCAAGATTTAAATGGGACCTAAGGGGTAACTTTTTCATGCTGAGGGTGGTGTGTGTATGGAATGAGCTGCCAGAGGAAGTGGTGGGGGTTGGTACAATTACAATATTTCGAAGGCACCTGGATATGTACATGAATAAGAAGGGTTTAAAGTGATATGGGCCAAATGGGACTAGGCCTTAGTCTAGTCTAGGGACTAGACCTGGGCGTCACAGTAGCTCAGTGGTTAGCACTGCTGCCTCACAGTGCCAGGGTCAAGGGTTCAATTCCACCCTCGGGTGACTGTCAGTGTGGAGCTTGCACATTCTACCCATGTCTATGTGGGTTTCCTCTGGGTGTTCCAGTTTACTCCCATAGTCCAAAGATGTGCAGGTTAGCTGAATTGGCCATGCTAAATTGCCCATAGAGTTCAGGAACATGTAGATCAGGTGGGTTACTGGGCAATGGGTCTGGGTGGGATGCTTTGAGGGTCGGTATGGGCTTGTTGGGCCAAAGGACCTGTTTCCACACTGTAGGGATTCTATGATAGAGCAGTTTAGGATATTTGGTTGGTGTGGACGAGTTAGGCCAAAGGGTCTGTTTCTGAGTTGTAAAACTCTGTGACTCTATCTAAGTGAGAACACCTCAATCTGAATGCAAATCCTCACCATCACTTGACTGGTCCTGTGTAAAGGATATCCCCAGTAACATATGACCATCAAGGCCTTCATTTCCTACCATTTCAGTTATAAGGTCCAGGTCAAAATATAGACAACACAAGATGACAATGGACAGCCAGCATTGAGTTAAATGCGAAGCTCCAATCAAAGAGCTCAGATTGTATTTGTACAATAATAATGATGCTTGTGAATGGAATTGCAGGCCCTGATCTAATTATAGGATTTATGTGATCTTTAAATACCTGAATGCTGAGAATATTGTCCTACATTGTTCATTTACGATTCTGACTGTCCATGGACTCTAATCTTTAACAGTGTCTGACATTAACAAAAGATTTGTGATTCAGAGTAGATTCCACAGCTTACTTACGGAATCCTTGTTATAAATTTCATCCATAGTGAATACTCACATCTTGTAGAGGAATATTTAGGTGTGTATTATAATGGAAACTGGGTGAACACTGTGACCATTCAATCTGAAACCACCCAAAGCCTCATTAAGTCCTTTCACCTTGTGTTTGTCCAATATCTTCATTGCATAGTGTTCCTTAGTAACTTTGTGCCTCACCAACATCACTCTACCAAAGGACCCTGTGCCCAGCGTTTTTGATCTCTCAAAGTCATCCAGACGTGCTGTATTCTGCAAGAGAAGGAAAGTCAGTGAGCGGCCTGTTTATTTTCGACATTCCAGTTGGTCAACATATGATGTTTTTCACACACAGAGTTCCCTTGCTGTAGACCATGCTATTTAGAAGCAATGCTGATTTAAAAAAATCTTCTTTCATGGGATATGGATGTTGCTGGCATTGCCAGCATTTGTTGCCCACCTCTTGGTTGCCCTTGAAATGAGTAGTTTGCCATTCCCAACTGCAGGTAAAAGTCAATTACATTGCTGAGAGTCTGGAGTCATAGGACTTGAAACAAACATATAAAAAGCACTAAATGCTCCAATCTACAAACTTGTGTCTTATAAACCTTTGAAATTTAAATTTCTTAAAGAAACAGCTTTCACCTATAGACCTATAGACACTCTTCTAAAATCCTCCAAGGTCTATAAACTGAAGTTCAGTTACAGCTTCTGTTTTACTTGCGTTGGCATCATAGACTATTGACCACAGTTTGCCAACATTTATATGGGTGATGGTAACTGAACCAGGCAGGGACTGCTGAGATGATAGCTCCGATCATTAAACTTTTAAATGACAGAATACTAAAAATGGGTCTTCAAGCAGTTGGGGCTATGAATTATTTTCTTTTAGAGCTTAATCCACTGAGGGATTGTTCTTGGGAGGAGAGGTTTTTCTTAGTGTCTTGGAAACAAATGGTGTTTGTAGTTTGTGTGTAAATAGATGTTAATAACAAACAGTTAATAGATGAGCGAATAACTAATTGATTAGGTTTTGGTGACGGCAACAGATCAGATAATGTTAGCCAGAACACTGAGAGAAGTCCCTCCTTTTCTTTGAGCACTGTTATGGGATTTTTAAAAAATGTTCACTTGAACTTGCTGGCTAAGAAGCTTTTCCTTTATTTGAAAGATCGTACTTTTGTACAATTGAATGAGATTTGCATAGTGTTATCACAGCTGTAGTATCATTCTCGACTTGTTCCAGAAAAACAAGAATGGAGTTTTGAGTTTGTCACTCCTGACTTGGATCACAGTGCTTTCTATGAACTGAGTCAAGCCATCACACTGTTGCGGGGTCATAGTTGTATTTGCTGAGGCCAATGACATAAACGCCGTTTTAATCCAGTGTTAGCTTGGTAAAGTCCAGTTACAGCAGAGAAGTATGTTAAACGTCAATAGTTAACAGTTAATATTCAAGCCTCAACTTAATTCTGTATTAAAATACAAAGTTTAGTTTGTCTGACAGTGTCATTTTGAACTTCAAAAGACCTATGATTGCGACTATATAATCTGTTTAGCAGATTGCAAGTTACAGCCAGCAGTAACAATGAAGACGTTCAATGCGACTGTCTCTTGTTTCGAGAGTGACATCTACTGAGGGTGCAGGTTTCTGTCATGGGTCTTCATGAGACTGAACAGGCCAATTCTTGACCCTCAGATCTTTGGTAGCCCCATGAGGCAGTGGGATTTCTGCCGCCTCTGTGCCTTATCATTTAAGTGTTTGGACTCAAAGCATGGTGCAGCTTAATGAACAAGTTGTCTTCGCTTTGAACAACTGGTCACAAGCTTATTCAGTCATTACTGTCAACACTGCTGGGCTTCAAGGAGAGCTTCAGTGTGATTTTGTAGCATTTTCTGTGCCCTCCTCTGCTATCTGACCACTGAGTAAACAACACATGCCAGTGGAGAAGTTTCACAGCTATCTGGGCATGGCGTCCCGTCCATTGTAGTTGATATTGCTAGAGTTTTGCTTGAATGCATTCATATACAGATAATCTGTCTCTTGCCTTTTTAAATATTAACTTTTAAGCTCTTTTGCCCATTTTCTTTTGATTCAAGTCTTCATAACAACATCCTGAATTGATCTGGATTCCTCCTGTGAACTGATGGTGCAATTCCCCTGCTATACCAGTTAGTTTTGCTGTGCATCGATATAGGTCATTATTTCAGCTCATTGTTTTAGGAAGAGAGAAAATAGGTGCAGAAGTAGGCCATTCAGCCACTAGACTTGCTCTGCCATTCGGTACGATCGTGGCTGATCATCCAACTCAGTATCCTGCTCCTGCCTTCTCCCCATATCCTTTAGCCCTAAGAATGATCCCTACCTTCTCCTTGAACACTCGACTTTGTTCATCCATGGGACATGGACATTGATGGCTAGGCCAGCATTTATTTTCTGTCCCTAACTGCCTTTGAAAGGATGGTGGTGAGCTGCCTTCTTGAACCACTGCAGTCCACGTGCTATAAACAGGCCCACAATGCTGTTAGGGAGGGAATTCCAGGATTTTGACCAAGTGACAGTGAAGGAATGGCGATGTAATTACAAGTCAGGATAATGAATGGCTTGGAGGAGAACTTGCACGTTGTGGCCTTCCCATAGAACTGCTGCCCTTGTCTTTCCAGAAGGAAGTGATTGTGCGTTTGTAAAGTGCTATCTAAAGATCTTTGGTGTATTTCTGTAGTATGTCCTGTCGAAAGTACACACTGCTGCTACTCAACTGGTGATGGTTTGTCAATCAAGTGGGCTGCTTTGTCCTAGATGGTGTTGAGCTTCTTCAGTGTAGAAGGACCTGAACCCATCCAGGCAGGTGCAGAGTATTCCATCACACTTCTCACTTGTGCATTGCAGATGGTGTACAGGCTTTGTTGAGTCAGGAGGTGAGTTACTCGCTGCAATATTCCTAACCTCTGACCCACTCTTGTAGTGACAATGTTTACGTGGCAAGTCCAGTTGAGTTTATGGTCAATGGTAACTCTCAGGATATTGATAGTGGGGGATTCAGTGATGATAAACAATTGAATATCAAGTGGCAGTGATCAGATTACGTGGCATGAATGTTCCTTGCTAATTGTCAGCCCCAGCCTTGACATTCTCCAAATTCTGTTGCTTTTGAACATGGCTGCTTCAGTATATAAGGAGTCGTGAATGGTGCTGAACATTGTACAATCATTGGTGAACATCCCCAGTTCTGATCTTATGATGGAGGGAAAGTCATCGATGAAGCAGCTGAAGATGGTTGGGCTTAGGCACTACCATGAGGAACTCCTGCAGAGATCTCCTAGAGGTGAGATGACTGACCTCCAATGATCACAACCATCTTCCTATGTATCAGGTATGACTCCAACCAGCAGAGAGATCCCACTCTAGCCCCCGCCCACCCGATATCCACTGATTCCAGTTTATTTCAGAACCCTCTTCTCCTCCCCCATTTCTCTTGAAGGATGTAGGCCCGAAACGTCAGCTTTTGTGCTCCTAAGATGCTGCTTGGCCTGCTGTCTTCATCCAGCTCTACATCTTGTTATCTCAGATTCTCCAGCATCTGCTGTTCCTACTATCTCTTCTCCACCTTTGTGTTCTCTTTCTCAGCCTTTTAGGAACTTCCCTCCCATGTTACCTGCTCAAAGGTCCCTAAAGGGAGCATATGAAGACCATTCCACCATTCACTGTCTCCTTCTTGGTCACTGTGCCTCCTCCCTACCAACCCCTACCCCAAGAGTTCACTCCTTTTCTCTTAATTTCCTGCCACTGTCCTCAACTTGAACCTCCACTTGAATGAGTAAAGTTAACCTCTGCAATACTCCTGACATTCCTCGAATGATGCCTCCTCGTGGGCAGCAACCCTGGCTGTCCCACTCACCGCTCTTTGCCAAACTGCCTGATAAGCTTGTCCTTGGGCTTGAGCTGCAGCAGCCTCCTTCCCATCTCAGGCACCCGCCCCAACACTATCCACTTGGATGCTCTCAACAGATCAGCCACTTCCTGAACCCACATTTGCCTCTTGCAACCATATCGCTTGCCATCCATGATCAAACAGTTGGCATTGGTATTGTGGTTTTGATCAAACCTTAGCCTGTCTTCTCCCCCAGCCAGTTATTGACATATTAACCTACCCACTCGTCTCCCTCTAACATCCTCACTGCTTACTATCCCTTAGACAAATTTTTCACAAGAAATTCAACCTCTGCCTTCCTCCACTCCAAAGTGTGATGGGCTACTATCCAAATGAGCCTTCCTTGTGTGTTTTCACTGGGCACAAAAGTTGCTGCTAATCTTTAGAGAGATGGTAGCATAATGGTAATGTCACTGAACAAGTAATCCAGTGGCCAAGGCTCATACTTTGGGGATGTGGGTTCAAATCCCACAATGTCGGCTTGGCTGGTGGCTTTTAAATTCATTTCATAAATAAATTCAATTAATTTGCAGTAGCAGGAATGTGGAATTAAGGTTACAGTAAGATCAGTAATTAACGTATTGAATGGCAGGCTTGAGAGGTTGGGTTATCTACTCCTGCACCGAAGTAATATGCCTTTATGTCCTCACTGTCAGCGATTTTGGTGTCTAGCTCAGCCCCGAAGAAATGGTAGTGATGTGACAGGAGTAGCAAGTTGCCCTTTATCAGAATGTTCATGAATCTGTTCCTTTGTCATTCGCTCCTTCAATACACACCCATGATTCTGCCAATATGGCTTGTGAAGACTGGCTGGCAGCAGTCACTGAAAAGGAGACTGTGGCCACATCTTCTGAGTTTTGAACACAGAGAAGTCACCAGCCAGGGTCGTTTCAAATTTTGGATGAGCTAACGGCTCTTAAGAGGTTAATGCTCCTGCTACATTGGCTCCACCCATTTGGATGAGGTCAAACAAAGTCTATGGGTACAGACAGGGAATTTTACTCTAATTTTCAGAGACAGCAGATCTAATTGTCCATCTCCCAAAGGTCTGAAGAAATAAAAATGAAAAGAACTGTGGACACTGTAAATCAGAAACAAAAACAGAAGTTGGCAAAAAGCTCTGCGAGCATCTGTGAAGAAAAATCAGAGAGAACTTCTGAGGAAGGGTCACTGGACCTGAAACATTAACTCTGACTAAATATGTTTGTTTTTATTGCTATCATGCAAATTAACCTTCTTGTTATTTTAAAGTAGTGTAGCCTGGGGCATCCTCACTCAGTCATCACTAGATATGCCCTGAAATAACTGCACAAGCTGGTACCCCCGCACCAAATCATCCTTTATTTACATGTGCATAACACTTGACACTGATCTGAATTTCTCAGAGCCAGCTCTCAGTGTCAGCAAAATCTCTGACCTTTGTGTTTATACCTGTCAGCAAGGGCTCCCTGATTGGACCAGATTAACAGCCCCAATCAGGGAGCCCATATTCTACGAGGTCCACCTGGCTAAACTCATTACAGTCACTACTTCAAGTGTGATAAATACCACAAGGGACCAGGGGTGGTCCTCTGGGAAAATATCACATCAAGGAAAATGGCATGAGGTACAACAATCTTCTACTAGAGGAGTTTCTTGCAGTTGTATAAAAAATACTGTATGTTGATCATTAACAAGAACAAAGTTAAAATCAGGTGTGCTACGTGCAGCGTCACAGGTCATTAAATTATGCACAATTAAATATCTTGAATAGTGCATGTGGGTCAAGTCTACAATTCTCGGTCATTACCTTGCTTCAACAACTACCAGAACAGACCAATGTGTTCACACTCCACATTTAAGTTGTTATGCTAATAGTTCAAGCTGTGGACACTAGGTGGCAATACAGGACACAATCCCAACTTCACCACTATTCTGTATTCGACAGTACTCTCACTGTCATCCACCAATGACAGAAAACACATGCCACAGATACAAACCTCTTCTAGCACTTTCCTCCAGCTTCTGTAATATGTTTATTTGGTGCTGACATTTTCTAATATTTTCACTATCTATTATAAGTTGTCTGATCTACGCATTCAATCTCTAATCTCTGTTCTCTTGTTTTTTCAAAATACTCCTTTTTAGACTCTTCTAACCTGCTTATTAACTCATACATACCCTGCTGTGTATTTCTGAGGCTGATTATACTATCTATTCTTATCCTGTGCAATAACCTTAAAAATAGAAAAATGTGGTGCTTTATATCTTAATTCCAAATTAGTTTTCCGTACAGTTTTCCCTTTACCTCTGAAATCAGCTCTTCTAATGTCCTGACAACAGGAGTCTAAAAATACATTAATCCAAATAAGCATTGTACTTCAGGTTAGAAAGAAATAAAAGGGATTTGAATTTACGTAGAGCCTTTGATATCCTGTTGCTGTTCTGTAATCAAACACAACAAAGACACACAAAAGACATATGGAATTGCTTGTCAGTTAATCCATTCTTGTGATGTAGGTTAATGCCAAAACTTTGGGCAATTCACAAGAATAACTTTGAGCTGTTCACTGCCATCTCATAAGCATGTATATCAGGTCACACTTTACTATCTCATTTGAAAAACAAAATCTCTGACACTGCAATTCTCCCCTGATGTTTTTTTTCATTATTCATTCATGGGATGTGGGTGTCACTAGCTGGGCAGAACTTATTGCCCATTCCTAATAGCCCGGAGGGCAATTTTGTGGGTCTGGAGTCACACGTGGGCCAGACCAGGCAAGGATGGTAGTTTCCTTCTCTAAAGGACATTAGTGAACCAGATGGGTTTTTCCAACAATTGATTCAGGGTCACCATTAGATTCTTAATTCTAGATATTTATTGAATTCAAATTCAACCGTTTGCCTTGGTGGGATTCAAAACCAGGTCCCCAGAACAGTACCTGGGGTCTCTGGATTAACAGTCCAGCAAAAATACCACTAGACCATTGCCTACTCTGCATCAGCCTAGCGCATGCCCGCATGTCCTGGAGTGGTGTTTGGACCCACAGTTTGCTGACTCACATTGCTACCACTGAGCCAAGCTGATGTTTCCATTTCTATACCAATAACAATTCTGGTCAATTGCTGTCCGTTAAATCCAGTGCAGCTTCTGGTTTTGTAGCCTGTCTGACATGATGCAATAATGTCCAACTGTCTCAATGAATAGGCTTGATGGTCACCTTTACTTATGACTTTCTTGAAACTGTCTTTTCAATATCCAGGTGGATAAATCCCAATGCCTAATGTATCAAGATTTGACCCCAAAGCCCTCTGTCCTGATCATATTGATCATCTGTGATAGTTATCCATTTTAATATAACCTAGCCACTCTTGTTGGCTCATGCAATGTGTGTTGCACGTCTTAAGTTTTTCATTATAACTCCTCCATCTCATTACAGTTTTATCTTAAGTTTCAGCTCACAGTCAGACTCAATTACGTATCATGGGTTAACAATGTTATATTCTCCCTAGGTGTATATATAATCTATGAAACAGTGCTGAACACAATATCAGGATTACCCATCAGTTTGAAAGCTTGAGGCAGGTGAAGCACTAAGAGGAAACAAGCTCTCCTGTTGTTCCCTGTACTTGGGATAACACGTTCTTTGTGAACAAATAGTGAAGTATCCACGATCAGCAACAATTTATGTGGTAGTGGCTGATCTGAACACACTGGCTACTATCTTGCTTTTAAAACTACTGCGGAGGTCTGGCCTATCCCCACTGCTAGGGAATGTAGACATGCAAGGATTGCATGGGAAACAAACTTCACCAGACAAAAGAAAGATCCAAGCTTTAAGATGGTTAAGGGAAGGTTACAGTATCGACAGAACTCAATTATGTAGAAACGGAAAGGCTGAGGTGGGAGTTGAGGCTTCTATGGAGCTGAGTGAGTAAAAACTTTTATTAGGGTTTTAGAAGTTATTAAATGGAATGGGAAACCTTAACTGTGAGCATTATTTCAAATCAAATAACTACAAGACAATGGAACATAGGGACAAGCTTGTAAAGGGTAAGCTTAGGGTTGATATCAGGAAGATATCCTTCTCAGCTAAATGTGCTTGTGACTATGAGACCCACAGGATGTATGCCTTCTAAAATGTGGGAATGTCAAAACAATGGAAAAGATGTTCCATGTGAAAAATATTTAGGTGCACAACTAAGTGATATACTTCATCAAAACAGAGCTTCGGGTCAGAGAATTAAAAGCTCATAGTTGAGCTTGATGCTATAATCCAGACTAATGTTCTATTGGAATACTAAGTGAGATCATTTGAGATGTTGGTTTCATCAATTTTTGTGAATTGTAAAAAATTCAGGCCATTGTTTATGGAGGAGGATCAACCAACATCTTCAGAAAGAAAAGCAGCTTGACTGATGATTCATTTGTTGCAATTTGTGGAATGCCACTATTACTCAAAGTAAGTGATTGTGCAACACACTTCATTATGTTTAAACATCACAATATGCTATGTAATGCAAGTCTCAACAAATGTACTAAATGGCGTGTGTATTTTGGGGGCGGGGTTGGATTTTCTAATTGATTACACAATGAATAGCCACAACGAGGGAGTAACTATTTGAAAATGGGTGCAGACCAAAATTCCAACTATTTAACACCTCAGACATTTTTTAGTTGACTTGTCTATTGGCTCAATGTTGGCATCTAGCTTCAATTGCAGGATCTATTTTCTTTATTCATTCACGGGATGAGGGTGTCACTAACTAGGCAGCATTTATTGCCCATCCCTAATTGCCCAGAGGTCAGTTAAGAGTTAACCACATTGCTGTGCAGTCTGGAGTCACATAAAGGCCAGACCAGATAAGGATTGCAGTTTCCTTCCCTAAGCGACATTAGTGAACCAAATGGGTTTTTTTCCGACAATCAACAATGGATTCATGGTCATCATTCGACTCTTAAATTCTAGTTATTCATTGAATTCAAATTCCACTATCTGCCATGGCAGGGCTCAAAACCAGGTCCCCAGAACACTGTCTGGGTCTCTGGATTAACAGTCCAACAATAACACCACTAGTCTATTGCCTCCCCTAGATGTGATCATTTATGCCATTACAGAGATAATCTACCTTCCCAGCAACATAAAAAATTCTGGGCAAACTGGGGACAGGCCATGCAACTCTTGAGTTCCCTCCTTTGCTGTTTTCCATTTCCACCAAATTGGTAACAAGGCTTTGTCACACGTTTCTGGGAATGTGACATATTAAGTATATCCATAATATTGGGAAAGTGGTTTTTCCCAGTGAAAATTCTCCAGTTTTTACTTTTGGACAAATGCCAGGCCAATCAAGCGCCAACATAGGCAGACTATGACTGTATCCTCTGTCCCACATTCATAGGTGAAGATTAACTTATCTAGCTATGTTCAACTGCCTCAATGCATTTTCTTGCTTGTCATTCCACTCCTTCCGTTTCTTTTTTCAGATCTGTCTATTTAACTTCTGGAATGTTAAATCCCCATGGCTACTGCATAATGGACCCATCTTATTTGGGTAAAGCCTCCCCAACCTGATTGCACGGTGTTGATCGCCTGCAGCAGTTATTGGCTGTTAACCTCTGGGTGAGCTGACAATAGCACAATGTGACAAGGAGCTAATGCTTCCTACATTGTTGATGTCAACCTTGAAAAATCAGGCAGATCAGCAGATTAACAGTTGGGCAGATGGTAACTTGCAAGAGTAATACTGGAACAGAAAATCTTATGTTCCTACAGAGCCTCAGTGCAGTCACTCTCCTAGCTTGACTGTCACCAGATGTTAGCTTTAGCATCTCTGCAGCCATTTGAGTTTTTTAGTGAGTTATTTTACTTTAGAGCCACACAGGGCTAATTTGTTTACTTCCTTTTCAGATGATGGGGAGGAATTCCAACATACTTCATTTTCCCTTCTTCCAAGGAACTTCCCATTGGTCGATTAAGGACAGCACCTACTCAGATCACAAAAAAATTCTACGGCGTGTCTTGTTTGGCTCAAAAGGATTATACAACACAATCTCTATTCAAAGCAACTCCCAACTAGACAAACAGAAACACGCCCACAGTGACAGTAACCTTTCTCTTAAATACCAAGACAATAAATGTACAAATGTTTATCGCTCTACTGAACTGGTAAAATGCAGCCTGGTGTCCATCAGCTTCTTTGCTCTTCTACAGAAAGGATAAATAATAAAACACACCGTTACTGTCTTAATGCTGAAGGAACCATTTACTTTTACTCAATTTCTCATAGCATAATCCCTCCTTCAACAGAAATAGACTAACACTTAAAGCAAATGATTGTTATAAAATTGCTGATAACAAAAGATAAGATTTTCTGTAAGTAGTGGATTGCACTTTCGTTACTATTTACTAAGCCAGCTCATTGCTAACAAACAGCACATTCCTTAAACTAGGTCATCAACACACAGCACACTTTCAAAGCTGAGCTACACATTATCACTGACTGTTGTGAATTTTAATCACTATCAATAAATGTCCATGGTTATTGATTACTTGTAGTTCTGAATCTGGATTGTGGACTTTGCTACTTACTGCAGTACTGCTGCAGTGGTATTACAGCACATTGACTGAGGGAGGATTAGCACATGGCTGTTTTGAAAATACATTGTATCATTTACTAGAAGTGAAAGATATTGGGACAGCAAATATTGGAAAAATCAAGCAGAAGAATCTCACAGCCAGCAATATAGGCAAACACCCTAATAGCAAGTAAGCACTGTGGCTATTATTCTTAGGAATTATTCTCATCCACAGGAATAGGAAATTCTGCCCTATAATATCTGAAGCACTATTCACGTACTACTTTACCAAGCTTTCTTAAGATGTAAACACTTTGAATGTTCCGCCCTCTGCAAAATCTTGCACTCTAATGCCAGCCATTATTCATATTACAGAACTTTAATCTCCTATGAGGTTGCTCGAGACTAACCAGGAATGTGTTTGTATATGTTAGTTACTAACCTGATCTACCACTTATATGACTATTGTTCAAGTACTCCCTGTTGGAAACCAACTAATGGCAGTAATTTCCATTTGAAATGTCCCCATCTCCAGCATATTGCAAAGAATTGCTTGCATGGTGTAACAAAGTGTGACATCTAGACTGCGATGAACTGCATTATTTTTGAATTTCCAGGAAATGTCCCATTGGATTTCTAACTGTAATGTGGTGCTTTGTGCATTATAAACCATAATCTAACACTCCAACATTGCAAATTTTATTTGCTGTTAACCAAACACTAGGTATATTCAGAGACAGTAGGAACTGCAGATGCTGGAGAATCTGAGATAACAAGGTGCAGAGCTGGATAAACACAGCAGGCCAAGCAGCATCATAGGAGCAGGAAAGCTGATGTTTCGGGCCTAGACCCTTCTTGAGGTATATTCAGAGCTCGATTTCTGCACCTTTGATTATTGTGGGTCATAATTTACACTTCTCTTGGTTTAATGTGGAATTAGCCAGATGAGTTTGCAGATATTATGGTTCCATGCAGACTCCACTCTGCGGGGTTTCTTATCACCTCCTAACTCACCAACCTTTTTTCTTTAGCATGAAACAGAAATTCGTGCAACAGCATGAAAAGCACAGAAGATAGGATGAATACTTGATGTATTTTCTTAATACAACTGATAGAGAAAATGGCAATTATTTAAGCCTTTCTTCACCCATTTTGAATTTCCAATAATTGATTTTGGTGCAATGACTATTTTTGCTGACTCTTCTCAAAACTTTTCTTCTCCTTATTTAAAAAAAAAATATCTTCACCCTTCCCTGTACATTTCTAAGTATTTTATTATTACTGAGGAAGTTAGGAGTGCCCTAGGAGGATTTTGCCACCATGTAATGTCCAATGAGCAGCAGGAGACCAGGTGGGAATTGGCACTGTTTGAGAACTGCCTGGCTGAGTAGGAACCTAGGGGCAGGAACAGGAGTAGACCATTTAGCCATTTGAGCACGTTCTACCACTTAATGAGATCAGGGCTTCTCTGTGGACTAATCTTGCATCAGAGCTCCACATTACATTGCCTCAAACAGCCGTTTGGGGCCCAGTGTAAGTATCAGTGCCCCTCAGCAAAAAGAGGAAAATAAATTCCATATAATATGTTTTGCCTTCAATTGCTATTAAACAGCAACTGCAAAAAGCAAAAACAAAAGCCATTTTTTGGTGTTTAGTGCTGCTTCTCTCACCTCTTATGGGGAGGGATTGTCATGTCAAGCTTCCCAAGACATCCTGCTAAGATCTAAATGCATTATTCAAAGAAGAGTGTCACTATTTTTGTCCTGGTGAATATTTACCCACAAATGAACATAACCAAGAAAGAAATCTGATCTTGTGTGTGCAAATTGCTTGCTGAGTTTCACAACAACACAGCAGCGACTGCACTGTCTGATGGTCATAAAGATCAATATAAATGCCAAATCATTCCTCTGCTTTAAAAATTATGACTCCCCATAGTCTGTCCACCATCTACAAGGCACAAGTCAGGAATGCGATAGAATACTTCCCACTTGCTGGACAAGTGCAACTCCAAGAATGCTTAAGAAACAGGACAAAGCCAAAGCAGCCCATTTGACTGGCACCACATCCACATGCATCCACTGTCTCCACCACTGACACTCAGTGGCGGCAGCAGCATGTACAACAACAAGACGTATTGCAGAGATTTGCCAATGATCCTTAGGCAGCACCTTTCAAACCCAGGACCACTTCCATTTAGAAGGACAATAGCAGAAAAAATTTGAGAGCACCACCATTTATAAGCTCCTCTCCAAGCCACTCACCGTCCTTACTTAGGTCAAAATCCTGGAATTCCTGCCTAATGGCATTGAGGGTCAATCAACAGCACATGAAGTGTAGTGCTTTAAGAAGGCAGCTCACCACCTTCTGGAGAGCATCAGGAACGGGCAAAAAAATTCTGTTCAGCCAGTGACACCCAGGTCCCATGAGTGAACAAAAAAAGTAGAATGGGGCGGTCCACCACAATCCATCTCCAAACAGCCCACTGCCACTGTGAGAATAGTAAAAAAAAATTCAAGGAGTAGCGAGCACTTTCACTTTTATTCTTCCTTTGAGCTTTTAAATCAAACCAAACCATGTTCTGCCTTCTTTGGTAGCCCTTCCTATCTGGGATAATTTCTTACACTTTAACCGGCAAATCCTGCAGTCTTTGGCGAAGAGATTCCCACAAGTTGGTGCTGTTATTGAATTTTTCAGGGAGGTTTTGTCGACCTCCTTGAAGTGTGTTCTCTGCCCTGCTGGTAACCACATGCTGTGTCAAAGGTCAGAGTAAAGGGCTTGTTTTGGAAGTCTTGTATCAGGCATGAAGATGATGTGGCCTACCTGATGCAGCTGATTGAGTGGAATCATTGCTTGATCATGAGGATTTTGATCTGGGACGGGGCATTGCTATCAGATCACCTATCCACCTGTAAGTGAATTTGCAGGATTTTACAGAGGCATCACTCATGATTTTTTTGAGGGACTTGAGGTATCTAGTGCACACTGTTTACATTTCCATGTATGCAGGCATTTTCTGGTAGAGGGCCATGGTATCACTCCAAGTTCCCCTGTGCAATGTACTGGTGGGTTGTTGGACCATTGTGAAAATGGCTCTCTCCCTGGGATATGGTCAGATAGAAAGTTCCATTCTGGTACACTTGGACAAAAATAACAGTGTGCGCGGAATTACCAGGCCAAAAGTTTTAAAATCATACAAACCTCCCAGAAACATTGCTAACTTTCTGGGCTACAGATACTCAAGGATGAAATTTTTTGAAATTCTGCTAAGAGGGGTTGGGATTAAGTTCCTGCTGAATTACAGTAGAGGCCAACAGGCATCTAGAGGAAGTGATCAGTCAGAGGAAAGGCCACGTACAGCTTGCAAATTCTGCTGCAATTTTCCCTATCTATGCTGCATCTCCACAGAAAACATCTCAATCCAATTTAATTTGATTATTTTACACTAACGAATGTGTGGATTATGTGACCTACCTATTTCAGGCTCTCTAGAAAGACAATGACTTACCTGTGGTGGGGACTCCCATTTCTGTAAGAACTCCTCTCTCGCTTTCTCTAAGAAATCTTTCACTGTAACAAAAGAACAGAAATATATTACTCCCAACGTTTGGACAAATATCGCAATTCACAAAGCTTCTAGCCTGCGGGATGAACAATTTAGGTAGAGGGTTTGATAAGTCAGAATGAATTGAATTGTGGGTTGGCTAGCTGTTGAATTTTAGAATTGACAATTAGTCTCTGTCTTTAACGTCACAATGTGGTTCAGGCCAGGAAGGCTGGCTAAACATAAACTAACACAGATTGCTTTGCTGTCAAGCAAAGATTGTCATAGTTACTGAGCCCAACAATGTGTTTGCTTATGGTGATGCTACAGTGCGTTGGTGTGAATGACTAATAATACCAATTTCCAATATATGCTGAGCCGTAGAACTAAGGCAACAACTTTGAATTTGAAATCACCCCACCTGTACTTTATGCCACAAAAGAACATCTGTTTACAAAGGGGGGTAAATTTGGAGATTTGCAGAATACTCTACCAATTCCACTGGTAAACCACAGATATAATCTAATTTCAGTACAAGCTGCACAGCATGTGTAACAGAGATAATAGGAACTGCAGATGCTAGAGAATCCGAGAGAAGGGTCTAGGCCCGAAACGTCAGCTTTTGTGCTCCTAAGATGCTGCTTGGCCTGTTGTGTTCATCCAGCTCCACACCTTGTTATCTCGGCATGTGTAACAGCAGCTCAGATACAGTCTCAGCGAAGCAGCACTGCTGAACCTAACATCTCAAGCAGGGTAACACAAGACTTAAAAATGTTAACTTGCAAACTATTTAGCTTTTGAAATCATATAGATACTTTATATTTTCTTCTACAAAGAGGATTTAAGATGTGCTGGGGTATACCCCAAAAGGCACATGACCACACCCTGAAAGTTCAGCTTCTAGAAATGTCTGTTAGCAACAGGCAATTGCACTCATTATTGACAAAGTCATCCAATGTTTAATGCTTCATTCTGAAGCTAATTCAGCCACATCACCACACAACATTTAACAACTAACCCACAACACCTGGGCAGCATGCACCCTCCAAACACCCTACCCACCAGCATAAATGATGTAGCCCTGGGATGTAGGACGTTAACATGGGCAGATCTGCAGATCTACTGGAGAGAAGTTCCATCCCAGCAGACAAGATGGCCCAAAATAGCTCCAAATATTTGCTGCTTCAGAACAGGGTGCCAAGGATCTCCAGTCTTGGACATTTAAGTGTACAAATTGCAAAGCAATGCTGCTGCCTTTCTGGGCTGCTTGTTCACACTCAAACATTAGGTGTACCTCAAATACAAGGCCCCTGGGGACGTTGGCATTTTGGTAAAACTGCAGCCAAACACATTCAGAGCATCCCCCTATTAATAGAATCACTGGATCTAAAACACTTACTAAGCAGCCTACCTTGATTTACAGAGAAAGCATTCTTGTATGGGCATTATGGCAACTTTTCTGAGATTTGGTTTCAGTTGCGGCTGATTTGTCACTTAGCACAGGGGAGCTTTGAGACACTACTTTGTCATAAAGAATGAAGAAGAACAACTTTCATTCTTGTACAGCCATCTAAATATGCCATAAAACAAAATGAATAAATAAATCTTGCAAAGAAATATAACAAATATTCACTGATATTATGTAGGGAAGTGCTGCAGCCAAATCCCACAAAACAGTAATGAGAAACATCACCAATCTGTTTCAAAGGCAAATAAACCTTCAATAAAATAATAAAGCAAATAATAAATGTTAGATGTCAGCAGAACTCTTGTCATTCAATGCACCATTCCTGGCATTCATAACAGGACCACTGACTTCTTCCAGAGTCCATGAAACTCCCTTCAAGATCACGGTTCACTGACATCCAATAGGTTCTGCCAGCTGCAAGCAGCACTATAAATATTCAACTTGCAAAACAACCTGGTCAAAGTGTGGCACTATATAAAACATAAGAAATTTGTAACATCAAAGGCCATAATTTTAAAAGGAAGATTCAGATATCCACAGGCACTCATCTTTATCACAGCTAAAGGCAAAAGGTAAACACATAAAGAGTAACTGGCAGTAGGATTTTAAAGTAATCAGAGTGTATCAGTACCATATTGCATCCACCACTATTTCAATGCGAGAATCAAACCTTCAGCTTGCAAAGAAATTATTTGACGGTATTGTTGATTTAAAACAAACAGCTAAGCTGCCCTGATGGTTCAGACAGTTAAGCAAATAACCAGATCAGAAAATGTATGGTCTGTACTGAGTTAACTGAAATAAGGTACAAAAGGAGTGCAAAAACGATTCTCAGCTCATTTCTGATACGGGCAAAGAAAATAAGCCAGAGTTTCTTGTCCTAAATGCTGTTTAGTGTTTCCTAAAAGAACGTGAAAGCGTACGTTAAAGGGCATGACAAGGCCTGATGATAATGCTTTGTGGTTCTTCAGTAGTTTCTGATATGCAATGTATAGGGTCACATGATTTTCTTTAGTGAGCAGATTGAAACAATCTGGAAATTCATCCCGATTTGCCAAGTTTCCCAATTAGTTTGCTGTGAAAGCCACACAAGTAAAGAGTTTTTCTTTGCATGATATTGCCAGCCTATTCTGAAATAGCTAGGAGATTGTCTACCTGAGTACGCCAACATGACAATCATTAGCACAAACAAGCTTTTCATTATTCACTATGCAAAGATCAGCCTACCTCTAGCTCTGGTATGTCAGGTTATTTTGAGCACAGTATGAAGACTTCTAAACTGGACAACCAATCATAAATGATGCATTGAAGGGCCAAGGATTCAGGAATTGGATTACTGGGCCAGGGCACGCTCGAGGGGTGGATCTGGTTCAACCTTTAATGAAGTAGAGGCACATAAAACTTAAAATAACCCTACGTAACCAGCTGTCCTACACAACAAGGACAATTATCAAATGATAAGTGTAGTTAGGAATACCCTCTTGAAAGTCACTAGGAATGCTTTAAGAGCAACAATATGAGCCATATAATTCACCATATACTCCATGAGTGTTTTGTGATTTTATGCCTAACTTCAATACGAACATGTCATACTCTATCAATCAGACGGAGATGTGAAGCATTGTAACAGCTAACTGTTTCTACAATCTATCCATGGATACAGATATAGGAAAGGGCATTCACGTATTCAGCATTCAATTGAAGCCTTTCAGCAACTACTATTCTGAGGCAGGTTTTCCATTAGCTTCACTGATACCTCTTTTGTTTCCCAAACAGAAGGTTGTTGGCTCAAGTCTTACTCCAGAAAATAAATATGTAATCAGTGTAGTGATGAGAGAGTGCCGTGTTACTGAGAGCCCAGTACATCAGTGCAGAAGGCTGAAGGATTCGCAGCAATCTTCAGGCAGAAGTGCCAAACGGATGATCAATCTTGGCCTCCTCCATTGATCCCCAGCATCACAGATAACAGCCTTTAGCCAATTTGATTCAGTCCATGTGATATCAAAGAACGGTAGGAGGCACTGGATACTGCAAAGGCTATGGGCCTTGACAACAATCTGGAGATAATCGTGAATACTTGTCCTCCAGAACTTGCCACTCCTGTAGCCAAGCTTTCAGCACAGTTACAACTGGCAACTACCCAGCAATGTGGAAAGTTGCCCAGGTATGTCCTGTACACAAAAATACAGCACAAATCAAACGCCAATTACTGCCACATCAATCTACACTCGATTTTAAAAAAGCCAAAGAACTGCAGATGCTCAAAATCAGAAATAAAAACAAAAGTAGCTGGAAAAGCTCAGTAGGTCTGGTAGCATCTGTGGGGAGCAAGCAGAATTAGTGTATTGGACCCAGTGACTTTTTCAGAACTGATTGGTTGGTGTATATGCTAAAGAAGGGGAGGGGGGGTATTGGAAAGGAGTAAATGATATGTGGAATGGGGCCCAGAGAGACAGAAAAACAGCTGGGCTGACAAAGAAATGGGTAAAGGTTGGACGAGGAGAATGAATAGCTTCTAATGGGAACAGTTAGTGGCTGACAATGGACTGTGGTAGCAGGCCATGTGAATGACAAGGTCTGGCGTTGTCAGGGTTTGGGTAAGGATTTGGGAGAAGTTGCTCAATACTGAATTCAACGATTTTATTGCTTAAGTCCTGGAGCATTCCCAAGCAGAAAATAAGATGTTGTTCCAGACTGAAGTTGGTTGGAGCACTGCAACAAGTTCGAGACCGAGATGTTAGTCAGAGAACACGGTGATGTGTTGAAATGGTGGGCAACTGGAAGCTCATGGTCTTTTTTGTGGACAGAATGTAGGTGTTCTGTGAAGCAGTCATCCAATCTGCATTTTGTCTCCCTAAAACAGAGGAGACCACATTGTGAGCAGCGAACGTAGTAGACAAATTGAGTAAAGTACAACTGCTTCACTTGGAATATATATCAGGAGCCCTGGACAGTGAGGATGGAGGACATAAATGGGGAAGCGTTACACCTTCTGCAATTACATGGGAAGGTGCCATGTGGGTGTGAGGTGATGTTGGGAGTGAAAGAGGGGTGGACCAAGGTGTTCTGGAGGAAATGGTCCCTGTGGAAGGTAGACAAGGAAGGGGGGGTGGTATCCCGCTGGAGGTGGCAGAAATGGCAACTATTGATGCTTTGGATGTGGATGCTGGTGGAATGGCATGTAAGGACCAGGGGAACCCTATCGCTGTTGCAGGAAGGGATGGGATGAAGGCGGAAATGCCGAGTTTGATCAGACACAGCAGAGGGCCCTGTCAATTACAGTGGTAGGGAATGCTCAGTTGAGGAAGAAGGTGGACATTTTGGAGGCCCCCTTGTCGAAGTTAGCACCATCAAAACAGATGTGATGAACAGACTGGGAGAATGGAAAAAAGTCTTTACAGGAAGCAGGATGTGATCTTGTACTGTCAAGGTAACTGTGGGAGTCAGCAGATTTAGAGTGGATATTAGTGCCAACATATCTCTAAAAACAGAAACACAGATGTTGGGGAAGAGAAGGGAAGAGTCAGACATGTGCCGGGTGAAACTGAGAGTGGGGTGGAAATTGGAAGTAAAATAGACGTTTTCCAATTCTAGACAAGAAGAGGAAGCAGCACAGATGATGCTATCAACGTATCAGAAAAAATGTTGTGGATGGGGTTCACAGTAGGACTGGAACAAGCAATGCTCCATTGTGCCCCACACAGCGCTAGACATAACTGGGTCCATGTGAGTACCTGCGGCCAGCCTTCTGACCTGAAGGAAGTGAGAAGCGTTCAAGGAGAAGTTGTTCAGAGTGAGCCAGGTGAAGGGTGGTGGAGGATGGGGACAGTTCAGGCTTTTTTCCAGGAAGAAGCAAAGAGCCCTGAGACCAACCTGATAGGAGATGATGTGTAAAGGGATTGCACCTGACCCTGATTACAGCTTGGTTCAAACATAGATAAAACAGCTGAATTCCAGTGGTGAGCTGAGAGTGACAGCCCTTGATATCAAGGTTGCATTCAACAGAGTGTGGCATGAACAAGCCCTCACAAAACTGGAATCACTGGGTATAAGGCAGCAAACTCTCCACTGGTTGGAGTCATACCTGGCACATAGGAATATTGCTATAGTCGTTGAGGGTCAGTCACCTCAGCTTCAGGATATTTCTGCAGGAGTTCCTCAGGATAATGTCTTCGGCCCAATCATTTTCAGCTGCTTCAATGACCTTCCTTCCATCATAAGGTCAGAAGTGAGGATATTTGCCAATGATGGCACAATGTTCAGCACCATTCACGACTCCTCAGATACTGAAGCAGTCCCTGCTCAAATGCAGCAAGATTTAGACAATATCCAGGCTTGGATTGACCAGTGCCAGGCAATGACCATCTTCAATAAGAGACAATCTAACTAGTGCTCCTTGGCTTTCAATGGTGTACCATCACTGAATCCCCCACTATCACCATCATGGTCTCACCACTGACCAGAAATTCAACTAAACTTGCCACATAAACACAATGGCCACAACAGCAGATCACAGTCTAGGAATGCCGTGGTGACTTCCTGACACCCTAAAGCCTTGTCCAACTACCAAGGTGTGTGATGGAATGCTCCCCACTTATCTGGATGGGTGCAGCTCCAACAACACTCAAGAAGCTTGGCCGGCATCACATCCACAAGCATCTACTCCCTTCACCACTGACTTTTAGGAGCATCAGTTTGTTCTATCGGCAAGATTCACTGCAGAAATTCATTAAAGATCCTTAGACAACATCTTCCAAACTCACGACCATTTCAATCTAGAATGACAAGGATCGGATACTTGGGAACCCCACCACCTGCAAGCTCCCCCCTCCCCCGCAACCACTATCCTGGGCCTTTATAAAATATTGCTGTTTCTTCACAGTCATGGGGTTAAAATCCTGGAATTCTCTCCCTAAGGGCATTGTGGGTCTACCTACAGATATGAGCTGCAGTGGTTCAAGAAGATAGCTCACCATTACCTTTTCAAGGGCAACTACAGCCAGTGAATAACTGCTGACCAGTCAGTAAAGCCCACATCCCAAGAATGAATTTAAAAACAAAGTGTCCTGTGAGATTATAAGTATAGAAACAGAATTAGGTCATTCAGCCCATTGAATCTGTCCCAACCTTCATGGCTAATATCTTCCTCAACTCCATTCTCCCACCTTCCTCCCGTGACCCTTGATCCTGAGACGTGGTCCGAAATCCTAACTGTATCCCTGAGGTTAGCTATAGATCCACTGCAAATGAAGTGACAAGTATTTCAGTTTCCACAGCCGAAGGGGCAAAGTGAGTCTCTGGGAAAGAAAACACATCGCTTTTAAATTGAGGTGTACAAAAGTCAGAAACTCTCAACACATCTAACAGAGGGAAGCATCAAGGAGGCGCCACTGCTGAGACAGTGTATTGTGGCCCAATAGGGCAGTTCATAAACTTTCTTCCAATTGTCTCCTAGTTTTCATCAAGTCACCAGAGAAGGAAAATGAATCACTTCTTTATCATTATTCCTCACATCAGTCAAATTAAAACAAAATGACTTTCATTTATTTAGAATGTTTAAAGACATGCATGCATTCAGACACGCAAGTAACACCCACCCCCTTTCTTACGCACAGTCACTGATGCAAAGCTGTGCGGCAGGCAGATTGAATATGGAAGCAAGGAGGAGAAAAAATTGTTTCTGTCCTTTACTGCATGTAGCCTTCCTTCGGGAGCCACTTTTGAGCGGTGTGCAGTCTTTATTCAGTAAAACAGCAGGGATCATTGTGACAACCACAGCAATTCACCAAAGAGGTCATTGGGGATCTAAAATTAGAACATTTGAACTGAAATCCATCCAAAGGCTTTGACTTGATAAACACTTCCCAGCACACAGTGACAGAAGATACTAAAACTCTACTGATCTCACACCGCCCACTTGGGAATTAACACAAACCTGGGAAAGCAGCCATCACACTGATTCCAAAGCTGTCCTGAGTTCATTAAATAGGCAAATCATGTACTTACAGGCAAAAGTGAGTGTTTAGAAATTCATGGAGGTCCTACAGGATATAGAGAGTGAACTTGTGCTAGGAGGCATTTAGTCTGTGAAAAAATAGCTCCCATTCTCCTTCACAGTGCAGTAACAATGCTGGAACTAAGGCAACTGAACACCCTATGAAACAGTTCTTCAAGATTCAGGAACCTAGGGTCCTGTTGGGATGCAGACAGGTATATGGTTACAGTGATGCACACTGCAACATTTCCATTTAATTTGCACACTTCATCCGCAAGATGTTATCTTTTGATGCTTTACAATAAGGAGGCAATATAAAGAGAATTGCAGAATTCAAGACACAATCAAACACGAGTGACATTAAAAACTGAAAGAACTGCAGATGCTGCAAATCAGAAACAAAAATAGAGAAATTACTGGAAAAACTCAGTAGGTCTGGCAGCATATGTGGAGAGAAATCAGAGTTAATTTTTTGGGTCATATGACCCTTCCTCAGAACCGATCAAAGGAGTGACTTTTAAGATGTATTTTAAAGAAGGAAGAGGGGGAGGGTTGGCATTATGGAGAAAACGGGCAGAGGCAGAATAAGCAATCACCAAACAAAGAAAGCAAGGGATGTGAAGGACAAGGAAGGAGAAACAGTGTGACTGAGACAGAGTGACAAACAGAACTGTTCAGTTGTCATTACATATCGGTACTGAAGCAGAAGTAATAGCAAGTAGATTGGCTAATTATACATTAGATTCAGGAATGAATTCAGTTCTTTCTTCTTCTCAGTCAGTGCCTTGAGACTGAGGACGACTTTATTCCATTGTGGGGTTATAGGTCCTGAGGCGACTAAACAGCCCATTTGCTGGACTCACACACCCTGCCACAGGTAATATTTGAAGCGAACTCAGTTTTTCAGATGCTCCTTCCACTGCTTGTGCTTGATCTCCACCTCGGCTTTTTGGAGATGGGAGACACATTCAGCCATAAAGTTTACATATCATAGAATCCCCACTGTAAGGAAACAGTCCATTTGGCACAAGTCCACATTGACCTTCTGAAAAGCAACCCACCCAGATCCATCCCCCTACCATATCCCTTCATTTTCCATGGCTAATGCACCTCACCTACACATTCCTCAACACTATGGGCCATTTAGCATGGCCAATCCACCAAACCTACACATCTTTAGACTGTGGGAGGAATCTAGAGCACCCGGAGGAAACCCATGCAGACACGGGGAGAACATGCAAACTCCACGCAGACAGTTATCCAAGGTTAGAATTGAACCCATCTCCCTGGAGGCAGCAGTGCTAACCACTGAGCTACCATACTGCCCGTGTCTACAGAAAGCTGGTTGTGAGATACTCAGAGACTCAGTGTTCATTTTTAGAGAAACCAGGCTCATGAAAACAGTTTGCCAGTGAGCAACACTGAGAGCAAAGGTTGAGGTGATGGCTAAAGTACTGGCCCCTGTGATCAAAAAGTATCCAAGGGCTTGCAAGGATGTCAGAAGGAAGCATGCTGAAAAGTCAACAGAAATGGTCACACAAGACCCAGGTCTGAGACCCAACTTCAGAATCTAACTTTTGGAGCATCTTGTAGCGACATCTGGAACTCCACTCTGCTGCCAATGCCATTGGACTACTGCATAGAATATATAAACCATAATATGCAGGAAAAAGCTCTCTTGGTCATTCTTCACATTCCATACAACGGCAATGCATTGTCCATCGAAATGTACAATGAGACACCGACCCACAAGAGCTCGCTTGGGGTGAGTGAAAGGCTATAAAACCTTAAAAGTCTGGATATTCTTCCGACTTCTTTAGAAAAAGATTGTCCCTAAGGCCAGTCTGCTCTTGATGAACGTCATATAGTTCTTATTTTTTGATCTCTCTCTGAGATAGAAATTCAGCAAATCAGAAGACTGTACATGAGCTGGTAGTCTGCTCTACACATTCAATTTTCTCAGGGGCAAAACTAACCTAATCATCATTCTGGTTTTGTGTAACATCAGGTTGTGATACCTCTCCTTTCTGACTGACACAGTTGAAATTAATTGCCTGGACAAACACAAACAATGAATAGAAAGATAAGCAAGTTACTGCATAACCCATCTCACTTCCAGAGGATGTCCCATCTCTAATTTTACTTTGTTGTAAACAACTGCACCTCCCAGTCGCAAACCATTTCCACTCCCCCCTCCCATTCTCTAGATGACATGTCCATCATGGGCCTCCTGCACTGCCACAATGATGCCACCCGAAGGTTGCAGGAACAGCAACTCATATTCCGCCTGGGAACCCTGCAGCCATATGGTATCAATGTGGACTTCACCAGTTTCAAAATCTCCCCTTCCCCTACTGCATCCCTAAACCAGCCTAGTTCGTCCCCTCCCCCCACTGCACCACACAACCAGCCCAGCTCTTCCCCCCCACCCACTGCATCCCAAAACCAGTCCAACCTGTCTCTGCCTCCCTAACCGGTTCTTCCTCTCACCCATTCCTTCCTCCCACCCCAAGCCGCACCCCCAGCTACCTACTAACCTCATCCCACCTCTTTGACCTGTCCGTCTTCCCTGGACTGACCTATCCCCTCCCTACCTCCCCACCTATACTCTCTCCACCTATCTTCTTTACTCTCCATCTTCGGTCCGCCTCCCCCTCTCTCCCTATTTATTCCAGTTCCCTCTCCCCATCTGATGAAGGGTCTAGGCCCGAAACGTCAGCTTTTGTGCTCCTGAGATGCTGCTTGACCTGCTGTGTTCATCCAGCCTCACATTTTATTATCTTGGAATTCTCCAGCATCTGCAGTTCCCAAATTCTCTGATACTATTCAAGGATATGGGATAGCCTATTTAGGACTGAGACAAGAAGACATTTCTTCACCCAGACAATGGTGAGCCTGTGGAAATCTCCATTACATAAAGTGGTTGAGGCTAAAACATTGGAGTTAGATATAGTTCTTAGGACTAAAGGGATAAAAAGGTATGGGGAAAAAGTTGGAACAGGACAATGAGTTGAATGGTCAGCCATGATGCTAGTGAATGATGGAGGAGGGGTGAAAGGCTGGATGGCCTACTCCTATTTACTATGTTTATGTTTCTGTGTCTTTTTGTACATCCATCCCAACATATGTTGCTCACCAACACAGGAAGCTTTACCACTCAGGGCAGAATGAAACTATGGCTGTCTTCTGCTCTGAAACTGCAAAATCTCTCTTTTATTCGTTAGAGAGGTCTCACAGCTGCAATGTAGAGCACAGGTTAGTTATAAAGTGAAGCTACAGTAATTCTACTGGATAAAATAAACAGTACTGTTTGACTTGCTCATCATTACTGTTCAAACAGTCCTTGGAGACAACACCCAGGAAAAACCTCAGTTCTATTTTGACATCTTGATGAAGTGCACACTCGGAGCACAGTGAGCTCAGCTGGCATCGTTCCTTGCAAAGCCTTTGACTTATTAAGTTCAGAGTCCTGCAGTGGCAGATTAATCCTGAATAACTTGCGTCACCTCTATTATTTATTCCTCTCAACATTTTAAAAGTCTGCATCTGGAACCTTTGGAAGCCCTACCTGTAACCTTAGTCAGAAGCTAGCTTCATGGTCCATGGGCAGTGATGTCCCCGTTTTATCCCTGAAGATCTTTTCCACAGCAGTTATTTAGAGGGATGCAATTAGCAAGTGACAACACCCTTTTATTTATCAGATCATCAACATGTTTCACTTAAAGAGTTACGTGACTCAGTACATTTCAATTTCCTTCCCAAATTCTAAACAATCTGAGGCAGCGTTTTGGTTGATTGGTAACCAGGGGTAGGTGGCTTGTGTGCAGTAAATACAACACTTCTGCTTAAGCAGAGCTCCACCTGACAGTGCGTGAGACTAAATAACTAAACCAAAACACATTTCTGTGATTCTGGTGCTCGAGGAAAGCTGTGCATAATCAAAGATTAACAGTGGTTGCATAACTCAGCTACTGCCTTTTCAGTATTTCTTTTTCCTGAATCCAGAAACAGGAGAAGTCTAAAGAAATGGGGTAGGCCATTTAAGACTGAGATAAAGAGAAATTTCTTCACCCAGAGAATGGTGAGCCTATGGAATTCTCTGCCACAGAAAGGAGTTGGGAATAAATATTGAATGGTTTCATGAAGGAATTCGGTTTCTTCTTTAGGGCTAAGAAGGATAAAAGGATATGAGAAGACAGAACTGGTTACGAAGGTTGTATGTTCAGCCATGATCATATTGCATGGCAGAGCATGCTTAAAAGGCCAAATGGCATACTCCTGCTCCTATATTCTAGCTTTCTACTGGGTGTTGCAGGGAACATATTTGGCCATTATTTCTGTTTATTTATTTCGTTTAGGCGACTGAATATTACCAATTTTAACATGGGATTAAAACTTAGTGTTCTGCGATGTCAATAGTTTCCCTTCAATACTACATTGCAATCACACAGATAGGCAACACAGCATCATTATGGCAATACAGTGGACATCACAGCACTGGTCAATACCTCACTCTATGCCTTAGAGTATACAAAAGAGGCACGTCAGCCCATTGAGTCTGTACCATCAAAAATATACTAGGTCCATCGCCTTGAATGTTAAGACATGTCAAGTGCTCATCCAAGCAGGCTATGAGGTTTCCTGCCTCAACTGTTCTCCTGGGCAGTGCATTCCAGCTCCCCACCACCCTTTGGTGCAAACAGTTTTCCTCAAATCCCCTCTAAACCTCCTGCCTTTCACTTTAAAATGGTGACCCCTTGTTATCGACCCTTTGACTCATGGGAACAGCTGTTTTCTAGTCACCCGAACCATGCCCCTCAACCCAAGCGCAGGATGTTAAATGCACCATCCAGCAAAATGTGGTCAATCTGAACATTTTCCCTGGAAAGAAATTCTGGGCATCCATCTGCATGTGTACATCTCCCAAAGGCACATCTGAGGTCACTGAGGCAACAAGTGGGAACTTAACATCTGACTTTTACCATTAACCCTCACCTCTGAACTGGAATGCATTGTATAAACTGCACTTTCAGCCAGTGCAGACCGACAAATAGTTCATTTCAATGCTGAGAAAGTCAAGGCACTAACTCAGCCACCCACCCTCTCCAACCCTAAGAAATTACGGGTGCCCTTCATACATTTGAGTTTTTTCTGGATACAAAATTAACGATGGCACTTGGAAAGATTGTAGAGTAAAATGGAAATGTTCAGTGCTATGTGTGAGATCCTCATGAGATTTTACAAAATCAAGATACAGAATGTTTTGCCTTTTGGGAGAGATGAGAAGAAGGGTGTCTCCCATTTAAGTGGAGACAAGGAGACTGTTTCTCTCTCACAGGATTGGGAGTCTATGGAACTCTTCACCTGTCAGCAGCGAAGGCAGGGCACTGAATATTAGTAAAACTAAGTTATATTCATTCTTTACCAACAAAGGAAGACTAGGGTATCGGGAGTAGGCAGGAAAGTAGAGATGAGGCTGGAATCAGATCAGCCATAATTTTGTCGAATGGTCATGCAGGCTTGATGGGCTGAATGGTCTATTCTTGCTCCGAATTCACATGCTTGTGTGCACGCATCATGATCTTCTCTTGGTCAAAGCCAAGGCATAGAATATTCTAGCATTATTTGACACCTGAAGAGAGGAAATAACTTCAATTTGGATTTAGCCCCCTGAATTGGATAAGATTGTCAAGTCCATACCACTCATTATGATTCTAAATTAATGTATTCAGTCTGACACAGCAGGCACAGCACCATAATTCCTAATGCTTAAACCAGACTATATTAATCTGATTGGGACCGGATAATGAGAAGATCAATTTTCTTATATTCATTCATTGGATAACTACATTGCTGGCTAGGCCAGTACTTATTTCCCACAGAACATAGAACATTACAGCGCAGTATGGGCCCTTCGGCCCTCAATGTTGCGCCGACCTGTGAAACCAATCTGAAGCCCATCTAACCTACACAATTCCATTATCATCATTTGTTTATCCAATGACCCATTTAAATGCCCTTAAACTTGGTGAGTCTACTACTATTGCAGGCTGGGCATTCCACGCCCTTACTACTCTCTGAATAAAGAACCTTCCTCTGACATCTGTCCTATATCTAACACCCCTCAATTTAAAGCTGTGTCCCCTCTTGCTAGCCATCACCATCTGATGAAAAAGGCTCTCCCTATCCACCCTATCTAATCCTCTGATCATCTTGTATGTCTCTATTAAGTTGCCTCTTAACCTTCTTCTCTCTAATGAAAACAGCCTCAAGTCCCTCAGCCTTTCCCCATAAGACCTTCCCTCCACACCAGGCAACATCCTGGTAAATCTCCTCTGCACACTTTCCAATGCTTCCACATCCTTCCTATGATGCGGCGACCAGATCTGTACGCAATACTCCAAGTGCGGCCGCACCAGAGTTTTGTACAGCTGCAATATGACCTCATGGCTCTGAAACTCAATCCTTCTACCAATAAAGCCTAACAACACCGTACGCCTTCCTAACAACCCTATCAGCCTTGGTGGCAACTTTCAGGGATCTACGCACATGAACACCAAGATCTCTCTGCTCATCCACACTAACAAGAATCTTACCATTAGCTCAGTACTCTGTATTCCTGTTACTCCTTCCAAAGTGAATCACCTCACACTTTTCCGCATTAAACTCCATTTGCCCCCTCTCAGCCCAGCTCTGCAGCTTATCTACGTCCCTCTGTAACCTGCAACATCCTTCCGCACTACCCACAACTCCACTGACTTCAGTGTCATCCTCAAATTTACTAACCCATCCTTCCATGCCGTCATCCTTGTCATTTATAAAAATGACAAACAGCAGTGGCCCCAAAACAGATCCTTGCAGTACACCACTAGTAACTGAACTCCAGGATGAACATTTCCCATCAACCACCACCCTCTGTCTTTTTACAGCTAGCCAATTTCTGATCCAAACTGTTAAATCACCCTCAATCCCATGCCTCCATATTTTCTGCAATAGCCTACCGAGGGGAACCTTATCAAACGATTTACTGAAATCCATATACACCCACTTCAACCCCTTTACCCTCATCCACCCATTTGGTCACCTTCTCAAAGAACTCAATAAGGTTTGGGAGGTACAACCTACCCTTCACAAAACTGTGTTGACTATCCCTAATCAAATTATTCCTTTCTAGATGATTATAAATCCTTTCGAACACTTTACCCACTACCGAAGTAAGGCTCACTGGTCTATAATTACCAGGACTGTCTCTACTCCCTTTCTTGAACAACGGGACAAGATTTGCCATCCTCCAGTCTTCTGGCACTATTCCTGTAGACAATGGCAACATAAAGATCAAAGCCAAAGCCTCTGCAATCTCACCCCTAGCTTCCCAGAGAATCCTAGGATAAATCCCTTTCAGCCCAGGGGACTTATGTATTTTCATACTTTCCAGAATTGCTAACATCTCGTCCTTTTGAACCTCAATCCCGTCTAGTCTAATAGCCTGTATCTCAGTATTCTCCTCGACAACATTGTCTTTTTCCTGTGTGAATACTGACAAAAAATATTCATTTAGCGCCTCTCCTATCTCTTCGGACTCCATGCATAACTTCCCACTACTGCCTTTGACTGGCCCTAATCTTACTCTAGTCATTCTTTTGTTCCTGACATATCTATAGAAGGCTTTAGGGTTTTCCTTGATCCTACCTGCCAAAGACTTCTCATGTCCCCTCCTGGCCCTTTTTAGCTCTCTCTTGAGGTCCTTCCTGGCTAACTTGTAACTCTCAAGCGCCCTAACTGAACCTTCACGCCTCATCTTTACACAAGCCTCCTTCTTCCTCTTGACAAGAGATTCAACTTCTTTAGTAAACCACCGTTCCCTCGCTCGACCACTTCCTCCCTGCCTGACAGGTATATACTTATCAAGGACATGCAGCAGCTGTTCCTTGAACAAGCTCCACATTTCAATTGTGCCCAGCCCCAACAGTTCCATTCCCCATCCTATGCATCCTAAATCTTGCCTAATCACTTCATAATTGCTTTTCCCCCAGCTATAACTCTTGCCTGCAGTATATACCTATCCTTTTCCATCGCTAAAGTAAATGTAGCCGAATTGTGGTCACTATCACCAAAGTGCTCACCCACCTCCAAATCTAACAACTGGCCTGGTTCGTTACCCAGTACCAAATCCAATTCAGTCTCACCTCTTGTTGGCCTATCTACATACTGTGTCAAGAAACCCTCCTGCACACACTGGACAAAAACTGAGCCATCGAAAGTACTCGAACTATAGCATCTCCAGTCAAAATTTGGAAAGTTAAAGTTCCTAATTGTTCGAGGGCAGTTAAGAATCAACAACATTGCTGGGAGTCAGGCCAGGTAAGGGCAGCAGATTTCCCTACAGTGAAGACATAAGTAAACCAGATGGGATTTTGCCACTATTATCAGCAATCGCATGGTTGTCACTCCGCCAACTTTTAAATTAATCCAAATTTTACTGCCTGCCATGGTACAATTCAAAAGCATGGACTGAGAACATTAACTTGGGATTCTAGGTTACAAGTAATACTGCCATCATACAATGTCCAACGCCTCGTGTTACTCAATGAATTAGACTAGCCTGGAGAACCCATGGTATAATGTGCTATTTTTCCACTTGTAACTTAATTTAATTCACCTTGAAACACATACAAACAACTTTCTAACTGCAGTCATCTTTGTCTGCACCCTTCAGCTTAGATGCAAAATTTAAGATGCAAAATATTTTCCTTCTAATGCAGTTCCCTAGGATCAAGGATGACTTGCCTCCAGACAACTTTCAGGGATTCTGAAAAAGTCCAGTATGGGATCTGAAAACTTTGACACATGCGAAACAGGTGGCGAAACAGGAGGACTGGCTACATTCAACTTTTAGATGCTTTGGGAGTCCCTCTGATGCTTTCACTTCACCTCTGCATGTCTCTGACTGACCAACTTGATCAATATATGGCCAGTGCTTTCTAGAATGGATCTTCACAAGCCAGGGTGACTCATCAGTCAATGTTGATGTTTTACATCTGCAGGGATGATCCTTCTGCGAGATTCTTTGGTGACTGAGTTCCAGGTAGAACAGTTCATAGAACAAAATCCCTACAATACAGAAAGAGACCATTCTGCCCACCCGGTCTGCACCGAACCTCCCAAGAGCATCTCAACCAGACCCCTCAGTCTGGTGTCAGGCATATGAGTGAGATATCCTGTTTAGCAAAGCTAGTTTTGAGGGATTAATACTTCAATGCTGGGAAAGTTGGCTTGGGAGAGGGCACTGTTGTTGGGCCACCTTTGCCACTGGATTTGTTGTTGTGAAGATACTGCCAATGGTACTTATCCCATGCTTTGTGGTGTTTGCAGTAAGTTGTTCAAGTTTCCAAAATACAGATATAGAGGCACGACACACATTTCACAGTTCACAAGTTCCTGTGCCAAAGCACCATGTGATTGAAAGATCATTCAAAGGAATTAATCAAATATGCATGCCAAACAATATGCATTTTGAGGGAATTCAGTGACTAACTTAGTTTTCTGAATCAATTTTTGAGTTAAATGTTGCAGTTTGACAGCTAAAGCAAAACACAATAATCTCAGCACAATCTCACAATAAAAGTAGAGTTTCTGTCAGGATCTCATTGCAAGCTCCAATAATTAAGTGACAAGTTGCTGTCCAAGTATTTTATTGCAATTGCTTCAGTAATCACTGAATTATGCAGGTTGTCTTTCCTGCATGAAAGTGGTGCAGGCAGCTTATGCTTTGCTTTAGTACATCTAATGAATGCTTTATAATTAGTATCTTTCCTTCCATTTTCCAACGGCCTGAATCCTGAGATTTCAACTGAAAGTTCTGCCTTACCACAACCACCTATTTAAGGATGAAAGTCTACTCTCTTGAACAAGGACTGAATTTGCATAGAAACCTTCACTTCATATGGGAAAAACTGATCTCAGTACAGTAAAGTATTCTTGAAAACCAAAACCAACATGTTCAAAAAAGATCACTGGAGAAGAGAGTGACGAGGAGAAAGGTTGAGTAAGGACACAATTTGAGAATCATTCCAGAAAACAGTGGGGTGGTTATCATGTTGCAACAAGCAAATATGTGTCAAAGAAGGGTTTTCCATACAATCATGCAAGAGACTCCATGGTCAGTCATAAATGTTAAATCTACATTTTCCTCTTTCATAAACTAGACAGACTATATAATAATAAACTCTCCAAAAACAACCCACTGTTTCTGACCATGATGTGGCACAGTAATAAGTCTAGAAATGTAACTACTGAACGTTGTGCTAAACCTCCGCACACAAAGCCCAGCAGCTAGCAAATGTGCAACAATGCACAGGATTCAATAAACATGTCTGCCCAATCAGAACATACTATTTTTAATCATAGGCTAATGTTAAGAAATTTCTCTTTGGCAAACCAGAAATGCAAACTAACAATAAGTAATATTGAAATATCCTACAGTTTACATTATATATGACATTAACAAACTTGCAGAATAATACACTGCATAATTTGGCAAATTAATTTCCTGCAATTTTAAGTAACCTTGCCCTTCCCTTCTTCGCTGATCTCTTTCAGTCCTATATCCCGATGCAACCCGCCAGCTTACTAATATTTACCAACTTCTCAATTCCCGTTCCTGCATCAAGAGTTAGCCCTGCCAAATCTTTTCCACGATTATGTTCATTTTTCTTGGTACTAAGCTGTGGAATTTCCTTCTTAAAACTTTCAGTCTATTTCCATTCCTTTAAGAAAATAATTAAAAGCTACATCTTTGACCAAGTTTCTGGTCAGATGACCTAACCCTCAGTTTTAATTCCACTTTTCCACCTGATTCATATTTCCCTCAAATCTTAGAGAATACAAAAAAGCCTGATCAATCTTAGCCTTGAACGCTAAATTATCAAGCATCCACAGTGTCCTAGGATACAAATGCTAATGCACAACCCACTGAATGAAGACAGTCCTCAGTTTGAAATTGTGTACCCTTCACTCTGGTACTTCTTCCTGTACGGGTAAAGGCTTTTCAACATTCACCATCTCGAGCCATCTCATGATCTTGTGCTTCAATAGAAAACTTTATACTCTAAACAACCAATCTCTCAACTGCCAATTCATTTGCAGCACATAACTACGCACTAAGCTTTATGTGTAATACATTCCTTCTGGACTACTCTCTCTCAAATTCAGCATGAAATTCTATCAAACATTGATCATTAGTCCCCATGTGATCCTTTGCCATGGGAGTAATAATTAATTCTGTCTCATTAAACAAAACAAGGTCAATCTATGCCACTTTCCCAGTTAATTCTGTGACATACTATTTCAGGAAATTGCTTCAAAAGCATTCTAAAAACTCATCCTCCAAACCACAAACATGTACAAGGAACAACAGTAAGCCACTTGGCTCTGGGAGCCTGTTCTGCTATTTAGTAAGATCATAGCTGATCTTATTTTAGCCTCAACTTTACATTACTGTGTTTCCCAATAATTTTCCATTGTCTTAATAATCAAGAGTCTCCATCTGCCTTAAGGCACATCCTTAATTTTAAACAATGACCCCTCATTCTAGGCTCTCCCAAAAGAGGAAACATCCTTTCATCATCCACCTAGTCAAGTTCGCTCAGCATTTTGTGCATTTCAGTTAAGTCACCATTGCTTCTTCTAAACTCTGGAGAATATCGGCCTCGCCTATCTAGCCTTTCCTCATAACTTCTCCGAAGTGTTTACAATGTACAAACATTCTTCTCTAAGTACAGAGACCATTAATGTACATAATATTCCAGATGCAGCCTCACCAACGCCCTGTAAAACTGAAGCATAACCTCCCCACTATTGCATTCAATTCCCCTCACAATATAACATATTCTATTTGATTTCTTGATTACTTGCTGTACCTACATACGAACCATGTGTGATATGTGCATTTGGGCACCCAGATCTCTTTCTGCAATGGCTCACCACTTAGATAATAAGCTTTTTTATTCTTTTGCCAAAGTGGATAATTTCGCATTTTTCCACACTGTACTCCATTTGCTAGATCTTTGCCCACAGACTTACTTAAGCTATATCCCTTTGTAAGCCTGTGCTCTCTTCACAACTCACTTGCCCCAATACTGACCCCTGTGGTACACCATTCAAGACATCCTGCCAGGCTGAAAAAGACTACTCTCTGCCTCCTGTTAGCAAGCCAATCTTCAATCCAATACATTACCCCACAGCTGAACTTATATTTTCTGCAATAACCTTCTGGTGTGGTACCTTATCAAATGCCTTCTGAAAATTCAAATAAAATACATCCACTGGTTTACCTGCAGCACAAGTTACTTATTCAAGCAATCCAATAAAATAGTTAGACACAAATAGGAAAACCATGTTGTTCTGCTTGATTACTTATATATCCAAGTGCCCTGTTATAATTTCTTTATTATTAGCTTGTAACGTTTTCCCTATGATAGATGTTAAGCTAAATGGCCTAAGTTTCCTGCTTTCTACCACTTCCTTTTTTGAACAAACTCCTTTTGTCAGTTGGATTTGCACAGTCTATATGAAGATTGAAGTCCTACATGATTATTACCCTGCTTTTGTCACAAACTCTTCCAATTTCTTGATTAGAACTCTAACCAACATTTTTGGTTGCTATACAGCTGTCTGTGTATTCTGACCCTTGATAGAGGAGAGCCAAACATGGTATCGTCACAATTCTTTTTCATCATGTTTGAACATGAATTACACAGTTCAATCAGACACAGCAAAAGGATTCACAAAATATGCTTTAACAAAAAGCGTTTCTTTGATATTCGGAACATAATCTGACAGTGAAATGGTACATCACAATTCCAGCATTCACTATAGAAAACCATCTCACAATCTTGTGTTGCAATGAGAAGCTGAGGCAGGTGTTGAGTCTGTCTCTAGGTGGTGTAATTGGTCTGGCAGACATAAAGTTGGGGATGTGTGAGCTTGATATGGGGTTACCTGAATATTTACTCAAGTTAGGCTATGTAACTGTTCCTGTTCCACAAAATTCTCGGATTTAAATGGAGACTTCAAGAAGATTCCAGGCGTAGAGGAATTGACCAGCAGAATCTTCAATTTCCCCAACAATTCCTTTGGAATCTGTACAATGAGATTCTGCAGTGTCACCACAAATAATTCCCATCCAGGCCAAGTAATGACGATCTGGCGAGTGGAAAATCAGGGCTAGCTGAATTCATCTCTAGCTGAAATAGTCTGTTCATCACTACACTAGTTTTTGACTCTCACCATGTCGAAAAAGAAAACGCAATGTGACTACATGACTGAGCTCTACATGAAGCAGTTTCTGATGTTCGAGAGATGTGATAATTATACAATGACAGATCTAACTTCCTGGTTTATGGCAACAGCACAGCTCCAAGCAGGGACCCTTCTGGGTTCATAGCTATTACCGCAGCATTTAGAAATTCCACGAGTGCTGTTTAATGAATTCCATCAGCGACTGCACATTGGTGAATGCTGATATCTTGACCAGCATTCACGCAGAGCCTGGAAATTAACCTCCACAGCAATGTGCAGGATTCCTACATGGAGATCTAAACAAAAAGATATCTTTCATACTAAGGGGGTATTTTGGATACATGTGGAACATCGAAGTGACACAGGCAACCTGAGGGCAATACTGTGGTATGTACAGTGCCTGGGGTGACATTTGTGTGGAAGACAGTGCTATTTAATTACGTAAGTTGTATATCTTGAAACTTGCAGTTTGGATTTGCCTTAGCCATGGCAATACAGGCCGTGGCCTCAATTTGAAACAAGTGAAGCTATGGCAGATCCTAATGTCCAAGTAACTTGCACAAACAGCACACTTTAACAAACCACACCGAATAAACGAGGGACAACAGATACAACTATAAACAGAAATAGGCTTTAAATTAATTTCAAAGACAATCTGATATTCCTACGTTAAAAATGTTCTCCAGTCAGGCTTACTGCCCTTAATGTTAGGCAGCTGAAATGTAAGATGAAATGTTAAAATTGACCACACCACCCCAGCTGACAACCCTCCCAATCTACACTCCATCGGACAGCTTTGCCAAATGAAAACATACCTACAAAAAGGAAGTCTTTGCTAAACACTGTTCCACTGTTTCCACTGAAAATTAAGTCGTCTGCCTGGTCTAATATGGAAGACCTCAGATTAACCAGGTTCAGGAAAAGTAACCAAGTAAACACATGGTGAGGAAGTCACAAAGATTCCACAGTATCTGCAAAAAATTTCTGGTGGGAATACATGATTATTCTTGCAGAAACTGGATTAATTTCTCCAGGACTATAAACTGTTCTAATTGGGGAAAGACGCTTTCGCTGGCAGCTCCAAACAGTGCTTCCATTACTTCTAATTTTCAAGTTCTTTGACAATGAATATCAGCAACAGCAGACTCTGGAGGTGGAGAGCCATCTCTAATCATTAAATTGGTAAAATGAAACTTGCTTGGCTCAAATTAAATTGATAAACAACTTTAATAATCACATAAGGAGGTTGAATAATAAACAAAATATTCAAATAGACTAGGACTGATAATATTGTGAGCACTTAAAGAGAAATATTCTAAATACAGACAAACTTGAAATAGCTCAGTCACAGTGACTCAGATCATGGGTGCTAAGAAACTGTTTGTAGTAACAAATTGGCGTTTTGAAGTTTAATCTGAGGAATTCATGATGGTATGGCAGCATGTGTCTTTTGAGTATTTTACAGCCAATTGGTACTTGGGCTATGCTATGCCCAAGGCACATGATATTTTCATCACTCTCCACTGAGGAATTAAACTAAGAGATTCATATTCAATGTTAGAAGGAGTGCTTGTCCTTTTCACCAAATACTAATGATCAAATGTCTAGTGTGTGAAGATTTGGAGAACTTAGCTGCTTTTGTTTCATGTAGCTTCAGATATATTGCATATATCCGATTTTTAAAAAGTAGCTTGCTGAAACTGTGTCTCTGGGAAGCCAGTCAGAGGATCCCCCTTTTCTGGGGTAAAGCTGTCATACATTCAGTTGTACATAGTATCATTATAATACTGAAGGAAGCCATTTGGCCTTTTGGAACCCAGCCAGCTCTTGTCAGTTCAATTTTCCAACTCCATCCCTGTTGCTTTGCAAGTTTATTTCCTTCAAGTGCTTATTCAATTTCCATCCGAAAACATTTATCCTCTCTGCTTTCAACATCCTCATAGGCAGTGGTTCCTAGTCATTACTAACAGCATGAAAAAGGTCTTCCTCACATTCCTCTTAAACCCTTGTCCCAAAATCATAAACGTGAGACCCCTGGTCCTTATAGCTAAAGAGAACAGCTTTTCTTTATCTACCTTATCTAAACCTTGTTATAACCTTGTTTTTTTTTCCCTTTATTCATTCATGGGATGAGGGCATCGCTGGCTAAGCAGCATTTATTTCTCATCCTTAATTTCACAGAGGGCAGTTATGAGTCACCCACATTGCTGTGGGTCAGGAGTCACGTGAAGGCCAGACCTGGTAAGAATGGTGGTTTCGTTCTCTCAAGGACATTAGTGAACTAGATGGGTTTTTCTGACATTTGACAATGGATTCACGGTCATTGTTAGATTTCCAATTCCAGATATTTAAGGAATTCAAATTCCACCAGCTGCTGTGGCAGGATTCAAATCTGGGTCCCCAAAACTTAATCTTGGTCTCTGGATTAACAGCTCAGCGATAATACCACTAGCCATTGCCTCCCCCTTGTACCTTGATCAGATTTCCCCTCAATGCCCTTTGACCCAGCGAGGTCAGTGTCAGCTTCTTCAACTCACCTGTTGCTAAATTCTCTCATCTTTATAATCACTCCAGGGAATCTCCTCTACACCTTCTCAAGGTCTTTCACATCCTTCCTAAATTGTGGTGATTAGAACTTGACATAATACTCCTATCATAGGTTATTCATAAAGATTTAGTGTAATTTCCCTGCTTTTGTACTGAACACCACTATTTATGGTTTCCATAAAATCATGCCCTCTGCTACCTATCTCATTCACATGAACCCCAAGTTCTCCCTTCCCTTGAAGCATACATTCTATCTTCCCACCCCACCTGCTAAAATACATTATCTCACTGTATTAAATTCTATTTGCTACTTCTCTGCCCTTTCTGCTAGCTTTATTTTGGTTTATTCATTCAGAGGATTTGGGTTTTGCTGCCTGCACCAGCATTTATGGCTCATTCCTTAGCTGCCCTATAGAAGATGGTGATGAGGTGTCTTCTTGAACCGCTGTAGTTGCTTTGGTGTAAGTACACCCACAGTGTTGTTCCTAGGTTGATGCTGGGTGGTCTGCCCAGTTCCATTCCTTTGAGACTTTCCAATGGTTTGATACAACTGCTTCCTATGACAGTTAAGACTACACCATTATGCCATTGCTTCCCCTCTCCTGTTATTGGCAACAAGTACTACCCTCACTGTTTTCTATACTTCAAAGCTGCAAATCATAAAAAAAATTTTAAATTTTACTCTGCACTTCAGACTGTTATGCCATGCTTGCAAGCACCTTGAAGCAGAGCTTTGGCTAATCTCCTGCCAGCTGTGTCCAGCTACCTCACAATACAGAAAGTCTTCGAGGATGTAACCATCTTCCATCCTGCACGAATGCCACCTCAATTTGATGAGTGCTTGAGTGCTACATATATGGATTTGGTCATACCCATAGTGAGCAACATACAGCAAAGATGGAAATTATTAAGTCCCCTTTCTTGATAGCTCTCTGCTGTCCATGTTTCACAGCCATATAGCAAGCTGCTGAGAACACTGCCCTTATAAACTATCTTCTTGATCCTAATGTTCAGTTTATACAGTCAGAGGATTATGCAGTGTGAAAACAGACCCTTTGGTTCAACATGTCCGCGCCGACCGGATGTCCTAAACTGATCTAGCTCCATTTGCCAACATTTGGCCAATATCCCTCCAAATCGCTCCTATTCATGTACTCATCCAGATACCTTTTTATATGTTGTATTCGGACCAGCCTCCACCACTTCCTCTGGCAGCTCATTCCATACATGCACCACCCTCTGAGTGAAAAAGTTGTCCCTCAGGTCCCTTTTAAATCTTTCTCCTCTCACCTTAAACCTATGCCCTCTAGATTTGGACTTCTCTACCCTGAGAATAAAGACCTCAGCTATTCACCCTATCCACACCCCTCATGATTTTATAAACCTCTATAAGGTCACCCCTCAGCCTTCGACGTTATGGGGAAAATAGCCCCAGACTTTTCAGCCTCTCCCTGTAGCTCAAACCCTCCAAACCTGTCAACATCCTTGTAAATCTTTTCTGAACCCTTTCAAGTTTAACAACATCTTTCTTACAGCAGGGTGACCAGAACTGAATGCAACATTCTAAAGGTGACCTAACCAATGTCCTGTGCAGCCGCAAAAGTGACATCCTAACACCTTTACTCAATGCACTGATCAATGCATACCAAATGCCTTCTCCACCACCCTGTCAACCTGCAACTCCACTTTTAAGGAACTTCTGGTGCACTTTCTTGCACCAAGCGAAGCCATTATCTGATTTCCCTATCATACATTAATTAAGGAAAAACAGCATTAGCTGCTGGAGGAGTTAATGGAAGAGGACCATTAGTTACTACTAAGAATACGGAGAGAGTTCAGAAATATTTTGCACAGAGGGTGTACAATCATTGAGTGCTTTGTCAAATAAAATATTTTAAGCAAAGCTCAGTGCATCTTTTAAGAACAAATTCAGTAATAATTTACATGTAGAATATACAGGCTATGGTTAGAAAGCAAAGCAGTGTGTTTCATTTTGCACAGATCAAGCAAAGAGATAGATAGCACTGACATGTTTAGCCTCCTCCTGAATTTTAAACATCTATGGCTTCCAATATGAAAGGTGTCACAACCCTGGCAAAAATTATTTAAACACGATGTACAAACATTTTGAAGCCCAAGAGACCAAGCTGCTTTCCTCACAGAAGTTCTGTTTGTAGAATGAAAGAATATCACCCCAGAAAAGGTCGAGTTTCATTTCCATGTCTAGTGCTATTATAGTATCTCGTATATAATCTAACTTCTAACGTACAAATCAATTACGAGCAAAATGCAGGTAAATTCAACTATGCAGATTTAATCTGCACTCATTGACCTAAATGAGTACTATTCACTATATTGTCAGACTATTGTTTTTGGATGCTTGCTGCTAACCCTATCCTGCTCTTTGGTAGCCGTGAATGAATCAAAATGTTCACAACTTTAGTGTATTATTCCATCCAAGATGAACCAGCAATCACCTATTGACTCCATCATGAATATCAGATGCATAAAAATTGTTTGATAGCTAGGCGGTGATGGGCATTACCTGGTAATTTACTGGAATTCTTACAAACAGACAGGAGATTGAATGCGTGGTTGTTGGTTGAGTAAGTGCAAGGTTATAAAGTATAACTGTAAATAAACATAAATGTGTGCCAAGATTGGCTCTAGTTCTATCCTTCACAAATGGTTTTCTATACAAAAACAAGGGAAACTATCAAGTTTCAACTCTATAACATTTCATGATTCCACCCCGCCTTAGCTTATCTGTTGCTGTACTGATCACCAATGCTTTGCTACCAAAATATTTTTACAAAAACCGACGCAAGAGAGTAGCTGTTTCCTGGTTTCAAGATCCGTGCATTTCAAATGACATTTTCTGAGAAAAAAAATTATTGGAACATTTTCCACATGGGTCACAAGTGCATGGGAATTACCACAGATTGTTTATTTAAGGTGCTAATGGGAGAGCTCCAGTGTAATTTGTCTCAGAGCTGTCTTGCCTGATAATCAGGGCTGGAACAGTTCAGTGATCCTACATTTACCTGTCATAGCTATCGTGATCCTCCTCTAATTTTGATTTCCCAGCACTGCCCAGGGTTGGGTTTACTCGTTTAATCCTGAACTGATGGCTCTTATCTCTGTTGAAGTCAAATCGCAGAAAGACAGGAGAAAACCTCAGAATCCCTCTGTTCGGAATAAATAATCCCAGAGTCTCTTTATGCAGAAGTTGAAAATTGAGTGTGATTAATACACAGCACTGGCATGTTGTTGATCTTTAGGATGCAATAAAAATGAAGATAACAACTTAAATAAACAGCTTTATTCTTCTATTTGATTTAACAATGGTCTGTCTAAATGACAAATGTACCACCAGTATTGCTAACTTAAATACAGTTCTCATTATGTTTGGTCAGCAACTTTCTTCAGGGATGGCTTGCATGATTTAATTATTGTAACCTGCCCTTGCTTTTGAAGTACTCACCATTAACTTATAGTTACAGATTCATAAGGGTATACTGCATGGAAACAGACCCTTCAGTCCAACTTGTCTCTGCCAATCAGATATCCTAAATTGATCTAGTCCCATTTGCCAGCATTTCGCCCATATCCCTCTAACTCCTTCCAATTCATGTACCCATCCTGGCTCCTTTTAAATGGTATAATTACAAGGAGAAATAACAGTTTAGTAGCTTTAACTTCCTGGATGGAATATAAAATTTTGTCTTTTTTTGATTTTGACCCAGTGACAGTGAAACAACAATCATACTGTTCCTTAGAGATGATGGTATGTGGCTCGAAGGGGAACTTGCGTGTAGTGGAGCTTCCATGTATCTACTCCCTATGTCCTTCTGGGGAGCAGAGGTTTCATATTTAGGGTATGTCAAAGACACCTTTGTGATTGGTTGGTTTATCTCAGTTACACTGCAGCTACAGTACATTGGTGATGGAAGAAGTGAATGTTTAAGGTGGGGGATAGGGTGTCAAATGGATGGTGTTAGGTTTCTTGATTTTTGTTGGTGCTGCAGCAAGTCAGGAGTCAAACTCCTCATGCCTTGCAGTTGGTGGACAAGGCTTGGGGAGTCAGGATGGTAATTGCAGAGTAACTCTTACAGCCATTGTATTTATATGGCTGCTTCAGTTAACCTTCTATCAATTGTGGCACCAGAATGGTGATGGTGGGTGAATTCAGTGATGCTAATGACATGGAAGGTTAAAGGGAAATGGTTGTACTATCTTGCTGGAGACGGTCACTATCTGACAGTTGTGTCACATGACACCGGGTTGTAGTCCAACTGGTTTATTTGAAATCACAAGCATTTGGAGTGCTGCTCCTTTGTCAGGTGAAGTCAAGGGAAGCACACAGGCACAAAATTTATTGACAGAGAGATTGAAAGCTAGTGGAAATGGTGTGAGTGGAGTGTCGACAGCCTGAATGACAAAGTCTCTGCAGGTGATTAAATGTATCACACAGTGCAAGTAAAGTGTCAACAGCTGAATAGCAACCGAAGGGATGACCTATGATCTGATTAAATGAGGCAGAGACATAATTACACAAAATTAAAAATAGGATGATGCTGGAGACGAACTAAAATGGCTGGATTAATATAATTAGGTATAAGAGTCACATACTGAGGGTCTAACCAAAGTAACAAGTAATCCAAAACTGTCGAAAATAATCAAGGTAGAGAGATCCATATAAAAAAAGTTATCTAGGTGATGGTGTCAAAGTGGAGCAGTAAGGAAGATACAGTATGGTGTAGTTATATGTAGTGTGACATGAACCCAAAATCATGGTTGAGGCTGTCTTCACTGCACAGAATTTGGCTATCAGTTTCTGTTTTGCAATTCCTTCCTGTTGTGTGTCTTGAAGGCTGCCTTGGAGGACGCTTACCAGAGGTTCGCAGACTGAATGTCCATGACCACTGAAGTGTTCCCAGACTGGGTGGGAGCATTCCTGTTTGGTGATTGTTGAGTGATGTCTTTTCAATTGTTGTTGTCATGTCTCCATGGTCTCACCAACATTGCCTGCGGCGTATGAGGTAGGCAACATTGGCTAAGTCACATGAGTATCTGCCATGTACGTGGTGGGTAGTGTCCATGTCGATGATCTCACACGTCTTGCAGAGGTTGCCATGGCAGGGTTGTGTAGAGTTGTGGTCACTGTTGTCCTGAAGGCTGGGCAGTTTGCTGCGAATGATGGTCTGTTTCAGGTTTGACAGTTTGAAGGTGAGAAGTAGTGGCATAGGGATGACCTTTCGAGATGTTTGCTGTCATCAATGACATGTTGAGTGCTGCAAAGAACATGGTGTAGGTTTTTCCGCTAGGGCAAGTACTAGACAATGAAGGTAACTCTATTGATCGTATCCTGCATCTGTCTTCTGAGGAGGTTGTTGCAGTTTTTAACTGTGGCATGTTGGAACTGGTGATTGATGAGTTGAACATCATATCCCATGCGTATGAGTGTGTCTTTCAGCATCTTTAGGTGTCTGTCGTGTTCCTCCATGCCTGACCAGATCCTGTGCATATGAAGGGCTTATCCATAGGGAATCTTCTTAAACATGTTTAGGGTAGGAGCTAGAGAAATGCAGTATCGTGAGGTTTTCCGTTGGCTCGTGGTAGAGTGAGGTACGGAGGTGTCCATCCTTGATCAAGGACAGGCACCTCAGCGCCGCTCTCAAGCATCACACTTGGGAACACCACCCACTACGTACACAGCGGATATTCATGTGATTCAGCCACTGTTATCCATCTCATGCGCTGCAGGCAAGGATGCCCCAAGGCAAGGTATATTGGTGAGACCATGCAGATGCTATGACAACAGGAGAACGGGCACCCGCGTAACAACTGCCGACCGAATGTTGCCTCCCAGTCGGGGAACACTACAGCATCAAGGACATTCAGCCTCCGATCTTTGGGTAAGCATGCTCCAAGGTGGCCTTCGAGACATAACCACGCAGAATCACCGAGTAAAAACTGAGAGCCATTTGCCATACCCATGAAGAGAGTCTCAACCGTGGGCTTGGGTTCATGTCGCACTACCCTGCACTTCATATAACCCCATCATACTGTTTTGTATCTGTAAAATCTTCATTACTGTTCTGTTTTGACACCATTACCTGGATAACTTGTTATGATCTCTCTACCTTAATTAGTTTGTACAGTTTTGATTATGTGCTACTTTGCTTTCCTTACCCAGCACATGACTCTTATACCCACCATGGCATTCCAGCTATTTGGTTTGTCTCCAGCATTATCTCATTTTTAATTTTTGTAATTATCTCTCTGCCTCAATTAATTAGATCATAGCTATTCAACTGTTGACACTTTACTCACACCATTTGACACTTCTGATCACCTGCAGTGACTTGTTATTCAGCCCGTCGATACACCACTCACACCACTTGTATTATCTTTTGATCTCTCTGCCTAAAAATTCTGTGCCTGTGTGCATCCCTTCACTTCACCTGACCTGACAAAGGAGCAGCACTCTGAAAGCTTGAGATTTTAAGTAAGCCTGTTGGACTATAACCTGGTGTCATGTGACCTCTGACCTTGTCCACCCCAGTGCAACACCGGCACCTCCAGATCATAACATTTTTGTGGCACTTAAGGTTTTGGCACTTGATACATAAACCTGAAACTCCAGCTTTCTTCTGGTAACAATAAACTCTAAAAATGCAAATACAGCATTACAAATTACAATAAGAATGAACAAAGTATCTAATTTTGTACCAGGAGAAGAGAAATTTTTGCTTGGAGCAGTATTCCAGTAGAACATGAACAAATTGGTGCTATTGTGCAGGCCTTGGAAATTTGCAGGTTAAGTTGTAATACATTCAGCTTCAGCAGCATAAAGACAAACTTTTCAGTGTACTGAATTTTAGCTTCCTGGTGACTGGTTGGGCTCACACCCCTTAGTGTTTGGGTGATACTGCATAAAGTTTTAAAATGATAATTATTTATAGCTTTTCACTCTCTAAAAACTCTGAAATCAGTTTGGCCTCTGGTGCTGTTCATCTCTTGCACAGAAGATCACAAGATGCAGCAGACTAGGTCAGTGAACAGGCTATGGTTTAATTATAAAGTATCTGTAACAAATAACTTCTTGTACACTCCAGTGTTTACAGATCTAAACCAATCTTGCTCCAGTAATTACTCAATGTAAAAATTCACCATTTCTGCAATCCTTCAATTCTGGTCTTGTGCACGTGCACAATTTTAATCACTTCACCAGTGGCTTTTGGGCCTTCAGCTGCCCAGGCTCAACGTTTGTACTCTCCCAAATAGTCTCTGCCTCTCCCCTCTTCCTTTAGAATGCTTCTTAAAAGCTCTCTCTCATTACTTTTGATGGCCAACCTTAACAATGTCTTATTTGAATGCCAAATGTATACTTTGAGATCCTGTACAGTGCCCTGCAACACTTCACTGTGTTAACAGCACTTTAATAAATGCAGTCCTAGGTATTACACAAGAGAAGCAGGGAGGAGGGGTAAAAATAGGACAAATCAGTATGGAAGCCAAGCTCCCAATCTCCTGCACACACTTCACCCAGTGAGAAGTGGCACACTTACTGACATCACTTTAAATAGAAGACTCATACACCGGGGCCCTTGACATATCATAAGCCCCTGTTATTTGGAGCACTTGCAGTTCTCAAAGTAAAATTTAGTAGACTTAGCCTTATACATGACAAACCCACAACACAGTAGCCCCAGCATGTGATAATTGCTCTTGACTGAGGTCTTTCTCTGATAGGGCCGGAACAGAGAAATGGCCGGCAGTGTGTGACCTCAAGCAAGTTTCTTCACTTCCACCAAACCCCTACCCATGCAACCACTGCTCCAATGTGCTGAAAATATATCTTATGACTCTCATGAATCTTAAGCTCATTTGCCTTAGGATTAACAGAGAGAAACTATGCAAGAATTTCTTAAACCAGTAGGCTAGTTGATTATCCAGGGATACCACTCTGCCACAGTGAAACCCGAAGCGAAGACTCTGGATTCTGTACTACTGGAATGGAGCTCAGGTCTAGGTCAGTTCTCATTCAGTTACTGACAATCTCCATTTGGAGCATTCATTCATGGAGCTGGATTTTGTCTGTACTGAGAGATACCGACTGGAAGTTCCACTAAATTCTGTCAATAGCTAACAAATAATTGCGGTACTTTAAGGGATTCATTCTTTCTCTATCTCATATAAAATATCACAGTACAGGTGTTTGTCGTCACCACACAGTGGTGCCCGGAAGTTAAAATCAGCCACAATTTTACACAAGTGGCTCATAGCACTCATATGCCAAATCTTTTCTAGTAATCTGGGGGTGAAATATTAGTCTTCCTACCGCCTGAAAATGTAGACTGACAGATTTTTTTGTTTTTTTTTAAATGTTACCACCCACTAGCTGCCAAATTAAATTTCAAAGCAGTCCTTGAAATGAGAGATCAGAGCTTTTGTAGTGAGTGGACTGCTGCCTTGTTTTACATTGATTGTCAGGCTTAAGTTGTAGTTTTCCATGCAGTTTGAAAGTATGGTGTGTATGCTGGCATTAGTCGTGCTGCTGCTTATTCAACAATAGTTGAAAGGACTGCTTGCTCTGAAATAGGTCCAACTGAATTCTGCAGGGTCAGGAACAGCACATGCTGAGACCAACTCACTTGATTGCTTCATGATTCCTACCCTATGTCCCATCTTTAAAACATTCAACTTTCAGCTAGCCAGTTTAGAGGAGCCATGGGTCTATTGACTCCAGGCCACAACTTGACAAATTGAATCCAAAATTGGGTAAGTGGTACTAGAAAGATGTTTGTATGAGGAGGCTAATGTACAGTGGCATACCACAGGGATCACTGCTACGATTCTTATTGCTCATAATATATATAAATAAAAACGTCACGATGGGGGTATGATAAGTAAGTTTGCAGATGACACAAAGATTGGCCAGGTGGTTCATAGTGTGGAAGGTCTTAGGTTGCAGAAAGATATAGGTAGGTTGATCAGGTGGGCAGATCGATGACAGATGGAATTTAATCCTGTAAAGGGTTAGATGATACATGTTGGAACAAGTAACATGACAAAGCAGCAATGGTCAGAGCTGCCACCCTTTGCAGCAGTTGGCCTAGAGCCTGGATTCCTGGCAGTAGCAGTGCCCACAGCGGGGACCCCTGATGGCAGTAGGCCCAGAACCTGGATTCTTGGTGGTGACAGGATGCCTGGAAAAGGGACTCCTGGCGGGGGTAGGCCTGGAGTCGGGGCTCTTGGTAAGGCAGTGCCTGGAGTGGGGTTTCTTGGCTGTGGTAGAGTCATGGAGAGACACAGCACAGAAACAAACTTTTCGGTCCAACTGCCGACCAGATATCCTATATAAATCTAGTCCCATTTGTCAACATTTGGCCCATATCCCTCCAAAACTTTCCTATTCATATACCCACCCAGATGCCTTTTAAATGCTGTAATTGTGCCAACCTCCACCACTTCTCAGGCAGCTTATTCCATATATGCACCATTCTCTGTGTGATAAAACTGCACCCGAGGTCTCTTTCAAATCTTTCCCCCTTCACCTTAAACCTATGGCCTCTAGTTTTGGACTCCCCTACCCCACGGCAAAAACCTTACTTATTTATCCTATCCATACCTTTCATGATTTTATAAACTGTATAAGGTTACCCTTCAGCCTCAAATGCTCCAAGGAAAATGGCCCCAGACTATTGCGCCTGTCCCTCTAGCTCAAACGCTCCAACCCTGGCAACATCCTCCTCATGAAACCCTTTCTAGTTTCATGACATCCTTCCTACAGGAGGGAGACCAGAATTCCTGAAGCCTGGACTCTTGCTGATGTTAGCAAAGTGGTGGTAGTGGTGGCAGCTGCAGAGCTGGGGTCACTTGTGGCATCAGCGCCATCCTTTTTCTGGAGTGGGATTTGTTGAGAACTTAAACACCTTGCAGAACACTGTGCTTGAGATCCCAATCTGAACAGAAGATGATATCGTATTTAAATCACTTAGGTAAGATTTTTATCCTCACTGCAACTCAAAATGGTGTTGGATTGTGTCAACGAAACAACTTTCACTCTATCTTCACGATGTAGATGACAATAAATAAATCATTCATTCATTCAAAGAATGGCAGAACACTAGGAAGCTCAGAGGAACAGAGGGATCTTGGTGTTCTTGTCCACAGATCCCTGAAGGTGACAGGCTAGATTAATAGAGTGGTTAAGAAGGCATACAGAACACTTGCCTTTATCAGTCATGGCATAGATTTTAAGAGCACAGAGGTTATGTTGGAGCAATACAAAAAACTTTGGTCAGGCTGGAGTTCTGGTTGCCTCATTATATTTGATTTGATTTGACTTGATTTGATTTATTATTGTCACAAGTACCTAGGTGCAGTAAAAAGTTTCATTTTGTGTGCAGTATAAACAGTTCATTACATACAAAGATCATATGGTGATTGAACACTGCGAGAAATGCAAAATTATAGCTGTAAAGAAGGCATACAATCAGCAAGATCAACATTACATTTGAAATTTGACTGGTCCATTCAGAAGTCAAGTAATAGTGAGGCAGAAGCTGTTCTTGAACCTGTTTACATGTATGTTTAAACTCTTGTACCTTCTGCCTGAAAGAAGAGGTTGGAAGAGATTATATCCAGGGTGGGAGGGGTCTTTGATGATATTAACTGCCTTCCCGAGGCAGTGAAAAGTGTAGATGAAGTTAATGATTGGAAGTTTCGTTTGTGAGATGGACTGAGCTGTGTTCACAACTTTCTGTAGTTTCTTATGGTCCTGGGCAGACTGCAGTAATTCCTGCTGCAGGGCAGTTACCGTACCAAGCCGTGATGCCTCCAGATAGAATGCTTTCTACGGTGCATCTGTAAAAGTTAGTAACGGACATTCTGAATTTCCTTAGCCTCCCGAGAAAGGAGACGCGTTGTCATGCCTTCTTTACCAATGCATCAATGTGGGTGGTCCAGGACAGATTGTTGGTGATTGTCATACCTAGGAACTTGATGCTTTCATAAACCTCCATCTCAGTTCCATTGATGTAAATAGGGATGTTACCTCCTCCTTCTTCCCTGTAGACAATAAACAGCCCTTTGGTCTTGCTGATGTTGAGGGAGAGGTTGTTATTTTTACACCACGTCACCAAGCAATCTATCTCTACCCTGTCTTGTCATTGTTTGATATCTGCCCAGAACAATGGTGTCGTCAGCCAATTTGCAGATGAAGTTTGGACGAAATTTGGTCACGTAGGAACAATGTGATTGCACTGAATAGAGTGCAGAGGTAATTCACAAGGATGTTGCCTGGGACGGAACAGTTTAGGAATAAAGAGAGGCTTGGATTGTTTTCCTTGGCGCATAGAAGGCTGAAGGCATCCTGATTGAGGTGTATAAGATGACGGGCTGTGAATCATTGAAACCCTGCAGGGCAGATAGAGGCCATTTGGCCTATCGAGTCTGTACCCTCCAAAAATATCCCATCCTGTCCCCTTAACCCCACATTTAACCATGTCACATCCACCAGCCTGCTCATCCCTGGACACTATGCTGTAATTTAGCATGACCAATCCATCCTAACCTGCACATCTTTGGACTGTGGCACGAAACTGGGACACCTGGAGGGAACCCACGTAGACGCAGGAATTACGTGCTAACTCCATACAGACAGTCACTTGAGGGTGGAATTGAACCTGGGTCCTTGAAGCTGTGAGGCAGCAGTGCTAACCACTGAGCCACTCTGTTGCCTGGTGCTAATGGGGGGAGGTGGGGATCACAAATTAAAGGTGAAGGACAGGAAGTTTAGACGGGATTTGCAGAAAACAATTTTCAGCCGGAAGGGCGGGAACCTTGAAGGCACTGCCTGGGGAGGGTGGTGAAGGCAGGAAACCTCACGTCCTTTAAAAAATACATGGATGTGCACTTGAAATATCATAACATTAGTTTGATGTAGACTTGATGGGCCAAAGGGCAACTTCTGTGCTAACTCTATGACCCTGTGCTGGTGAGATGTCAGTCAACACCTCATGAGTGCTTGCAGTTCATGGAAGACATCCAAATGAGGTCCGAGCACACAAATTGTCTGGTCCTTTTCTAATGCCAAAGGCTGGATTGTGCAATCATTGACCTCGTTTTTCCTAATGGTGTTACATCAGCCAAGCAAAGTCGACGCCATGACCTTCCATGGACAGGCTGAGGTGTCGCAAATGTGTTTCTGCTGCTCAGCAAAGTGCTAAGAGTTGGGGGGAGATTCAAGGAGATGGCTAGAGGTTTAGGTGGAAAGATAGGTTTAAAAAGGCATATTTAAAGTTGGGAAAGATGTGCAGGCATTTAGCAGGAAGTTGCAGAAATGGAGGCTTTGAAAACCTCGATGGATCAGCATAGGAAGGGTGGGTTTGAAGACTCCGTGGTGGGAGAAGAAAAGCAAATTGTCGGGGGGGGCGGAGTTGGAAGTGGTGGGATAAAGCAAAGCAAGTGTGGTGGTAGTAGGTGTGGTTATTTGAACTGAAGGCATAGTATTTTAATTTTTATATGCTGTACAGAAAGGATCAGGTGTGGGTCAGAAAGGGTAGTGGGAGCGCTGAGTGTGTGAGTATTACTGCAATTGCAGCTTCTCGACATCCGGGAGCAGATGGTGAAGGAAGTGAAATCAGCGAGGACGGCAGCAGAACATTTGAAATGTAGGCACAAATAAAGCATCAGGATCAAGGAGTGGGGTTTGTGGTAGGAGCTGAGGGTAATGGCTTCAGCCTTTCTGATTTACTCAACTAAAAGAAGTCGTGACTCATTCTCAAAGACTTGATGATATAATTCCCAGAAATCTGTGGGTGGATAACCATCTGGGTGGATACAAACAAGCTATTTCTCTAGTGACTGACTCTAGAATAAGAAGCATAATTTCAATATTCAAGCTTGGCCATAATGCACTGAAATCTGAGAGTACCTTTCTAATAAAAGTGCGGTGCAAGTTGGTATCTATCCCACTCGCTGCTCTTACTCCTCCCAACCCAAAAACTTTGTCCTGAAAATTATAACTGACCCCACTGGAACTGGCCCAGAGTCCAGAGAATTTTGGAAAATTATGACCGCATTTGCTATTTCTCCCACCATCTCTTTTAGAACCCTATTCTATCAGGGTACAGGTGATTTGTCTATCTTCAGCTCCATTAGCCTGCCCTCAACACGACATCTTTCAAGTGAGAGGGAGGAGCAGCTAGAAAACAGAAGTCATCCATTTTGGTAGGAATAACTGTAAAAAGGACTATTATTTGAACGGTAAAAAATTGCAGCATGCTGCTGTGCCAAGGGACCTGGCTGTCCTTGGGTATGAATTGCAGAAGGTTGGTTTGCAGGTACAACAGGTAATTAAGAAGGCAAATGGAATTTTGTCCTTCATTGCTAGAGGGGTTGAGTTTAAAAGCAGGGAGATTATGCTGCGTCTGTATAGGGTGCTGACAAGGCCACACCTGAAGTACTGCATTCAGTTTTGGTCTCCTTACTTGAGAAAGGATGTACTGGCACTTATGGGGGTGCAGAGGAGGTTGATTCTGGAGTTGAGAGGGTTGACGTATGAGGAGAGACTAAATAGACTGGGATTATATTCATTGGAATTTAGAAGAATGAGGGGTGATCTGATAGGAACATATAAAATTATGAAGGGAATAGATAAGATAGAAGCAGGGAGGATGTTTCCACTGGCAGGTGAAACTAAACAAGAGGAAATAGGCTCAAAATTAGAGGGAACAGATTTAGGACTGAATTGAGGAGTAACTTCTTTACTCAAAGGGTTGTGAATATAGGAATTCCCTGCCCAGTGAAGTAGTTGAGACTTCCTCAATGAATGTTTTTAAAACTAGGATAGATAATTTTTTGAACAGTAAAGGAATTATGGATTATGGTGAGAGGATGGGTAAGTGGAACTGAGGCCGTGAAGAGACATGCCATGATCTTACTGAATGGTGGAGCAGACTTGAGGTTATTATATTCTTATGACTGCAGGAGTGCCAAAGGTTATGGTTTGGGGGGACAGTTCAGCCATGATCTAACTGAATGGGTTGAACAGGTTTGAGGGTCTGAATGTCTCTGACTTTACGATGCTGTGCTCAGCTTTTCCTTTTGCAACACAGCCTGATATGATTCGAAAGACCAGACTGCACCAAGTTCCAGGCTCTGGAGGCTACAAAGTTCGACTGAGCAACGGTTCCCAATAGTTCCACAGGGGCAAATCTGTACAGGTGCCTCTTTTGGCATCATGTTAACTACTGCATTCTGAGGTTGTCCTTCGGCAGGGCCTTTTGAACCTGGACACTATGAAGCTGAGTTTTTCTTTCTATCAGGTGTATCCAACAAGCTTAGTAAAGTTGGATGTAGTGTTGCAGGCAGATATTAAAGACAGCTCAGGGCAGATACAGTCAGGAATTTGGTTATGGGGAAACCATACCACTGAAGGTCCATGAAAGGATGTAAAGAAAATCTGTTCCAGGGATAGCTTGATATTAGTTACAAGGTTAGCATTAAGACACTGGAGTTCTTCTCCTTGGACTAAGGGAAATCTATGAGAGATTTGATTGAGGTGGACAAGTTTATGGTAAGTTTAGATAAAGCAGATAAAGAAAAGTTGTTTCCAATTGTTAATGCTGCAAGGACCGTGGGACTTAGATTTATGGTTTTGGGTAACAGACAAAGAGGAACTGTGGGAAAGTACGCGTTTGTGCAGCGAATGGTAATGACCTGGAGTCTATCTATAAGGGAGACACGAATGAGTTCAAAAAGGAAGTTGAATGGGAACTCAGGGCTACAGAGATACAGTGGGGAAGCAGTTCTAATTGGACAGGCACACAAATGTAATGGACTCTGCAGGGATGGTCTAGTGGAATTAATCCAGAAATTCAGTTAACGCTTTGGAGACCTGTGTTCAAAGATGGTGGAATTTGAATTCAATAAATATGTGGAATTAAGAATGTATAGATACACAAAATCACTACAAATTGTTGGGAAAACCCATCCGGTTCCCTAATGTCCTTCAGGGAAGGAAATCTTCCATCCTCACTTGGGTCTGGCCTACATCTGAATCCACACCAACAGCAATGTGGTTGACTCTCAAGTGCCCTCTGCAATGTCGCAGTAAGCCACTCAGTTACTTCCATTGCTGCGAAGCTTCAACTAAGAAACGAAGCCGGATATACCACCTAGCATTGAGCTAGACATCGGAAACAATAGGAAAAATTGCCCTGTTGGCTCTGCAAAGTCCTCCGAACTAACATCTAGGGGCTAGTATCAAAACCAGGAAAGCTGTCTCACAGACTAAGAAACCATTGACAGTGTCTGTAAGGTATGATTCTGTGATTATGATTATGTCACCACAACCACCATCCCTGGATATTTTCCATCCCATTGGCAAGACAGGTTCCAGCAGAGGCAACGGCATTGTGATATACAGTTGGGAGGGAGTTGCCTGGAAGACCTCAACCATGACTCTAGACTCCATCATGTTTCACGTTTCAGGGTAAACAAGTGCAAGGAAATCACTTGCTGATTACCCCGTACTGTCCTCCCTCAGCTCATAAATCGGTAGTCCTCCAGGTTGAGCAACACTTGGAAGAAGGATGAGAAGGATGTGAAATGTACTCTGGGTGGGGGATTTCACTGTCGTCCACTGGAACGGCTTAGCAGGATCACTACTGATCAAGTTGGTCAGGTCCTAAAGGGCATAGCTGCTAAACTGGGAATGCAGCAGGAGATGAGGGAAATAAACAGATGGAAGCTATACTTGACCTTATTCTTACCAATCTGCCTGCTACAAATGATTCTTTCCATGACAGTATTGGTAACAGCGACCACAGTACAATCGTTGTGCAGATGAAGTCCTGTCTTCACACTGAGAATAACCTTCACCTCATTTGTATGGCATTAACCACCATGCCAAATGGAGCAGACTCTGAACAGATGTAGCAGCTCAAGACTGGGCATTCATGATGTGCTGTGAGGCATCAACAACAGAAGAATCGTACTCCAACACACTTGAAATTTTATGGCCTGGCATATCACTCACTCAAACGTTATCATCAACTCAGGGGATCAACCCTGGTTCAATAGAAAGTACATGGGGGCATGCTAGGAGTAGCACCAGCGTGCCTAAAAATGAGGTGTCAACCATTGTGAACCAGGCAAACAGGACTACTTGCATGCCAAACATAATAAACAGCAAATGATAAAACTAAGCAATCGCACAACCAACATATTAGATCTAAGCTCTGCAGCGTTGCCACATCCAATCATGAACGGTGGTGCACAATTAAATATCTCACTGAATGAGGAGGCTCCACAAATATCCCTATCCTCACTGATGGAACAGCCCAACATACCAGTGCAGACAGAGGTGCTAAGTGAATGATCTGTTTTGGCCTCTTCCAGCAGTCCCCAACATCATAGATGCAAGTCTTCAACCATACCAGTTCACTCCAAGTGATATGAAGAAATAGTTGGAGGCACTGGATACTGTAAAGGCAAAGGGTCCTGACCATACTCCAGCAATAGCACTGAAGACTTGACGTACCCCTTGCCAAGCTGATCTGGTACAGTTACAATACTGGCAATCACCTGACAATGAGGAAAATTACCCAGGTACTTCCTGTGCACAAAAAGATGATGAATCTGTTCTAGTCAATTAGCATTTCATCAGTACTCTCGATCATCAGTAAAGTAATAGAAGATATCATCAATTAGGCAGGACCTGCTCAGCAACAAAAACTGATGCTCAATTTGGGTTCTGCCAAAGCCGCTCATCTCCCAAGCTCATTACTGTCTTGGCTCAAACATGGATAAAAGAGTTGAATTCCACAGGTGAGATGACAATGACAGCCCTTGACATTAAGGCTGCATTTGACCAAGTGTGGCATCAAGGAGCTCTAGGAAAACTAGAATCAATGTGAATCAGGGGCAAACTCTCCTATGGTTGGAGTCATACCTGGGACGTGGGAAATGATTGTAGATGTTGCAGGTCAGTCATCTCAGCTCCAGGACATATCTTCATGAGTTCCTCATGATAGTGTCTCTGACCCAACCATCTTCAGCTGCTTCATCAATGATCTTCCTTCCATCACAAGGTCAGATGTGGGGATGTTCGCTGATGATTACACAGATGGACTTGTCAGGTAAATATACTGGCTACAAGTGGTCAGAAGTTAGAAATACTGCATGAGGAGCTCACCTCCCAACTCCCCAAAGTCTGTCCACCATCTGTAAGGTGCAAATCAGGAGTGTGATGGAACACTCTCCACTTGCCAGCTCCAACAACAGGAAAGAAGTTTGACAACTAGGGAGAGAAGAGGGGCCCTTAAAGATCAACAAGGCCATCTATGTCTGGAATCACAGGAGATCAGAGAAATATTAAACAAATATTTTGCCCCAGTTTTTACTGTGGTGAAAGACATAGGGACTAGGGAACTCAGGGAAATAAATATTGATGTCTTGAAAACAGTCCACATTACAGACAATTTGGTGATGGAGGTGTTAGAAAACGAAGGTGGCTAAATCTCTGGGATCTAATCAAGTGTATCCCAGGATATTATGGGAAGTTAGGAAAGAAACCGCAGGGCCCCCAGCAGAGATACCTGTATCATCTACAGCCATGGGCAAGGTACCAGAGGACTGGAGGACGGCTAAAGTTATGCTTTTGTTTAAGAAATGTTGTAAGGAGAAGCTTCAGAAATACAGACTGGTGAGTCTGACATCGATGGTAGCTAACTTATTGGATGGGATTTTGAGAGATATGATTTTCATGCATTTGGAAAGGTAAGGACTGATTAGAGATAGTCAGCATGGCTTTGTGCATGGGAAATTGTGTTTCACAAACTTGATTGAGATTTTTGAGGATGTAACCAAAATATTGATGATGGCTGAGCAGTAGACATTGCCTACATCATTTAAGTGCTTTAGCCTTGGGAAATGCAAGATACAAGGATAGGGTAGGGGGTGAGTCTAGGTGGGATGCTCTTTGTAAAGTTGGTGTGGACTTGTTGGACTGAATCGCCTGTTTCTACACTGTTAGGGATTGTACGATTCTAGTAAAGCCTTCGCCAAGGTTCCACATGGTAGACTGATTTGTGACGTTAGATCACATAGAATACAATGGGAGCTTGTTAACTGAGTACAAAATTGGCTTGACAGAAAGAGACAGAGGGTGGTGGTGGAGGGTTGTTTTTCAGACTGGAGGCCTGTGACCAGTGGTGTTCCACAGGGATCAGTACTGGGTTCACTTTTGTTCGTCGTTTATATCAATGATTTGGATGAGAATATGGAAAGCATGGTTTGCAAGTCTGAGGATGTCACCAAAATTGATGGTATAGTCAACAGTGATGAAGGTTATCTTAGATTACAAAGGGATCTTGATTTACCCTATCACTCAGGAGTGGCAGATGGAGTTTATTTTAGATAAATAAGAGGCATTGTATTTTGCTACAATGAGCAAGGGCAAGATTTATGTAGTGAATGGTGCCCTGGGTAGTGCCATCGAACTGAGAGAACTAGTGGGTTCACCTAAATATTTCTTTGAATGCTATGTTACAAGGAAACAGGGTGGTACAGTTCCCGTCATTGCTCAGACCATTGAGTAGAGGGGATGTCATATTGAGGTTGTCCAGGACATTGTACACAGTTCTGGTTGCCCTGCTTTAGGAAGGATATTATTAAATTAGAAAGGGTTCAGAAAAGATTGACTAATGACGCTGCCAGGACAGGAGTGTTTGAGTTACAGGCTGGATTGGCTGAAACTTTTCTCAATGGAGTGTAGGAAGTTGAGGGGTGGCCTTATAGAGGTTAATAAAATCACGAAGGGCATAGATTAGGTGTATAGTAAATATCTTTTCCCTATGGTGAGGGAATTCAAAACTACGGGGCATATTTTTAAGGTGAGAGGAGAAAAATTTAAAAGGGACCTGAGGGGCAACATTTTCACACTGCAAATGGTTCGTATATGGAATAAACTGCCAGAGGAAGTGGTAGATGCAGGCTGAGTTACAACATTTAAAAGACATTTGGACAGGTACATGAATAGGCAAGGTTTAGAGGGGCATAGGCCAAATGCAGACAAGTCAGACTATCTAATTTGGGAAATTTGGTTGGTATGGACTAGTTGGACCAAAGGGTCTGTTTCCGTGCTGTATCACTCGATGACGATCCAGGATAAAGCAGCCTGCTTGATTGGCACCACATTCACAACATCCACTCCCTCTACTATTGACACTCAGTAACCGCAGTGTGTATTTTCCACCAGATGCCCTGCAGAGATTCACCAAAGACCCTGAGACAGCACCTACAAACCCACAACCACTTCCATCTAGAAAGACAAGGGCAGCAGATACATGGGAACACCACCACACGCAAGCTCCCTTCCAAGTCACTCACTGTCCTGACTTGGAATCATATTGATGTTCCATCAGCTCCACTGGGTCAAAATTCTGGAACTCTCTCCCTAACAGCATTCTGTGTCTACTTACTGCACATGGACCCAAGCAGTTCAAGAAGGCAGCTTAGCACCACCTTCTCAAGGGCAACTGGGATCGGGCAATAAATGCTGGCTAGCCAGCAACACCCTCGTCCCATGAAAGAATTTTGAAAAATGGGCAAAATGGCCTCCTTCTGTGCCCTTATGACATTATGCCACCAAACTCTGATAACTTGTAAGTTTTTCAGAATGATGAGATTTTTAGACGAACAGCTAATAAGGAACTAAATGGTTGCCATGCAAATCTGCATTCTCTGACATCACTGACAAGTTCTCAAGATGTGATTACTACTACGGCCAGATCTCAAAGACTTCAGTTGCAAAAAACATTTAAATGTTCACATTTTACAGAAGTCTTACAAGTTCCAGACTCTGCTTAAATTTACAGGTCTCAAGCTTGGAATTGAAAAAAAATAAGTTAACCCTTCAATGAACTGATGGATCACAGATATACTTGGCAGCATGCAGCACAATGAACCCACTCGGGTAAGGGAAATTGATTCAGACATTCAAACACCATATTAATTTAACATGACATAATGTTATACCTACAAAAACAGAAGTTGCTGGAAAAGTTCAGCAGGTCTGGAAGCATCTAAGGAGAGAAATCACAGTTAATGTTGCGGGTCCGGTGACACTGTAGCCAAAACGTTAACTCTGATTTCTCTGCACAGTTGCTGCCAGACCTGCTGAGCTTTTCCAGCAACTCCTGTTTTTGTTTCTGATTTACAGCATTAGTTCTTTCAGTTTTTAACGTTTTACCTAACTCAGCACACATCAGATCACGCTTTAAAAAAAACTTTAAAAAAAATACTGTAAATACACAATAAGAATTTACGTTTTCTAAGAATAATCTAGTTTATAAATTACATACCACTTGTGCAAGTCCTCAATATAAGTGGAACTGGGACAGAACAATGCAGAGTCTGTGAAATCCTTTTCAAGAAACACAGCCCATTATTCTTCACTGCTAATAAACTTATACACACGAGCACTCGGAGGGGCAACTGTCATATCTGGTCTCTCAGAGTTGGTACATCTTGAACAGTAAGTATGAGGCACCATCTCACACATTGCCCTGCTGAATCCAGTGATTTTAGGCAGGAGACACACATAAATATAAAGACGCAAGCAGAAAAACACTGAAATATAAATTGGCACAGTCCTTTGGAGTTTAACATACCATTTACCCTCAAGTACTGCAGAAGTCTCTTTAGACAAAAACTCTGTTCACATGGGGATTTGAGAGACTGCTCTGACACAAACATGAAATGTCACGAATGAACAACTGGAAAAGTGTGACAGACAAACTGCTCGGCTGCACCCTTGCTTACCATCCCAACCGTCTTCGGACATCCTGCTTTCCTGACTTGCTTTTAGGAATGTGTGGGGAGTGATGTACCCTATCGTCAGCTCCTCTATTGTATCCAGTTGGCTGCTCTGCAACTGGCTCAGAGGCTGAGCCACACTAGTGCAAAATGTTGCTTTAGAGTACACAGCTTTAGCACCCACTTCACGAATCACACCTGGAAATCAGTGCAGTTCAGTCACAGTCAAAGAGTGCTCTCTGAGATCAATCACTTCAAACTTTCCCAAAACAAGCGAGTCAGGCCATGAAGAGAAGGGAGCTGGCAAACAGTTAATAACACTTCAGTAAATAGTTTGCGCCATCTCTTAAGAGCATACTGAGAGACTACATCTGGGCCAATATAACATGTTCAGCAAAGACAACAAGAAGCTGTTACAACGCTGGGGCCCCTGCCTTCGGCACTCAGGGCAATACAAATCAGCTCACGTGATAGACACCCAAGGACGTCAACCTTCCACACTCCACTAGCTGTACTGGATATTCACATGGCAACATTGATAGAGTTACTATATTTACACTGGACTTCCTGGCTTTGCACGGCCACTGCAGGCTGCTTGAAGCAAAGAAAAGGAAGAACGAGGGTGGTCTTGTAACAGTCAGCTCAGTTAAACCTCTTATTACAAGGTCATTCATTCAGTCCCAATAGTAGAAAGCAGTTTCTGAACACAACAAAAATATCTTCATAAGCAAACTTGCTTTCATACTAAAATGTCTTTGCAATCCTGCTGCAGTACTGAAAACTTGGAATTATAAGATGCTGTGAATTATAAAATGCTACAACATTTTTCGCCAGGACAGTAAGTTGCATTCTCGATTGAACTTGTGCTTACCTGCCCTGACAGTGTTTGATGGGACAGTGTGGAGTATGCTTCACCTTAAATTTAACTACGTGCTTTAATGTCCTGAGAATGTCAGATGGAGATAATTCAGTGGAAACTTTTACCCTGTGTCTGCCTCAGGTATGCTTGATGGGGCATTGTGGGGAGAGCTATGCTCTGTACCTTGCACTCTTCAATAAGCTGAGATCCAAAACTCTGTTGCCCTGTATCCTAAAATGCAATGTTCCATTCATACAACATCTATGTGCTCTGGGCCTACAGTGAACCCCTTCCTACCAATGGCCTATTTTTAAAATTATCATCTTTGTTTCCAATTGTTTCCTAACTCTGCCCTTTTATGTCTCTGTAACCCACTCCAGTCCCATAATCTTCACAGACCTGTGCTCTTTCAATGGCAACCATCTCCCCGTCGTTAGATTGGTTGCATTTTCAACTGCCTGAACGTCAAGCTCTGGCATTTCCATCCAAAATCTTTAAACCTTCCTTCTTTTACCAAGCTTTTGGTCACCTGCCCTACTGTTTCCTTATGCAGCTTGGTGGCAAATGTAGGTATATACAATTCCTGTGAAGCACCCCGAGACATTGTGTTACATTTAAAACACTGCACAGCTAAAGCTGAGTGTAAACTTGTAATAGCTGCCTTGGAGAGTCTTAAGGGGTAGTACAGAAGAAGCTCTATTAAATGACTAATCAGTACCATACTGACCCAGGCAGCATCATATTGATACTGGGAGAAACAGAAAAAACACCTTCCTTTTACATTAACATTCATCACTGATTCAAACATTGGAGAATCTCCTGACACAGTGCTAATACTTAAGTGCAGAAACCAACCATAGCAGCAGCAAGTGTCAATCCATCTTTGGGACAAGCTGAATGCAAGGCAAAATATAACAGCGATCATCTATGTACAAAAGCATTCTTATTCAGAGTGTCTGTTATTATGTGATGAAGCATATCACTTGCACAGGAGTTCCTAGTCAGAGACCACAACTAGCAAAATGGAGAGATAATGTCTTTCAAATGTTATTAATTTGGATCCAGCAAAATAAATGTCTGTCCGGATTGAAATTAAGAGAATTCAGATGTATGACTATCCAAAGAAAGAATACACTCAATCCAGGCTGACAGAGAGCTTGGACTGGTAGTAAGCTGCAAATCATGTCACATCACATCAGAGGGAGGGAGGGAAGGAGGACTTATTTATTGTCCAATATATCTTGAAGATGGAGTGAAAACTGTTTTGTTGCCACAATCTACCATCATTTTAAGTTCTAACTGGTTAAAAAGAAATTACTTAAATAAGGGTTCTTCTCAAGGAGTCCCGCTCCAGGAACAGCGACGACGACCCCGATGCCCCTTCTGCCATCGCTGCCTTGCTGGCACTGTCAGGAGTCCAGGCTCCAGGCCTACTGTCACTGTGGGTCCAGGCTCCGGGCCTACTGCTGCTGGGGGTCCAGACTCCAGGCCTACTGTCGCTGGGGGTCCAGGCTCCTGGCACTGCCAACACTGCCAGCAGCCCTGGTCCTTGCTGCTGAAATTGCAGGCACTAACCTGCCGACACCACTTCGGCTTTGGAGATGAAGAAGAAAGGAAGAAGAAAAGAAAACAAAACAAAAGGCCTGAACACGACCTAACATGCTGGTGCCATCTTGGTAATACTGGAGTTGGAAAAGGAGTGGGCTGTTTAGGCCACAAGAAGTTCCAAAAAGACTCAACATTCTGAGAGAAGAAATTTATCCTCCTCTCAATCTTTTACTGGCACCCCTTTATTATGTCCTAGACTCTCCCATGAAGGAAACATCACCTCAGTATTTACCCTGTCAAGTTCCTTAAGAGTCCTCTATATTTCAATGAGATCACTTCTCACTCTTCTTTAAATCCCTCCATACCAGGAATCATCATGGTGAACATTCTCTGAACTGCCTCCAATGAAACTATGAGATTTTTTTTCTCAAATAAGAAGGCCAAAACTGTCACAGTACTCCAGTTGTGGTCTTACCCAGCACCTTGCACAGTTACAGTAAAAGTTCCCTCCTCTCATACTCCAACCACTTGAAATAAGGGCCATTCCATTAGTCTTCCTGATTATCTGCTGTACCTGCGTACCAATTTTCTGTGCTTTGTGCACAAATATGTCTGAGACCCTTTGTGCTGCAGCTTTTCTCCATTTAAATTATGACAAGAATAGTCATAATTCTTTTGTTCTGTTTTCCAATATAAACATTTTCACATTTTCCCCCACATTACAATCAATTTGCCAACTTTCTGCCCAATTAATTAACCTATCAATATCTCTCTATAAACTGTTGTATCACCTTCACCTTTCCACCTATTTTTGTGTTGTCTGTGAATATAGCTACAGTACATTCGCTGCCTTCCTCCAAGTCATTAACATACATTGCAAACAGATGAGTTTGCAGTAGTGATCCCTGCGGAACCTCACTGGTTACACACTGTCCAAAATGAAACAGAACCCCTTATCCCCACTGGCTGTTTCTTGCCCATTACCTAATTCTCCATCCACATCATGGGCTCTTACCTTATGACTGAACCTTTTGTGACAAAACTTGTCAAACATGTTCTGGAAGTCCAAATACAACACATCTACCAGTTCCCCTCTATCCACTCTGGTTGAGAGCTCCTCGAAAAGCTCTAACGAATTAGTCAAATATGATTTCCCATGATCGCATCCATAAACAATTACTGGTTTGCTATTCCAGAAATACTGAGAATATATGAGATTATAATGAGGCACTAAATTACATGTAAAATTTGGCCCAGTGACTTCTCATCTCCTTAGGGACACTCCTAATTACTGGTGAAACTTTAGCAAAACCACCTCATTGCAGTTGTGGACGCATTTGCACCAAAGATACAGAGGTTGAGAGATTAAACACTTCTCCACTTTAAAGAACATTTCTGATGGCTCCAGGACCAGTGGCAGACTGGTAACCAGCTGTACTGCACACTGGCATTCTAGGAATGTCCTAAGTTATTTTAATAATATGGGAATATGCATCTTCAATTTTCAAGTTCTGAGTCTTTCCCACCTGCTTTTAAACAAGTCAGATTAAACTAATTGGCCAGTACGACTTTCTACTGTTGATTTTTCACAATAATACAAACCAATAGTCCCCAATGTATCAGAGGAAAAATGCACGCAGTTACCTCATTCACCATCTGACAAATCCAAGTTTTAGATGTGGAGTATGTCAAACATGTACCTCAGTTCCATGCATATGTGTACAAAATCCTTAATTACCTGAAAAGGAAATTGCCAGCACACTTGAGATTATGCTGATCAGTTTACAGACTGAATCAAATGGTTTAGAAATATATTTGCAAACTATTGGAAGCGTTCCAGTCACATTGATGCACGCTTATGCTTTAACCCTTCCACTGTCCCAAACACCCTTACTGTGATACAATTCGACAAAGTGGATGTGAAACCAAAGCAAGTGATACTGGGCCGGACCAGAGAAGCAGGTTGAAGGTCGAAAAACAGCAGACAAAAGGTGGACAAAGTGGAAGTTTACAACTTCAAATCTTTAAAATGATCAGCACACAAGTGGTATTACTGATCCTGGAATTAATGAATTGATCTTGTGAGAAGACGAGAAAACTATAGCACTTTTTACAAATCACATCAGACTGATCTGCACGTTTACAAAACTAGAGCTGCAAATTCAATTAAATGTAGTCCAGGAGATGTGGTGTTACTGGTTCCAGACCTCACTATAGTTTTATAAGCATTTAGACCTGATAAAACTGCGTGGATGTGGCGATGAACTGCAGCTGGCTGTCTATCAAAACACTCTGCAAGCCTGCAGTGAAAATACTCATCAACGTTTTTTTGGGCTACTGTACATCCGCATTCTCTCAACTTCAAACATGACAGACTTTTAATTTGTGAAGGCACAAGTGTGAAATGAACAAAGGGCCATCCTGCAGGGCAAGACTGCTGCAGTTTACATCCACCAAGTATATGGTACAGCTCTTCCACTGTGCCTGCCTCATATCATTCTGAAATTAAACTCCCACTGCTACAAACAGTACCCACACATCTGAAGGCTCAAACTCATCACTCTGACACTTCCCAAATCACTCCGTGCTGCTGCACAAAAGAATCCTGACTGAAGTTGCACCCAACAAAAGATGATTTAGAATCCACAGTAATTAAACACCGCTGGTGAGCTGAAAGCTGTGAAGAATAGGATGAGCACTCCTCAGGCATTCTCAATTTACTGACTTTAATAAATACTCCTGAATATTCATTAGCAGCAGGTCTTCCTGCCCCCAGAACCACACGATTCATCTCTATCAACATGACAAATATGATCAAGAGGGGTGGCCTTGCCTCCACCTGAGAAAGTAACAGAACACTTTAGGGTTATGGAACTTGCTCTTGTAGCTTAACAAAAGGCACCAATTATTGGTTTTGACATCGAGGTACTTTTGGAAATTCTTATCTATTTTAACACAGAAAAATTACTCACAGGCCTCACTTATAGTTGGGTCTCATGGTTCAAACCCAAAGCTGTGTCCTTTCTTGTGCACTGTTCCCCTAAAAGGCAATGTAATTTTGCTGGCAAGTCCAAACAGCAATGAGATGGATGATAACAAAGTGTGGAGCTGGATGAACACAGCAGGCCAAGCAGCACCTTAGGAGCACAAAGGCTGACGTTTCGGGCCTAGACCCTTCATCAGATCTGATGAGGCTCTGATGAAGGGTCTAGGCCCGAAACATCAGCTTTTGTGCTCCTGAGATGCTGCTTGGCCTGCTGTGTTCATCCAGCTCCACACTTTGTTATCTTGGATTCTCCATCATCTGCAGTTCCCATTATCTCATGAGATGGATGATAGTTCAGTCGTTTTAGTGGCAGTGCTTGGAGCTCTAAAATGAGGACCAGGCCACTGAATGTAAGAAATTGGAATTAGTCATTTAACGTTTTGAGCCTGCTACACAATTCAGTAATGATGGCTGATCTTCTACCTCTACCTACATTCTTTCACTGTCACTGTATCCCTCAAATCCTTCTGCATCCAAAGACCTATCCATTTGCCCTAAATATACTCAACAATTGAGTAACCACTGCTCTCCAGGTGAACTACTGAGTATTTTAATTGAATAGAGCCTTGGGAACTTTTTAAATCCACCTGAATAAAAACATCTAGTTTTAGTTTCTCAACGTGATGGGACCTCAAATGTTGTGCTCTGTCAGTACTGCATTGCAGTGTCAGCCTAGATTTTCTACTTTGGGTCCTGAATAATTGGCTGACTCACAGTCAACCAAGCTGGGACTGTCAGTCAGACCATGATGGGAACAGGTAACAGTCTAACAGACTATGGGAAAATTAACAGATCCATGCAAAATGCTACTGCCAACCTACAACTTCATCATCACTGTGAAACAATCTGAAGCAGGAGTTCTGCCATTTAAAAATAACACTTTGGTCAAGTGGTCGTGGATTTCATAAGATAGGCTGGGGCTCTTTCACTGGAATGTAGGAGGTTGAGAGGCAACCAGAAAGAAGTTTATAAAATAATGAGATGTATAGATAGAGTTAATAGGAGTTGCCTTTTCCCTAGAATTGGGTATTTCAAAACTAGGGGCACATTTTTAAGGTGAGAGGAGAGAGATTTATAAAAAATGAAAGAGGCAAATTTTTTTATACAGTTCGTATGTGGAATGAACATCCTGGGGAAGTGATGGATGCAGGTACAATTAAAATGTTTAAAAGGCATTTGGATAGATATATGAATAAGAAAGGTTTGGAGGGATATGGGCCAGAAGCAGGTAGCTGGGACTAGTTTAGTTTGGGATTACATTCGGCATGGACTGATTGGGTAGAAGGGTCTGTTCTCAGCTGCATGACCCTATGAGTCCATAAGATACCAAGGTCTAAATGGGACGCAGGTGAAACTGAAACAATAGCTGTCTGCAGAATAACTTGTAAGCACTGTGGACAGGGCACTGCAATATCAGCGCTTACTTCTGTAGAGTTGCTGCTCTCCGTGGGTTTTGGTGATTGAGAGAAGCTTCAAGCATGAAGGGAATTCATCGAGCAAAGGAACACAACTTTGCAAATTTCACAACAGCAACAATCCCCTAGAAATCCTCAATTCTAGCTAATTCACTAATCAATTTTGAAAAATAGATCTGACTTACTTAAGAAGAATAATGCACATCATTCATCACTGTGCACTGCACCATGTTGTTCAAACTAGAAACTCTGTGATTGAAGTTCACGAATGGCCTCTGATATGTAGATGAAGTTTAGCAAGAAGGTCTGATTGCACATAAAATCTTCACATAAACACACACCACAATTTAGTCTTAATTAACAAAGCAGACATTCCAGAAAATGTTTTCTTACGTCAAAATGCTGATTTTCTGTTTCCATAACTGCCACAGAAAGGTCATGTCTGATGATGACTTCCTCAATGTCTCAGCTGCAAACCACCATTACCAAGTGTGGAACAGAATGAGGCAAATTGAGAAGGTCCCAGGTTCAATGCCAAGTTAGCTACATCAGCATGTGTGAGATGCAGAATTTGAGACAGCACTCGTGAGAACATTCACCAGGGTTCTTGTTCCCACTTACAGAGTCATAGAATTGTGCAGCACAGAAACAGGCCCTTCGGTTTAACTCGTCCATGCCAACCATATACACTAAACTGATCTAGTCCCATTTGCCAGCATGTGGCCCATATCCCTCTAAATCCTTCTTATTCATATACCCATCCAGATGCCCTTTAAATGTTGTAATTGTTTATGCCTCCATTTTCTCTGGCAGCTCGCTCCACACACACACCACTCTCTGCATGAAAAGTTGTCCCTTAGGTCCCTTTTAAATCTTACCCCTCTCATCTTAAACCTATGCCCACTAATTTTGGACTCCCTTACCCTGGGTAAAAGACTTTGGCTTTTCACCCTATCTATGTCTCTCATGATTTTATAAACCTCTATAAGGTCACCTCTCAGCCTCCAATGATCCAGGCTGGGTCTTATTTTCGTGGCCGGCTTCTCCCGATAGTTCAAATCCTCTAATCCTGGCAACATTCTTGTAAATCTTTTCTGAACCCTTTCTAGTTTAACAACATCTTTACGAAAGAAACGAACTTTGTAGTGAATGAAACCTTTAAAGAGCAGGTGTGCATGCTGGAATGGATAGAGATAGAGGAAGCTGATGTGCTGAAAATTTTGTCAAACATTAAGATTGACAAGTCGCCAGGCCCGGACCAGATTTGTCCTCGGCTGCTTTGGGAAGCGAGAAATGCAATTGCTTCGCCACCTGCGAGGATCTTTGCATCCTCGCTCTCCACTGGAGTCGTACCTGAGGACTGGACAGAGGCAAATGTAATTCCTCTCTTCAAGAAAGGAAATAGAGAAATCCCCGGCAATTACAGACCAGTAAGTCTCACGTCTGTCATCTGCAAGGTGTTAGAAAGGATTCTGAGGAATAGGATTTATGACCATCTGGAAGAGCATGGCTTGATCAAATGCAGTCAACACGGCTTTGTGAGGGGCAGGTCATGCCTCACAAACCTTATCGAGTTCTTTGAGGATGTGACTAGAAAAGTTGATGAGGGTCGAGCTGTGGATGTGGTGTATATGGACTTCAGTAAGGCATTTGATAAGGTTCCCCATGTTAGGCTCATTCAGAAGGTCAAGAGGAATGGGATACAGGGGAACTTAGCTGCCTGGATACAGGGATAATAAAATGTGAGGCTGGATGAACACAGCAGGCCAAGCAGCATCTCAGGAGCACAAAAGCTGACGTTTCGGGCCTAGACCCTTCATCAGAGACGGGGATGGGGAGAGGGAACTGGAATAAATAGGGAGAGAGGGGGAGGCGGACCGAAGATGGAGAGTACAAGAGAGTTGCAATGGGAGAGAGATTCCCTGAGGTTGGTCCGGAGGGAGGAGGGTAACTTCTTCAGGTTAGGCATCCCTGGAAGAGGCTTCGCAGTGAGGTTAAAATAGTATCAGAGATAATGGGAACTGCAGATGCTGGAGAATTCCAAGATAATAAAATGTGAGGCTGGATGAACACAGCAGGCAGTTCCCATTATCTCTGATACTATTTTAACCTCACTGCGAAGCCTCTTCCAGGGATGCCTAACCTGAAGAAGTTACCCTCCTCCCTCCGGACCAACCTCAGGGAATCTCTCTCCCATTGCAACTCTCTTGTACTCTCCATCTTCGGTCCGCCTCCCCCTCCCACCCTATTTATTCCAGTTCCCTCTCCCCATCCCCCTCTCTGATGAAGGGTCTAGGCCCGAAACGTCAGCTTTTGTGCTCCTGAGATGCTGCTTGGCCTGCTGTGTTCATCCAGCCTCACATTTTATTATCTTGGAATTCTCCAGCATCTGCAGTTCCCATTATCTCTGCCTGGATACAGAATTGGCTGGCCAACAGAAGACAGCGAGTGGTAGTAGAAGGAAAATATTCTGCCTGGAAGTTAGTGGTGAGTGGGGTTCCACAGGGCTCTGTCCTTGGGCCTCTACTGTTTGTAATTTTTATTAATGACTTGGATGAGGGATTGAGGGATGGGTCAGCAAGTTTGCAGACGACACAAAGGTCGGAGGTGTCGTTGACAGTATAGAGGGCTGTTGTAGGCTGCAGCAGGACATTGACAGGATGTAGAGATGGGCTGAGAGGTGGCAGATGGAGTTCAACCTGGATAAATGCGAGGTGATGCATTTTGGAAGGTCGAATTTGAAAGGTGAGTACAGGATTAAGGATAGGATTCTTGGCAGTGTGGAGGAACAGAGGGATCTTGGTGTGCAGATACATAGATCCCTGAAAATGGCCACCCAAGTGGACAGGGTTGTTAAGAAAGCATATGGTGTTTTGGCTTTCATTAACAGGGGGATTGAGTTTAAGAGTCGTGAGATCTTGTTGCAGCTCTATAAAACTTTGGTTAGACCGCACTTGGAATACTGCGTCCAGTTCTGGTCGCCCTATTATAGGAAAGATGTGGATGCTTTGGAGAGGGTTCAGAGGAGGTTTACCAGGATGCTGCCTGGACTGGAGGGCTTATCTTATGAAGAGAGGTTGACTGAGCTCGGTCTCTTTTCATTGGAGAAAAGGAGGAGGAGAGGGGACCTAATTGAGGTATACAAGATAATGAGAGGCATAGACAGAGTTGATAGCCAGAGACTATTTCCCAGGGCAGAAATGGCTAGCACGAGGGGTCATAGTTTTAAGCTGGTTGGAGTAAAGTATAGAGGGGATGTCAGAGGTGGGTTCTTTACACAGAGAGTTGTGAGAGCATGGAATGCGTTGCCAGCAGCAGTTGTGGAAGCAAGGTCATTGGGGTCATTTAAGAGACTGCTGGACATGCATATGGTCACAGAAATTTGAAGGTGCATACATGAGGATCAATGATCAGCACAACATTGTGGGCTGAGGGGCCTGTTCTGTGCTGTACTGTTCTATGTTCTATGTTCTATCTTTCCTATAGCAGGGAAACCCAGAATTGAACACAGTATTCTAAAAGTAACCTGACCAATGCCCTGCACTGCCATAACATGACATCACAACTCCTGCATTCATTGTACACACCAGTAAAGGCAAACGTACCAAATGTCTTCTTTACTACCCTATTTACCTGCGACTCCATTTTCTAGGAACTATGCATCTGCACCCCCAGTTCTCTTTGTTTGGCAACACTACTCAGGGCACTACTATTAACTGTATGAGTCCTGCCCTGGTTTGCCTTACCAAAATGCAACACCTCACATTTATCTAAATTAAACTCTATCTGCCACTCCTCAGTCCATTGGCCCATCTGATCAATGTCCCATTATACTCGGAGATAAACTTCTTCACTGCCCACTACACCACCAATTTTGGAGTCATCTGCAAACTTACTAAGCATACCTCCTATATGCATTTAATAACATCTACAGTGATGGTCGAATTCATTCATGAAGAATAAACACATGAGAAGAGCCTTGCTAGTACCCACGGACCTTTACACAAGATGAATTACTGCCTATAGAAAAGTAAGGCAAATAAAACAACAGAGAAGTGGGCAGTGAGAGAGAGAGAGAGAGAGAGAGAGATGGTTAGAGAGAGAAAACATGTGAGCTGATTTGGTTTACAATTTGTCACCCCATATCCAAAACAACAAGGGACATCCTTCACAAACACAACTCATTTAAAACTGCTTCAGCCTTTGAAATACATCTGTACTCCGGGAATGTTGGGAGTATGGTGGCCAATTTACACAGAGCAAGTTCACATAATGTGATAATGACCAGATTATCTGCTTCTGTGAATCTGATTGCAGGATAATCATTGGTCAGAACACTGAGGGGTTAACTCCCCTCCTCTTTTAAATGTGCCCCAGAATCAAAGACATACACCTGAGAGGGAAGACAAAACCACTCTGTGACCTTTCATTTGAAAGGCAGCAACGGCACTTCTGATGGTGCAGCATTCCTTCAGTACTACAGCTGAAGGCTAGCATTTTTTTGGTTTACATGTTCAAGGCTAGAGGAGTGGCACCCGAGTCCCTAACTTTCTTATTGAGGGCCTGGAGTACTATCAACAGAGTCAAAGCTGACATCAACACAGAATTTGACCTGGAGATTGCTGGCAGTTTCATCACGTACATCAGAACCTCACTGAAGTGACCAGAATCACCACACAGTCAGAACTGGTGATAAATGCAGCAGTGCTCAACAGCATCACTATGCACTCCGCATTATTTTAAAGGGCTGCTCAGTCAAGCCCTACGTGGCTTTGCTGCTTGCTGGATAATATGGCTGAGCCACTGTTGTAGGTGTTACGTTGGTGTTACAATAAAGTCGGAACATTACCGCCATGGACACATCAGAGTAGTTGTATTTTCAGAACATACAGGGGCCATTACATTCCAAAAATGATTGAATCTATTCAAGAAAACAAACCTAAGATCCAAGGTTGATATTAAGTCAATAGCTACAGAATACCATGTTGTGGATTTTGAAAAGTCTACAGTGCTAATGTGGCCAAAGATGAACTAATCAAGTGACAGCCCATGCATTTTCTAGATATGATTCAAAGAAACCAATGTTAATTGGTGTACTTATTTAAGAACCAATTTCTGGGGGCTCTTGTGGCATAGTGGGAATGTCCCTACCTCTGAACTAGACAGCTAGGATCAGACTGCTCGATCTAGGGGTATGGCATAATACGTCTGAACAGAATTACTAAAGAACAAAGATAATGGGAACTGCAGATGCTGCAGAATCCGAGATAACAAAGTGTGGAGCTGGATGAACACAGCAGGCCAAGCAGCATCTTAGGAGCACAAAAGCTGACATTTCGGGCCTAGACCTTCATCAGAAAAAGTTTTTCTGATGAAGGGTCTAGGCCCAAAACGTCAGCTTTTGTGCTCCTAAGATGCTGCTTGGCCTGCTGTGTTCATCCAGCTCCACACTTTGTTATTACTACAGAACAAAAATGGTTTCTGCACCCAGTGTGGAGTCGGGCAGGGTGGGTAGCAGCAGGTATGTTAGAGGACCTTCTCATGGATGTGACTGAAATTGCTGTCAAGCAATGGACAGGGTCATGATTCCTGCCTCCCTGCCTCTTCCACTGTCATGTTCATGCCTGAGTGTCCATAGAGAGGGACATACAGTGTCCGCCACATCCGTCAAAGGCAGACGTGGCACTGCAGAGGCTGGATTACATTACTTCCCCTTCTAACATAATTTAAATATAGCTCAGAGGTAGTAGGAACTGCCGATGCTGGAGTCGGAGATAACAAGGTGTAGAGGTGGATGAACACAGCAGGCCAGGAAGCATCAGAGGAACAGGAAAGCCGACATTTCGGGTCTGGGCCCTTCTTCAGAAATTTAGCTCCATCCCCCACTTCCCGGTAGGCAGTGCTTGTGTTTGTTTGTCTGACTGATTATTTAGGTGCTTTAATGGTAGGTTTCCCAAAACAAAAACGAGGTTTCTTCGATGTGGAGAGGGGCCAGGGTTGGGAAGGTCATGGTAGTGTGTTTATTGCTTAAATAAAACTGGTTTCTACCTGTGCGGCAGGATCTGTAGAAAAGAATAATGGTCTACTTTTATCTGGACTAAAGAGTATGAATAAATGTATGCAGAAAACAAACAAGCTCCTGCTCCCTTCCTCATGAGATAAATATTTGCTAGATTAACACGTAGAATGAAAGATCGCGACATGAGGATTTTCACAGGCTGACACAAAAAGTAGTGCAACCAGTTTTACCAACAAAACCATATTAAAATTAATGAGGCTACAGAAACACAGGAGAACATTGAACCAAGAGAAGGAAATTTCTGTGTTTTTACTAGAAATGTTTTCCCCAGATAAATCAGGCATTGGACAGACACAAGCTTCTTAGAGAATTAAAATTCTTGGCATAAAAGAGGGAACTGTGTTTTGTGGAGGCAACTACTGAAATAGAGAACAAAAACGAAGTTGCTGGAAAAGCTCAGCAGGTCTGGAAGCATCTGTGGAGGAGAAAACAGAGTTAACGTTTCCGGTCTGGTGACCCTTCCTCAGTTCTGGGAATGCCCACATAGGCAGAATGTTAACAAATATCTACTACCAACAGTGGCCACTGTTTAGTTGTATAAAAAATAAGTTAGAAGAACATGCTTAGAATTAATTTTAACTACATCTGCAAAAATGGATTTTAAGTAGAAATTTGTGCTATTTATTTCTATGTCCTGATAAAGTCCAAGCATCATTCCCATACCATGTAAATTAGCTTACTACATTTTCTTTCACCAGGAGGGATTGCTGGTCTTTGGTCTTGGGTAATTGTTAATTAGGTTGCATGTCGATTTCTGTGTTTTGCAACTGTTTACTGTGGTGGGGTCACTGTCAGCTGATATGAGCCCTTTCATTTAAGTACATAAAATATTAAATGGAATAAGGCAGGTAAACTTAAGAATTGATTGACATAATCATAATTGCAATTCAAAAGTAGTTAATTGTTTTATATGTGTGGAGACATTTCACTGAGATAAGGTGCTTTAAATGTATTTAATCACTGTAGAAGAACGTCAGCAAGATGGGATGACAAAGCAGAACATAAATTTAGACTCAAAAGCATAATAATCTGGCATATTAGCAAAGTGCCATGATAACAGTTACGGGAAAGGAATTTATTGTCGCAAATTAAATTTTACCAACTCCATTTTTCACATCCTATTAACTTAAAACTTATTTCAGGGTGGCTCAAGCCCACTTCTCAATATGGGCACATGATTCAGGTTGACAATTTAATGCAGATGTAAGGCAGTGCTGCGTCTGGAGATGCCATTTTTGGATGGTGCATGTAAATGATCACATGGCACTATACATCACCCAGTGGTTAAGAGTTCTGTTTTGATTACCAACACTGCTATCATACCAGTCCAAATGAACAAAACACTCATTAACATCCCAGTTTCAATTCTGCCAGTCCCAGTTCTTGGTGTTGTCTGGATTTTGATATGAATTCAGCAGCTGAATTCCAGATTGGATGAGAGTAGCTGCCTTTGACATCAAAGCAGCAATTCCACTGAGCATAAGACCAACAAGTTCAAACAAGACAAGTTAATGAGGATCACAGAGAAAACTCTCCAGTTGTTCAAGTCAAGCCTCATGCAAAGAAAGGTTTTGGCTCTTGAGGTCCATCATTACGATCTCAGGATAATATTGCAGGTGAATCTTCATCGACCAATAACAATATATATTAATACAGCATTTTTAATGATACAAAATGTCTTGTGGAACTTAATAGCAGTGTTATAAGGTGTAAAATAGGACACATAATCTGTCATATTTGTGGTCACTCCTACAAAGAGATGTACCATCATGCTATCTCACATTTGTCCATTTTGCAACGTCCCTGCACACCCGCTGTAGCTCATCTGCAACCACACTTTGACATCAGGATCCAACTAGACCTCCACTTTGCTCTCTAGAAAATATCTCTATATAAACTGACCACGTAGGTGATGTTAGTACACTATGACCAAAAGCTTGGTTCAAAGGAGTGTTTTTCAAGAAAAAGAGAGAGAAGTTGAAGGGAGAACATCCTTCGCTCAGGGTATGACAGTGTGATCACTTATGGAGGCACAATTAAAATTGAGGATGCTCAAGACAACTGAATTAGAGGAGCGCAGATATTAGAGGATGTGGGATTGGAGGAGATTATAGAAATAGGGTCAGGGTTGTTAAGAAAGCATATGGTGTTTTGGCTTTCATTAACAGGGGGATTGAGTTTAAGAGTCGTGAGATCTTGTTGCAGCTCTATAAAACTTTGGTTAGACCGCACTTGGAATACTGCGTCCAGTTCTGGGCGCCCTATTATAGGAAAGATGCGGATGCTTTGGAGAGGGTTCAGAGGAGGTTTACCAGGATGCTGCCTGGACTGGAGGGCTTATCTTATGAAGAGAGGTTGACTGAGCTCGGTCTCTTTTCATTGGAGAAAAGGAGGAGGAGAGGGGACCTAATTGAGGTATACAAGATAATGAGAGGCATAGATAGAGTTGATAGCCAGAGACTATTTCCCAGGGCAGAAATGGCTAGCACGAGGGGTCATAGTTTTAAGCTGGTTGGTGGAAAGTATCGAGGGGATGTCAGAGGCAGGTTCTTTACGCAGAGAGTTGTGAGAGCATGGAATGCGTTGCCAGCAGCAGTTGTGGAAGCAAGGTCATTGGGGTCATTTAAGAGACTGCTGGACATGTATATGGTCACAGAAATTTGAGGGTGCATACATGAGGATCAATGGTCGGCACAACATTGTGGGCTGAAGGGCCTGTTCTGTGCTGTACTGTTCTATGTTCTATGTTCTATAACGCCATGGATAAGAATTTTCAAATTGAGCTTTAGTTTTACCAGAAACCAATGCAGATCCAGCAATCATTCTCAGTTTAATCATCCTCACCCATTCATCAATAATTTTTGCCTTGCCATAAGGTCAGAAACGAGGCTTCTTCATCATGATTTCACAGTGCTCTGGTCCATTTGTAACTCCCTGGCAATGACACAATTCATGTCAGCTCACAGCAGTCTTCAGTTAATGATCAAGCTTGGACGAAACGCAAGGCAATGACCACCTGAAACTAGAGAAAACCCAGCCATGTCTTGAGCTTCAACAATGTTTTCATTACTGAGCTTCCCATTAGCACCATTTTGCTGTAACTACTGATTCAGGAAACTGAATTACACCAATTTTAACAACAATGAATACAAGATCAGGACATGGCCTAGGTCCTCTATCCATTGCTTAGCTCCTGACCCTTTGAAGTTATTCCATTGACAATACTCAAGCCAACAGTGTGATGCGATTTTCAACACTTTCACGGATGGTTGCTAATAGTCTGAAACCATTCAAGGTTACAATGGTTCACCTGATTCAGTCCAGCAGCGGGGCACAAATATTTCCTTCTTCCACTACTGCCACATGTACAACCAACAGAAGTGCTCCAACTCATCAAAATTACTTTGACAGGGTCTTAGAACCAATCATCCCTTAATAAAGAGTAAGGTAAGCAATGCTGTGTGTGGCGGGGGGGGGAATCATTTAAGTTACAAACGTGCAACTTGAATCATTAGTGCTGCAATACCCCAGGTAAATGTCTTTAAATTTTAAGCTGTCTGACCCATAACTATGCAAACACCACTAAACACGAGCAGTGCAGTGTTCAAGGGGAAAGTCTACTAGCTTCTCAGGGAAAATGCAGATGGGCAACAAATGCATCCTATAAGATTTGGGCGGCACGGTGGCTCAGTGGTTAGCACTGCAGCCTCACAGCACCAGGGATCCAGGTTCGATTCCAGCCTCGGGTGACTGTCTGTGTGGAGTTTGCACATTCTCCCCGTGTCTGCGTGGGTTTCCTCCGGGTGCTCCGGTTTCCTCCCACAGTCCAAAGATGTGCAGGCTAGGTGGATTGGCCGTGCTAAATTGCCCGTAGTGTTCAGGGTGTGTGGGTTATAGTGGGATGGGTCTGGGTGGGATGCTTCAAGGGGCGGTGTGGACTTGTTGGGCCGAAGGGCCTGTTTCCACACTGTAGGGAATCTAATCTAATCCAAAAAAATTACTTTGCTTTAAAATTGAAAGGTGACTAAAGAATCTGTTTCTGTGCTGTATGACTCTGTGACTCTATGAACAAAAGAATACTCCTAGAACCAGAGTCCACATCACTGCAACAGGTCAATAAATAATTTATTTTGTAGTTTCTTTCTGGCACCTTGCTCTCACTAAAATGGGCACCATGTCTGCTTAGACGACAATGACTATCGTTCAGAAATAATTTATTGTATATAAGATATATGAGGATATTTTGAGGATATGAAAGAACCATAAGCTTTTTCTTTATGTACAATGCAGATTTCCAATGTAACAAATTTATCTGTCCTCTCTGTATGATCTCAGGGGCAGAAGCATAAATTTCCTATAGTTAGGTGGCCAGAACAGAATACAATACCCAAATGATACTCATATTCTTACTTAATACTTGTTTTTTTGAATTGCTTCAGCCACCTTAAGAGTAAGAACCTTTCGAGTACAGCTACATGCTTCTTTATTAATTAATTGGTCCCCTACAACAGCTTACATTCATTCAGCACCACTCATGTAACAGACTTTTCAATCTCCATTTCAAAGATGGGAAGGGACAGAGGAGGCATTATAGAGAAGTTAAGATGAGTCAGATAAGGTATGGAAAATGAGAAAAGTGTTGGAATCGATTGGCAACAAATAAACTTGACAGCACCAGCCAAAAAAATGCTGTTCTGGCTGAAGAACCAGTTGTAATTGCAGTGTGCCTCACTGCAACACCCCAGTTGCATTCACTATTTTGTTTCCTCTGTCTCTTGAGGGCTTCTGTTTGATACTCTCTGCAAAATATTTCAATTTCTAGTCAAGTTCCCGCATTCTGACATATTTTGATTGATTCTCCGTACACTGTGCATCTCTCATGGTTGCAGTCAAGGTTTCCCTTGATTCATTCATTAACACACTCATTTAGCAGCTCTTCCAGATGCACATATTGCCATCCCATGTCCTTCTGTATGCATACTTACTGTCATGTCCGAGCTGCCCTGGAGGTGTGTCATAGCATGTCCAAAGCAATTGATTAAAATACTTCTTTATAATTAATTGTCTCCTTTTCTTCCCCTTTCCTCCATCTTCAATGGAAACAATAAATCTTGCTACTTTCTGCGTACAAATGCACTCAGTTGCTCATTTTTTCGAAAGTTCCCCTCGGAGTAGTCACCTTTCCTTTCTCTCCCTGTGCATCTGGATACATTCACTGGCACTCAATTTCTTTGCACCTTCTCTTGTTGCACACACACAGATTCTCTCTCATTTGTTTGCTTTTCTGGGTGCATTCAAGTCTTTTCTTCCGGTTCTCTATGGTATTTCCCTGCTCGTTTATTCTTTGGCTCAGTTTGCTGATTCTCTTTATACTTTTATGCACCTAGAGTCTCTCTTAGGCATCCTACTTCACTTATGCCTATTTCCTTTTAATATGCCCCCTTCCATCCAGGTCAAATGGCACTCAGCAGCCTGGTACTCATGCTAGCAAGTTATTGACACTGCACAGATGCTACCTGACAATGAAGATGCCAGGTCATATATAACATTTGGTCAAGGCTGCTAAGCTAGAGGAACTGGAAACTGCTCAGAGTACTCGGAAGAAAAGAAAATACTAAGCCAATAGAAATAAAAATGAAAGTATATATATTCACGTGAGAAGACAGGGCTGCGAGAGACCAGAATGACATGACATCGTGGAGAGACCAGAAAATGAAGCATGCACTAAACAACCACAAGCAACCAGAGAGTAGTGAGCAGGGGTATACAAAACTCTCCATCATTAGAGACCTGCAGTCAGGTCCTGTGACAATGAGATAATACAAAAAGCTAATGGAGAGCTGTAGTACCTTTTCCATCAATAAAAACCCTGCTTTTGTATTAATAGAAAACTGAATTCTATGGGAAGAAAAGAAAGGCTGCTGTTATAGAGCCGCTGAATTTCCAATTACTAACAAATGTTTTCAATACAGTTCAACACCACCCGAGATGCTCATTGTCCATGTTCAGTAATCAGTAGCACATAAAAAGACATGAAAGCAAAATAAAAATGGAAAATCCTAGTTTAAAAACAGTCTAAAAATATATCAGACATACAGCAAATTTATTCCAAAGCTTAGGATAGTGAACCAGTGGTGTCACTGATTACAGTGAGGTTTGGGTCTTGGCCCGAAACGTCAGCCTTCCTGCTCCTCTGATGCTGCTTGGCCTGCTGTGTTCATCCAGCTCTGCACCTTGTTATCTCAGATTCTCCAGCATCTGCAGTTCCTGCTGTCTCTTAAGCCTTCACCAGCTGGTTTCACACTTCAGTCTCAGGCAACCAGCGCTGGAGTGGGCTGCTGGCTTCTCTTGCAGGCAGCTAAGAAATGCAGCAAAACTGGTGAGATTCAACCGCCATTAAACTCAGGGTTTTATTGTTGAAAAAAAATACCAAACCTTAAGTTAGGAATGTGCCCGTCAAAATAAATGTGCGGTTTCATTTGTGACTCAGAATTGCATCAACAAAAAAACATAGCAGTAAACTGGTAGTTCCAGTACATATAATTAGTAAGAAATATTTCAGGGCTGAAGCATTTTACAGTACTAAATTAAGCACAGGTTCATTACAGAAACTAAATGATAGATAGATTGATATATATATACATTAGGGGTGGTTCCACCTGTCTGTCACAACCTTGCTCTTTAAACACTCAAACCTGCTTTTGCTCAGGCTGATTGCTTTCTTTTAGCTTGTTCCAAGTGTCTTGTAGAGTTTCAAGTGTATAGAATGAGTTACTGATTAACTCAATTTATCTTTGTAGAGGACCCAAAAACATATTGAGGAAGAGATGCACGTGTATTTTGCTGGCTACCACCTCCAGTCACCCAAACCACTCCAACAAATGATCCCACTTTGGGGTCGTTGATTATTTCAGGTTTTTGCCGTGCTGTCGGTTTGGATCAGCCTAAACCTTACAACAAGCCAGATCCTACTGGTAGAAAATGGAAACAGTACAGTACTTCAGGCCACTATCTTATAACCTGCAGCACACTAGGACAGTGAAAGCAAGGGAGCCAAGAAGAATGATGGGTGGGCCATGAGAGGTTAAAAAGTGCAAAAGCACAATGTGGAAATCAAGGAACTCTCCTAACAGACAGGAAATCTTTTTGATGCTTTCAGCAGCCATTTTCCTAGAGGTGTCCTCAGAAATTTTAATGAAACAACTTTGCATTAAGAGTAGACTGCAATTCTCTGGCAGCTTATTTGGAATGGTAAACCATTGACTTCAGAGATTGCATAAGACTGGATTTATCTCTCCTTGAGAAATCTGGCTCAGTAAATGAAGGCTCCGAAACTGATAGCGCTGCTGGTTGAAGGCCACTTCCCAAGTTCAGAAGTCCACTATGTGGACTTCAATGGGCGGAAGTGTCACCAAAACATCAAAAGCAACTTGGGATGGTGTTGCTAATAACATCCATAACCCTTACAATGTAAGAAAAAACACTTTTATAAAGAGATAAGGTAACTAATCAGCATGTGTACTAACATAGCAGCAGAATCTGTCAAGAACAACCCCTGTCATATAACAAGACCACCAATGGAAAATGCAAAGCTCACTGTTTGTCAAGGTTCAACTGGACTCACCAATTCCAGCAAATGAAGCAGACCATTTGGCTCAACTTGTTTTAGCCAATGTTTACGTTACAAACAAATCTTCTGTTACTTGGCCACTCCTCAAAGATTATCGACATATTCCTCCTTTACTTTTGATGATATTATTCAAAAGATGCCACACACGTTCATTTCAATTTGAGACAGGGCAAGACTCCTAAATTCTGGTCATAATTCTGGCAATACACAGTTAATTTGAAATTTGAACCTAAGTCCATCAATAGTAAACTCACTGAATTTTCTAGCTGGTCATTGTTTTAGTATCAGAAATAGCAGGTACTGAATAAAAGACATGCACTAGTTGATGGAATCAAGTCTTGGTCATTTTGCCACCAGTTTTAGAGATCTAAATTTCTCAGAAATTACAAAGGGGGCACATCAACAAATCTGATGGATATTGAGCAAAGAATGAGGGAGAAAAAGACAACATGGTTATTATTTGTGTAATTGCTAGAAGGGCTGTGCTGTGCTGACAGTCCAGAGATTTTGAACCTGAAGATTTAAGTCAAAAACTTGCCAAAAATTAACATTGCTTGAATTAAAATGTAACATACTGTGCACGATCACACACAGTTTCTGCTAATATTACATAAAGTAGGAATTATCACCTATTGAAGTAACTTGACACAGATTCAACAGGAATGGTACTGGAGCTTTTGGACAACAAATTTGGGAGCATGAGAAATGGTAAGGAAGGATGCAAGAGGCTTCAATAGGGTATAGGCAAGCCTGCAGTAAGGCCAAGTACAGTGCAAGTTAAAAAAACGTGAACCGAAACATTTTTGGAAAAGTCCAAAAACAATGACGAGAAAGACAAATACAATACCCTCTCTACAAGAGGTAACTGAGCAAAGGAAAAAGAAGACTGAGGATTAACTCAAGATTAAAGGTTTAAGACTCAGAAGTATTAAGACATTTTCGGGTTTTGGGAAAAATTTAAGGGGGTTTCAAAACTGAGGGATTTTAAATTAAATACTGTGAGATTATCTTACCACATTTATTTAGAATAAAAAATGGAAATTGCTGGAGAAGCTCAACAGGTCGGGCAGCATCTATGGGAAGAAAGTAGAGTTAACATTTCAAGTTTGATGACCCTTATTTGAATTCCTGGGTTCTACAGAAGGGCCACTGAATTGAAAATGTTAAATCTGCTTTTTCTCCACAGATGCTGATAGATCTGAGTTTCTCCAGAAATTCCTGTTTTTGTTTCACATTTCTAGTATTCACAGTTCTTTGGTTTATTTTATTGACACATTTATTTAGCACCTTTTGACATAACAAAATGTCTAAGCATGCTTCATACATCATTTTAAAATAAATTTGATTGACAGCAAAGGGTACGGACTCAGAGTTATCATTAAAGGAATGGAACAATCAATGAAAAATGTCTGTTCCTACATGGGAAGTTACTGGAATGAGGAAATTGGGTTTTACCTCAAGTAGCTATTAAGGTATATACTAAAATGGAATTGGATGAGAATCAAGAGGGTAAGAAGTATACAAAGATTTGAGATTTGATTCAAGATTTGAGATTTGATTCAATAACTCCAATAAGCTAGCACTTGCAAAGGCATAATGGGCTGAATGCCCTCCTGTGCTGTAACTTCTATGTATCTCTAGAGCTATACAGGAGTAGATCATTGCAGTCTATCAGGCCACTTCCCAAGTTCAAAACAGTGCCATATACAGCTGTATTTCTCCTATTCCTTTCTCAGCCAAATATCTATCAAGGTCCACTTAAAACTGTTGACATTACCAGCTATTGAAGGAATTTGTTATAAGGAACTTTACGACAATGGTATTCATCATTGCCTGTGCAAATTTGTTTCATCTGTTGACCCTTTTTATTTGCTTAAGGTTTATGTCACCTTGTTGCAAAAATATCAAACAAACATATCTACGTAAGCACCTTACTGAGGCCTTCTTTAATAAGTTCTGTGCCTTTCCAAGTATCAATTTAACTGTCAGCATTGTATTCTCTACACTACCAGAATGTCCCTGGTGCAACAGAATGACTAGTAGAAATTATGAACAGGAAATACCTATGACATGGTGGTGCCAGTGTTGCACTGGGGTGGGCAAAGTCAGAAGTCACATGACACCAGTTGCTAGTCAACAGGTCTATTTAAAATGACAAGCTTTTGGAACACTGCTGTATTGTCAGGTGGAGTCCTAGGAAATACCTAAACGGCAAATCCTGAGGCAAATCAATTTATCCCCTTCCTTGTCTCATCAGGTTGGTTCATCTGACTCAGCTAGTTTCAAGGCACATGAGAAGCAAACAACATGCTGTATTTATCAGCCATGTGGAACTATTGGCCTAACTCTAACCCTATCACAGCTAACAATGAATTAAAAAGTGAAATCAAAATATATATCATCAATATTATGCATTACCCATGCCCTCTAAGTAGCTTAGACAAAGAACTCAATTTCGAGTATCTTCATTCCCCTCTTGCTAGTCTACATATCTCTTCTGGGTGTTTCAATATTGCCTCTCTCAGATGTTGCTAAAGCTCTGATCTTTACCTTAACATTTATAAATTATTACGTTTGATAGTCTTCCCTCCAAGTATCACTCCTCTCCAAAGATTTGCTAAAGAGGGCATTAGAATGGGTCTCACTGGACAACATCCACCTCTTCGTCACTTCTAAAAACCTCGAATCATTTTGTTTTTTGAGTATAAGTTCTACAAAGTAAAAAAAAAACCCTTTGTTTTGTAGCGGGTTCTCAAAATGTAATACTTCATATTATCCTGCTCATGCTCTACTGCATCTATTTTCCAAACCATAATATCTTTCACGGGAGACAGTGCAAATTGGACAGATTACTCCAAGTATGGAAATTCCAAAGTCAAATGCAGTCCAAGGACAATACAGTATATTTTGACAAGGACTCAAAGAAATGCCGCACAAAATTCTAATCGCATTCCGTAGGCAGCTACCTATGGCTTGTGCACCTTTACAAAATGATGAGTTATTAGCTTCAGTTCTCTTTTCTTGATAAATTCGAACAGGTACACTTGTATAATATAAATGAACTAATGTCAAGTGCTGGTGCTGCGATTTGAGTGAATTTGTCAAAAGTAGTGTGTATCACTAATTCAGACCTGTTAATTTGGTTTCAATTTACAGCGTTCACACATAGTCATATCATCAGTAAGCTTCATGGTAAAAAATTCCTTCCTTTTTTAACGTCTGCTTGTACATTAATATTCCCTCCTGCTTAACATTTTCTCATTCTCGCCTAGAAACGTTGCTGCACTATTGGCCAAATCTATTTTGCTTTGGTCTCGGGGAGTACGCTCTAAGTTGCCTCAAATCATCTGGCAGCTTCCTTGACTCAGTTATTGGGTTCACTGGGATCAATTGTTAGTAACATTCCACAAAAAGAAACAGTTCAACTCCACAAAATCAGTGTAAGAAGTAACAATAATAATAGGAACTGCAGTTGCTGGAGAATCCGAGATAACAAGGTGTAGAGCTGGATGAACACAGCAGGCCAAGCAGCATCTTAGGAGCAGGAAAGCTGATGTTTCGGGCCTAGACCCTTCATCAGAACCTCTTCATCAGAAGGGTCTAGGCCCGAAATGGCAGCTTTCCTGCTCCTAAGATGCTGCTTGGCCTGCTGTGTTCATGGGGCTCTATACCTTGTTATCTTAAAAAGCAACAATATTCATTTGAAATCTCAACCTTGATATCCTTAAAGAACCCAACTGTTATCTCAACTGTCTGGTTGCTGCATGCACTTCTAAAGCCTCTCAGATTATGCTTCCTGTTGTCATGCAAATTTAATGAATTCAATTTTACATCAGCCCCTTCAGCAACCATACTTTCCTGTATTATGTCAATCCTTTAAACCATCTGTGAACTTACTGTTACTCCTTGATTGCCGTGTCTTCCACATATTTCACCTTCTGCTGACAATGGTTTCTTTTTCTTCCGTTGCACTTGCTTCTTTCCCAGTGGAATATAGGTGCTGGGTAATATCAGCAATGCATTCTATCACGTTCACACCTCCTTTCCAACGAGTCATTGTTTTGCTTTCTTAGTTTCCTCTTCACCTCCTCAAATTCCATCTTCCTAAGGTCTAATTTGGGCTCCACCCTTTCCTAATCATGATGTAGTCAGTCCCACCAGCTGTTTTCGATCATAGCAGCCTCTACATTGCTGACTGTTGTATATCATCACTCACTTGGGATATAGGCTCCTTTCCCATGTTTGGTACTATCAACATGCTAAATGGAACAGAATTTGAACAGATCTAGATCAAAAATGGACAAACATGAGGGACTGTGAGCCTTCAACAGCAACAGAATTGTAATCCAGCACAATCTGTAACCTAATGGTCCAGAATATCTCCCACTCAACCACGACCATCAAGCCTGGTTCAAAGGAATGTGCAGGGGGGCATACCAGTAGCAGTACCAGGCATTCCTAAAAATGATGTGATAACTTGGTGAAACTACCAAACAGGACTAGTTGCATGCCAAATGGCATAAACAGCAAATGGTCGACAGAGCTAAGCAATCCCACAGCAAACAGGTCAGATCTAGGCTCTGCAGTCCTGCTGCATCAAATTGTGAATGGTGGTGGAAAATTAACTAAAGGAGGTGGCTCCATAAATATCCCATCCTCAATGATGGAAGAGTACAGCACATCCATGGAAAAGATAAGGCTGAAATATTTGTAGCCCCTTCAGCTTGAAGTACCAAGTGAAAGAAAAATCTTGGCCTCCTCCAGTGGTCCCCAGCATCACAAATGCCAGTATTCAGCTAGTCCGATTCACTTCATGTGATATCAAGAATTAGTTGGATACACCGGATACTGCAAAGGTCATGCACCCTGACTACATTCCAGCAATAGCACTAAAGACTTGTGCTCCAGAACTTACTGCTCCATGAGCTAAGCTGTTCCAGTACAGTTACAACGCTGGTGTTACCTGGCAATGTGGAAAATTACCCAGATATGTCCTGTACACAAACAACAGGACAAATTCAACTCATCCAATTACTGTCCTATCAGTTGACTCTCGATCATCAGTAAAGTGATGGCAAGTGTCATCAACAGTGTTATGGGGTGCTGATCATAGTTTTTTTAATCATATCTGCCTCATGTTAAGCTTGGCATGTTGAAATTCATATCTATCGTTGCATAGTGTGAATCCTTTATTGTCAACATGCATTTGTTTAAGTACTTTTTATTTGCAATAAATTTTCTTTTTTGATTTTGGAACCAGGCTGACTTGGAACTGAGAGCTGATAAATCCCCAGGGCCTGATTGTCTGCATCCTAGTGTAATAAAAGGAGCTAGCTATGGAAACAGTGGATGCATTGGTTGTCATCTACCACGAGTCTGTAGATTCTGAAACAGCAGATTACAGGGTGGCAATGTAACTCTACTGTTTAAAAACAAGAGGGAGTCATAAAACTTAGAATTACAGAATGGTTAGCCTAACACCAGTAGTAAGGAAAAAAGCCAGAGTCTTAAGATCTAATAACATGACACTTAAAACACAAAGTCAGCATGGATTTATGAAAGGAAAACCATATTGCAAAACCTAATGGAGATTTTTGAAGTTATACCAAGTAGAATAGATGAGGGAAACATCAATGGATGTCATATACTTGGATTTTCAGAAGAACTTTAGTAAAGTCCCAGATAAGAACTTAGTATGCAAGGTCAAAGCACATATGACTGGTGGTAGTAAACTTGCATGGATTGCTACTTGATTAGTAGACAGGCAACAGAGTTGGAATAAATGGATTGTTCCGGAATTGAGAGTGCTGGCATGTGGCATAGAACAAGCATCAGTTCTTGGGCCCCAGACATTCACAAATGCTCTTATAACGTGGTTGCCCTAACTGTTACGAGGGGATACCCAGCTAAAGTTAGTACCAAACAAGTCAAATCCCCAACACAGGATCATGGTGGAATAGATCATATTTTTTTTGTGACTGAAGTAAGTAATCTGACACTAAAACACAACACTCAATCTTTGTTTTAATAATAAAACACAATTTTATTATAACAGAGATGAAGATAACCAAGGGAAAAATCACTCAATTCCCTTATAACACATTCAATTTTTTTAAACACATAGCAGAAATAACCCACATACTTTTTTGAAACAACTGCTGCGTACCAGAATCAGTACATTCTCAATCGTTGCAGCTCTAAGAATTTCTAGTGCTATAGCTCCAGAAAGACCCGACTCATCTCATTTCCAAAGGAGGGAGACCATTCCTTTTTTAAATACTTTGATGGGCTTGAAGTGATTAAAATTTCGAATCCTCTACTGGAACTGTAGAGAACACTTTCATAATCATTATTAATATGGTCCAGGCTTAGCTTCCTTCCTTGGCACAGCGACCATTTCTTTGTCTTTTTTTAAAAAAATTCAAAGCTTTACTTCTTTTCCACCAACTGTATCCCAACACCTGTTTAGTACTAATAATAACTTATTAACCCAAGATCATTTCATTACTTTACACCCTTTCTCTTAGGAATGTTGCTTAGCACATGCTACTTCTCAGAACTTCAGCTCCTAATACATGCTTCTCTATGTGGATTCAAAATTGGCTTGAAGGTAGAAGATAGTGATGGTGGAAGGGGAGAGAGAGGTAGTAGGAATTGCCAATGCTGGAGAATCTGAGATAACAAGGTGTAGAGCTGGATGAACACAGCAGGCCAAGCAGCATCAGAGGAGCAGGAAAGTTGATGTTTCGGGTCTGGAGGCTTCTTCAGAAAAAATGGTGATGATGGATTAGTGATGGTGCAGGGTCGCTTTTTGGACTAAGGGTCTGTAGCCAGTGGTGTGCCGCAGGGATCGGTGCTAGGTCCACTGCTTTTTGACATTTATATAAATGGTTTGGATGTGAATACAGGAGGGAGAAAAGAAGAAACTTCTTCAGCCGGAGAGTGGTGAATCTACAGAATTTATTGACATGGAAGGCTGTTGAGGCCAGGTTATTGAGTACATTTCAGGCAGAGATAGACAAGTTTTTGATTATCAAGGAGATCAAGGGTTACAGGAAGAAAGCGGGACAACGCTGGCATTACCTGGCAATATGGAAAATTACCCAGCTATGTCCTATACACAAAAACAGGGCAAATTCAACTCATCCAATTACTGCCCTATCAGTTTACTCTCGATCATCAGTAAAGTGATGGAAGATGTCATCAACCGTGTTATGGGGTGCTGATCATAGTTACTTATCAGGCACGCTTGAATGGCGGAGCAAACTCGATGGGCCGAATAGCCGAAGTTCTGCTCCTATGTATTATAGTATGGTTAGTAGTTTGCAGATGGTGGTTTAGTGGACAGTGAGGAAGATTATCTAGGAGTACAATGGAGCTTTGATCAGATGAGCCAATGGGCAAAGGAGAGACCGATGGAGTTTAATTTAGGCGTTGCATTTTGGTAAGGCAAATCAGAGCAGGTCTGATACACTTAATGGGAGCGTCCTGGGGAATGGTGCTAAACAAAGAGACCTTGGGGTGCAGGTTCACATGTCCTTTAAAGTGGAGTTGCAGGTAGACAGGATAGTGAAGAAGACATTTGGTTCGCTGCCCTTTATTGGACAGTGCATTGAGTATGGAAGTTGGGATGTCATGTTGTCGCTGTACAGTACATTGGTTAGGCCACTTTTGGAATACTACATTCAATTCTGGTCTCCCTGCTATAGAAAATATGTTGTAAAATTTGAAGGGGTTCAGAAAAATTTATAAGAACATTGCCATGGTTGGAGAGGGAGAGGCTGAATTGGCTGCGGCCACTTTCCCTGGAGCATCAGAGGCTGAGGAGTGACCTCATAGAGATTTATAAAATTATAAGGAGCATGGATAGGGTGAAAAGACAAGGTCTTTCTCCTTGCGTAGGGGACTCCAAAACTAGGGGGCATAGGTTTAAGATGAGAAGGGAAAGATTAAAAAGGGACCTGAGGAGCAACCTTTTATTACAGAGGGTGATTTGTGTATGGAATGAACTGCCTGAAGAGATGGTTCAAGCTGGTACAATTACTATATTTAAAAGGCATCCGGATGGGTACATGAATAGAAACGGTTTAGAGGGATATGGGCCCAATGCTGGTAAATAGGACTAAATTTATTTAGGATATCTGGTCAGCATGGACAAGTTGGACTGAATTGCTGTACAATTCTATGACTCACTGACCCTATATGCCAGTGCATTGAAAATGAAAGTCAGACCCTGGAAAGTTCTTCCTCCAAGCCTTCTGTGTAATTCATCAGTAACTCTGGGTAACTTCCTCTCACTTGGAATTAAGGATATTGTAGTTTGGTTAATTGTTAATTGCTAATTGGTAACACAAAACACATAAATACCAACGTTTAACTTAGAATTCCAAGACTCCAAACTCACAGTAAATGATTTTTCTTTCTTTATTCATTCATGGGATGAGGGGACTTTTGGCTAGGCAGCATTCATTGCCTATTCCTAATTGCCCAAAGGGCAGTCAAGAGTCAACCACATGTAGTCTAGACCAGGTAAGGATGGCAGTTTTCTTCCCTAAAGGAAAAACTAGATGGGTTTTTCAGACAATCAACAATAGTTTTGTGGTCATCACTAGACTCTTAATTCCAGATCGTTTTGAAAATGGAATTCAAATTTCACATCTGCCATGATGGGATTCGAACCTGGGTCCCCAGAACATTATCTGGGTCTCTAGGTTAACAGTTCTGTGACAATATCGCTAGGCCATGACCTCCCCACTACTGAAATACACATGTATAAATCTCACAGTTTCATCACTACATATCAAGAAATCAAAAGTAATGTTTCCAGGTCAGCTGACGAAACAAAACTCAGTGGAAGTGGGAATGATGAGGAACACATAAAGAGGCTCCGGGGTGATATAGATAAGTCAAGTGAGTGAGTAAATACATGGCAGACACAGCATAATGTGAATAAATGTGAAGCCATCCACCGGTAGGAAAAACAGAACTGCAGAGTATTATTTACACGGTGACAGACTGGGAAAGGTTAATGTACAAAAGGACATGGGTGTCCTTGTACACCAGTCATTTCAAGCAAGCATGCAGATTTGACAAGTGGTATGCTCATCTTCAGTGCAACTCAAACAACCTGGGAATGCCATTTGTTTCTACACAACAGCTACCCCAAATTGGTTTGCTGTTGACTGAAAAAATAATCATGTGTGCACTGGACCCGAGACAAGGCTCCGTACTTGAACCAAGAGAATTGTTCTAAATATGCACTTTATTGGGGCTACATATTGTCATGGATGGTGCTAGAAGTGTTGCCACAATCAATGCTTTGAAAGTGGACAGCTAGTAGGAACTGCAGATGCTGGAGAATCTGAGATAACAAGGTGGAGAGCTGGATGAACGCAGCAGGCCAAGCAGCATCAGAGGAGCAGGAAGGTTGACGTTTCGGGCCTAGACCCTTCTTCAAAAATGGGGCAGTGTAAGGGGGTTCTGAAATAAATAGGGAGAGAGGGGGAGGTGGATAGAAGATGGACAGAGGAGAAGATAGGTGGAGAGGAGACGGACAGGTCAGAGAGGTGGGGATGGAGCCAGTAAAGGTGAGTGTAGGTGGGTAGTTAGAGAGGAGACAGGTCAGCCCAGGGAGGATGGACAAGTCAAGGGGGCACAGGATGAGATTAGTAGGTAGGAGATGGGGGTGGGGCTTGACGTGGGAGGAGGGGATAGTGGGGAGGAAGGACAGGTCAGGGAAGCGGGGACAGGCTGGGCTGGTTTTGGGACGTGGTAGGTGGAGGGGAGATTTTGAAGCTTGTGAAGTCCACATTGATACCATTGGGCTGCAGGGCTCCCATGCGGAATTTGGTGCTGTTCCTGCAACTTTCGGGTGGCATCTTTGTGGCACTGCAGGAGGCCCAGGATGGACATGTCGTCTGAGGAATGGGTGGGGGAGTAGAAATGGTTCGTGACTGGGAGGTGCAGTTGTTTAGTGCGAACCTAGCGCAGGTGTTCTGCAAAGCGGTTCCCAAGCCTCTGCTTGGTTTCCCCGATGTAAGAAGGCCACAACGGGAACAACGGATACAGTATACCACGTTAGCAGATGTGTGGGTAAACATCTGCTTGATGGGGAAAGTCTTCTTGGGGCATGGGTTGGGGGTGAGGGGGGAAGTTGTAGGGGGACGTGTAGCACTTCCTGCAGTTGCAGGGAAAAGTGCCGGGTGTGATGGGGCCGGAGGGAGCGTGGAACAGACAAGGGAGCCCCGGAGAGAGTGGTCCCTCTGGAAAGTGGATAAGTGTGGGGAGGGAAAAATGTCTTTGGTGGTGGGGTCGATTGCAGATGGCGGAAGTGTCAGAGGATGATGCGCTGGCTCCGGAGATTGGTGGGGTGGTACGTGAGGACAAGGAAGATTCTGTTTTAGTTGTTATTGCGGTGAGGGGGTGTGAGGGATGAGTTGCGGGAAATGCGGGAGACACGGTTGAGGGCGCTCTCGACCACTGGGGGGGGTGGGGAGTTGCGGTCCTTGAAGAACGAGGACATCTGAGATGTACAGGAGTGGAATGTCTCATCCTTGGAGCAGATGCCTCCGCTGCATCCCAAAACCAGCCCAACTTGTTCCTGCCTCCCTAACCTGTCCTTCCTCCCACCTATCCCCTCCTCCCACCTCCAGCCCCAACCCCCATCTCCTACCTACTAACCTCATCCCGCCCCCTTGACCTGTCCGTCCTCCCTGGACTGAACTGTCTCCTCTCTAACTTCCCACCTATACTCACCTTTACTGGCTCCATCCCTGCCTCTTTGACCTGTCTGTCTTCTCTCCACCTATCTTCTCCTCTGTCCATCTTCTATCCGCCTCCCCCTCCCTCCCTATTTATTTCAGCACCCCCTTCCCCTGCCCCATTTCTGAAGAAGGGTCTAGTCCTGAAACGTCAGCCTTCCTGCTCCACTGGTGCTGCTTGGCCTGCTGTGTTCATCCAATTCTACACCCTGTGACCTCATTTGAATGTGGATGTGTGTTTCCTGCCCTTGGAGTGAGGGTGTCGATTATAAATAATGCGGTAGCAAGCCTTTTATATTTAAAGGAGAAACGGTTAGTTTATTTTTCCCCACCCTGGAGGTTACCAAGAAAACCACATCTCACTCACACAGACACATGGCAAAACTAGGTACAGATACGAGTTAAAACCTCCAGTGAAATGTATATTGTTAAACTGAATTCATTAAATCTTGCAACAGGAAAGTACTACAAGAGCTGGTGGGCAATTATTAACTCCACTGATGCCTTCCGGAGAAGAAGCTTCCTGCCTTTTCTTGATCTTGCCCTACAAATGACTCCAGTCTTGCACAATATGGCTAGCTCTATAGTGCTTTCAGGATAAGAAGTGTTACTTCATCAGAGTTGCTCATATCCAAAGAAGAATTAAAATGGTTTTGCATATTAACATCTCCCATGCCAAATAAAATTGTTGTGAACATACTGCTCATGCACATTACAGTACATGTACACATAGCACAGCTATCACCTCAGCTAGGCCAAATGTGTCATTTTTAATTACTAGTCTGCTGGAGGAGCAATTTAATTCAATACAGTCATGGAACTATTTATTCAATGCAATCCAGGTGTTGCTTTGGGAATGCTATTTAGTTGTTAGGGGGAGGTGACGGCCTCGTGGTATTGTTGATAGACTCTTAATCTGGAGACGTAGGTAATATTTTGGGGATCTGGGTTCAAATCCTGCCATGACAGATGGTGGAATATGAATTCAATAAAAAAACATCTGTAATGAAAAATCTAGTGATGGCCATTGCTGATTGTCAGGAAAAACCCATCTGGTTCACTAATGTCCTTTAGGGAAGGAAACTGCCATCCTTGCCTGGTCTGGCCTACACGTGACTCCAGACCCACAGCAATGTGCTTGAAAATCAACTGTTCTCTAGGTGATCAGAGATGGGCAATGAATGCTGGCCTAGCCAGCAAAGCCCTCATCCTGCAAATTTTATTTTTCAAATCCAAATGAACTCACCATTTTCTAACATTTGCTGCTTCCTTTGCACGTTTAGTAGCTATACTCCCCAACCTGAAACATCTGCACAACTTTCCATTACAGAGTTGACAAGGACTTGCATTCCATTGTTGTTACAATGAGGAGTTATTTGTTGAGACAGCCATTTATTGCACAATGGGCAAAATCCACCCAGTTGCATTAGAAAAGAATTTACATGGATTGTAGTGACTCATCACTTCTCTCAGCAGTGACTCCAAGCACATTGTAAGTGAATGAGAATTTAAATATAGCCCTGTTGTTTTATTTGAACCCAGATGAATTTGCAAAGGCAGAACTGCACCAACAGAAAAAATACCTCCTTCCACCTCTGCAACATTATTTGATTTGGCCCTTACCTTACCTCACCTTCCGGTGAAACTCATCCATGCGTTTGCTACTTCTGGATTTGAGTGTTCCTATGCATGCCTGGCAGCTTCCTATGGCCTATCTTCTTTCCTGCTAGGGAGTTCTTCTTGGCACTCGGTTCAACAGTCTTGCTTTCAAATCCCTCCATAATTTCACCTCATCCTCACAGCTGTAATCTTCTCCAACTCTCCAATCTTCAGAGGTCTACATTCTTTTAACTCTGGTTCCTTGAGCACCCCTGGCTTTTAAGCATTTCATCAGTAAGGGGTCCTAAGATCTTGAATTCACTCTTTAACTCTTTGTCTTTTTTGTCTCTTTAAGATGCCCCTTAAAACTTACTTTCTTAGCTCAAGCTTTTGGTCATCTTGCATACCGCCTCCGTGTCAAGCTCTGTTTAATAACACTAGTGCGCTTGGATGTTTTATTACATAACAGGTACTGTAACAAAAACTTTGCTGCTTTCTCAATCATTTTGAAGATACTGATGCCCAGAACTGGAGATTTAGTGCACAGGGCCATCTTTGATTTCAGATAAAAACAACATCATCAGGCAAAGTTGAGAAGAGTCCTCACCATTCAGGCAAAGCTGAGAAGATTCTGGAGGAGTGTGTCAGCTGAACGCGGGCTAAAGGGAAATTGGATGAGAACTGATGGTTCAATCTTTCAAGGAAAAGGCACTGCAATAGCACCTGAAGATCAGAAGTTTGAAGGTATGTGTTTGAAATCCATGCCATATACACAGAATGGACTGCCTAGTACATCATGAGAACTTTCTTTTGTTATATCTACTATTTAAAGCGCAACTTACAACTTATATTGATGGCGATTTGCCTGTTAATTCAAGCTTTATTGAAGCCATTCAGCCCATCGATTCTACAATTGTCCTCTGAAGAGAATCTCAGGGTACTTGGGTCCCCAACTCTGTGAGGCTACGGTGCGAACCACGGAGGTGCATTTGATTGTTAGTGTAAATGTTATGCTTGTGCAAAATCTTGTTGACTTTTATTCCCCCACTGACAATGTTTGGTAAATTTGGTTCCGTTTGTTTGTTGATCTCCATAGGGATTCTAACATATTCACATGTGGACCACAACTGTGAGCATTGTCATGCTGTTGTATTATGTTAGACAATGAATCACAGCACAGAAGGAGGCTACTTTGCCCATTCTTTCTGTACTGACTCTGAAGGAACAATGGCTTTCTCCCCATTCAGTCACAGAGTCATACAGTGCAGAAAAGCCCTTCAGCCCATTGAGTCTGCACTAACAATAATTACCACTAAAGAGATACTAATCCCAAATTCCTGCACTAGTCCCATATCCTCAGATGTTATGATATTTCAAGCGTTTAACCAAATGTTTTTTAAACGTTGTAAGGTTTCCGGCCTCCACCACATTCTCATACAGTGCAATCCAGATTCCCACCATCCTCTGAGTGAAGAAGTTTTTTATTAAAACCCCTCACATTAAAAGTATACAGCACACAAATCTTTGCCTGTACAGCACAGAAAACAATACTTTTCAGTGTAATGCGAAACAAGAAACAATAATAATTCAAATCAAACCATATCCCCTTCTGATTAACTCCTCAACCAAGGAGAAAAGCTGTTCCCTACTCACTCTACCCATATCCCTCATAATCTAACACACCTCAATCATGGTCCCCCTCAGGCCTCTCTGTTCTCAAGAAAACAATCCTAGCCTATCCAATCTCTCCTTTTGGCACAATTGCTTCTTCCCAGGCAACATCTTGCTGAAACTCCTCACTTATCTTATCCCCTATCTTATTTACATGCTCTGCTGACTACAGGGATTTGTGAATAATTACTCCAAGATCCCTCTGTTCCTCTGAACTATCTAATGTCCTGTTGTTTATTAAATCTCTCTGTACATTTTTCCTTTTCTGATAATAATTCAATTCCCTCTTGAATGCCTCGATTGAAATTCCCTCCACTTGACACATCCATTATTTGTTATTACAGTTTTAGTTTCTGAATATTTCTCTGTTTGGGATTGAATTCGTTTTCCTAACACCAATGTTAAAGTGGTTGGTCTACAGACCAAGGATTGTCTCCAATCTTAATTTTAGAAATAGTCTTCGCTAATATAGCTTTTTAATCTAACCAATTATTGAACATATTTAATAGTGTCTCTACTATTTCTTCAATAGTTATGTCCATGTATTGATCCATGGCCTCCCTCTCATAAGTATTTACATAGATTTAATAATCCAGGAGAAAATGGGACCAGAATCACAATGCTTCTATGATCCATCACACAGCCCGGGAGGATAGCTAACCTTGTCTAAATCAATGTTATAGCTTTATATATGCTGTCCATACATTTTCCATTAGTACAGAAAGCTCAATAAATAGAAAGAGCAGGGAGTCATAAAAGCATTAAAGCTGGCAAGATCATTTCCTTCTTTAATGTGCATCAACAAACACAAATTTTCATCAATGGTCACAGGATAGCAATTAAGAGTGGCTGATTTTCCACCGATCCACAGCAATGTCAGAATGGTAGTGGCCCCTGCAGTGTTGCCCAGCTACGATCAGCGAAGGTAGCATGGAACAATAACGCAATTTAGTGCCTTCTCGGTTTAGTGGTTTAGCTCTGTGTTGGTCAAACCCACAGAACCATCAGAGAAGTCTGTGCTGTTTATGGGCATCATTGTATCAATTTCTCCATGGCTTGGGACCTGCGCCGCTAAGTTAGTTTGGGTTGGCTGTGCACAGGAATCAGGGTATTCTATTTCTTTCCCCCCACCCCCGCCTCAGAAAAATCAATGGCAAATTCAACGTAGCCTTACTAAACATGGTATTGTCAGGGATCCTCCAAGTGATTTACTATCCCACTTCAGCACTTTGAATCGATCAAAGAATAGCTTCACAACATCATAGCATAAAATCTCAATTTGTCAATAAGAGTCCAGAATCTTGTCATTAAATTTTGACAGAGCACTGTAAAACATTAAAATAGTTAACAACTTTTTCAGTTTCCAGCCGCCCTAGAATTCACTTCCACTCTACTTACTTCCACAGCTAGTGCAACAAGTAAACAATCCTATTTGAAATCTCCAGAGGGACTGGAAAAGCTCCTTGTGAACCAAACCTGTATGTCCTCCATAGCAAAAGATAGCATTGTGTTTGTGTGCCACTGTTCAGCTCCCGACAAGGCAATGAAGCCATAAGTACGTCAGCCCACCAGAACCTTGCATCGAAGTAAAACATACTATAATGTTTTCCAAACGGAAGATACCTTAAGCATGCACAGTAGCTTTGTTGAAGAATGATGCTGTGCAGATCATGTCAACAAATGGTCAGATTCATATTCATTATCTAGCAATAGTCAACTGCTCAGTGCGGGGACAATCTTAGTGGCAGGAAAAAGAATACATTCAGTGGGAATAAAAAGCCAGATTTCTGACATTTCAAACCAACTGAAATTCAGCCCCTTCCATCTTCTGAATCTGACATCTTTTAGTTCCACATTTAATATTATTTCTAGAGTTTTCAAACAGATACAGCTAGAGAAGAGAGAGACAAGGGTATTATTTTAAAGATCAGGTTGAAGCTGAACAGAACTGAAGCCAGCACGATTCAGGATTTAACTAAATATATCACACTGAATGAATTACATTGAATGCTACAGCACAGAAGCAGACCATTCAGTTCAAATATTCTATGCCTGCACTCTTATACCCCCACAAGCATTCTCTTACCTTACTTTACTTCATCCTATCAGTGCATCCAATTTCCCTCAAGTGCTTACTGACAGTCACTGTTAATACATCTATGCCCAACTATAGCACTACGTAGCAAGTTGACATACGTATCAATCCCTGGATAGAAGTATTCTTGATTTTGTTACTAGATTTATCAGTGACCATCGTATTTACAGTCTATAATTTTGGATTGCCACACAGACAGAAGCTTTTCCAAATCTACTCTAAAGTATTTACTGCTTCATAAATATTCTGTTCTAAAGAAGGAGCTCCAGCATATTGGTTCTTGAATGACCATTGCATCCTCAGTTCTTAGTATCATTTTTTTGCACCGGCTCCAGCCTTTCTATCATTTTTTGCAATACAGAGGCCAGACTGTTTCCAGCACGCCACAAGATTTACCAAGGTTCTAAACATCATCTAATTCTGGAGTAACTAATTGATAAATACTGAACCTTCTTCACGTGGATAATATTTCCTTGGTGACTTTACCCTACCAGAAGCCACAGGGAGGGCTAAAAGAAGTTCTGACTTTTTCTGTGTCTGTGAATTTTGTACATCAAGGTGACAGATATTAGTGCTGACAAATGTAGCAATTTTCTATGAGTTTTCGTGAGTAAAAACAGAAAAGAACAATGAATGTAGTACATTCTACCAAACGGAATTAATAAAATGCTATATTAGTAAACCTGTTTGCAAAATTGAAGTCTGTGATGTTAAAGGGCCAACAACAGATTGGATACAAATTTGAAAGCAGATGAAGTAACTATGAACACAGCAGGCCAAGCAGCATCAAAGAAGCAGGAAAGCTTGACGTTTCGGGTTGGGTTCCGACCCAAAACGTCAAGCTTTCCTGCTCGGGCTGCTGTGTTCATCCAGCTTCACACTGTGTTATCTCAGATTCTCCAGCATCGGCAGTTCCTACTATCGGAGTAACTATGAACTTTTGTTTTTCAAACTGGAAGGAAATGGACAATGGCACTCCCATAGGAGCTGGTATCAAGGGAAGTTGTTCCTCATTACACAAATTTATGACTTGGCCTTAGGTATACATGGCGCAATTTTAAAAACTGAAGGTGGCACAAAACTTGGATGAAAGTGGATAAGCTAATAAAATAGGCAAATACAAAGCTAAAGAGAAGTGTGAAGTTGTGTCATATTGGGATGAAGAGGGAGAGGAATTTATAAAATGGGATAATTTTACTTGGGATAATGGGAACTGCAGATGCTGGAGCATCCGAGATAACTAAGTGTGGAGCTGGATCAACACAGCAGGCCAAGCAGCATCTTAGGAGCACAAAAGCTGACATTTCGGGCCTAGATCCTTCATCGGGCCCAAAACATCAGCTTTTGTGCTCCTAAGATGCTAATTTTACAAGGGGTCCAGGAACAATGGGAGCTGACGGTTCACATGCATAAATGTTTGAAGATGGCAGGATAAGTTGATAAAGCTGTTAAAATAAAGGGCTTTAATGGGGTTAATCAACAGAAACAGTTTTCTCTTGAGTGGTTGTTGGTAACCAAAGGGCACAGATTTAAGATAATTGGCAGTTGAACAAGTGGGGATAGGAAGCAATTTTGTTTAGTTATCTGTTTTAAATAACCAAATTATAATCTGGAATGCACTGCCTAAAACGGTGGTGGAAGCAAATTTAATCGGGACTCACAAAAATTGAATAGAATGCACATTTGAAATGGAAACGTCTGCAGAACTCTAGGAAATCAGAAGGGGAATGGAACTATTTGGATAGCTTTTCAAAGAAGCAGCACAGGTGCAACAGACCAAATGGCCTCCTTCAATGCTTTATGATAGTGAATTTTTCAATACGAGCACTCATGCAGCAGACATCTCAAGGTCAGGAATATTCATACAAAATGAATCTTCCACTCTTTTACTCCAAACTCAGGGGAATAAAACCTATTGCAGTGGAAGTGTTCTGGGTCGAAACACATTGCAAACCAAGTGCAGACTGGCCAGGGACATTTTATGTTGGGATCCCAGTGACTAACAAGACAAGTATGGAGAGTTTGACTTCATTACTGGCAGCTGAATCCAAATCCAAATCCCAAGGATGACAGGCCAGCATTCACTAGCTCAGCCCCCTACTTTTTCAAGAGAAACTGAAGCAACAAATTAGTGTGTTCTTGAACTCAGAGGAAGCACTCAAACAAACTGGGAAACCAACTGCTGTTCTGAATTCGACCCAGCTGTCTTGGTGGTAACACTGACACATAAAACCCAGCATTAGAGTGAGTTATTTAGCCCTGATAAACATTCAAGTGAGAATAAGGTGGGTGATGAGCTGATCGGGTCCACTGCACAAGGAGCTGTAGCACCTGCGCTCGGTCCTGAAGTACAAGGTTGCCTGTGGGTTTTCGAAGTACTGCACAGTAGATCAAGCAAATGGCTTTTCACAGTGCTCTTAATTCAGCCAGTTCACTACAGCTCAAAGCCCTTCAGCTATGAGCAAATATTCAGGTACACTGCAATTAAGAAATGATACCACATTGAGCATTTAATTAACAGTGGCAGGGGAATTCAGTCAAGCATTAAATTGATCTAAAAAAGGAAGCCTTTTAATACATAAATAGACACTTACTGTGCAAGTTCCAGGCTAAACAGTACTCCGACTCCTGTCGGCTATCACTTTCGGAACCTGTCTCAAAGTCCTGTGGAGAGCCCCTTGTACTCCTGTTAAATATTCTTATGGCCAAGTTCTCAAGTTTTTGCAAGGCAGAGGACATCTTCGAACCTTTATGATCAGTAGATTGTTGACAGGTCACCTCTGAACACTGATTCATGATTTTAAAACATAGATCCGTAGGATTCTTCTTTCCTTGGCTCTTGGCATCAGCAGTTAGACAGCAGAGAGAAAGGGAGCTAATTTTACCAGCGAGACTCGAACAACATCCTGGCTTCACTCAGCAAGGCAACTAATGCACAGGCTGGCTGAGCAGTCTGCAGCAAACCGCACACCTTCCTATTATACACATTAAACAGCAGCAGCCCACAGCAGCACTGATACTGATGCACGCTGCTTCCAGCTGGTTACTCAACGAAAGCAAGAACACAATAAAACCAACTTCCTTCTGGCTGCCGACCAGTGATTCGATAGCTTCAGGCATGTCGCTCTTTCAATAAACCTTTGGAAATTCAGGCAAAACATTCAGTTTAGAGTTTCTGCTGCCTGTTTAACACAAGCACTGAAACGGGCAGCTATGAGACGGCAAAGAGTAAAGCATGTAATATGACTCTGAAGGCACACTTAGCAAACATGCCAATCTGCATTCAGTGCACACCTTTCAAATATGGTCAGTCATACTTGAAAGTCTCTTGTCCACCCCCATCAATATATTAGATCTACACAACTGCAACATACTCTGTGACAGCCTAGTGAGAGGACACAAGGACAAATGACTAGATACCATTTCTAACACTTAAGAAAAAACCCATCTACTTGCACTGTATCAGCAGCCATTTGGTTCCACAATAAATAAAGCAAGATCAATTTGCAATTATTTACAACTTCGCTGACACAAATAATGAAGTGGTTAAGGCATGCACTGTTTATCAGCAATACTCAAAGCCGTGGTTTAGAAAGCAGTGATGATGACAATGGCGATAATAGAAAAAAAAACTCACGTTCTATAAATGGAAATTCTGCTTTACTCGGGTAGTGGAACTCCACTGGTCCATTGGGCTCATTCTGTGCACACATGACAAAATGGAGCTTGTAAAGGAGTGCTTACCCTTTGGCCCTGTGCAATCTTTCACTATTGCCCCTGAACTACTGGCTGAGGTCAGCAACAGAGAGCAGGACTAGAATCATGTTACTGGCAAAGAGGAGTGGGAGGCAATCAAGACTTAACACAGCATGGAGGAACGTGGCCAGAGCTAGGCTATGGGAAGCAAAGGGGGGAGAGGAGCACGAAAGAGGGCAAGGATATACAGAGGTGGGGATTGAAAATGTTGACAATTTATTCTTTTATAAATGCTTGGAAGCATACCTGCCCTTCTCCAAAGAGGGAAAAAAGACTGGTTTATCACTCTATAGGAGCGCATTTTCCAGTAAATTGGAACTCAGTTCTTACATTTGGTGCAGCTGATTTGGGCACTATTTCATGTGACTTAGTCATGTGATTATTTTTAGCCTCAATGCTGAAACTGCTAATAATCACAGGCACCTTCATTTGCGTGTGTCTGCTATAATCCTCCATTAAATCTAAAACAAGGCTGTAATTGTAAACTGGTAAAATATTTCACTTTGTTTCTTTAGAAATTATTCTGCCACAGCAGATAAAGACCACTATGGGATGCCAATATAAAATGAATGTCTTGTTATCACAAAGAAAGAGGGCAAAAAGATTAATTGAAACAAGTTAAAAATGACAAACAGGTACCTGTTCTTATTGTCCATGCAATAACAGTCATTTATAATACATTTACATAGCCTCTTTATTGAAATAACAACCCAAGACACTTGTCAAAGGCATTATAAAATAAAGTACGGAGGGTTCTCGTGGCATAGTGGTAGTCTTCCTACCTTTAGTCCATAACCCCTGCCTGCTCTAGAGTGGAGCATATCATGTCTGAACAGGTTAGTTGATCAAAGGGGTTGAATTTAAGGGATGTCTTAAATGTAAAGAGTAAGGTCATAGGTTGGATAGGTTTAGGGAGATATTCCAGAGCTTCAGGCCTAGGCATAGTCAACAATGGCAAAGCAACCAATATCATGCTCGCACAAAAAGGCTAGAATTAGCGAAGGGCAGAGGCCTTAGAGGGCTTTGGAGCTGGAGGAGATTACAGAAGTAGGGAGGGGAGGGGTGTGGAATGATTTGAGGAAGAAAAGAATTTTAAAATTATGACATTTCTTAACATAGTTTAGCGAGCACAAGGGTGAGGGAGAATCGAGAATTGGTACAAGTTGAACCAAAGGACTCTACCTCTCCACCAATCATTAGTTTTTCTAAAAACAAATTCATTGAAAGAAACTGAGCTAAAAAAATAGAAGTTTGACACTGAGGGAAATTATTTACGTTATCCACTTCTAGAACTGTATTTACAAAACAATCTCTCCACAAAGAAGGAAGTTTCATATGTTCTCATGTCCAAGATGTAGGATACCAGGTACCAAGCTCTGATTTAGTAGGAGCTGCAGATTCTGGAGAATCTGAGATAACAAGGCATAGAGCTGGACGAACACAGTAGGCCAAGCAGCATCAGGGAAGCAGGAAGGCTGATGTTTCAGGTCTGAAAACTGCTGTGTTTATCCAGCTCTGCACCTTGTTATCCCAAGCTCTGATTTGTTTTCTTTTCTCAGGACTTGATGGAAGAACATTAGCTGTAATTTCACACTAAATGTGGTTTCAACTTCATTTTGTGAACATGTTGCAGTAAATTAGAAATCAAATTTAGCAAATGAGCAAGGAATTGTACCCAGTGTACAGAATGTGACAACTTTAACACCAATCTAGGAATCAAAATATCCCATCTCCTTCTAGCCTTGGCATCCAAATGCATGTTAATTCTTTCTTAAAGACTTCAGGGAATGGGCACTTTTCAGCACAGTAATTTCTGAAATGGAATTTGTTTCAATGCATACACAAAGGATAAACCATCGAGAATTTCCTTCAAATGATACGTATTTACTATTTGACAAGGCTCTTAAGCGGCACAAACCAAGAATGAAATTCAGCCATCACAGGGTGGAAAAGATACCAAAAAGAACAGTGATTCAGTTACTAAACACTCTAGGCTACAGTACATAGCCAGAAAACAGCGAGTTAAGACTGAACAAGAGCAATGTGCAGACATGCTCTATAAAGCGGAAAGAGGCAAGTTACTGTTCCAGAAGGTGGCATCAACATGACAGATCAAATGGCCTCCTTTTGTAACCACCTTATGATCAGTGACAAGATTCAGTTCATCACTGATGCCAAAACTCTAACACTCACCAAGTGTTATTCACTCATCACCCTATGTGCTCACTGAATTGCACTGGCTTCCAGTTCAGCATTTTCAAAATTTGCAGACTTATTTGAGTATAAAATTCTGAACAGTCTTGACAAGGTAAATGTGGATATGCGGTTTCCATTTGTAGGGGAGACCAAAACCAGAGATCAGTTTTAAAAAGCCAATGTTCTAAAATTAGACATTGCCCTTTTAAGGAAAAGACTTGCATGACTTCAGGACTCACTGCCTCAGGTGGTGGTGAAGGTAGGGTCATTGAATAATTCTAATGTGGTGTTAGATAGATTTATATTAAGTAAGGGAATCAAGAGTTATCAGGAGTAGATGAAAAGTGGTATTCGAAACACAAAACAATCCACCGCAATCCTATTAAATGATGTCGCAGGGTCAACAAGCCAAATGGCCTGCTCTTACTCCTAACTCATACCTTCACATCCTTTAGCCACCTCTTCTCTTCAATGTCCTCCAGTCCTGCAATCCTTCAAGATCTCGGCATTCCTCCAATGTCAATTGTTGCATCTTCCTGTTTTCAATTGTTTCACTATTGGCAACTGTCTTCAGCTACCTAAGCTGCAAGCTCTGGAATATCCTTCCATCTCTCCTTTATTTAAGATAGTCATTAAAACATAGCCCTTTTCTAACTAAATTTTTCCTATGTGCATTTGTGCTAAATTTTGTTCGTTAATATACTTCATAAGGCCCAGGGGATGTTTCAGCACATTAAAAGAAGTTATTTAAATGCAACTTCTTGTTACGGGTAAAAATGTGGTAGATGGAGATAGAGATATGAGAATGGCAAAACAATCAGCTTCACCGACCAGTCATATCTGCAAAGGAAGCAGGAACACATCTGATCTAAGGAGAACTGCAAAGGTAAGCAAGAAATCTTCCCATGATTGTGTTCACTACATCCCTCCTTAAAGGCAGAGCTGAAAGCAGCACCTCACAGAACTTTCTGCCTCAATCCAACCTGAAAAATACCACATCGTTGTTCCTTGTTGTCACAGCCAGAAAGGAAACAAAAGATTAATGAGCGCAAACAAGGTCCAAAGAAGTAAAGAAGTGCTGCTCATTTTGGAAATCTAAAACGAGAACATAAAATGCTAGAAACACTGAGCAGATCCAGTACCATCTGTGAAGACTACATCTTGTAGATTTAAGATTTGGACCCTTTATGAAATAATTGGTTGCTTCCACGATGTTGCCTGACCTGCTCAGTGTTTAGGGTTTAAAGAAGAACAGACTCCAGGCTGGCATGAACTGGTGATATAGTCTAGCCAATTAAGGCTTAGTTCCCCCCACATTTTTCCTGTCATCTTCAAGCTTGATTGTTAGTACTTGTGTTTTGTGAAATAAACTGTGGGATTATCTATTTTTAAAATATTATTTATTTTGGGCTTGGGTTAGAAACGTGCGTTTCAGTGTGTCTGAGGTTATTAACTTGTAAATATTTCTGTGGCCATTGTGATTTCTTTTAAAACAGTTTGAGAGGTTTTTGTTTATTTTAGGATATGTTATGATTTAGCAAGGTGAACAATTGTGCTTTATGGTCTGCTAGCAATTTCTAGGCATGGATTTTTTTGGGATTAGGGGAGGCACTAATAGCTTAGCAAGACTTTTAAAAAATGTTTTACTTTATTTTTGCAGTTCTATAAAGTTATTGCATAGAGATAGTTGTACAGAGCAGTCTTCCTAAGAAGGACAGACTATTACAAAACAAGATTGCTCTAAGTAAGGAGTTAGTGATAGCTCCAAACCAGAAGTGTTGCAGTAAAACAATGCAGAAGTTATTTGAAGCTGAGTACATTCAAGCTTGGGTGTAAGGAAGTCCAGGAAGAAGTTATCAGCATTTTCGATCTTGACATTAAATTCACACTAACATTATGCTTATCAAGGTGTTAGGAAAATACATTTCCTCTGATGTGAGTTCTGTATAAGGGATGCTTTGGGTACTTCACAAGCGATTTTTGTTGGAATCTATAGAGGTATCTCTTGGGATTAGTACGATCATACTTTGATTTTATGTTTAGAAATCTTTAAATTTGTGTAATAAGTAAATAGTTGGTTCATTCGATTATAAATAGAATGTCTTCATTTCTTTTGGTGAATAAGCTCTTGTTCTATTATTTAAAAAAACCTCTACCATTATACGTTAGGAGGTGACAGCCTAATGGTATCATCGCTGGACTGTCAATCCAGATCCAGGAAATAGGCTCAGTTAGCAGAATTTGAATTCTATAAAAATCTGGAATTAAGAGTTTAATGATGATAATGAAACCACTGTTGACTGTTTGAAAAATCCACCTGGTTCATTAAAATTCTTTCGGGAAGGAAACTGCTATCCTTACCTCATCTGGGCTACATGTGACTCCAGACTCACTGCAATATGGTTAACTCTTAAATGCCCTCTGGGCAATTAGGGATGGGCAATAAATTATGGCCTAGCCAGCGACGTCATCATCTGTGAATGCATAAAAAAATGCTTATGTTTCAGAAATAGACCAGATTGTTAAAACCAGAAGAAAACAAAATATGATCTATCAAACCAAGGTCTGGGATCTGGCTTACCCAGTAATAATATTGGCTATGATCACAGAATCATCTGTCAAGATTTCCTGTACTCTCCAGCTTCTTATGGCTCTCTCTATTTCTCTCTCATTTTACATGGCAGATTGTAGGAGGGGAAATTAGTTGCCGAAAACAACAATTTGTACATTTCATTTGCGGGTGTAGATAGCTATGGTATGGTCAGACTGTATGTTTAGGTTGAAGGGGTGGTGAGATACCAAATCAAGTTGAATGTTGGGTTGGATTCTTATTCAAAAGGTAGTAAAACAAACTGGTAACTATAAATGCATCAGCCTTAACGCAACAGCAGAACAGACCAAATAAAAGGGAAATAACTATTAATAACAAACTTGATTGATATCTGTATGAAAACAATTAGTAGATGACAAGCAACACAGTTTAACAAGAGAGCAGACTGTAAAATATCAACCTCATTCAATTTTTAAAATGGAAATTATATACGAGCGAGTTTTGAGAAGATTTGTAGCTCAGGTTGAGGTTCTGGATGTGAGTTTGCTCGCTGAGCTGTAATGTTAGTTTTCAGACGTTTCGTCACCATTCTAGGTAACATCATCAGTGAGCCTCCGAAGCTCCGTCGGAGGCTCACTGATGATGTTACCTAGAATGGTGACGAAATGTCTGAAAACTAACCTTCCAGCTCAGCGAGCAAACTCACATCTGGAAATTATATACAACTGAATGCCCTACGGTATTAGTATTGGTGTTCCTACTAATTTGGAGCTACAAAAGTGACCCGAATTAAAAAGTGCAGTATATCAGATATCCAAGCAATTAGTCAAGCTAGTGAAAGCAGCCAAGCAGCTACAAAGACGTTAAGACCAAACTCTCAACCAGGCTGAACCAAAGGAAAAAAAAATTCAGCATACATTAAGTAGGGGATTTAACGCAGAGAATTCAATGCACTGAATGGATGGGAGAAGCTGAAAACACCTGGAAGTGCTAGTGAAGTAAGCACTCGCTGCATCAAGATAATGCTGAGCAGTGAAAGGAATGGTGAGACCAGGACTTCTCAATTGCCTTCTCCCTTGTCTGTGGGTGCAGTAGACACTGCAAAAAGGCAATCAGGTCTCTGTAAAGTGTTCTGGAACATTTTTCTATGTCCAACAAATGCATAAATATAAACATTCATTATATAAATGACCATATCAAACAACCATCTCTACTTGACATTCAACGGTACTATTTTCACTTAATCCTATACTACCAACATCCTTGGGTTGGCACTGACTAGATGCTAACTAGCTGTGGGCAATAAATGGTGGCTACCGGAGACATCCACATTCCATATCCCACAGGAGAATAAAACAGAAGGAATCTGAACTGAACTAGTAAAAATAATGTGATTTGATTTGCTTTGTTATTGTCACATGTACAGAGATGCAGTGAAAAGTATTGTTTTGCATGCTATCCAGGCAAATCATACTTTACATAGTAGATCAGGCTTCAAAAGCAGATCAAACACTAGGAATTTTGCTGAGAGTAATTCAAATCCTGCCTCCCAATGCCCGTCCACCACTTATGAGGCACAAGTCAGGGGTGTGATGGCACATTCTCCTCTTCTTTGGTAGGGTGCAGTTCCAACAACAGTCCAAGCAGCTCAAAAAACGATTCTGGACAAAACAATTGACTTGACTGACATCCTACTCACTCAAGATTCACTGCAGGAATTCACCCAAGCTCCTTTAACAGCAGCTTCCAAACCTGTAACCTCTACTAGTTAGAAAGACAAGGCATCAGATGCATGGGGACACACAATTTACAAGATCCCCTCCTAATAGTAAAATGTAAGTGATATTAGACAAACAACAGCAATATACTCCCAGATGAGAAAACTAAATATCATCTTCATGGTGACTAAAAGGTCTAAAGTAAGATTGTTATCCTGGTAGCTTTCTTTTGGTGGGTTTCAAGTATATTAAAAGGCTTGAGAGTTTGATCTGGTCACCAGTTGCTCTGCAAAGACTGTTTCCTTGGCTTATAACCAAATATTTACATATGGTATGAAAACTCCACAATAACTTCTAGAACCCACAATTGACCATATTACATTGGTTCAGAATGATCTAAACATTTTAGCAAGTGAGTTTTGTAAGCCAAATGGATATTCACTCACCATCCTGACTAGCGTGTACCTTTAATATTTGTTGTCTGCTATCACTGGGAATTATTTTGGAGTATCAGGAGCCACAGCTGCTGTGCACAGTCACAGTTTCCAAGGAACCAATCTTGCCAACTTATATCCTTCCTCATTTAAGCACTTGAAATGGAAACCAACACTTCTTGAACTTATTTCCAAGCCAAGTAATGAGCCACGCAAAAGATGCCTAAACGTAGCACTAAGTTCCTCCTGGTTATGGGCAGTGGCAGTGAGGGGTTACCACTCCCAGAATTCTTTTTGCATGGTTAACGTAGACCTAACATGATAGTGGATGAAATCACTATATAGGAAAAGCTTCCACAAGGCTTATGGGTATAAATCTTCCAACTGCTGAACCAAGAATATCAAAGGCTGCATTCCACAGTAGTTAGCAAGTGACAACAGTCACAGTCACCCTGTCTCATCCCCTCCCCTGACAATATTTCCACAAAGTTGCCCTGTGTGTGTTGCCAAAATATAGATATTCTTTGTGTTTGAGGAATATATATAACAGGATCAAACTCAGCATTGTTAATAACTTGGGATTTCATACTTTTGGCTGCTTATGCGAAGACTGTATTTTTAATATACATTACACTAACAGAAACTCAAAAATAGGCGGATGGATTAAAACCTGGTTTTATTTTAGTGTCATCTGAAGAATGCAATGGTGTGAGATTGAAAGGCCATGAAAAGCAGACAGGCATGGGACTAATCAGCAAGGCATTAACTTCGAACACCAGGCAATGGATGCCCTGTACCTCGCCAGGTACTCAATGGCTATGAGAGGCACCATCTCCCCTCATATATTCCAATGGGCATGGGAGAACCATTTCCACATAAAATCCTCCCCTATCCTCATCACGTAATGGGAGCATTATAGGTCCCACCAAGTCATACTGAGTAATGGGAGAACTAAAGCTCCCATCTCCCATAGGTATTCATCAGACAACAAGAACACTATTTCAGGGAAATGGAAGCATTATCATCCCACCAATTTACATATCTGCCAAGCACTAGAGAGGTGCTAGTTACTCCCCAGTCCATGAAAGTCATTGGGCAATGGGAGCATCATCCATCCATGCAGACCCTCAAAGCAACAAGGACACTATTTCTACAGTCATGCACTGGCCAACAGGTATTTTCTCCTCACATATTCACTGAGCAGTGGGAACAATGTAAATTAATGAATAATAAATGTCATGAACAGCAGATTCTCCATTTCTCTGTCAACAATAAGTAATATCATAGAAGTGAAACAATGTCATAGAGTTGGATTCACTGTATATATTGCATACATTCCAGGAATCACTCTAGCGTATCACATTTTTCAACATGCATGATTTGTGGCAATACTGATTGGGGCAGTTCAAATTTCATATTCTCAGAAGGCAGTAATCACAAATATATCAATTAATAAGATACTGAGACATTCACTGAGAATGCTTAATCCAGAACCATTGACCAAAAGATGATGAACTATTGAAAAGGCTCAGAATAATTTGGAAATCATGACTTTTCTATTGAACTGAGAACTTACTGCCGGAAATAAAATTTGTAACAGTAAAAAACTCAACAAATTACAGGTTTACAAGGAGATTACACTTACCGGAACCAGTGTTTGTTGTCTTCAAAATTCCTCCAAACAAGGCTTGGCTTAGCATGTGTGCCAGAAAATCCAAACTCATGTTATGAGGAACGCAGTGAGTGATGGAGGTAGCAAACCTCTGCTTCAGCACGCTTCCTTGCTACCCATTACCCCGCCTAGCATAATGTTACTATTGACAGACAGAACAATGCACGAACAATTTTCAGAATTACCTTGTAATCATTAACAGCAAGGCTGATGTAGCTGTTTTTGGCTTTTAAAATGACATGACACGCCGAAAAATGCAGGGAACTATTTTAGGGTTTTTAAAAGCAAGACTAATCCAAACAACAGGAAACAATCTTCTGGTGAAGCAAACATGTCCAAAAAAAAAAATGTATAAACCAGAGGCTGTTAGTCCTATAACATCAAGAAATGCCAGGACACAAAATCTCTTTATTTGCACCCAGTCCCCAAAACTTTGATTGCTTCTTTTCTGTTTTCTATCATAATTCTTATAACTGTTCTGCTCTCTTGAACAATCCTCACCTGTACCAATCTCTCCTTTAAATGTCTTGAAAGGTCAACACTTTTTTGACAATTTCTCTCAGGATGCAAGTACTACTGGAAAGTTTAACATTTACTGCCCAAACCTAGTTGCTTTGCGATAATGATGGTTGGTTTCCCACAGAATCACCAAAATGTTTTGCAGTGATGACCTGTGACACAATTAAGTGATCTGCTTGACCACTTCAACATTAGATGTAGTACTGAAATCACAGATAAACTATAAAGAACTTCAACAAATAATATCAGGTTTTTAGGTTAAATTAACAGCTTCATGTTCATTACCAGTGTTTAATTTCCAGATTTTTTAAAGCAAATTCTCAAACTATTATGCTTAATATAAATTGTTTGGATTCTGAGTCTAGGCATTTGGATTGCTAGTCCAGTAACATAACTAGTAAGCTACCATATCCAGCACCAGCCTCCTTACCTCTTCTCTGCTCAAACCATCCTTCAGTCAACTTGTTCCCTTTTATGTCTTTGCCCTGTATAAACAACTCCACTGAGAAAAGTACTCAGGACTTATTGACCATATTGCTACAACTGCTCTGATGCAAAACTCATAATTAATATTTAGTACAAGGGCTCTCTGAAGTTGGCATGGGTAAGACAGGGTTTTCCCATAAAATCAGATCATCATTTTCTGGAAAAATCCTTCCACAGAAGTTAAATTATCTTGAATTAACAACCAGAGGATAAATTCCATTTCATCTAGCAAAGACTACTTCACCATCTCCTAATGAAATATTTCACTCCAGTGTCTGCCTATACTCCCAATGAAAACCAACTTCTGAATCTGCAGCTCCGTTCCCAATTCAACTTCTGTGAACATAACATCACTGACCCATTCACCTTCAGATCAAAGCACATCATCAGATCAATTTCAAATTACCAGTAGGCCGCCTTTCTTGGCACAGCATGCCCCCACTCCTCGAAACTTTCTGCCCATTTAAAAATTCCTCAATATCACAACCAAACCCATTCTCTTGCTTTTATTTATGTGTTCACATGTTCATTCACAGAATGTGGACATCACTGGTATTGCCATCATTTATTGTCAATTGCTAACTGCTGTTGAGAAGATGCTGATGACAAATGGGTAGCCTGCTAGGCTATTTCAGAGGGCACTTACATGACAATCACATAAAAGCTTGAGCAGGCTCCCTTTCCTAGTAGATTTTAGAAAACTATTGGGTTTTAATGCAATCCAGTAGCTCCATGATCACCAGGACTGATAGTAGATTTTTATTTGATTTATTGAACGAACTGAATTTTAACATACCATCTATCATAGAGGTTTTTGTACTTATTATTCCTGCAACATTGCTACTGTAATATTGTACCCATATTCATTGAGTCAAACATACAGGATACAGGAAGATGAGGGTGTACACAGGTCAGGAGCAGAATCACGACCTCAAAGTGTAACGGTCAATTCCGGCATCCCTTCAACCTACAATCTTCAAATTATCAGCATCAATCCTGACATAATTCTTTTCTGGGTTAAATTCAAAAACAAGTGGATTCTTACGACAAACAAAAATACTCGGTACTTTGGGACCAGAATAGTTCTAGCCATCAGGAGGTGCAACAAAAGGTGTCAATACACACACTAACCACAGAAACTCAATGGCAGTCACTCATGTGTTATACACTTGGTATCACCAGTCAATTATATGCGGACATATATAGCAGATACATACATATATACTCAACAAAACAGTATAGGCAACAGAATTAACCAGTGCATTGTGACTATCTACACAGAATAACCTGTTCTATTTGAATATGTGGTGTAGTGTTAATGGGACGTAAAGTATTTCTCTTTTAAATAGGATTGAAGTCCTACTCATCTCTCCACTGATAAGTCTAATACAGTCACATTGACACAACATGCAGCTCCACAACCAGTCTAATAGATTAATTCTGTCATAGACAGTAGAAGTGGGAATGCATTTTGGGCACGTTTGCAGTTGCTGAAGAGAGAAGCAGCACAATTCCGGTATAAGTCAAGCTGACTAAGCAGGCCCAGTCCTTGTGGCATTGATACGTTATGAAGCTGTTAGCTGTAATCTCCCAGAGAAGTGCGCGTGTGAGTACTTACTGAGATCAGCAACGGCACCTGTCCCAGGTGGCTTACTGAGGCTTGTTCACATCATCACTCAAAGCAACAAGAATGAACAAATACTGTGAATCATTAGGCACCCTAGAAGTAACATAAGGCAAGATGTATACCATGTGTGGAAATGAAATATTAAAGTTAGAACCTGGGCAGTGATGCCAGCTAGTGCCAAATATTGATCGACGGAACCAAAGAAAACATTCCAACAGATGGCATGTGCACCCCCATTTCATTTATTCTCCATATGAGTAATTTAGTTTTGCAGTAATAATGGAAGATACACCAATTTCTTTACATTTACTGTCAACTTTCCATTTACAGTCTGGACATCTCTAGAGATAGTGGCTATGAAGTGACCAAACCACATCATCATCTGTGGCATAATGAACAGGCAGTAATGACAGAATCTTAATGACTAAAGGTTGTTGCAGCAACTGTTTCTGTCAGTGATATTATATTTTTCTTTACAAAAATCTGCATGTGTATTGTGCATTTAATGTAACGTGTCCTAAGGAATTTCACAGCACACTTAATGGTAAATACAATTTAATAATGATGCACACAAAGAGACCATCTCAAAGGAGGAAAGAACTTAGGGCCTAGACAGCTGAAGATATGGTCAACAAAGGTGCGACTAAAGAATTTGGGATGTGCAAGCAAACTGAATCAGAGAAACACAGAAATCATAAGGTTGGAGAAGGTTACAGGTAGAGAAGTGCAAGGCCATTCTTAAAACCATTCACCTGGGTCAATAGTTCTTTCCTCCATAGACAGAAAAGGATCATGTTTTAAAATACACAATAGTACGATACATGACAAATATGTAGAGTAAAGGTATTAAGGTAGTACTGATCTCAGTGACACAAAGCAAACATCACCCGCTCAGCAGAGAATGGAGGAGCTAACTCTAAATATGTTAGCAATGAATATCATGGGCTCTTCAAAATTGTTGGGTAAAGCCAGAAATTTTAAAGGGTGCAGCACCAAAAACATTAAGATCCACACTAACATCCAAGGAAAGATGAAAAGCTTGATCGCCAATACACCTTTCATTCAAACACTCACTGTCTGTTTGATGCTTCAGTCCTCTGTAAGGCTGCGGGAACCTACGTTAGTTACATATGCACTATAAGAAGACTGGACAATAAGGATTCTGTGTTAAGACACATGCTAGGCACATAGCATGACTCCACTAAGTAGTCACAATTGAATGCTTGTGTGATTGATCTGGAAGGTTATGGCCTTCCTAAAGCTTTTCTGTTTCTTTTCAACTATAGTAAATCCTCAAATTGACCAGGTGGGGGATGTAGATATACAAATGTTTATGACCCTTGAGGGAAAAAACTTTCAGTTAAAGACTATGTTGGGAGATAGTAAAAGTTTGACAAAGGCATCAAAGGAAGAAGTCAAGTATTCTGTAAATCAGGAAGTAATCTGGGGAATGGAAGACCAAAAACAGACAAATGTGAATCCAAGATGCTATTGTAATTGACTTAGAAATATTTCTTTGGATGATTGCAAAAGGAAATAGCATTGGAAAGATACTATGGGATTGAGTGTAATAAGGAGATATTGAAGTGAATGTGAACAGTCCCAGGTCAGCAATTCAGGCTATGGGGAGTGGAGAGGCCAAGGGAGATAAGAACATACAAACAGGAATTAAGACATTCCAGCGCGTTCAGGGTGTTCCAGGATTATGATATATTATGTGTCATAATAAATACACTCCCCACCCCACTCAGAAGCATGTAATATGCAGAAAGAGGTGAAGAGAGAAAATCCTGCCAAATTTGGAAAAATAATCTGGGAAATTCATCACTAACACATCCCCTCTGTAGGCAGTCAAAACTCATTCAGATCACCACTTTGGCCCCGTTAATTAATTCCACAGCTTTCTTACGTTTTGGCAGTTTGTTCAGTTGGTTGGATGACTAGTTTGTGATGCAAAGTGATGCCGACAGCAATGGTTCAATTCCTGCACTGACTGAGGTTACCATAAAGGACTATTCTTCTCAATGCCTCTGCTCACTTGAGGTAATGTGGCATTCAGGTTAAACCCCACTAACTCTAATGAGACAGCAACACTATCGTCCATTAGGCCTATGGAAACGTAACCTTTACAATTGTGTTGTCCATTCCAGCTTTGATGGGAGTCAAGTAAATCAGTATCAACCCCTCATGAGCCACTAAGCTAATCCACTCCCTTGTTCTCTGGGAAAGGAACCACTGCTAGAAATCTAACCAAGTTCTTATGTTTTACAACTTCTCTCAAGTGTAAAGTTCTGACTCAGTCAGGCTACCTTAATAACTAAGGTGCATCAAACTAATAATTGCACTTGTTCTTCAACATCACCTAACAGGTGAAGAAACTAAAAGTTTTGGTTGGCATTCAGCTTTCTAACTGAGAACAGCCCAAAGTCTTGAGTAAGTACTTGTATTTACATGTCCCCAACATTCTGTTCATAGAATCATAAAGTACAGAAGAAGCCCTTTATACCATCAAGTTTGTGCTTCCAAAACTATGCTAAATTTGCATAAGTCCACCTTTTCAGTACTTGGCCTATAGTCTTGAACATTATGACACTTCAAGTGCACATCCAAGTACATTTTAAAGGTTGTCAGGTTACATTCCTCTACTATCCTTCCAGGCAGTGCATTCAAGATTCCCACCACCCTCTTGGTTTTCCTCAACTCTCCTCTAAACCTCCTGCCTTTCACCTAAAAAGTGTGCACCCTTGCTCCTGACCCTTCAACAAGGGGGAACAGCTGTTTTATGTCTGCCCTGTCGATGCCCCTCAATACTATTCACCTTTATCAGACTCTCCCCTCAACAATCTCTGCTCCAAATGAAACATCCTAAGCTTATTCAACCTCTCGTCATAGCTAAAGCACTCCATCCCAGGCAACCACCTGGTGAATCTCCTTTCTCTCCCCTTCGGGACAATTACATCCTTCCTATAATGCAGTGACCAGAAGCGTATACAGTACTCCAGCTGGGGCCTAAAAGTTTTTGTACAGCTCCAGCATAACTTTGTGTCATCCGTAAACTTGCTTTATCACCCATCCCACATTATGACCCACATTGTTTATACACATCAGGGACAACATAGGACCTAACACTGATCCGTGTGGTATGCCACTGGACATTGGCCTTCAGTCATTCAAACAGCCTTCAACCATCATCCTCTGTCTCTTGCCACCAAGCCAATTTTGAATCCAACTTAGCAAGTTACCCTTGATACTGTTTACTTTTTTAAAAAAAAATCAATCTTCCATGTCCAAGCTTGTGAGACGCCTTGCTGAAATCCAAATAAATTGCACCAACTGCATTACATGCCTGGTCACCTCCTTGAAAAATTCAATGGGGTTTGTTAGGCACGTTCTCCCTCTGTTAAAGCTCTGCCAACTATCCCTAATTAAACGTTGCCTCTCTAAATGGAAATTAATTTTATTCTTCAGAATTTTCTTCAGTGGTTTCATTAACACTGATGTGAGAGCAGCTGGTCTCTAATTTCCTGGTCTTTCCCTACTATCCTTCATGAAAAGTGGAACCACATCAGCTGTCCTCTAATCCTCTGATACTGCCCTTGCGACCAGTGAAGAATTAAAAATTTGGGTCGAGGCATCTGTGATTTCCTCCCTAGTCTCCCACAGCAATATGGGATACAACTCATTTGGACCTGGGGGTTTGTTCAGGTTTAAGGGTGCCAAAACCTCCAATACTTCCTTACTCCCTATACCAACCTGCTCAAGAAGCTTAGTCCACCTTCATGAATTCTGTCCTTGGATCCCCCTTCTCTCAGTTGAAGACAGATGTAAAGTATTCATTTAACAATTTACCAATGTCTTCTGACTCCACACCCAGATAGCTCCCTGGTACCTACCCTTTCCTGGTTATTTGCTTCCCCTTAAAATACTTGTAGAAAGTATTGGAACTTTCCCTGATCTTGACCACCAGGCTTTTCTCATGCCTCCTCTTGTTGTCCTATTTGGTTTTTTAACTTCCCCTTGCACATTCTATACTCCACTGGAGCATCTACTAATTGTTCCCATTGCACCTATTATACACATCTCTTTTCTGTTTTATCCCATTCTGAATATTCTGAGACATCTAAGGTTCTCTGGGCTTGTTGCTCCTACTTTTCACCCGTAAGGGAACATGTTGAGCCTATAATCTCCACAGCTCTTTCTTGAAAGCCTCCTACTGTTCTACTATGGATTTACCCCCAAGTAGCTGTTCCCAGTCTATTTTGCCTGATCCTGCCTTATTTTAATAACATTTACTTTAATTCAATTCAAAGCCCTCTTTTTTGCAGGTCACCTATTTGTCCCATAACAAACTTAAAATTTACAATGCTTTGGTTTCCATCACTAAAATGCTCCCTACTGCCACCTTGAAGGCCTGTCTGGCTTTGTTCACCAAAAGTGAGGGGGCAAAGATTTAAAAGGGGCCAAGGGGCAACCTTTTCGCGCAGGGGGTGGTATGTGTATGGAAATGCCCGAGGGAAGTGCTGTAGGAGGGGGACAATTATAACACTTAAAAGGCATCTGGATGGGTACATGAATAGGAATGGTTTGAAGGGACACGGGCCAAATGCTGGCAAATGGGTCTAGATTAATTTTGGATATCTGATTCTCCAAGGCAAGTCGGGCCAAAGGGTCTGTTTCCATGCTGTACATCTCTATGACTAATTATATCCAACACTGCACTGTGCCTTGTACAACATGTTGATAGAAACAGCTCTCCTGAATATCTTTTAAGAAATCTGCCTCCTCTAAACTTTCAAATTTATACCACGCTTATCCATGCTTGGAAAGTTGAAATCCCCCGATGTAATTAATTACCCGATTATTGTTTTTACACGACTCACGTGAATTGTCTTCATATCTGCTCCTCTGTTGCCTTTTGGCTGTTTGAGGACCTAAAATACACTCCTCTAACAGTATGGCTACCCTCTTTTTATTTCTATTCAAGCTTTAGAGAATTAGGAAGTTAATCAACACAGAGGTCCTAGCATCTGACTTGCTTGTGCAGCCACAGTATTTATGTAGCTGGTCCAGTTTAGTTTCTGGTCTAGCCCAGGTCTTGCTGCAAATGAACATGGGCTGCTTAGTATCTAAGGAGTTGCAAATGGTGTTGAACATGAGGAATTGGTGCAGATCTCTGATTCTGACCTAAAGGCGGCCATGGATAAAGCAGCTGAAGACGGTTGGGCCTAGGTCATTTACACTAGTAGCTAAAGAGGTCCTCTTGTGGCACAGTGGTAGTGTCCCTAGCATTGGAACAAAAGACCCAGGTTGAAGTCCCATCTGCTCCAGAGGTGTGTAATAACATCTCTGAACATGTGAACTAGAAAAATAGGTTATACTAGTAGCTAGCTACCTCTCAGTCAGGAGGCCCGGGTTCAAGATGCGTAATAACATCTCTGAACAGCCTAATTAGAAAGTACCTCTCCTGAAAAGCTACTGCAGAGATGTCCTGGGGCTTCACCAACCTCTAACAAATGCATAATTTTCCTTTTATGGCAGGCATGACTCCAATCAGTGTTTCAGGATTTCCAAAAAGCATTCTATAAAGACATATCATTAAAGTCAACTGCACAGAAAAAGTACACAGTATTTTATTTGGAGAGGAGAAAGACATACATGAGCATGGATTAGCTAACAGATAACAGTCAAGATAAGTCAATCTTGGAGTTGGTAGTAGGATCAATCCTAGGGACCCGAATATATACAATCTATGTTGATGTACTGGATAAAGTGCCAAGCATACTGTAATCAAAGTTGTTGATGATAGAAAACAGGTGCAAAGGTAAATTACAAAGATAATACAGAATCTGCTTCGGGATTTGGATAGCTTACAAGTAAGTAAGTTTTACGAATGAGCTATAAAGGGGACAGTCTCTCATTTCTCATTTTGATTTTAGGAACACAATTTAAATGGAGAAAGATTACAGAATGATGCAGCACAGAGGCATCTGGCCATGTTCATGAAACAAAAGTAGTATGCATGTTCAACAGGTAACTAGGAAAGCAAATAGGATTTAAGCCTTTATTGCAAGGGGGATGGGGTATAAAAGTAGGGAAGTCTTGCTACAACTGTACATGACATTCGTGTGAATATAGCTAGAATAATGAATACAGGTTTGGTCTTCGTATTTCAAAATATGCTCACATTGGAGGCAGTCCTGAGAAGGGTCACTAGGTTGCTTCCCAAGGTGAAGGACTTGCTTTTTGAGAAAAAAAATCAATCAGATCAGGTCTAAACTTAGTGAAGTTTAGAGGAATAAGCCATGATCTTCTTAAATAAAGATTCCGAGCAGAGTGGATGCTCATTAGAGAATCTAGAGCAAGGGGCATAATTTAAGAATAAAGGATGGTCCACTTAAGATTGAGAGAAGGATTTCTTCTTTAAAGGGGTCATCAGTGTGTACAGAGAGCTGTAGAGGCTGAGTCATTGAACATAAGCAAGGCTAAAATAGACACAGCCTTGAAATACAGGGAGTCAAGTGTGATGGTGAAGAAAGAAGAAAGCAGGTTGAGACCAAAGTCAAATGACCCCATGATCTTGCTAAATCACAGAGAAGGCTTAACAGGCCATATTTCTTCGATTCAAAAACAGACTGCAGTGTTCACAGACAAAATGTAACATTCTACAATATCTCTGCAGAAGAACAAGGAGGTTGACAGAAGTCTGATTTTTTTGTTACAACTTAGTGTTAAAACATATTAACTATGGATTTCAAGTTATTTGAGAAAACTAGTGCTTATATCCTGACAGAAGGTGGTACAGCTATCAGATCTGCCACCACACTGATCAGACACCTTATTCAGTCCAGCAACGTTACAAGTATCTGTTAAACGCATGTTTCACTATCTATATAACTGTGAAAGCCAAGTATATTTCGGTAATATTGATTGAAAGACAGCCTGAACCACAGCTCTGTATCACCATTGTGTGGTTTGATTCGCCACATTCAAAGAGTTGGCTTTGAACTGTTTCAATTAATCAACGCAGTGAACAAAACCAGCAAGCATCACAACTGTGGATCAGGATTCCTGCTGCAAAGCCACTTCCAGACAAGAAAAAGCTGGCTTACAGAGCAAGTTGACAACAATTGATACCCAAACACTGAAATAATCAACACAGCTTTGCAGCAATGGTACCTTGCTCTCTGCAATCCAAACTGTTACATTATCCCCCATCATTCAGCCAGTTTACCAAGTTATAGCGGATTCCACCTTTGATTCCTTAGTCAGCCACAGTGATAGCGTACACTTTATCAAGTTTGGTCAGGTTCTCCCAGCAGCATTAAATCTTCAATCGGGCAATCGCAAGTGTATCTAAATAATGAGATAACAAGGTGTAGAGCTGTATGAACACAGCAGGCCAAGCGGCAGAGGAGCAGGAAAGCTGACGTTTCAGGCCTGGACCCTTCTCTGAAGAATGGTCCAGACCCAAAACGTCAGCTTTCCTGCTCCTCTGATGCTGCTTGGTCTGCTGTGCTCATCCAGCTGTACATCTAGTTATATCAGGTTCTCCAGAATCGGTAGCTCCTACTATCTCTGTATCTAAATAACGTTGTTTAAAAAGACCTTGACGAAGGGCAGCTAGCTAGAAGGGGGTTACACTCTGAAGGCTTCCAAGTTGAAAGACCAGATAGGCAATGATTTCCACCTATTGTTCTGCTTGCATTGAGCTCAAAGCACCAACAAACACAAGTTGTCAAGTAAGGTAACAGCGACAATACTAGATGACAAAATTCTGATCTTCCTTTGTAAATCTTATCTGTCTCAAGGTGTCATCTGGTTTAGTTGCTACTTCATCTTGGTTGATGCTTCAATTAATATGGCCTCCAGTGAAGACTTTATTTATTCACATTAGCCCTAGTTGCCACAACGACATTTCTAAAATATTTCACTGGATTTGTACAAATGACGTAACATCTGAAACACACAGTGCACATGCAGTTGGCACAAATGCAAAGGAAGATTCATGGATTTGTTAAGGATGGCTGCTAAGAAAAGTCAATAGGAAATGGGTCCTCTTAGCCATGGTCTTTTAATTTTAATGGCAAGTTTACCCATGATTGCCACTAGGCATAGCAGCCCCATGACACTTTTAGCAAGAAAAGAAAAAGCAATGTTTGTGTTGGCTTAGTTTGTTTCGTTCCACTCTCCAAGCTGGAAGCTCATGGATTCAAACTCTACTCCATGACGTGAGCATACTCCAGGATGTAATTCATGTCGGATACTGAGGGAGAATTCACTTTACCAGAGGTGTCGTCCACCCAAAGCAATGGCCCCAACTCCCTATTTCAATGATTGAAATAGACATTCCTGATCCTGTGACACAATTCCCAAAATCCTGGTTGATCTATTTGCCTCAGCACTGTAAAAACTGAATTAAACAGTTCCTTCTCAGTCAGCTCATTACAATTTGTAAGGCATTTCGCCACACAAAATGAGTGCTATTTCACCTGTAATAGAACAGTTACTGCACTTTCCTGGGGCTGAAGTGTCTTGGCACATTCCTGGGAGAGATGTTGTGCACTATTTAAGTGTGCAGACTCCACAGAGGAATCAAAAATTCCAAAGACTAGGAAAACAACATCCAATTAGCAATAAGTGACCGGAACAACTGAAGCATTTGTGATACTAGGGCCAAGATTTCATGGTATTTTTCTACTCTGATGACTTTTTAATAGTCTGTAACTAATTGCCTCAATTAAACTAGAGAAAGCAGAATGATACTATTTTTGATGCTACATGTACATTGACTCAGAATTTGCTGTCAAAATTACAGCTGGGCTAATAGCTCTTGCTGGTTCTTGCAGTGATCAGCCAATAACCTGTAAATTTCCAAATACAAGTTGTTCAGTAATTAGCTCCATTCTGCTGTCAGCTCTTCTGTGAATTTTTCTTCACAATCTCCTTCTGCACCTGATTTGACTCAATCTTCCCCTCTGCCATTCCCCTACTTCTTTCTCAGCTCTGACAAGCCTTTGGTTAAGGGGAATGACTCTTGGTCCTGCCTTTCACCAAGATTTGATTTGATTTATTATTGTCGCATGTACCTAGGTACAGTGAAAGGCTTTGTTTTGCGTGCAGTATAGGCAGATTGCAACATACAAAGATCACAGGGTGATTGAGCAGATAAGGAATACAAAGTAACAGCTGCGAAGAGGTGCACAAAACGTAAGATTAACATTAGATTTGAAATTTGAGAAGTGCATTCGGAAATATAATAATGGTGGAGAAGAAGCTACTCTTGAACCTGTAGGTATGTGTGCTTAAGCTTCTCTATCTTCTGCCTGATGGAAGGGTGGGAGGGGTCTTTGATTACATTGGCTGCCTTCCTGAGGCAGCAAGAAGCATAGTTGGAATCAATGGATGGACTGGGCTGTGTTCACGACTCTCTGTAGTTTCTTATGGTCCTGGGCAGAGCAGTTTCTGTACCAAGCCATGTTGCATCCAGATAGAATGCTTTCTATAGTCCATCTATCAAAGTTGGTAAGAGTCCTTATGGGTACGCTGCATTTCCTTAGCCTCCTGAGGAAAAAGCAGCATTGTCATGCCTTCTTGACCGTTGCATCAACGTGGGTGGCCCAGGACAGATTGTTGGTGACCGTCATACCTAGAAACGTGACACTCAACTCTCTCCACCTCAGCTCCGTTGATGTAGATAGGGGTGTGCCCTCCTCCTTGCTTCCTGAAGTCGATGATCAGCTCTTCAGTTCTAACATTGAGGGAGAGATTGTTATCTTTATGACATGCCACCAGATGCTCTGTCTCATTATTGTTCGATATCCTGCTTACAATGGTTGTGTTGTCAGCAAACCTGTAGATGGAGTTTGGACAAAATGTGGCCACGCAGCCATGAGTGTACAGGGTTTACAGTAAGGGGCTGAGTATACAGCCTTGCTGGGCATCGGTGTTAAGGATTGTCATTGCGAAGGTGTGGTTGCCTATCTTCACTGATTGTAGTCTCTGGGTCAGGAAACTGAGGATCCACTTGCAGATAGCAGAGCAGAGATCTATGTCTTGGAGCCTGGAGATTAGTTTGGTTGGGATTATAGTGTTGATGGTAGAGCTGTAGACGATAAATACAAACCTGACTTAGGTATCCTTATTATCCAGATGTTCCAGGGGTGAGTGTAGAGCTACAGAGATGGCATCTGCTGTGGACCTGTTGTACTGTAGGCAAATTGCAAGGGATAGAGGCAGGCTGGGAGGCTAGAGTTGATGTGAACCACGACTAACCTGTCAAAGCACTTCAGAATTATGGAGGTTAGAGCCACCGGGTGGTAGACATCGAGGGACGTTGCATGTTTTTTGTTTGGTACTGGAATGATAGTGGTCTTCCTGAATCAGCTGGGACTTAAGATTACAGCAACGAGAGGTTAAAGGTGTCAGCAAATACTCCAGCCAGCTGGTCCACACAGGATCCAAGTGCATGGTCGGGGACTCCAACTGGGCCAGTTGCTTTCCGTGGGTTCATGCTTGAGAAGACCAATCTAATATCTGCGGTGGTGACTGAGGGAACAGGTGCGCCTGAGGCTGTCGGAGCAGGTAACACCATTTAGCTGACCTTAAACCAAGCATCCAATGCATTTTATGCATCAGGGAGGGATGTATTTTTGTCTGCTATTCTGTTCTGCTTCATTCTGTCATCCATTATGTCATGTAGACTTTGCTACCCACAGATGGCTGGTGTCCGTGTGGTTAGTCTGAGTTTCTAATTTAGACTAGTATTGCCTCTTGGCATCTCAAATGGACTTTCAGATTTCATATGTCCTGTTACATTTACTACACCGTTACAGCCTGCATTTCCAACAACTTGCTAGCCAAAAATCTTGTACTGAAGGGTGGGAGCAACTTCAATAATGCCTTGCTTGAACAAAACTGAAACTAATGGTTAAAAGCAGAGACAGCAGAAACAAGGAATAATTATTAGAAGCCAGCGAACAAAGCACCAAGAAAGAGCTGGGAAGTTCTAAATGGGGAGGGCCCTTGTAAATTCAAGAATGGAGATGCAGATTTAATCAACAGCTCAACTGCGTTATTCACTTTCTTGGAAACATGATAATTTTTGGATGTGTTGTGAATCTTTGTTTTAAATGGGGAAGGATGCTATGCACTCTCATAAAGACCAGCGATTTTGTCTTTACTAATTCAATCATATAGTATGAGTAGGATTGCAGATGACCAATCGAATGGCTATAAAAGCTGCAACATTCACCCATCCAGTTAGGAGCAAGTTACACAAAGATGAGACCGACAGTACACTCAGATCAGATGCTTACCATTTATATTTATTAGCAGAAGTGTTATCAGAATAGTTTGGATCAATAAACTAAGCCCACAGGCATTTTAAGAATATCAACAAGACATGGAGATAAGTTATCACAAATACATATCCCAAACTCAGTTGGGAAGACACGAACCAAAATCTTGCAAAGCCCCTGAAGTATCAAATATCACAAATTGCACTGATTACAGGGGCCATGTTTCTGTGACTTTAAATATGCACTTAATAAGGCAGCTCATGCCTTGGATTTACACACCTCTAACGCAGGTTGAAAATGGAAGTTAATTTGTGGATGAAAGCTGAAAGATCACTTTCAAGAAATACTGTAGAATAAATTACAGAATTGCGCATATCAATACCAAAATGTTCTTTTAATCCTCATGGCACTTTGAAATGTGTAACAGAGGTGGTTCAAGAAGAACAAGACCACCACCTACAGGATAATTAGTGCAAATGTCAACCACGTTCAATCAGTCCACTCTTCTTGAAACAGGAAGTCAAAAACAGCAAGCAGCCCCTGCTGGGGCACTGTCTCGAAACAAAACAAATTAACAGTTGAACAGAACTTTATAACCCAACATAGACTTATTAAATTAAAATAACATTGTCCAGGCTGATGATGCACACCAGCCCACAGTGCCCACCAGTCTCTAAAGGCCCCTTTTGTGCCAGTGAGCACCACATACACACTCTCCAGGGACACTAGAATGCAAATATAACTCCCAAAAAGAGGCAAACAATTAGGAAAATGAGCCCTTTCATCGAGGGGAGGGATGTATGTGTCTGGTGGTGGCATCCCACTGGAGTTGGCAGAAATGGCAGCCAATGATTCTATGGATGTGGATGCTGGTGGGATGGTAAGCGAGGACAAGGGGGACCCTATTACTGTTGTACGAGGGAGCAGAGAGAGTGAGGACCACAGTGCATGAAATGGGTTGAACCAGTGTGCTGGGGAATCCTCCATTAAAGAAAAAAAGTGGACATTTTGGAGGCCCCCTTGTTGAAGATGGCATCATCAGGCAGATGCAACAGAGACACAGAAACTGGAAGAACGGAATGGAGTCTTTATAGGAAACAGGGTATGAGGATGTATAGTCGAGGTAACAGTAGGTATTTGGTTTGTAGTGGATATTGCTGGCCAACCTATTCTCGGAAATGGAAACAAAGCTATTGAGGAAGGAACGGGAGGAGTCAGAGATGGGCCAACTTAAGGTGTGAGCAGGGTGAAAATTGGAAGCGAAACAGTTAAACTTTTCCAATTCCAGATGAGAGGGAAGCAGCACTGATTATGTCATTGGCAGCTGAGTAGGCAGTGTCCGGGCTCTTGAGCCCAAGGCTTGTCGATTCCATCCACTTTTCCATTTTTCTTTTTTTTTAAAAAAAAGTCTGTTTTCCTCTTAAAACTTACTTTCTTCAGGCAGCACAGTGGCTCAGTATTTAGCACAGCTGCTTCACAAGGCCAGGGGTCCAGGTTCAATTCCAGCCTCAGGTGACTGTCAGACATTCTTCCCATGTCTGTGTGGGTTTCTTCTGGGTGCTCTGGTTTCCTCCCACAGTTCAAAGATGTGCAGGTTCGGTGGATTGGCCATGATAAATTGCCCATAATGTCCAGGGATGCCCAGGCTGGTTGCAGTGGTCATGGGAACTGCCTCCTTCCATACTCTAGGGATTCTATGATGCTGGAACGAGTGCCATCATAGCAGTAGTGACAGTAGAGTCCAGAGTGTGAGAGCAGCAGTAGCCATTGGAGGAGTGGCTGATGAGCCCAGAAGACAGTAGGCAGCATGGAACTCAGCCTGGCGCAGCTCAGAGTGTGTTCTCATGGGGAGTATGGGCCCAGTGCAGGATACAGTGAGCTCTCCTGGGGAAACCCCAGCATAGAGCGACTGCAGTCTCACGGCTATAGAAGTACTGTAATGTTGAACTTTTAACAGTATTTCTTTATTTTTCTATTTGTATCAAGGCACATTCGTACTTAAGGTGGCATCAGGAATGGCAACTTTGTACACTTTTCACTGTACTCCTGTACTTAAGTACAAGAGACAAAGAAATCTAATTCGATACCAGCGAAAGAGTTGTGGGTGGGGGCCAGAGTAAGATGGAACAAGACATGTCCCACCTACCCAAGAAAGAGGGAGGCATAACTGGGGCTCAAACAGGTATTCATGGCCATGCTTTGACCTGAAAAAAGTGAGTGGACAGTGGTGGTGATGGGTGGGGAGACTGTTCAGGCCTTTTTTCCCCGGGAAGAAGCGGACAACTCCGAAACCATCCTGAAGGCAGATGGATGTGTAAAGGGATTGCACATCCACAGTAAAGAGGAGACAGCTGGACCCCATGTACTGGAAAGTCTGAAATTGATGTAAAGCGCGAGAGAAATTGGAGAAAGAAAACAGTCAAGGTAGGAAGAGATGAGCTCACAGAGGCAGGAGAAGGCAGAAACAATGCGTCTACCCGGGCAGTCCTGTTTGTGGATTTTGGGGAGGAGGTAGCAGCTTGGAGCGCGGGAAAGAGATCACTAAATGAAATGTGGTTAGAGACTGCAGCTTAGACAAAGTAGCCTGGTGTTCCATGATGGTGTCACGGTCCAGAGGCAGGCAGTTTGTATCTCGTGTCAAAAGCTTGTATCTTAATTAATAAGGGAGTCAAAGAGTATTGAGGCTCAACAGAATGTGAAGTTCAAGCTACATTCATGACCTTATCAAATAACAGAGCATACTAGAGGGGCTGAACGGGCTACCCCTGCTCTTAATCCATATAGTACTCCAGCTGAGATTTGTCAGGGGCACTTTTCATTTTAGAATCAGAAGTATGTGAGCTCAAGTCCCACTCAGAGCTTGACCACATAATCCAGCTTGATATCCTTATGTGGCATGGAGGGAAGGCTGCCTTATCAAACATGCTGCTGAAGTCTTCAAGGTAATACATAGAACTGCTATGAGGCTCACTTCAGATCGACAAAGAATTATACAATCAGAAAAGCAGCTACTTTCAGCTGAAAGCTGGCAGAATCTCACAGAAGTGTCCAAGATATTAATCAGGAGAAGTACGGTTAAGTCATGCTAAAATATGCCAGAATTCAAGTGTGCTGAAACATTTGAAACACTTGAAAATTCAGGGAAGTAATAAAGTAAGAACTTCAGGTAATAGTTGGAGGAACACAGCAGGCCAGGCAGCATCAGAGGAGCAGGGAAGTTGACGTTTCAGATCAGGACCCTTCTTCAGAAAAATGAAGAAGGGTCCCAACCTGAAACGTCAACTTTCCTGCTCCCCTGATGCTGCCTTGCCTGCTGCGTTCCTCCACTTCCACACTGTATTGTTTCCAACTCCAGCATCAGCAGTTCCTGCTATCTCTTCAGGTAACAGTCGAGAGATTGGTTAAAAAGACAAGTGAATGTTCTGGTAAGCTTCACTTTCTGAATACCGTGATTTATCAAGTCTTGGGTAAAACCAGTTTCTACTGTAGACTTCCCAAAACAGGATTCCAAGTGAAAACCTACAATGGCTGTGACGGAGCTCTAATTGAATTATCACAGCTGTTGTCCTACCGTAACAGATATCTGCCCTTTCAGCCATCTCCCCTGGTCTCACTTGCCTCTACATTGTACCCATAGTTCTCAACGCAGCTCCACTCTTAACTGGTCTCACTCTCCTGCTCTATTCTCTACTTCAACTTTAGTCCCCACTTTTTCAGATCATAGTGAGAGGCCATAACAACTTGCAACGCTGAACACAGCATTAAATTAGGGTAAAAATGCGGGAAGCATTGCCCTGCTGTGTGTTTGCAAATGAGAAGTCAGCAAGATGGAAAGTGAAAGCCGCACAACGGTCCCTACATCTTAATGTTGAAGGTGAGGGTAAATCATGAAGCTGATAACACAAAGATAGCAAAGCCACAGGGGTAATACTGCATTTGTGAAGCTTTTATTTGTCACTAGCTTGTAGCTAGAATTCATTAAACATCCCAGGAAAAGGTATCAAGAGCAATCTAAAACATTTTGGTGGGAAATTCAAAATAAATGTGAGAAAGGTATGCCAGTGACATTGGACTCACTAAAGCTCAGCAGATTGAAACACAGATGCTTGGAATGAGGGGGTGAAACACGCAACATGCATTTACTTCACACCTTATTATAATGGAGTACAACTTGTCAATGTTATGCATTACGAAAATACAATTACAAACTATGCAAGAAATATTGGGCTAGAGATGACAGCTTGATCAAACAGGTAGGTTTTAAGCCATGTCTTAGAAAGGGGAGAAGTGATGACGTTGAGCAAGGAATTCCAGAGCTCGGTGCCTAGACAGTTGAGGGCATCATTGCCTGTAGAAGATCAAAGGAAATCAGAAATTGCAAGAGACCACAGTTGGACAAATGCAGACTTTTCTACAAGTTCTCGAGCTGGAGGGGGCTATTGCTGTCAGACCAGGGAGGAATTTGAACAGGAGGTGAGAATTTAAAATGAAGTATCACTGAAATAAATGCTGGTGCAGTTGAGCGTAAACAAGGGCGATGGACAATAAGAATTTAGTGCAAGTCAAGATACAGGCAAGAGTTTTGGAATGAGTTGAGGTTTCCAGAAGTTGGAAGATTGGAGGCCAGGTAGGAGTTTGAAAGAATAGGCATAGTTTCAAGAGAAGTGCAAAAAGAAAGCAAACAACTTTGTGGATGGAGAGAGTATGGTTTCAAAGTTCGCTTCTAAGACAAGCATAACACAGGTTATGAACAGTTGGGGAAAAACAAAACTTGACCAAATTTAAGTGGCGAAAATTTCTGCTCATTCAATACTGCATATCCCACAAGGTAGATAAGATCAGACACCTCTACTCAATAATCTGAGAAACCTTGCAGGTGTTCCAAGGCTGTCCCATGTGACAAGAAATTACTACAATGTCAACGAACCACCAAGACTATAGCAGCATCTTTCCAGACATACAAGTTACATTCATTCACACAAATGGTGATACAAGTAGCAACACCAGTGGGATTACAGAATCACTTATTCCTAAAAATTCATCACATTCTAAGTTATAGGCCAAGCACTAACCTTCACTACTCCGTTTGAGAAATGCCATGAAACTCAAATACCACACTTTGTATTACACCAGTTTTGTTCCCAAACAAAAATAATCTGGTCAGTCAATGTTTCAGCTTCAAAACTGGGTCATGAGCTGTCAAGACCTGGAAAATCCAAGGTTTAATTCCAGGTCAATGCTGAGATTACTGAACTCATTGTGCCAGCAGCAGGAACATCAAAATTTGAAGAAAAACCACAACAACTGCAGATGCTGTAAATCAGGAACAAAAACAAAGTTGCTGGAAAAGCTCAGCAGGTCTGGTAGCATCTGTGAAGGAGAAAACAGAGTTAGCTTTTCGGGTCCGGTGACCCTTCCTCAGAATTTTATTTTTAGGAAGAGATTAGTTCTGAGGAAGGGTCACCAGGCCCAAAACATCAGAACTTGAACCTCTGAATGGGAGATCGAGTGCTCCTGACTCCTAGTGGAATAGAATATCGAAGTCAAGATCAAGAACAGAGTCAGGATAAGTTAAGATCTGTAGCCTTTGGTTAAGTAACCAACAGCCACTCAAGACTTAGCTTCACAACTCATCACTTGGGTATGCCTTGAAGAACAGCAAGCTCCAATCAAACAATACCTGAATACAAAACAGCACAGCTAGAAGGACAGAGAGAAAAATGGCAAAAAAAAAGCGATAATTAATCTGCAAACCCATCCATTTTCCCTTGATTTCTGTAATCTGTAATGCGCAATTGCTAAGAGAACAGAATTGAGAAAGATGGACAGTTAAACATAGCAGGACAAGGCATGACGTCAGCCTATAACTCAACGAGGTTCTCTGTAACACAACTGTGCTCAGTGACCTCATTCACTTGTTTTTTTTTTCAGTTTATTGTTTTGACAGAAAGCTTTTAAGATTTGGAACCAGTTCAGAATTCTGAACTAAATAATAGCTTCAAACCAGTCCTGAAGTGTAGAATAGGAAAAAGATACTAAAATTGACTTCATTTTGTGACAAGATACTTTATTAAACCATTCAGAATGCTTACCTCATACAAAAAGTTAAATAACTTGTATGTTTAAATAATCCAGTGAAGTTAAAACTCTCGATTAAGTCTCATTATTTTTGTTCCTTTTGAAAACATAGTTGTCAGTAACATGTGGCATTTTATTCCTCATTTTACACTGCAGGAGGTAGTTTGCATTTTCATTCCACAGAGTTGTTTGCAGTCATTTTCGGCTGAAATGAGAATCATCCACCACAAAAACGTCATTCTTTTCACATCACCTTTCTTCCTTCTTCAGGAAAGCTGATATGAAGTTCCAAACCACAGCTGTCCTTCTGATCCGTCTTCACAGAAGCAAGCGAGACTCCACAAGGATGGGTGCAAAGGAAGCCCTGCAGGTGCATAGTTGGGAAAACATGCCACAAAATGAACACAAGCTCAGAAACATCCAATACTGGGAAGAGAAGGCAAGATGAGCGAAGCTTTGTTGGCAGCCATGACCCGGCTAAAGCCAACAACATTCTGTCAGACGAACCAGAAGCTAGCACCTTTAGAACAGAACACAGTAAAGAAGAAAAATACACACAAAAACTGGCATAGCCTTCCAGCAAGAAGCATAGATATTGAGGGAAAGTTCTAAATAATGGGTTTTTTGCAAAGACATTAGAACAGGGAAGCAGCAATGAGGCTTTCTTTCCAAGCAAGATGTGTAGAAAAGTCAAAAGCAAAGCCTAAGCCAAAACAAATAGCTATAAACATTCATGCAAACTATGTTAAAACTCCCAATTCATCCAGTGAATATGGACAACTCAGAGTCCAAACTGTAGTCTGTGGGCCATATGGTTGAATCACAGGTAATGCAGTTATGTTTGTGCAAATTCACAATAACTGGTTTGTCTTAGTGGGTTTTTCTGGGCTTGGAACTTTGGGAAAGCACCATTAATAGCAAAGCTGCCTTACTGGTGGACAAACTTTAAATCAGAACTAGATATCTGTTAGCAAAAGAAAATTGGGATTTAAATGGATGACTGGAAACATGGACTTCAGTTGTAAGAACAGCCCTGATCATTGTGGTTTAGCACACTGTATGTTTATTCCCAGAATACAAGTTCAAATCCAGCGCACAGCAAACACATAAAAATCTCTGTCAGGAACCTATGTTAAACATGCAGTCGTGTTCTCCAGCACTTTGTTTTTGTTATGCTGAGAAAGGAGTCAGTTCAAAATATTTAGGGAATAGGTTTCCTCAGCGCAAGGGTTTTAGTTTGAAAATTCCAGACTAAAAATGCTTGGTTAGAAGCTCGCACAGGTTATTTGAAGGTAAGAAAATTTGAGCTCAGTTGCATGAATCAAGGCAAAGGCTATTAAAGTTCTCAAGACTGGAAACAGAAAGAAACAGTTACGTCAATGTGGTAGCGAACGGTCGCTCCCTCTGGTATTCGAGTACTCTAAAGCCATGTGTTGGGAATACATAGGATTTTGTTTCGTTGCTTATTTCAAAACCCTTTCAATTACATTAAATAGTTCGGTATATACTATTTTAGCTTCATTTCTTTTGTGTAACTAACTACTTTATTGCTACAACCACATCTGCAACGTTGCATGTTTAGATTTCATTGCAAGATCATCAATGTAAGTGAAAAAAGATATTATCCATCAAGCCAGGTTTTCTAAGTCCATAAGACATAGGAGCAGAAATTAGGCCACTTCGCCCACTGAGTTTGCTCTGCCATTCAATCATGGTTGATAAGTTTCTCAACTCCATTCTCCTGCTTTTTCCCCATAACCATTGATCCCTTTGACAATCAAGAAACTATCTCCGTTGGAAATATAGTCAATGGCCTGGCCTCCACAGCCTTCTCCGGCAATGAATTCCATAGACTCACCACTATCTGGCAGAAGTTTCTCCTTAACTTTGTTCTAAAGGGTCTTCCATTCACTCTAAGGCTATGCACTAGGGTCCTGGTCTCTCCTGCCCATGGAAACATCTCCCAGCATCCACTCTGTACAGGTGATTCAGTATTCTGCAAGTTTCAATTAGATTCCCCCTCATCCTTCTAAATTCCATTGAGTATAGGCCCAGAGTCCTCAAATGTTCCTCATATGTTAAGCCTTTCATTCCTCGGATCATTGTCATGAACCTCCGCTGGACCCGCTCCAGGGCCCATATATTCTTCCTGAGATGACACCCAAAATTGCTCACTATACTCTAAATATGGCCTGACCAGAGCTTATAAAGCCTCAAAAGTATATTCCTGCTTTTATGTTCTAGTCCTCTCAAGATAAATGCATACATTGCATTTGCCTTCCTAACTACCCACTCAACCTGCAAGTTTACCTTAAGAGAATCCTGGACCAGGACTCCCAAGTCCCTTTACACTTTAAATTTCTGAATTTGCATCCCATTTAGAAAATAGTCTATGCCTCTATTCTTTCTATCAAAGTGCATTATCTCACACTTTCTCATGTTGTATTCCATCTGCCACTTTTTGCCCACTCTCCTAGCCTAAATCCTTCTGTAGCCTCCCCACCTCCTGAATACTTCCTGTCCCTCCACCTATCTTTTATGATCTGCAAACGTAGCCAGGATGCCCTCAGTTCCTTCCTCTATATCATTAATGTATAAAGTGAAAAGTTGTGGGCCCAACACTGACCCTTGTGGAACACCACTAGTCACCAGCTGCCACCCTGAGAAGGACCCTTTTTCTCCATGCTCTGCCTTCTGCCAGACAGCCAATTTTCTATCCATGCCAGCACCTTGCCTCTAAAATCATGGGCCCTTATTTACTCAGCAGCCTCTTGTGCGGCACCTTGTCAATGGATATTCAGGTAGTTAACATCCATTGGTTCTCCTTGGTCTGACCTGCTCATTACCTTCTCAAAAAATTCTAACAGATTTGTCAGGCATGACCTCCCCTTGATGAAGCCATGTTGACTTTGCCCTATTTTAGCATGCACTTCCAAGTATTCAGAAATCTCATCCATCACAATTGACTCCAAAATCTTACCAACAATCTAGGTCAGGCTAATCGGCCTGTAATTTCCTGTCTTTTGCCTCACTCTCTTCTTAAACAGGGTGGTTAAATTAGCGATTTTCCAGTCTTCAAGGGCTCTTGCTGACTCCAGTGATTCCTGAAAGATCACTATAAATGTCTTTACTAACTCGTTGGCTATCTTATTCAGAACTCTGGGGTATAGTCCATCTGGTCCAGGTGACTTATCCACTTTCAGACCTTTCAGTTTTTCTAGCACCTTCTCCTTGGTTATGGCCACCATATTCAGCCATGCTCCTCACTCCTACCCCTAACACAACCGATGATTGCTTGAACTTTGGGCTGTTACACATTTCTTTCACCATGAAGACTGACACAAAGTACTTATTCATTTCCTCAGCTATTTTTGTTCCCGATTACTACTTCTCCAGTGTCAGTTTCCAGCTGCCCAATGTCCACTTTTGCCCTTTAGATATACAAAGAAACTCTGGCAGTCTTCTTCTCTGTTACTGGTTAGCTTATCCTCATATTTAATCTTCTCCCTCCTCATTTCTTTCTTCATTGTCCTCTGTTGGTCTTTGTAGACTTCCCAGTCCTCTGGCTTCCTACTGCCCTTCACTATATTTTATGCTTTATCTTTTGCTTTTATGCTGTCCCTGATTTCTCTTGTCACCCATGATTGTCTCATCTTCCGTTTAGTATGCTTTCTTCCTGGGGATAAATTTTTGCTGTGTCTCCTGAATTATTCCCAGAAATTCCTGCCATTGCTGTTCCACTGTGTTTCCTGCCAGACTCCTCTCAGTCAATCTGGCCAACTCCTCCCTCGTGCTTCTGCAGTTGTCTTTATTCAACTGTAATACCGTTACATTTGATGCCACCTTCTCCCTCTCAAATTGCACAGTAAATTCTGTCATATTAAGATCACTGCCTCAAAAGGGTTCCTTCACCTTAAGCTACGTTATCAAGTCTGCCACACTGCACAACACTAAATCCAGAACTGCCTGTTCCCCAGTGGACTCCATCACAAGCTGTTCCAAAAAGCCATCTTGTAGACATTCCACAAATTCCTTTTCTTGCGATCTACTATCAACCTGATTTTCCCAGTCCACCTGTATATTGAAATCCCCCACGGTCACTGTAACCTTGCTTTTTTTACATGCCTTTTCTATTTCCTGGTATATCTTGTGCCCCAAATCCTGACTACTGCTTGGACACTTTATATGTAATTCCCATTTTTTTTGAAAAACATTGCATTTCCTCAACTTTACCCATATATATTCTACATCTTCTGACCCTACTTCATTTCTTGCTATTGATTTAATTTTATTTCTTACTAATGAGGCAACCCCACACCCTCTGCTCACCTGCCTATCTTTTCAATAGGATGTATATCCTTGGATATTTAGCTCCCAGTTCTGATCTCCTTGCAGCCATGTCTCCATGATGCCCACAACATTGTACCTGCCAACTTCGATCTGCACCACAAACTCATTCACCTTACCTTGTACACTGCGTGCATTCAGATACAATACCTTCAGTCTTCTCTTGACCATCCCGCTTTTCATTCTCATTCGTTTATATAGGGAGCTTGAAATTTAATTCCTAACCCTTTCCAAACATTGTTGTTTTGTGGGCTAGAGACTTTAATAACATCTCCCAAGTTCTCTTTTCATTTCATTTTTTTCATACTCTTCCATCCGGTTGAATCCACCCCCACAGATGTTCACCTGCTGCTTTGTTTCCCATTGGTCATTATACTTCTGGGACTTTTACCCTTCCTAGTGTTGCCCATGTTGTTTGTCTTGACCTGGACCACACGACTGGATCCTTCCCCTCCCCCTCCCTCTCCAATATCCTTTCAAGCCAGTCAGAGCTGGCACTGGACAGCCAACAGACTATGCGGGACTCTCTATCCAGCTTACAAAGGATGCTATCTATTCCCCTAATTACAGAATCCCCTTCAATTACCATTTGTCTCTTTGCTCCCCTCTTGAATGGCATTCTGTGCTATAATGCTGTGGTCAGCTGGCTCACCCTCCCCACAGCCCTGTTCCTGACCCACACAGGGAACAAGAACGTTCTACCTGTTGGACAAGCTCAAGAGCGGAGGATCCTCTGTTCCTGAATGCAGGATTCCTCTGTCAGACTGTTTCAGTCTGTGATCTAACTTGTCCGGTAGTAACACCAGGTAGCACGGTAAGAACAAAGCCTTGATGGCCAATCACTATTACTAAGACTTCTAAAACTCGCCTCAAGTACTCAGTTGCTATTCTGTGGAAGAGAATCTATGTCTAAAAGTGATAGATGGTATTAGAAACAATTTGGATGGTGACAGCTGCATTTTACCATTTTCACCACTACTGCTTTGAAGCATAATCCACTAATCTCATACACCAGCTTCCAACTCTGTTGAAATAGTCATATCTATTTCCAACAATTAAGCTGGGTGAAAAAAATAAAACTTCCATTTTTCCAGATTTACTATTCCATGAAGATGTTAAGATAGTCCCCCCAGATTTACACTTATAACAGGATTTATCTCCGCTCACGTTATATACATATATAAACCAAAACCGACACAGGTTTACCAAATGCACTCTCTGCATTGGTTTGCTTTTAGGTCTAATCTTTTGTCACACCAGCTGTTGTTGTTAAGCCAGTGGCAGCACTTCTATCTGTGAAAAGATCGAATATGGTGATGCTAAATCACTCCCCAGGTGTGTGACACATAATCCATGTCTGACACTGCCAGTTCCTGCACCAGAGACACCTACACTTCATCTGTATCTCTTCTAATACCATCAGCATTCCTTTTCCCTCTTGTTCTCAGACATCTTTGCCATCTGTTCTATTTGGTCCTCCTTCAATTTTTGTTTCAGCGGCACAAAACTGATCATTTTCCAGCCTCCTTCAGTTTAGAGAACAGTCATATTGGACTTGAAATGTTAACTCTATTTCAAAATCCACAGATTCTACCCAACCTGTTCAGGCGCTCTCTCTCTCTCTAACACTTACTGATTTTCATTGCAGCATCAAGTAATCCTGCACTAGCAGATATATTGACTTTGTCAACCCTCTTGCAGTCTCAGGTGAATGAAAAAAAAATCACTTATGGCAACCATTGAAAGTAAGATGAATCCTGTTATCCCACTCTCCTGCAAATGACATCACAGAAAGATTTCCTAGATGTTCTGCGCACAGTGGGCCATCTCAGTTTTGCTGCAGTGGTGCCCATACTTCTCAGAATTAACTGAAAGGACTAGAGGTGGCAAAAGTGGTTTCTCAGATTGAGTCTCCCACTGCCTCCACCTAATAACTTCATTCCACATGTCATTAACCTCTTGCAGCTCACCCCATTATTAACCTCTTCAAACCTGACCACTTCATCAATTGCAAGAATCCAGCTGCTATTATAAACTGTTTTCCACTTTAATCTTATTGTTAACCTCTATATATACCACCCCATTAAGAAGCCCTTTTGAATCCTGGCCCTGTCATTAACCCCTAGCTCCAGACTCCATCATAAACTGCTTGTACCCTGACATTTATTGCCCTGCACAGTACTTCCAACATTAAGCCCTCTGGTACCCTGACCCTGTCATTAATGGCCTCCTATACCCTGACATCGTTATTTAGCCCCATACCCTGACCCCAGTAATCAATGCCACCCCACAGCCTGATCCCATCATTGATCCTCTGCACCCTGACTTCATCATTGACTCCCTATATCCTAAACCATCATTTAACCCTGCACTCTGAAACTGCCATAAATCACCCACACGGCGACGCCGTCATCAGCTCTATGCACCTGGACCCTTCTGCACCCTGACTCATCACTGATTCCCAGTACCCCGACCCATCATTATACCCTTTCTGCATCCTGACCCACCATTAAGTCTCTCTTGTACCCTGAACCGGTCATCAACATCTTCCTGCAACATGATCGCATCATCAACGCTCTGCACCCTGACTTCATCATTGACCCCCAGTACCATGAACCCATCATAATCCCCCTCCTGGGCCCTAAACCCACCATTAACCCAATCATGTACCCTGAACCCATCATTAACTTTTGTACCCGGACTCCATCACTGACCCCTTGCCCCCGACTCCCCTACCATTTACCCTCTGCACCCTGACCCCTTGCACTTTGACCCCATATTTAACCCCCAACGCTCCTAACATTAACCCTTTTCGCGCCCGCAGCGAGGACGCACCACTTTCCAAACGCTCCGTCGAATTCGTGGTGGAGATGCCGGTTTTGCTACTATTGTAGCTCTGGTCCTTGGACCATTCGCGACTGGTCAGACGCCAGAGTTTCATGTCCCCACCACCAGCCAGCAGCAGCAGCAGTGGCACCTTCGACTCCTGAAGGCCGACCGGCAGCCCCGGAGGCGGGGCGGAGCTGGGTGGGGAAAGAGTCACTCTCCCCGCCCCCAGCACCACCGGCGGCGGATATCCCGCCTTCGGGCCGCACCGATTGGGTTATCGCGGTGCGGCCGACGGGCCAGGCCGGCCGCCGGTTGGTGGAGCTTCTCGGCGACAGGCAGCGGGGCCCATTTTTTTCCTTCCACCACCTTTCCCGATCGAGTGCCCCCGACAGGCCTCAAACCGCCCTCCTTCCCCGGACCGACGATGGCAGAGGCTCGAAGGGCTCCTCCGCCTCCGATTGGGTGGGAGGACTGTCCGTCAGGCCAGGCGCCTTCACTGATTGGTGCAGTGCTAGCACAAGCACCGCCCTCTTCGGGGTGGGGCTCCGCACATCACGTGATTCCCCAAAGGCTGCCGCTCTTGAGCGAGCTTCACGTTTCCTTGGGCAACGTGTCCGCGCCTCCTGAGGATGATTGACGGTTCATGGCTACGCCTAGCACCCCACCAGGTGATTGACATCCGTCACAGGTTGACGGACGCGCGCAAGGGAAGTTTGCCCCTCGCCCACCGTTGGTGATTGATAGGTTCTTGGCCCGCCCACTGACGGTTATTGATATGACGTGGCTCCACCCACTGGCCGGGATTGATAGGTTGCGGCCCCGCCCACTCCTGGTGTTTGACGCCCCGCCTCAACCGTTTCGTTGATGTTATCCTCTCTCAACTCCCAATCCCTTTCTCCCCTCCCCCCACACCTTTTCTGAAATCCCTTGGTTAACCTGGTGTCCAGGGAGAAGGAGAGTGGTCCACACAGCAAGAACATTGATTAAGTGGACTGTACTATTCTACATGAAGTCCAGCCTGAAGCAATAACCACTTGATCAAGTAGCCAACCCTGGTTTTACATGGAGACCATGTTGAAGAAAAGCCCTCAACTATCTGGGCAACCCTGATTTTACCTGGCCAGTATTCAAGATAGTCCATCAGATGGTTGGTCCTATCCGGATCAGCAATGGAAAGATGCTCAGGCGGATTCTTGAGATGGTTCAACTCTAGTAGGACTGCTTTTTCGGGTTTCTTATCCTTTGGTCTGCCCAACCTATGTTTAAGCTGTCTGAACTCCACAGAGCGAGAGTGCATACTCTATCTTGGCCAAACAAAAACCCTACAATTGAGTGTTGATCTCTCCATAGCTTGATTTAGAGACTTGAAAATGGCGCTGGTTTCCATGTATGTCGGACAGCCCTCTAACCGTACTGTCTTTTTATTACATCATCAAAGGCTAATGGAATGTTGGCCATTATCTCAAAAGGGATAGAATACAAAGGGGCGGAAGTTATATTACAGTTATATAAAGCTGTGGTTAGACTCCATTTAGAGTACAGTGATCAGTCCGGCTGTTGCATCTTTGGGACAATACAATAGCTTTAGAGGGGTGCAGTGCAGATTCAGCTGAATAATACCGGCCTAAAAAGTGTTTTGCAATCTAATTCTTATTTATCTTATAGTATCCAAAGACTCACTTGCATTGTCTTTGATCCCCACCCAACCCCTCACCCTCAAGAATGTATCTTCACCCAACCTCTTTCTTATCGACAAGCTGCTCGTCAGCACAATCATCTGAAATCATTTTCCTCTTCTATATATGCAATATTCAGATTCTCTTCATTCATAGCGGCTTGACAACTCCAATGTCTCTACATGACATCTAGTGTCGGCTGGGCAGAAATTTCCAGCGACAAAATATCATAAAGATTGTAGTCCCTGCAACCAATTACATTCTCAATTTCTGTTACTCTCTCTAGAAACTGTTTGAAGCTGAACCAGCTGTTTTCAACTTTGGCATCAATTTGACCAGAAAATAAGCTTCTGGATGCAGTCACACTGTCATCGACACTTTTTTTATTCATTCATGGGATGTGGGCATCGCTGGCTAGGCAGCATTTATTGCCCATCTGTAATTGCCCAGAGGGCAGTTAAGAGTCAATCGCATTGCTGTGGGTCTAGAGTCACATGTAGGCCAGACCAGATAAGGATGGCGGTTTCCTTCCGTAAAGGACATTAGTGAACCACCATGGGTTTTTCCAACAATCGGCAATGGATTCCTGGTAATTGTTAGACTTTTAATTCCAGATTTCTTTTTAAATTCAGATTCCCCCATCTGCTATGGTAGGATTCAAACCTGGGTCCCCAGAACATTACCTGGGTCTCTGGATTAACAGTCCAGTGACAATACCACTAGGCCATCGCCTCCCCTATTTTCACCCCTCTAACATGATCAGAGTCCTGAATGTCTGAAGAAGGGTCTAGGCCTGAAACGTCAGCTTTCCTGTTCCTCTGATGCTGCTTGGCCTGCTGTATTCATTCAGCTCTACACCTTGTTATCTCATGATCTTAGTCCAACCTATCTTAGGCCATCTGCTGCTGGAACTCTCGTCTGTGCCTTTCTTTTAAATCAGCAGGCTTGAGTATTCCTGTGTGCTTCCCTCCATAAACTTAACCTCATCCAAAACTCTGCTATTCATCTATCACCCCTGCACACACTGAACTATATTGCTCCTGACCAGCAGCACTTTGATTTTAAATTGTTCTTCCTAGATTTTCAAATCTCTTTTTATGTTTGCCCTGCCTACCCAGTATGACCTCCTCCAACTTGTGAAGAAACCTGGGCTCCTGTGTTTAGCTTCATGGGCATCCTTAATTTTCATTTCTCCACCATTTGTGGCCATGCTTTCAGCTGCTAAGTCCCAAAGCTCTGGAATCTCCTCCTTCGTCTCTCCATCTTTCTACCTCACATTCCTCCTTTACAACCTACCTTGCACTATAATTATGGTCATAAAGTCATAGAGATCTATAGCACAGAAACAGACCAATTCGTCCAACTTGTCCGTGCCAACCAGATATCCTAAATTAATCTAGTCAAGACTCTGTTTAAATGAGTGATAACACGCTGCAACACCTGGAGCTGTGCAGAAACAAAGAGGGACACTTATACAAAGTTTTTATGACCAATGGGTGTCCCAGAGGCTTCATTCACCAATGCTAGGCAATTAACCAACACACTGGCCACCCTACCTTATATTAGAAACACATCAGAACTGACTCCAATGACATCTTGGAATAAGGATATTACCCAAACCAACAGCCACACTTCACCAGTTACTGTCAAAGATGAAAGACCCCATACCCACAATGAGCACGACAAATATGATACACAAAATAGCAACTGAGAGAAATACTACAAAGGACAGATGGGCAGGAAACTCGTCACTAATTCGCAGCAAAACGGTATGACCAACGCTCCCTTGATTGAATACACTCTGACATAGAAGGACATCAATTTGACTGGGCCAAGCAAAACAAACACAAGCATGAGAATTCCTGGAGGCCTAGTTTTCAACCACCAGTGCGAAACAAACATGTTGAAATAGACCTCATTTGCCATCATTTGGCCTGTATTCCTCCAAGCCCTTCCTATTCATGTACCCAACTAGATGTAAAAGTTGTAGTGTATCAGCCTCCACCGCTTCCTCTGGCAGTTCATTCCATACACACACCACCCTCTGTGTGAAAAAGATGCCCCTTAGCTCCCTTTTAAATCTTTCCCCCCTCACCTTAAACCTATGTCCTAATTTTTGGGCTCCCCTACCCTGGGGAAAAGACCTTGACTATTCACCGTATCTATGCCCTTCACAATTTTATAAACCTCAATAAGGTCTCCCCTCAGCTCCAGAGAAAATCGTCCCAGACTATTCAGCCTCTCCCTATAATTCAAACCCTCCAATCCTGGCAACATCCTTGTAAATCTGTCTTAACATCTCCTTTTGTGGTTCTCATTTGTTTTAAAATATGCTTGTGAAGCACCTTGGGACATTATTATTTTTAAAAGTGTCAAATAAATTCAATCTGCTGTTAAACTATGAAGATAGTTTTCTTCTTCATCGTCATGTGTGCTGTAGAGACAGTCACCAGCACCTAAAACAGTGAGAGTGGGGGACCATATGCATCTGAAACAGCATGAGAGAGTGAGTGGGATGTGCAGCATCACAAATTCATCAAGAAAGTGGGAACTGCAGCTTCTCAAACAATGGTGATTTAAGGGGATGTCATAACAGCTGATGAGTGTGGTTAAGGAATTCACTTTTAAAATACTTAAAATCCTAATAATTAATGAAATTGAATTGAGAAAGCTGAGCATGTGATGTATTGCAGCTGTAGTATGAGGGTCCTGGTGTGATCCACGGTGACCATACCTGTAGCAACTGTTGGCTGCTTAAGCAACTTCAGCTTAGAGTTGATGAGCTGGAGTCTGAGCTGTGAACTCCGCAACACTTCAAAGACTGGAAGAGGTACGTGGACACTTGAGTTTCAGGATGTAGTCACAATCACCTAAAATGAAATTATAATAAATTTGGTTCATGTCAGGGACAGGGAGGTTGGACTGCAAGTGAAAAAGTTTTATAGAACCAGAATTTAGCTTTGGAGGAACCTCTGCCAATGCATTTACCCAGTTGGTGCAAAGATCTTTCTGTGTGGACAAAGGTAAATATTGCAGGGAGGATGAGCAAACTGATCAGAGCACTGTAGTCCAGAGCACCATTCAAATAGGAGAAGGAAAGAGAAATGTACTAATGTAGAAATATGGGCAGCATGGTGGCTCAGTGGTTAGCACTGCTGCCTCTCAGCCCCAGGAACCCAGGTTCAATTCAAACTCAGGTGACTGTCTGTGTGAGGTTTGCATGTTCTCCGTGTCTGCATGGATTTCCACTGGACGCTGTAGTTTCCTCTGTCTGTCCGAAGTTGTGCAGGTTAGGTGGATTGGTCATGAAAGTGTTTTATAAGATTCTGCATGGTAGACCAGATAGCAAGGTTGGATCATAAAATGTGAGGCTGGATGAACACAGCAGGCCAAGCAGCATCTCAGGAGCACAAAAGCTGACGTTTCGGGCCTAGATGAAGGGTCTAGGCCCGAAACGTCAGCTTTTGTGCTCCTGAGATGCTGCTTGGCCTGCTGTGTTCATCCAGCCTCACATTTTATTATCTTGGAATTCTCCAGCATCTGCAGTTCCCATTATCTCTGAGCAAGGTTGGATCACATGGGATCCCCAGGGAGTTAGCCAATTGGATACAAAATTGGCCTGAAGGTCGGAAACAGAGGGTGGTGGAGAGTTGCTTTTCATACTGGAGGCCTGTGACCAGTCCTGTGCCAGTCGTGTGCCACAAGGATTGGTGCTGGGTCTACAGCATTTTGTCATTTATGTAAATGATTTGGATGTGAATATAGGAATATGGTTAGTAAGTTTGCAGGTGACCCCAAAATTGGTCGTATAGTGTACAGTGAAGAATATAATCTCAGGGTACAACGGGACCTTAATCAGATGGGCCAATGGGCTGAGGAGTTGCAGATGGAGTGTAAATTAGATAAATCTGAAGTGTTGTATTTTTGTAAGGCAAACCAGGTCAGGACTTATCTTAAAATCACTCAATCCAACCATGTGGCAGCAAGCTATTTGGCCCATTGAGACCACACCGACCCTCCAAAGAGCATCCCACCCAGGCCCACCGCCCTACCTTAGCCCTGTAATCCTGCATTCCCCATGGTTAATCCACCTTGCTTGCACATCCTTGAACAATATGGGCAATTTAGCATGGCCAATCCACCTAACCAGCACAATTTCGGACTAGCAGACACGGGGAGCATGTGCCAACTCCATACAAACTGGAATCAAACCTGTGTCCCTGGCGCTGGGAGGCAGCAGCGCTAACCACTGAGCCACCGTGCTGTCCTAATGGTAGGGCCTGGGGAGTGTTGCTGAACAAAGGGACCTAGGGGTGCGTTGTTCCTTGAAAGTGGGGTCACAGGTAGACAGGTGAAGAAGGTATTTGGCACACTTCATTGGTCACTGCTTTGAATCTTGGAGTTAAGATGTCATATTGTGGCTGTACAGAACATTAGTTAGGCCACTTCTGGAATATTGCATTCAATTCTGGTCTCCCTGCTATTGGAAAGATGTTGTTAAAATTGAAGGGGTTCAGAAAAGACTTAAAGGGATGTTGTTGGGGCTATAGGGTTTAAACTATAGGAGAGGCTGTATAGGTTGGGGTTATATTTCCTGGAGTGTTGGAAGCTGAGGGGTGACCTCATAGAGGATAATGAAATCATGAAGGGCATGGATAGGGTGAAACGCCATGGTCTGTTTCCTGGGGTAGGGGAGTCCAAAACTAGAGGCCAGAGGATAAGGTGAGAGGAGAAAAATTCAAAAGGGACCTGAAGGGCAACCTTTGCATGCAGAGGGTGGTGCATGTATGGACCGAGCTGCCAGAGGAAGTGTGGGAGGCTGGTACGATTACAATAAATAAAAGCAATCTGGATGGATACAGGAATAGAAAGGGTTCAGAGCAATATTGGCCTAATACTAGCCAATGGGACTAGATTAGTTTAGGATAGCTGGTCAGCATGGATATGTTGGAATGAAGTATTTGTTTCTGTGCTGTATAACTCTATGACTGTGAGTCAAAGGGTGGAGGGAAAGGGCAGGAAAGTGGATGTGAGGAATATTGGATCAGCTGTGATCCTGTTGAATGGCAGAGCAGGCTGATGGGGCCACTTGGCAATTCGTGTTGATATTTCTTATGGTCTTATGATGTGATGACTTGAATGTAAGAGGTTTAAAGGAAGTGGCTGTGGAAATGGTGGAGACATTTTTTGAAATATTCCAGAACTGACTGGACTTCCTCGTCGAATCCCTGCAGTGTGAAAACAGGCCCTTTGGCCTAACAAGTCCACACTGACCCTCAGAGCATCCCACCCAGAACCATCCCCCTATAACACACCTATTCTACAAATCCATGAACACTATGGGCAATTTAGCATGGCCATATCCACGTAGCCTGCACACCTTTAGACTGTGGGAGGAAATCCACACAGACATGGGGAAAACGTGCAAACTCCAGTCACTTGAGGGTGGAATCGAACCTGGGTCCTTGGCGTTGGGAGGCAGCAGTGCTAACCACCATGCCACCTCCAATGGGATTCCCACCAATTGAAACAATTAATTTGACAACGCTGTTCAAGAGAGGGACACAGAATATGGAAAACTACAGACCAGTCAGCCTGTTTTTTGGAAAATTATACAGTCTATTATTAAGGTGAAACAGAAGGATATTTAGAAAGGCTTAATGCAACTAAAGAAAGTCAACTTGGATACTTGAAAGGGAAATCATGAGCTAACTTTCTTTGAGGATATAACGAACACACCTGATAAAGGGGAACTGCGCAACAGGGTGTGTTTGGATTTCAGAAGGCATCCAATAAGATGCCATATAAAAGGTTATTGCACAAGTTAGGAGCTCATAGATTTGGGGGAAATGTGTAATGGATTGAGGATTCGTTAAAACACAGAAAGCAGAAAGTCTAAATTAATTTGTCATTTTCAGGTTGGAAATATGTAGCTAGTGGAGTGCCACAAGGATCAGTCCTCAATCATTTGGTGTCTATATTCATGACTTGGAGGAAGGGACAGCGTGTAACGTATCTAAATTTACTGACGATACAGAATGGTTGGGAGGACATGTCATAATGAGGACATATTGAATCTACAAGGGAATAAACGATTGAGTAGGTAAAAAATGGTAGAAGGAAAGTATGAGGTCATGCACTATGGTAAGAACAAATAAAAGGAAGACTATTATTTAAACAGAGGGTGTTTCCAAATAAGTCTATCACAGAGGGATTCGTGGGTGAAATACAAAAAGTTAGCATGCAGGTACAACAACACTAAAGAAAGCAAATGGAAATTGCCTTTGTTATAAAAGTAGGGAAGTCTTGTTGCAAATGTGTTGGTGAGGCCACATCTGGAGTACTATGTACAGTTTTGGTTTCACTCCATATTTTAGCACCCTATCTACCCACTCACCTCAACACATTCATCCACTAACGTACTGAAAAATATTCAGATGTCCCAAAGTTTTGTAGCATGTTGGTAAGTGAGAACTTACCAGAATGCAGCAATTTTGTGCTGCTTGGTTCTATAAAAGGGGCCATTGTCTGTCTTCCTCTGACAATCCTATCTTACAAAATGGATCCTGATAGAAAATTACTCCACATGTCTAAATAGGCCATGTTGGGAGGTGCCAGCTAGAAATGCAAAGCTCCATCATAACACAAAAATGGAGAAGATTGGCAATCTGATGGTAGTTGCTGCCCATCAAAACATTTGACCTACGTAGCCATAAGATCACCTAACAATCGAGGAAAACACCAGCACTGAAAAGAATGTGGTTCAGCCTCAGTTTTCAGACAGGGACAGAGTGAGTAGCTAGTGAATGACTTCTGGAAGAACTGAACATGATAACTTATTTCTAGTGTTTAACAGGAGGAGATTTGTAAGTACTGTATATCAGACAGGCAGCTGCTGATGCTACATTAATTAAAAACTTAAAGATTGCAATTGATAAGTACATTTGAGGGAAGCAAAGTTATAAAGGGTTACAGAACCAAGGCAGTGGAAGAAGTTAAGATAAAGATCTAAATAAATAGCTGAACACGTTGGCAAGGTTGAATGACCTGTACCTAACTTGCTGTCCCTTAAATGATTCAGCGTTCTAGTCTCAGTCATTCTTCCCGAACACAGTGCTCTAAATACATTCTGACTCCTGGGGGTGGGTGGGGTTTGAACTGGTCAGATGTGGCTGTGTAAATTATTGCCACCTCAGATCATACAGGAATATAATTCTCTAGGGCTCCTGTGGCACAGTTGTAGTGACTCGTACCTAATGAGCCAGGTACAAGGAACAAAAACAGAAGTTGCTGGAAAAGTTCAGCAGGTCTGATAACTCCGATTTTTCACAGATGCTAACATTTTGGGTCCAGTGATCCTTCCTCATAATTGGACCAGAAACCTGCTGAGATTTTCCAGCAACTTGTTTTTGTACCCAGTTTAGAGCATTGCAGTTCTTTTAGTTTTTTTATTTAGTCTCAGTTTAAGGTCCACTTGCTCCAAAGATAACATAACATGTCTGAACAGCTGATTAAAAGATATAATTCCCTCAGTCATGGGCTCTTGCGACCCATTGGTAGTGTTCATACCCCTGGGTCAGAGGTCTGGCTTTGAATTCCATGTGCCATGGAGATCTTAGACACATCTGACCAGATTGATTAAAATAATAGCGATAGTCAGAACTGCTGATGCTGGAGAATGAGATAACACTGTAGAGCTAGATGAACACAGCTGGCCAAGCAGTGTCAGAGGAGCACGAAAGCTGACGTTTCGGGTTGAGACCCTTCTTCAGAAAATTAAAATAATGATTAATATAATACTTTTTTTGAAATATAATTTTGTAACGGGGGCTACACTGCAAGCTACTTGGTTTGTATTTACTCAAACAATCCAACACTGCAAAACATTCCTGTAATGCTTGCGCAAAGAAATTGGTATGAATTTAAACATGTTAAAATTGATGAATCTTCCACTCTGAGGGTCACTGGACTCAACACATTAACTCTTTCTACGGACTGTGCTTCTCCAGCACACTGATCCAAGCAACACAAGTGGCTTTAAAAACCTGTTGGCCTCAGCTCAGTAGCAGCCTTGGTGTAGCTCCAGCACACTTGCTTTTGGTGTAGGAAATTATGCATTCACTCCAGCATTAAGAACCAAATCAACATTCAATACAATACCAGAGGACTGCTGCACTGCTGAAGGAGTCTTTCAGTACATTGAACTTAAGTGAGATCAACCCTTGCAAAAACGTGCAATACCCTTTGAACAGCAGGGGAGTTCTCCATTTATCTTTTAACTACCAACAGATTGTAGAGTTGTTCATCTCAGTGCTATTTGTAGATGCTTGCTGTGCACAAATTACCACTGTTTCCAACCTTTCATTAGTTGTTACATTTGTACATCCAGTGAAATAGAGTTGAAAAGTTTAGAACAGTGAAATTGTGCATACATCCAGCATGTCCATTCATGGCAATCTATAGAAAGGGGCAAAGCCACAACCGGATATAAACAGCCATTCAAAAAAGTTACCAACTCTGCACAACTCAATTTGCCTTGAGAATTCTGAACAGTCTCTGGCCTTTGATACCATTTTGCATTTGCATGCACAACAGTCACTTGCAGATTAACATCTTTACCATCCACATCTATTCTGGAAGTCCACCAGATGTTTGGAGGGTTTTAAAAACCTAAAGCCTCAGCCTACCTTTAACTTGTAGGTTGGTACTGAACAAAATCAGGTGCCCAGCATATTGTCATCTAACTCACTACAAACATTAGTGGAAATTCAAAAACTGTTCAAAAGGCTGTGGGATGCCAGGCACTTTTCCAAGACTGATGGATTTTTATTATGCAAGGTATTGATAATAGGTTTAAGGATAGAAACATTATTAGATCTGATAGCATCTGAGGAGGGAGGACAATGTGGAATATGGTCACCTTGTAGTACTTAAGAGTCAATGGATTTCACATTATCTACTTGACCTGGGCAGTTTCTCCTACAATCCCAACATCCAGAATTTTTATTTTAGTGGATATACACTAATTAGGGTGTAGATCTGCTGGGATGGCAGATCAGATGAGGCTGTCCTGTTCCTATTCAGAAACAAAAGCATTGATTTGGATCCACAAATCAGACTGACTTTTTTCCCTAGGGTGTAGTGAAGAAGCTAATGCCATTGAATAGGCCTACAGCAGTACAAAACAGCTGAATAACTTCAAGGACTAGGAATTAGGTTTAAAAATTGGCTTAGTGACACCTGCGTTTCAGAATGCAGAAGTGGTCTCATGCCACTCATTTGCATTGCTGCAGGTAACAAGACTATCCAGATTGTCAAAAGTTTGGATGTCTTGCTTTCTGAAAAGATGCAGAACTTGGTTTAAATTGGGTCCAAAATATAGTTTCTAACCCATAATGGCAGATTTGATAAATCAAAATTGGTGTAACTAGATGGCAGCTTTTGATCAGAACATGACAGGACAAAAATGTTAGTCTGAATTAGTAATTGTGTAAACCAAAACCAGAAATGGTGGAAAGGCTCAAATTTGGCAGTGGAGATGCCAAATTGCTAACCTCAAGCTACATAATGAAAGCCATTTCCAAAATATTCTAAAGGATGCCAAGTAGAAGTGCAACAGGAACTTCAGCAATCTAACAGCAAGGGCAGTGTCAATGACTCTGGATGAATAATCATTATGATTCACTTCAAGGCATACTATTTGTATACCTTGATTTTAGATTAGATTCCCTACAGTGTGGAAACAGGCCCTTTGACCTAACAAGTCCATACCACCCCTTGATATATCCCACCCAGACCCATCCCCCCTATAACCCACACACCCCGAACACTATGGGCAATTTAGCATGGCCGATCCACCTAGCCTGCACATTTTTGGACTGTGGGAGGAAACTGGAGCACCTGGAGAAAGCCCACACAGGCACAGGGAGAATGTGCAAACTTTCTTTGGAAAAATTGTCAATTTGAAGTTATTTTAAATAACATTCAAAAGTTAGCAATCTGTCTATTGCAAAGGAGCCCTACAACGTGGGACAGCCAGTCCAAATCTAACAATTTGGCAAGGATGCAAAGACTATGCCATCAACTCTAATCCCTCCTTTAGGCAATATTATGGACATTGCACCCCCCCAACCAAGGGCTTAAATGTTTAAGATTTGCTTCATCTTAACAGAAGCACCTCTTGTCATGTTAAGGAATGCTACTGAAGCAAGGGAGAACCAGCTTCATTGTGTAACAGCATCCATTTATAAAATCAATAACCATGGCAACAAAAAGGCACCACAGCATTTACAAGTGCTTTTATTCAGACAAAGCAAGACAATACAATTCTACACAGCTAACACTTATAAAAATGGCTGCAGTTTTCAAAACCAATGCTGCTGCTTTATAAAGCTATATTGATTTCAACCTTTTTAATCAACCTCTCCCACATAATGGATGCAGGCAGGTTTGGATCACGATTTACAAAGTATATTAAAAGTTACAAAAGTGTTTTTCATGGAACTAAGACAATTATGCCAGACAGCCAATGTTCAAGAAGAGTTAAACTTCCAGCTTGGGTTTATGATAACACTGCTGGACTGATGGTAATGTCAGTCTGGTGACTGGTTCCTCTACAAGAGGGCTAAGTTGTTGCTGAGGCCACAAGGTTAGTGGGCTTATTACTGACCATAACTGCTCGGCCAGCTGCCAATTGAAGTTTTGAAAGTGACCAGTTCTCAGGGTTATATTTGAACAGGCATTGAACAGAAAAAACACATTCAACATAAACAGGACTTGTCCACCCCCCACCCCAGAATTTATGGACATGCTACACAAAACAGACAGAACTCCTACAAATACATTCTGTAGTTCAACACACTTCTGGCTAGTTTACAATAGGCACCAACTGGCTTTGCAATCCCAGACATTTACCAGTAAAAAGCATTATTGCTCCCTTTTGGGCAAAAGCAACCAGCTGAATGTAGATCAACATATCTGGTAGCCACATACACTGTGGCACATTGCCATGAATGACAATATTGTGGCCTTCAATCCTTATCACTCCCCTACCCCTGTAGACAATATCACCTCTGGGGTACTGAAGTTTGACTTAAATACTCTGTAAAATTAACAACTCCAAAAGCTAGCAAACCCTGATACAAAAGAACATATTTCATCCACTGTAATCCTTATTCACTGGCAGGTTTCACATGCAGTCCATTGAGTTCTCTGGAACAATACTCAGGGCACTTCCTGCTCCAAGTCCCTTCAGTGGTGTACAGGTAGGAGGAAGCATTGCATTTGAACTTGGGTCAACATTTTCAATATCTTCCATTTTTTCACCAGTGCACTCCCAATTGATGTGGAACCTGGTAACTCTTGGATTTGAGGCCAAAATATTTCGCTGGAGCTGAAAGGGAGAAAAATGGACAGTTAACTGCAGATCACACTCCGACCCATCTAGATCTTACACTAAATTAAACAGATGAGAAAAGCAAGATCTGCAATGTAACAGAAGTAGACCATTTTGCCCATCAAGACTACTCCACCACTCAATGGGACCACAACTGATCTGGATCCTCAATTCCATTGTCTTATCGACATAATTCTAGATTCCTGGTTCAAAAAGTCTCAGCCTTGAACATCCTTAAATGACCTATCCCCAACAGCCTTCTGCAGTAAAGTCCCATTAAATCACTGCTTCATTAGGAGAAATTCTTCATTTGTCCTAAATGGGGAACCCTTAGTCAGAGGACATGGGAGCATCTAGGAGGACAAGTAGGAACAACCATCTACACTTACCCAGTCAGCCTTCAAAGAATTGAGTTGTTTCAATGAGATCATCTCATTCTAAATGAAATTCATAAAAGCCTAATTCAAGAAAATCCCTCCATACCCAAGATTAAACTAGTGAACCTTCTCTGGACTGCCCTACACCATTAAGTCCAGGATAAAACCCCACAAAACTTCAGTATTCTAGCTGAACCACCCCACCCAAATATTTTAACAATGATTTCCTTTGAAAGGAAGGCCAACATTCCACCTGCCTTCCTATTACCTACAGAACTTGGACAACTGATCTACAAAATCACTGCAGCTTTCTGCAATGTTATTCACATTACTATCTGCCAGTTTTTGCCCACTTGCTTAATCAGTATTCTGTAGACGATCATCCCCATTTGCCTTTTCACCTACAAACTTGACATTAGTACATTCACTTCATTAATATACTGAAAATAACCAGTTCAAACGGGTCCATGTAGCACTCCACCTTGAAAATGCCTCCTTTACCCCAAAGGTCTTTTCCCAGTCAAGCCTAGCCATGTAAATTTTAGCCCCAGCACTAGGTTCAAACAGTGGCACATTCTTTTGCTTTTCAGCCTATACATTCCAAGGGTCTTCCTTGCACCCTGCCCTTCCCATGTTTAAAAGCCCTCACCTACAGCCTTAATTATTCCACTCACCAGGACTCTGTAGCTCTCCAGTTCTGAAGTGTCCTCAAGTCTGACACAGGGCAGGCAGTATAGTCTGTAGGACAACTGTACATATTCTCTCCTCCACCCACACAACCATACTGTCTTGTTATAGCCACAAACATTTCCCCATCCACTTAAAGGCTGCCTGTGACAGTGCAGAGGCCAGTTGACTCATCATCCCTGCTCTTGTCCACAGCTTGAAACAATCTCAACTACTGGAGAAATGCAAAGGCCAAGACTCCTCAAAAGCTTTGCCTTGGATCTCCATACCGGCCTTGACTGCAGACATCCATCCTGATCCAACCAAACCTGAAAGATCAAACTGGGGATTGTGACAACCTCTGGAGCAAGGTATCTACAATATTCCATCTCCATAATGTGGCACAATTGCTGCACCCAAAGTCCAGCTTCTCAACACTGATCTGAGCTTACTTGAAATGCAAAACACCTACTATAGACAAATTCATCCTGATTATATCCAGCCGCTTTCAAACTGAATCAGCACCATATCAACTGCACTGCAATCAATTTTTATTCTAATGGTCCATGCCTTAATCTTTACACTTAAGGACTTTGTATAAAAAAACCTAAGTTTTATTTCTCATGCCTAAATCTAAATTTTTTGTTTAAAAAAGGTTTTGAAATAGTTTGGCAAAGTAGTTGAGAGGATTGTTTTAAGCTGTGATCACTGTGGGGGACAAATGGGAAACAACTTTGGAAGGGATTGACTGATTTCCTATTAAATTGTACTATAGACCCAATAGTCAGTAGGAAATTGATAAAACAAATTTGTACAGTGGTCTTGGTTATTTGAGAGAATAGGTGGTTATTGTAGGGGATTTTAATTTTCCTGGGACTACCATAGTGTTTGGGGCTTGGAGGGAGAGGAATTTGTTAAGTAGACCAAATTCTGAATTGGTATGTGTACCAAATAGAGAAGGTGCAAAACATGACCTGCTCTTGGGAAATAAGGTCAGGCAGGTGACAGGTGTCAGTGAGGGAGTACTTTGGGGTCAGTGACCATAATTCTATTAATTTTTAAAAAGGAATAGAAAGGGTTGACTGGATTTAAAAGTTGAAGTCCTAAAATTGAAGGCCAATTTCAACAGTATCAGTCTCAAACTTTTAGAATTTGATTGGAGGCAGAGGGGAAAATGGGAAGCATTCAAAAATGAGATTACAAGCATCCAGAGACTCTGTTCCTACCATCAGGGAGAAGGGCAAGGCTGGTAAGTGTAAAGAATGCTGAATAACTACAGAAATTGTGTTGCTCAAGAGACAGCAAACATGTCAGGTACAGATATTTCTGCTAGAATGCATGTTTCATTAATTTTATTAATGCTTAACATGGAAGAAGAGTGGACACTTTGGCTAATGCAAACTTTCTACTATACATCTAGCAATTTTCTATGGCTCAATTTTCTATAGCATGAGATCACACAAGAACACCACTATCATTTTATAGGAGAACTACTTATATAGACAGCAGACATTGGGCAAATTCCTAGAAAAGTACAAGGCACAAGTTTACTTAAGAGGAAAAGCAAAGGGCAAATAGGGTAAAGGAGAATCCAAAAGGGATTCTACAAATACATCAAGGTCAGAAGGGCAACATCAAGAGAACAGGGACCTTAAGGATCAATGCCACTTGTACAGGATGGGGAGATACTAAACAAGTATTTTGCAGTGTTTACCATGAAGGATATGGACATGAATGCAGGGAAATAAATGGCAACATCTTAAACTATTCATATTACAGGGCAGGTGCTGAAGGTCTTAAAACAAAGGTGGATAAATTTCCAAGCCCTGATCAGGTGTACTTGAGAACTGTGGGAAGAGAGGGAAGAGACTGCTAGAATATTTGTATCAATAGCCACAGGTGAGGTGCCTAGGGAAGAGATATTGCTAACATGCCACTACTTTTAAAGGCAGTAATGAAAAGACAGGGAACTAGAGGTCAGTGAGCCTCGGTGGTTAGGTTGTTGGACAGAATCCAGAGGGACGGGATTTACATACATTTGGAAAGGCAAGGACTGATTAGGAATAATCAACATGGCTTTGTGCATGGGAAATTGTCTCACCTTGATTGAGTTTTTGAAGTCATAAGAGGATGACAGGGCAGAGCAACAGATGTGATTTATGACTCAGTAAAGCATTAGACAAGGTTCCTCATGGTAGACTGTTTAGCAAGTTAGATCAGAGGGGAGAACTAGCTATTTGGATACAGAACTGTCTTCTACCTTCAAGCCAGAGGGTGGAGGAGGAGATTGCGCTTTAGGCTGGAGGCCTGTGACCAGCAGGGTGCCACAAGGATCAGCGCTGGGTCCACTGCTTTGTCGTCATTTGTATAAGTGACTTAGATGTGAACATAAGACGCGTGTTTAGTAAGTTTGCAGATGACTTCAAAATTGGAGGTGTTGTAGGCAGAAGGCAACTCAGTAAACAGTATCTTAATCAGATAGGTCAATGGGCTGAGGAACAGCAGAGGGAATTTAGTTTAGATAAATGCTGGGTGCTGCATTTTGGCAAGACACCAGTCAGGACTTGTACACTTAATGGTTAAGGTATGGGGAGCGTTGCTAAGCAAAGATCTTCAAGTGGAGGTTCACAGTTCCTTGAAAGTGGAGCCCCAGGTAGATAGGATAGTTAAGGTGGTTTTTGGTATGGTTGCATTAAAAAGTGCACTGACCATAGAGTTGTAAGATCATGTTGCAGGTGTGCAAAACATTGCTTAGGCCACTGTGTATTGTGGCCAATTCTGGTCTCCCTATATTGTGAAGCTAGCAAGGATTCAAAGGATTTACAAGGATGTTGTCAGGTGAGGGTTTGAGCTATAGGCAAGCCATTTTCCCTAAAGCATGAGAGGCTGGGAGGTTTATAAAACAGATGGAGCATAGGTAGGACAAGTAGGCAAGGTTCTTCCCCACCCCCACCTTCAGGGTAGTGAAGCCCAAAACTAGAGGGCATGGGTAGAAGGTGGAGATTTAAATTTGGACCCAAGGGGAAACTTCTTCATAGAGGGCAGTACATATATAGAATATGCAGCCAAAGGCTGGCACAATTACATTGTATTCATTTACCCATCCAGATGCCTCAAAGGATTACAGATATGGACCACATAGGATGTAAATAGATATAGAAGGGTCAATCAGAAGCCATAAATTTGAAGTGATTGACAAAGAAAAAGCCAACATGAAAGTCACGAGGAACGTTCAGTGGGTGATCAGAAGCCAGAATACACCATCTGAAAGGGGGAAATGTGCTAATTACTATGATTTAATCTTCACAAACTTTTTGTAACTAAACCAAAGTTTAAACCAATACTATAGGTTGAATGACTGCTACACCAACTTCCTTTCCACTCAAGTGGAGACTCTAGGATCTTATAGAAAGCTTACCTTGGCATAGACAGGTTTCATTGGTGGGTTCTCCTTTAATTCAGGGTCTGTATATTCATTATTCACATAATACCCCACACGAATAAACTCTTGATCTCTGTATGTGCAGGTAATCAGCACCACAGTCACACCAACTGCATCAGCATCTGGAATGAGGCTTGCATTTGGAGCATCAGCCTAGAATATTAAACATGTCCATGAGATCCATACAATTGTGAAATCTGTGCAAATATGGATCAATCCTCAAATACAAACCTGTAACATTTTCTGTAAAGACAAGCCCAAGCCTCCACAATTCAAACCCACAGGAATTTGTATTTTCTCGGTTGAAAAACCACTGCTTTGTTTAATCAGTTTTGTACAAATTCACCACCAGCTCCAAGGCATGGACACCTAACAGGCCTCTTGACTTAAACTAATGCATACAGAGCTGTTGTAAGCTTCATTTGAAGACTAAATTGCATCTTTAAACAACATGAACACCACATCCTTAAAATCTATTGTCATTAGACATGACTAGCAAGGCCAGCATTTGTTGCTTATCCGTACTTACCATTGCTAACCAAGTATTGCCACTATAGACTAGCTTGCAACTCTAGACATTTGAATTTAAATTTGTCTGAAAATGCTGTAAGCCACCTCTAAATGCTGCAAACAGCATACAAACTGGGACAGTTATGGAGAAATTGGATGCAGTGGATCAAGTTTAAAATTGAAGTCAAGGACTTGGGGTGCAGACTAGACCAGTGAACCAGACAGTGATAGGCAAGTTGAAGCAGATTCAGAGAAACAGAACGTGTGTATTTGGGAAAAGCAAGGACTGATTCGTGATAGTCAACATAGCTGTGGGGGAAAATCAGGTCCGACTTAATTGATTTTTTTTGAAGTATGACAGGAGAATCGATGTAGGCAGAGCAATGAATGTTGTCTACATGGACTAAAGTGAGGGGTTTGACAAGGTTCCACATAGTAGACAGATTAACAATGTTAGATCAAAGAATACTTAGAGAACTAGCCACCTGGATACAAAATTGGCTTGAATGTTGGAGACAGTGATGGTGGGGGGGTTGCTTTTCAGACTAGAGGCCTGTGATCAGCAGTGTGCCACAAGGATCATTGCCAGGTCCATTTTGTCATCTGTACAAAGCATTTGGATGTGAATACAAACAGTGGTGGACAATGAAGGAGGTTGGCTCAGTGTAACAGGACCTGATCAGATTGGCTGAGGGGGGGGGGGGGGGGGGGGGGGGGGGTGGAGAGAAGGGGGAAGCAGCTGGAGTTTAATCTGTATCGATCAGGCCACTTTCAGAGTATGTGTGCAATTCTGGTCTCTGCTATAGAAAAGATGTTGTAAAATTTGAATGGTCCAGTTCAGATTTAAGGATGTTGCCAGGGTTTGAGCTATAGGGAGAGGCGGAATAGGCTAGAGGCATTTTCCCTGGCATATCAGAGGCTGAGGGGTGACCTTAAAGGTTTACAGAATCATGAGGGGCATGGATAGGGTGAATAGTCAGAGTCTGTTCTCCAGGGTAGGGGAATCCAAAACTAGACAGCAAAGGTTTAAGGTGAGGGGAAAGGCATAAAAAGGGACTAAGGGGCAACTTTGTCATGCAGTGTTGCGTATGGAACGAGCTGCCAGGGGAAGTGTGGATGCTAGTACAATTACAAAATTTGAAAGGTACCTGGATGGGCAAGGCCAAGGGATATGGGCCAAATGCTGGAAAATGACTAGATTTTAGGTTAGAGTTAGCATGGACAAGTTACATCAAATCTGGTTTCCATGCTGTACATCTTTTGTATTGAAAAAGACATGCCCTCCAGCAATATCTCAGCTGCCACTCCTTCAGCCTTGCCATTTAGGGAAGGGGACAAAACCATAGAGGGGAAGCTTGCCTTCGTCACTCCAGCTCCCCTGCACCTCAAGACACTGTCCCAACCCTCAACTCAAAAACAAAGTGAGCAGCTTGTGCACAATGGTACACTGAACTGCATATACTTACAATCTGGACATGCTGCTGCTGAGATCACTGCACATAATGTCAGTAACATGCCCTGTCACCAGTTACAATGGAGAAACCTGAACATATGCCCCAGAACACAGGCCTGGACTACTGATCAAACAATTATTGTATGTATTTAAGACTCCCATAGATAAGTTCTTCATCCATTGGGCAAGTTGAGGATTTTATGGGGAAATTGCTGGTAGTACATATGAGGAATGTCAGATCAGCATGGCCCTACTGAATGGTGCAGCACTCAAGGCACCAAACAGCCTATCCTGTTCCTATTTGTGTCTTACAGACATTACCAGAACACTATCCATTCCTAGCTGTTAGTTCAGCACCTGTATACTCAGGTCAGAGACTCAGCTGTGTTTTAAGAGATTTCAATTCCATGGCTAAGAACTATGATTCAGAAAAGAGATTCTGGTAAGACATCTGATGAAGTGGATGACGCTTCAAGTGTCAACTCAAGGTGCCTGCCTTAAATATGTAGAATGTGCATTTACCAAACAGGAGGAAGAGGTTTGCAGAGGATAGAACTAGAACCCACATGATACTTTTATGAAGTCATCTAGTTTGGATGACAGTACCTAGTCAATGGGAGGGGGGGGAAGGGGGAGAAAATCAGACTGGAAATAATTTCAGCAATATGGAGACAACCAGCAGGCCCCAGAAAGCCCCAGCATAAGCAAGGGTTGGATAATCTTTTAAGTTGTACTATTAGATTAGGCTTAGTTTCCACAGTATACACATTTGGCAAATCACTGCACCAGCCAGCCATAGAACAGGCACAATCTTAATGCTGTAACAATTCTAAAGCAGCAGTACTGACTACAGCCAGTAATTAACAGTTTTCAAAGGCTGTTTCACAACAAGTTAGGATAAAGGAACTAAAGGAATAATGCTATGCCTTCTGTGCAGGCCATAGGTAATAGTTTAAACAAAATTGGCTATGTATTCAGTTATGAAATAAGACAAGAAATTGTTGTACTATGCAATCTGATGTTTATGTGCAGCTGAACAAGGGTTGGATGCTCTAATACATCAGTCAGTTCTGACATACTGCTGATGGAATGGCTATTCAAAGCTCAAGTGACAAGCTTTCAATTGTTGAAGTTAACTGGACCAATTTGCCAAGATTCACTTTTAAAACCACAATGGTGAAGGCTAAAGATATTGGAGGATACATTTCAGAACCCAGTGTAAACAGTGAAGAACATCCCACACAGCATCCAGCTTATGTAGGAAGAGTTACATTGCAGCTGCAGCACACAATTCAATCTGAATGATACTATACACTAAGATTTCTTCATAAATTTAAGCTCAGTTGTAGGTTAAGGTGTGGGTATTAAGTTTGCTGCAATGTTGCTAACTCTGGGTAAGAGCATTTCTAACTCCCTTCTGCTTCCAACCAGCTACATTAAACTTATGCCATCTGATCAGTGACATGATCAGAGAAAGTGGCCTATTTAACCTTAGTCTATCCAATCTTCCCTCAGTTAAGTCTCCATTCAGCAACTTCAGGAATGAGATCACAGCTCTCCACTAACACAAGCTCTTGCTCCTGAGGCAACCGAAGGAGACATGAATGATTTTACAATGAAGCTGACAGCTGAGGAACACAAGGACTTTGGGGGAATAAAGCAGGGAATGGGATGGACAGGATTTGCTCTACAACAATGGATTGAATGAGCCATGTTTCTTGCATTTTATGGTTTGCACATCAGTGTGAATGGAACAAGGAACTTAAATCAAGTGTATGAGAGAACTAAAATCTGACCTGCCCTGAGATTCTATTCTCAGGCTTTAAGATAGCTGCTGAGGTGGTGAGGACATTAAAATTAATATTCTAGAATTCCTTATAATCCAGGAAGCCCTCAGTTTGAGAAAACTGCAAGTGACTCCTATTTTAGGAAGGGTTTCCATGATTTGGTCAAAGAAAAGTCAGTCAACTAGTCATATGGCATACAAACATACCCTTCTGTGCAACTTGTACACACTAGACATCCCCCATCTATCAGTCCCATTTGCCAGCATTTGGGCCATATCCCCTAACCCCCTCTTATTCGTGTGCCCATTCAGATAGCTTTTAGATGTCAGTTGTACCAGCATCCACTACTCCTTTTGGCAGTTTGTTCTATACACACCAACCTCTACATAAAAAAATTGCCTCAGGTCCTTTAAATCTTTCCCCTCACCTTACACTTGTGCCCTCTAGTTTCAAACCCCCTGCTCTAGGAAGAAGACTGGCTATTCATCCTATCCATTCCCCTCTTTTTTCATAGTTAGAACATAGAACATAGAACAGTACAGCACAGAACAGGCCCTTCAGCCCACAATGTTGTGCCGACCATTGATCCTCATGTATGCACCCTCAAATTTCTGTGACCATATACATGTCCAGCAGTCTCTTAAATGACCCCAATGATCTTACTTCCACAACTGCTGCTGGCAACGCATTCCATGCTCTCAACTCTCTGTGTAAAGAACCTGCCTCTGACATCCCCTCTATACTTTCCACCAACCAGCTTAAAACTATGACCCCTCGTGCTAGCCATTTCTGCCCTGGGAAATAGTCTCTGGCTATCAACTCTATCTATGCCTCTCATTATCTTGTATACCTCAATTAGGTCCCCTCTCCTCCTCCTTTTCTCCAATGAAAAGAGACCGAGCTCAGTCAACCTCTCTTCATAAGATAAGCCCTCCAGTCCAGGCAGCATCCTGGTAAACCTCCTCTGAACCCTCTCCAAAGCATCCACATCTTTCCTATAATAGGGCGCCCAGTTCTTTAGATAAAGAATATAGTAACAGATGAGAAGTAATTGTACTGTTCTTAAGACTTCCAGAGGCATTTAACAAGGTGCCATATGCAAAGAAAGAGCTCATTGTAGGGATAATTTCAGTTTGTGACACTGTCATTACTGGGCCGGCCAGCATTTATTGTTCCAGGGAATTAGGAGCAGGCAAAATGGCTTTACTGGTATTCAGAGCAGTTAAGAGCCAGCCACACTGCTGTGAGCCTGAAGTCCAATGCAGCCGATAGCAGATACAGGCAGATTCCTTTCTTTAAAAAGGACACAAACTTCACCTGGCTCACAATCTACAGTGGTTACAGAGTCACCATTAGATTAGATTTTAATTCCAGACTTATTGAATTCAAAATTCACCATGTCAGGTTTGAAGCCATACCCCCATAAATTAGAACATGGGCTCTGGATTATTAGTTTAGAGACATTACATTTAGATCCCCCCCCCCACCCAAGAGAACAGCTAGAGGATTGTTCGATTATGGGAAGCAGCACATTTATGCAAATAGGTCTTTCAGTTTGGCAAGATGCAATTCATGGAATGCTATAAGAATCTGTGCTGGATCAGTTAATTATTAACTGTACCATTGATTTGAACTAAGGGGGTCAAATAGATAGGCATAAATTTGCTGAGATATTAAGAAACTAAATTGTGAAGAGCAAAGAGATGCAGGTAAGTTAGTATGCAGGTGTGGCAATTTAACAGCCAAGAAATGGAATGTTGCTATTGTAAGGGAATGGAATATAGAAGGGATGCAAGAGCAGTTGTAGGGTTATATCAAGAGTATTATGTACAGTATTGATTTCTGTATTTGAGGAAATAGTTGTTCAATTTTTAGACTATCCAGGGATCAGTCACTTCTGAAGGAAGGTCAGCCAGCCTATCCTTTGGAGGTTAAAATTCACTTCTCGTTCTTCTCCTGAAGAAAGATGCAGATTCAGAGGATATACTGAAAGATGTTTCATGTGGGAGACATGAATGCACCTGCTTATAATAAGCAATCTTTGAATTCTCAGGACTGAGTGCTATTGAACAAGTGGAGGTGGTCAGTGTATAAAACAAAACTCCCTTTTATCAGAGAAGAATCTAAGGTTGTGAAGGGTCACTGCATCTGAAACATTAACTCCATAGATGCTGCCCAATGTGCAGACTTTAAGAATGAAGGTTACTGGAGGTAAACAGAAATGCTGATTTAAGGCCAGCCAGAATTTTAAGTGGTAGAGCAAGGGAAGGCCCAACAGGCCAAATGGTTTGCTCCAAAATCATGATGTGTATACCTTGAGTACCTCAACTGCCTTGCTACCTGCAGAATATATTCACAAGTCTCTGTTCCTCTACTTAACAGCAGAGCTAGAGTTACAAATATATACCGTAGCAGCTCACCAGGAATCTATTAACATCACTTTCTAAACTCAGGTGGTACCACCTAGGAGGGGGCGGCAGATAACCCCTCTGCAAGGCAGCATTGTTTTAGAATTCTATCACCACAGCCAAAAACATACCACTCCATTTGAAAAGTTTAGTCAACCCAATAATCAGATGAAGCAAGTGCATATAACCCTGCAACTGCTCTTGCATCCCTTCTATAGAACAGGTTGAGGAGAAAACACCTACAGAGGACTGCTAGCTAGAGACATTAGCCACAGATCCAACTGTCCTAATCCAGCCCTAATAATTGGAAGACAATACATATTGCTAGTCTTGATTAGTTTAAAACAGCACCTAACTCCAACATATACCAACTGCACAGACAGGAGCACAATTCCCTCAGTTATTGGTTTGAATGGAATATTACATTAAAGCCACTTAAAAGCAGGAACCATAGAGTTCATTTCATTGGATGATTAGAGATATAGGAACACAGGATGGAGAATAGTCTCAACTAGTTTACATTAGTCTTTGGTTGTCTGTTAAGTAGTAGGATTCATGAACAAACATTCCTAGGCTAAGATTCAAAAAGTCTGTGTGCAGAAAAAGGCTATTGGCCCATAAAGACTGCGAACGTGTTGTCCCCAGGCTCATCATCCTCCTCCTCCTCCCCCAATAACCCTACATGTACTATATCTAATCAACCCAGACCACACATCTTTGGGCTGTGGGAGGAATCCCACACAGACATGGAGGAGAGGCAAACTTCACTCAAGGAATTGAACCTGGGTCCCAAGTCTTATGCAGCAGTGTTGCTAACCACACTGATTCAACTCACTTGCTTTAAGTGAATGGGCAAAAGTCTGCCAAGCAGCATGATACTGGAGATAGTAAAGTTTACATTGAGAACAAAATCAAAAACAGCAGTATTAATTCAAGAGAATGACTGCAGAATTCAGAGTTGCAGAAGGATTGAGATTTCAGTGAACAACCCACATTTGTACGCAGGAAAAATTGGGAAACTAAATAACTTTTATACTTTACCCTGAGGAATTGAACAAAGTGCTGTTATGCATGAGCTACACAGGGCTCTAGTGAAACCGGAAACACAAGACATGCAACTTTGGTCTCCTGATTCAAAGACAGACCCAAAAGCATTGGAAACAGAGCAGAAGGCAGCCATTTGACCCTTCAAGCCTGCTCCACCATTCTTCACAATAATGACTGCTCATCCAACTCAATAGCCTAATCCTGCATTCTCTTCATAACCTTTGATTTCATTCACCTCAGCACCAACTACTTCCTGTGGTAACAAAGTCCAAAGGCTCATCATTTTTTGGTTGAAGAAACATCTCATCTGTCCTGATGAGTCTACACCAAAACCTCAGACTTTGACTCCTGGTTCTGGACACCCACCATTAGGGACATCCTCCCTACATCTAGCCTATGCAGTCCTTTAGAGTTTTATAATTCTGAAATTCCCTTCATCCTCTGAATTCTAGCAAAAAACAATCCTAGTCAGTCTTCATACATCAGTCCCACCGTTCCCCAGAATCAGCCTGATAAACCCTAACTGCACTTGAGAGCAAGGGCAAACTTCCTCCAAAAACAAAAAGCCCAAAATGTACACAATGTTCTAGGTGTGGCCTCACCAAGACCCTATATAACTGCTACACACCCTTGCTCATGTACTCAACCTCTTAATGATGGCCAACATAACGTGCCTTTTACTGCCTGCTGCACTTGTACACTTACCACAAGGACAGCCACATCCTACTGCACACTCCCTCTCCCAATTTACAGCCATTCATGTAATCTGTCTCCTTGTTTTTGCTTCTAGAGTGAATAACCTCATTTATACAAGTTATACTGCATCTGCCATTGATTTGCCCACTCACCCAACTTGAGATCCTGAAGGATCTCTGCATCCTCACCACAGTTCACCCTCCCACCCAACTTTATCGTCTGCAAACTTGGAGATATTACATTTTGTTCCCACATCCAAGTCATAAAATGGAAAAAGCTCAGAAGTGGCTTACCAGGTCAATACCTGGGATGAGTGGCCTGTTATGACAATGTTGGGCAAGGTGGGCTTGTTTCCACAAGTTTGGAAGAGGGGTAGTTATTTGATTGAAGTACACAAGATGCTGAATGGTAATGACAAAGCAGACATGGAAGGGCTGACCCTCCAAGAGTCCATTCAGAATGAGGAAGTGGTCAAAACTTAGGGTTACCCTATCAGAGTATATGGAGATTTTCCCCAAGAGTTGCACAACTTTGAAAGGCCTCAAGACAGTGAAGGCAGGGTCATTAATCATTCAAACTGAAGGATCTTAAGAGCAGAAGTTATGGGTTGTGGACAGGATGAGTAGGAACATGGAAGCCTATTAGTTTTAAAATAGAAATCACAAACCTTAAGCCTTCCAATTAAGAATTTTAATGTTTATTGTCTAGGGCAAATTTTAATGGAATGACAGGAACTTTCAAAAGTTGATTGGAGTAGATGGCTCACACGTAAAGGGACTGACAAGTGGGAGCCTTTCAAAAATATGATAATGAGTTCACAGGCATTGTTTCTGTAGAGTGGAAGGTAAGGCTGTTAAGAGTAGGTAACAAAGACAAGACAAGTTCCCATCAAGAATAAATACCATCAGATGTAGAAAACTGGGATCAAAGGAATCAGTTTATAAACAGTGTAGGGCAGTCTGAACAGGGAAGTTAGCAGGGTAAAGAGGGGATTATAAGATTGCATTCTCTAACCTAATCTGTTAAGGCTAAGAGATTCTACAAGTAGATGAGCTACTAGGGAGAGAATAGGGACTCCTTACAGATCAAGAAGGAACCTCAGGAGATGGAAACACTAATGAACATTTCACACCAGTTTTTACTATAGAGAATTGAAATAAAATCAGTATTTTGAAATGGGAAGTGCTAGAGATCTCAAAACAAAAAGTGGACAAAGTTTTGGGACTTGATCCAGTGTATCCTAGGACATTGAGAGTTGTGGGGAACTACAGGGCCCTCAAAGATGTGTAACATCTATAACCACAGGTAAGGTGAAGAGTGGGTAATGTTATGCCTTTAAGGCTACAAAAAGCCTGAGCCTTACATTGGTGATAAATTTGAAGTGATTCTAACAGATTTTACATAGAGGGGCTAGGACTGGTTAGGAATAGTCAGCATGGTTTTGTGCAAGAGCAAATCATGTCTCTCAAACTAAGTTTTCAAAATAACTAAAAGGATTGAAAGCAGAAGTGGACTTGTTTACAGAGACTTTAGGAAAGCCTTTTGAAAAGGTACCACATGGTAGTCTAATTAGAGAAGTTAGACCACATCAGATTCAAGGAGTGTTTGCCAATTGAATTGAAAATTGGTTTGGTGGTACAAGACAGTGGTGGTGGGTTGTTTTTCCAGTCTGGAGGCCTGTGACCAGTGTGTCACAGGGATCAGTACTGGGTCTACTTATTTATATAAAGAAATTGAATGAGAATATAGAAGACATGGCTAATAAGTTTGCTCATGACACCAATTCTGGTGGTTCAGTGGACAGTGAAGGTTGTCCAAGAACAAGATCTCAATAACTGGGTCAGCAGGCTAAGTGGCAGATGGATTTTAATTTGGATAAGTAAGATTGCATTTTGGGAAAACAAACCAAGGCAGGACTTGTACAGATAGTGGTAGGGCCCAGGTAGAACAGGGAACAGAGGTTCAGATGCACAATTCTTTGGAACTTTCACAGGTAAACACAGTGTTAAGACATTTAGCACACTTGTCTTCATGGCACAGAACTTTAAGTATTGGAGCCAGGTTGTAAAGAGCATTGAAGCCTCATCTGGAGTACTATGTATTGTTCCAGCTGTGCTACTGCAAGAAGATCGTTAAATTGAAGGGTTCAAAAAATATTTATTAGGATGTTGTCAAAAAGGAGGGTTTGAGTTATAAAAATAAGCTGGGACTTTTCCACTGGATCATAAGGGATTGAGGGGTGAGCTCAAAATCCCCAAGGGGCATAGATAAGGTAAATAAGCAAAGGTCTTTTCCCTAGGGTGAAGGAGTTCAAAACTAGAGGGTATATTTTTAAGGCAGGGGAGAACTTTTTAGGACAGCCTGAGGAATGTTTTATTAATGCAGTGGCTCATGTATAAAATGAGACTGCCAGGGGAATTGGCAGACAAACCTGGTTATAAAACATTTGGGTAAGTAAACGAGTAGGAAAGATTGAGGGATATGAGCCAAATGCAGGCAAGTGGGACTAGTTTAGTTTGGGAACATAGTGGGGACTACTTGGACCAAACAGTCTTTTTCCATTCTGTAGGACTGACTAAGGCAAGATAAACAGATCAGCATCTTATTGATTAGTAGCAGATACAAGGCCAAATGATTTACTTCAGAGGCCCCATGAGCCAACATCAGTTTGTAACTTGTAATGTTGCAGGACAGAAACCCAGCTCTGACTGCATCTTGCTTGGTGCTGAACCTGCATGAGTAGGAAAGCCAGAAAATCTAGAAGGACAGAAAACTGGGAAGAGCCAGTCCCAGTCATGATGGATATACACACAGAATGAGTACAAGGAGACTGCAGGTTGGCAGTCTTAAACATTACAGAGATCCCATTAGAGCATCACTGGACCATGTCCACCTCCCCACTAAACAAATACATCCCATTCATACCTGAAACACAAACATGTGACGACCAGCAGGGACAGGTCCGACCAGCACGGAGTCCAACACCTGGTCATGCTCCTCACTCTCTGCAGAGCCAACGTAGATAATCTTCCATTCTAGATCTGGATAGGAAAAAAGGAAAAAGGAAAAAAACAGTAAAGTCAAAAACAAACAAATAGAAACAAAGTTGCTAGAAAAGACCAGCAGGTCTGGCAGCATCTGTGAAGGAAAGAACAGTTAACATTTCAGGTCTGGTGATCCTTCCTCAGCACAGAAGCAGAGTAGATCTAGTTAGGAAGAGCAGAATGAAAAATAAGAGCTTATGACTTGCTGCAAAAGCAAAGGCGATGAAATAAAGACCAATAACAGTGAGCAATTAGAAAGAGGATGGGGATGAAAAAGGGACAATAAAATCTGGAGCAACGCCAACAATAAACGTAAGGATAAAAATTAGAAAAGTGGGGCGGCGGGGGGGGGGGGGGGGGAGAACGCTCAACGGAACTTGCAAGCACCAGCAGCAAAAGCGGGGGTGTGGGGGAGAAACGAGAGAAAGGCGCGCGCGCCATAGCCACTGATTGACAGCTCCATTGATAAAACAGGCTGCTGCCCGGGGGCGAACCTGCCATCTCCTCCCCTCCCCCCAACTCACCGTCCGGCAGGTCCTCGATACACTCGAAGGTGATCTCAAACTGAAAGGGGTTGTTGAAGGGGGACGGGTTGTCCAGGACCACCACATTCAGCACCTGTACTTTGGCCATGGCGGAGGGGCCGCCCCCCGCCCGGGGGGAAATGAGGTTGTTAGGGTAAAGAAAGGACTCGGTGTCCGGCCTGCTCCGTGACGCGGGACTCTTTCCCCCTCCCCACCACCGCCTTCTCGCTGTTAACGACAAGCGGCCGCAGCTGTCCAGCGTCTCCCTCCTCCCGCCGTCTCCACAGGCCTGCCCGCTTTTTTTTTTGCGCGCTCGCGCTAAAGTCCCACTTCCTCTGACGGGCGGCTCCGACACTGCGTGCGTCCCGCCAACCCCCTCCTCTATTTATAGCTGCGCTCACTCTCGCGAGAGCTCCCCGCGGGTCAGTCGATTAACTTTATTTATAAACAATTCAGGCAACTGGCCACGCCCCTCCCCGCCCCGACATCAGCAGACCCCGCCCATCCACTACGGTCCCCGCGTCTCAATCATAGTCCCGCCCGTCCCCGCCCCGCAACTGGAGACACCGTTCCATTCCCTCATAGACCGCGCTCTTCTACACAAATAGGCACCGCCTCCCACACTGACCCCGCCCATCACGCACTCGGACTCACCAGTTGTCCCCGCCCCTAACCCACTGGTCCAACCCCTGCAAATCGACCCCGCCCATTACCACGTCCCATTCCTTTAGACCCCGCCCTTCACCAAATAGATCACGCCCACAACATATGATGCCACAACACATCATCCCCACTCATTCATGCACAGGCCCCGCCCATTTCCAGCTGCCCAAGCCCCTCCACCCACAGGCCAGCCCCCGAGTCACCCTGTCCCATGTACTCACAATCTGCACCCCTTGCCAGTTCTCAGGAAGGATCACTGGATCCGAAACATTAACACTGCCTTTCAATCTGCAGAAGTTACTACTGTAGAGACTGTAATGAGGTCAGTGGGTGGACCTCGTTTCTGATGAATGATCTAGGCCCAAAACGTCAGCTTTCCTGCTCCTGAGATCCAGCTTGGCCTGCTGTGTTCATCCAGCTTCACACCTTGTTATCTCGGATTCTCCAGCATCTGCAGTTCCCATTGTCTCAGAGAATAGGAGTTCTCTGATGGGGGCTGTTAACCTACCCAATCAGGGAGCACTGGCTGACTGGCGTAACAGGAGTGACAGAAGCTCTGTTCACTCTATGACCTGGATCAATGCCAAAGACCCTCCATGTTGTAAGTAAAGGGTCACCTGGTGACACAATACCGGTCTCTTGGAGTTATTTCAGCGAGACCTGTTGAGTTTTTTGAGCAATTTCTATTTTAGTGTCCAAATGTAATTTGATTTGTTGTCATAGAATTATCGAATCCATACAGTGTGGAAGCAGGCCATTGGGCCCATCTCAACCCTCTGGAAGGCATCCCGCACCCCTACCCTATCTCTGTGACCCCAGACCTCCGATGGCTAACCCACCTGGCCTATGCATCCCTGGACACTATGGGCAATTTAGCATCGGCAATCTACCTTGCCTAAAAATTTTTGGACTGTAAGAGGGAACCCATGCAGACACAAGGAGAATATGCAAACTACACACAGATGCCCAAGGTTGAGAAGTGAACCTAGGTCCCTGATGCAGTGAGGCAGCTGTGCTAACCACTGAGACACCATGCTGCCACTTCCTGTGTGGAACAGTGGAAGCAAAAGTTGTTACGAAATTACCTGTGGACATAGTTGACTTGCTCCAGAGATTTCCTGAATAAATCTACTGGATTTAATCCGTTGGAATTGGTCAATGGTCATGAGGTTTGAGATCCATTAATATTGATTTTGGAAATATTGTTAAGGCAAAAAGATGAATCCTCATTGTTGGATTACATGCCCACATTCCTTGACAGACTCACAGGTGCATTTAAAAACTTCTCAAGCAAGGACCATAAAATATAGGAGCAGAAGTACACTATTCAGCCCATTGAGTCTGCTCTGTCATTCAATGAGATCATGGCAGTTGATGAATAAATGGGCAGGCAAACATGCTACAACTGGAACTCCTCAAGCAGGAGAGGAGAGAACAGGAGACTATACATCTTCACCCTCTGCTTCCTGTAAAGACTCTAATCCATCCTCTCAGTTTCTCTGTCTCTGTGGCAACCATTCTCGTAATGAGACCTGCCGCAGCAGGACCTGAGAAATGCCCACGTTTTTCCTCAGCCAAGGATTCCCTGCCACCATGGTTGACAGTGCCCTCTGTTGTGTCCCACTCATTTCCTGAACTTCTGCCGCCTGCCATTCTCTTCCCTCCCACAACGCTGACAGAGTCCCTGCTCCTCACTTTTTACCCATGAGCATTCGCATCCATAGGATCATAAGTTCCTATTTCCGTCACTCCAAAGGGATACCGTCAATAGACACATATTTCACTTCTTTCAGCCTTTACAAGGGACTGCTTCTTCTGGGATACCCTGGGCCACTCTTCCTCTGTCTTCTCCCTCCCCACCATCCAAGGCCCCAAGCTCACCTTCCAGGTGAAGCAGAAATTTCCATGCACTTCACTCAATCCAGTCTATTGTGTATTCGCTGCTGACAAAGTGGTCTCCTCGACAATGGGGAGACAAAATACAGATTAGCCGACCACTTTACGGAACACTACATTCTGTTTGCAAAAAATGACCTGAGCTTTCTTTTGCCTGCTACTTCAACACATCACTGTATTCCCAGGCCAACATCACTACCTCGGGCTTGCTGCAGTTCTCCAGCAAAGTTTAGTACAAGCTGGAAGACCAGCATCTCATTTTCCACAGCTATCAGGTCTGAATATCATGTTCAATAATTTTAGCGCCTGAACATCTTCCTCCATATCCTTTACTCACTCCCACACACTAAGTCCTGTCATGACATGGCTGCTTTCAGTAAAATCTAACCCATTTTCACAGACTCATTGTGCCCATTAGCAGGTTTTGTCAGGAGAAGTTAAATGTGTTGGACATGTTCTAAAGAATAAAGAGACATTGTTGAAACATGCAAGAATCTTAAGGAACTTGACAGGGTCAATACTGAGAGGTTGTTCCTCCTTTTGGAAGTGTCTAGAAACAGAGGGCACAACCTCATTAAATCAGGTGTGTTACTTGCTTAAGACAGAAATAAGATAAAATTATTTTCTCTCAGACGCAGCGAATCTGTGGATGTCTTTACCACAGAGGACTGTCAACACTGCGTAGCAAAGTATATTCAAGACTGAGATCAATAAAGGAATCAGGGTTATGGAGCAAAAGCAGGAAAGTGCAGCTGAGGATTATCAGATCAGTCAAGTTCTAATTGAACAGAGGAACGGACTCGATGGGTTGAATGGCCTACTTCTGCTCCTACATCCCACAGTCTGATGGAGCTCGCTCTCCGTCATAAGGGGTTTTATAAAAAGCATTCCTCCAGAAAGACTGACAAGTTGATTATTAAACACTCTCACAAACACAGACCCAAACACGTGTACCACCAGTTCACATTTCAAGCTCTAAAATATCTCATATTAATATATATGTTGCATTGTTACGTAGTTGGAATACCAGGAGAGTTTTACAACTTGGAAAAACTGAGTGATGTAAATTTGTGGTTGTACCTTCAGTGTTGCTGTTTGAAAAGTCCTAGTTGAGCTGTGATATTTGGCACATGTCCCACACATGGTATTAACCCATGCATCGCCTTCAAATCCTCCTACGTTATCACTTTTTGCACATCCTGCCCTTATTCTATAATAGCATCTTTCACAAACCCTATGCTACTCCACAATATGGAAGATGCAACATTGTGGTTATGTTACTGATCTAGTAATATCAGTGTGCCTATTCCAACTTAAGATTCATCAAGATAAATTGCTGCAAATAAGGCCCGGTCTCTCTATCAACAAACACTGTGACTGGTGAAAATGACAGAGAGATACAGGACCTACAAGAATATAAGCACAAAGTTGTAATTGATTGGAAACTTCAACATTATTAGGCTGAATGTCCTTATCCTGCTCCTATGTCTAATGAGCTTTTGTTCTAATGGCTCAAGGGATAAGCAGAAATTCTACAGGTGGCTGAAAGCTGTGGTAAAGCATTAAACCTGTGAAAACATAAAGAGCAAATGGTGAATGGAGGAAGTTGAGTAATTCATTGACATGCAGAAACCAATGATGTATGATGTTTCATCAGCGATCTTGAGATGATCTCTGATCCAAATATTCAATGGCACATACTACTGGCAGCTAAGCACTGAGGGAAACTCATGAAGGACAGGGAGGCAGAGTTGCCTTGAAAGAGAATTTTGAAGAACTCCTCAACCAAGACCCTGCCTTTGACTCAATGTATCCTTGACTCTGTGCATTAGTGCCCCATCTGGCTTGATCTCGATGCTCGTTCAGTTTGGAGCAAAGCTGAAAAAGCCACCAAGCCACTACAGCAGATGGAATCCCTGAAATATGATGTTGATACTCTCCTGGCAGAGCTACACTACCTCATATGGGAGGTAGAGCACATGCTGGGACACGATTGTTGCTGCCTCACAGCGCCAGGGACGCAGGATCAATTCCACCCTGGAGCAACTGTTTGTGCAGTTTACGCATTCCCTTTGTGACTGTGTGGGATTCCTCCCACATTCCAAAGATGTGCAGGTTAGGTGGATAGTCCATGGGAATTACAGGGATTGGGTTGGAGTGGGACGGTTTCTGGGTGAGATGCTCTTCAGAGTGTTGGTAGATTGAGGGGCTGAATGGCCTGTTTCTGCACTGTAGGAATTCTATGTTAATTAACTTTAAATTTAAAAGGAAGGTATTACTGCCAATGTGTAAGATAATATATAGCTCAGTATCTGAAACAAGTCAACCAGGTTCCTTAAGTTAGCTAACAACGAACCAATTGATTGGAAAAAATACTCAAGTTTTATGAAGTATTCTAAACCAACCCTCTTTTAGGGATTTCATTCAAATGTCAAGCGTTTACACAATATGTACTGGTAAACCAGGGATATCTTCACCAATACTGAGTTTCAAGCAGTTCAGTTACTGTTTTAACTGTGTCACAATCACAGTACTGTCTACAATAGGACTGATACTATAAAGAAGGACTGGAATTGAAGACACCGCAATAATTAAACACAATATTGTGATCTTACTGAGAAAGAGAGTAGGCTATTTTTGCAACCAGTTGTTCCCAGATAACATCCATTCAGCCCTGTCACAGACAGAGAGAAAATCGTTGACATAAAGATCAGCTTGGGAGCCAGGAATGTGTTGTTTTCCGCTGTAGAAGTAACATCAACATTGAGAACCTGACCAGAAAAGACTAGGAAGATCAAAGTGGGTGCTAGATACCAATTTTCCAGCAAAATATTCTCAGGAAATGTGTCTGTGATACTGTTTATGGGCCAAAGGACCTTATGGAATTAGGCCACAGATCTTCTATATCTCACTGAATGGTGGATTAGACTTGAGGATCTGAATGGCCTCTTCATTTAACAATGCAGGTGACTCATGTTCTCAATAGAAGTTGCTTTATTGCTTTTGCCCCTTATAAGTTTAGCATCAGAGAAACATTTAACCCCATAATTGCTGTTGAAGCTTGACAAACGATGTGTGCTCTCAAGATGCTGCTTGGCCTGCTGTCTTCATCCAGCTCCACACTTTGTTATCTCGGATTCTGCAGCATCTGCAGTTCCCATTATCTCTGATCACAATGAAAGTTAACAATAGGTTTAAAATCCAACTTCCATTCTTTTCTGTAACTTACACACAGCCTCCTAAAAGCCTGGAACAAAAGAACATTACAATCTGCAGAATGTTATATTAAATACACTTTGGCGGCATAACAGTTAAATTGATCACAAATTTTATCCAAATATTGTTGAACATCTTAAATCATTTTCCACATAAGCACTGAGGGTTCTTCCTAGATCAGTTATGGCTGGCTGAGACCTCTTTTTCTGGAAACCGTGATGCAGGTACAAACTTCTCCTTTAAGAATCCTCCACTTTAAGGTGATAAGCATTTCAAGTGGATTTTCTATGCAAATTTTGATGAGGGAATGAGAGAGAGAGAGAGAGGAGAGAATGCGCAGTAGCTGTTGCCCAGAGCCAAGATCCCACTAATTGTCCAAAACCAATTTTTCCTTTGCACCTACAAATTGGGTCATGCAAATTATTTGCACATAGTCACAGACTTGGTGTCTCCATTCAAGCAGTTTGCTCTTTGTAAATTAACATTGTTGTTGCTTTAGCCGGTGTCCTTTGTTTTAAAAAATATTATTTCCATGAAGTTCTTGCTGTCTATATGAGTACATTCCATTATGTAAATTAATGCATTTCGTAAAAGTGACCCATGGGCTAAGAATGAATGTGCATGCTTATCTAGCTCCTTACTTGTACGTAGCCCCCATTAATTTTTGAGTGGCTTAGCTTAAAAGCCAACAGCAAAGATGTTGTCTTGGACAACATAAAATAAGTTTATTACCAAATATTGCTGTGAATTGATAAAGTTAGTGATGAAATGCATGCAAAAATTAAATGCAGATAATGATAAAAATATTTGCAAAGATTGGAATACAGTTTTAGTTCTTTACCATTCAGCAAAGGCCAGTAGGTTGTGTTTTGAAGTGTTGGTTATCTGCAATGAACGATTGAGCTTGAAGAACTCTGTTTAGTATTGTGAGAGATTAGAAATGTTGTTTCTGCAGCTAAGGATGAATGGTGAGGTCTTGCAAAAGAAGAACATTATAGTCACAAGATTTTGTAGCAGAAGTTTATCATTAGCCAGAGATTAGGTTCTGCAAAGGCGGCAGTTAGCACGACCAGAAATATTGTTTCTGCAGACAAGGACGTGGTAGAGATAAGGGTGTTGTAGCAGAGGCTTATTTCTGCAAACCTGACAATTCACACGTACAGCATGTCTAGCGCTCTTTAGGATAGCAAATAAGGATTGCAGTAAACAAGGGAATGGGGCCTTCGGCCGGCAGAAAAGGAACAATAAACAAGGGCTGTCCGACAGGACGGGGAATGATAGGATAAGAGAAGACCAATGGGAGCAGGGAGGCGTGATTCCGCAACTTGTAAACTGTATAAGAATGTTTAACATGCTTTGTAGTGTGTGCCTGCCTAGCAGACACCCTTTCTTGAAAGATCGTACAGAATAAAATTGTCTTGTTTCCAAGGCTTTGTCTCAGGCTGAATTTGTGAGCAGGTACTGTTTCTCACAGTGGCTTCAGTAGCTTTTCAAGTCAGTCAGCCAATGTAGGTGGACTGAGTAGGTCAAGGAACTTTGGGGAGTTCCTTTTCTTTACTGGTTGTGCCAGTGTGAAAGTGAAGACTGCCGGTATTCCTCTCCAGCAGAGTATTGTTATCTCTCACTGAGCTGGACATCAGGCTGTTCCTGCAAATGTCATAAATGCTAAAGATTTTATCGAAGTATCCAAATCTAGTCAATTCACCTGCCCTGTTAGACACAGGTTAACAGAAGCACCAACTGACTTTCTGTGCTGAACAAGAATGTGTTTTTTGCAGATAAATAGTTTCTCACTAACAGGCAAACAAGCACAAAGCATCGATGTACAACTCTATCAGTTGAAATCACATCCCCTTATGACCAACCCCCACATACACAGTCAGACAGACAGACACGCATGCGTACACACACACACACACACACACACACACACACACACAAACACACACACAGGTGTTGTAGTGAAGGGGCTGGGAAGTTCAATGCCTTTGCTTAAGTAATCTTTTTGCTCATCAGGACTTGCTGCTTCTCTTTGTCTCTTTCCATTTCCAGCTGTTTTTCACTTCCTTGCAGGAGGCACAGAGTGACTGATTCACAGATTGTAAGTTCCTTGACTTATTGGTTAAAAGCAATAGCTTTCAGCAACTAATGAGGGAAAATAAGCCACCTTTCTTCAGGCTTGAGGCATTTATTTAATGCACAGTCAAGAACGCTGCTTCCCCTTCTGGAGATCTAAAGGTTTGTGGCAGTATCATTGACATGCGCAGGCTGTTCAGCTGCTCCAGAGCCTATCATATGATTGTTGTCAACTGTTCACCCTTCTAAAGACCAATCAGCTAATTGTTGCTGGCTGGATCTCCCTTCAAACACACCCCTAGCCCAAGATAACAAAGCGTGGAGTTGGATGAACACAGCAGGCCAAGCAGCATCATAGGAGCAGGAAAGCTGATGTTTCAGGCCTGGACCCTTCTTTAGAGACAGGGAGGGCAAGGGGGTTCAGAAATAAATAGAGAGGGGGTGGTGGATAGAAGATGGATAGAGGAGGAGATAGGTGGGGAGGAGACAGACTGGTCAAAGAGGCAGGGATGGAGCCAGTAAAGGTGAGCGTAGGTGGGGAGGTAGGGGGGAGATAGGTCAGTCCAGGGAGGACAGACAGGTCAAGGGGGCAGGATGAGGTGAGTAGGTAGGAGATGGGAGTGGAGCTTGAGGTGGGAGGAGGGGATAGGTGGGAGGAAGGACAGGTTAGGGAGGTGGAGATGAGCTGGGCTGGTTTTGGGATGCAGTGGGGGAGGGGGAGATTTTGAAGCTTGTGAAGTCCACATTGATACCATTCGGCTGCAGGGTTCCCAAGTGGAATATGAGTTGCTGTTCCTGCAACTTTCAGGTGGCATCATTATGGCACTGCAGGAGGCCCAGGATGGACATGTCGTCTGTGGAATGGGAAGGGGAGTTAAAATGTTTCGCGACTGGGAGGTGCAGTCGTTTATTGCGAACCGAGCGGAGGTGTTCTGCAAAGCGGTCCCGAAGCCTCCGCTTGGTTTCCCCAATGTAGAGGAGGCCACAACGGGGACAGCAGATGCAGTATACCACATTGGCGATGTGCAGGTGAACATCTGCTTGATGTGGAAAGTCATCTTGGGGCCTGGGATGGGGGTGAGGCAGGAGGTGTAGGGGCAGGTGTAGCACTTCCTGCAGTTGCAGGGGAAGGTGCCGGGTGTGGTGGGGTTGGAGGGGAGTGTGGAGCAGACAAGGGAGCCATGGAGAGAGTGGTTTCTCCGTAAGGCAGATAAGAGTGGGGATGGAAAAATGTCTTTGGCGGTGGGGTCGGATTGTAGATGGTGGAAGTGTCGGAGGATGATGCGTTGTATCCGGAGGTTGGTGGGGCAGTACGTGAAGACGAGGGGGATTTCATTTTGGTTTTTATTGCGGGGAGGGGGTGTGAGGATGAGTTGCAGGAAATGTGGGAGACACAGTTGAGAGCATTCTTGACCATTGACGGGGGGGATGTTGTAGTCCTTGAAAAATGAGGACATCTGTGAAGTACAGGAATGGAATGCCTCATCCTGGGAGCAAATGCGGCGGTTCCCCTTCTTTTTTCAGTGTGTCTCTTATATTGTTCAGATTTCTGAAGAAGGGTCTAGACCCGAAACGCCAGCCTTCCTGCTCCTCTGATGCTGCTTGGCCTGTTGTGTTCATCCAGTTCTACACCTTGTTATCTCAGATTCTCCAGCATCGGCAGTTCCTACTATCTCTGTAACAATTTATACCCCTAGTCCAGTTTCTTGGCAATTAAACTTCTTTTACTGGTTTAACAAACAGCAGTGTAAATAGCACTTAGAAAAAACATTTGGCAGCTTTTTTTCTTGATGTGCAGCAATCCCTTAAAAAATAGCCCTTTTCCCATTTCAGTCCACAATCAAAAACACAGGAAAATAAGAAGCTATGCTGTTTATAATGGGGTTGATTTCTTAAAACCTTCCCTCTATGATGCCTGGTACACAGAGAAAACCTAGTGCTTGTACGTTATTCACAATTACTTATCTGAAAGCTGTGGCCTGGAGCGGTCTTCTCAAATTCTTCTGAAGTCTTTGCACAAATAGTTTTCAGTGTGTTTCTTATATTGTCCAAAAACTCAATATACAACTCCAGAGGGACATTCTTTTCAAACAAACAGGCAGAGAACTCATGCTGGAGTTCATTTGAAGCCATTTGATGATCTGACCATTTTCGGCTGCTTCATCAATGACCTTCCCTCGATCCCTCCTTCACTGATGATTGCAGAATATTAAGCACTATTTGCACTCCTCAGAAACTGAAACACTCCAAGTTCAAATGCAACAAGATTTGGACAATATCCAGGCATGGGATGACAAGCGACAAGTAACACTTGTGCCACACATATGCCAAGCCATGACCATCTCCAAAAGAAACAATCTAACTCCTGTCCCTTGACATTCAATAGTGTTACCATCACTGAATTCCCCACTATCAACATCCCTGGGGATTTCCATGATTAGAAACTGAACTGACTAGCCATGTAAATGCTGTGGCTTCAAAAGCAGCTCAGAAGTAAAGAATCCTGTGGGGACTAACTCACTTTCTCACTCCACGAAGCCTGTCCATCGTCTACAAAGCACCAGCTAGGAGTGTGATAAAATACTCCCCACTTGTGTGGATAAGTGCAGCCCCAACAACACTCAAGAAACCTGACACTATCCAGGACAAAGCAGCCGTTTGACTGGCTTCACACCTACAAACATTCACTCCCTCCACAACCGACACTCAGTAGCAGCAGTGTGTACCGTCTACAAGATGCATTGCAGAAATTCACCAAGGCTCCTTAGACAGCACCTTCCAAACCCACGACCACTACCATCTAGAAGAATCAGGAAGGGCTATAGATAAGAGGCAACAAGGTGTAGAGCTGGATGAACACAGCAGACCAAGCACCATCAGAGCAGGAGCAAAGCTAATGTTTTGGGCCTAGACCCATCTTCAGAGCTGTAGATATGTGGGAGCACTACCACTTAATTCTCTTTAGAATTATTAGCCATCCTGACTTCCAAATATATCAATGCTCTTCAGTGTGGCCGAATCAAACTTCTTGCACCCCCGCTCTAAGGGAATTGTGGGTGCACCAATACAAATGAACTGCAGCAGGTCAAGGAGGCAGCTCACCACTACCTACTTAGGGGTAACCAGGGGTGAACAACAAATGTTGACCCAGCCAGCAACTCCCACATTGCACTAAATAATAAAAAAAACTCAGATTTCTGGCCATGATTGCAAAAACTCTGATCTTATCACACCCTTCACACCAGCAGTTTCCAATCTGTTGTCCAAAGCTCATTGAATTTCAAATGTCTTTCAGATTTCCTTTGAGATCCTTCTTGAGATAAGCAGTCTGGTTTCTTCATTTGGCTTTTCGCAGTTGAATCCACAAGAGAGTTCAGGTGATTTTTGGCAGCCACTTTTTAAGGCTCTTTGTGCCGACTCAAAGAAAAGTTAGCTTTTCGCAAGACCTATAATATAATTACCTATTCATGACACTGTGATTATGACTATTTTTTAATATCGGAGACAAATCCAACTATGTCTAGGCCCGAAACGTCAGCTTCTGTGCTCCTGAGATGCTGCTTGGCCTGCTGTGTTCATCCAGCTTCACACTTTGTTATCTCGGATTCTCCAGCATCTGCAGTTCCCGTTATCTCGGATACAGTTGTGGTAACTACATACCTGTCTGCCACAAGGAAAACCATTGCAGGGATCCTCCTCAATTGCCTCTTCCTGGTAACTTCTTTCAGAGTCTCAGTGCAAGTTTTGCCGTTTGAGATGTACCACAATCTTGAAGTTCACTATTCTGTAAATTCAAGAGATATGCAAGGGGCGGCACCAATCAGGCAAAATGCATTTTTTTTTCTAGCGATTGTATTGAGATTTTCTTGGGCTACCTCTTGGTTTTCAGCCACCTCCATTTCATTCTTGATAACAAAGTGTGAAGCTGGATGAACACAGCAGGCCAAGCAGCATCTTAGGAGCACAAAAGCTGATGTTTCGGGCCTAGACCCTTCATCAGAGCTCTTGGCCTGCTGTGTTCATCCAGCTCCACACTTTGTTATCTTGGATTCTCCGGCATCTGCAGTTCCCATTATCTCCGTTTCATTCTTATTAATTTATCTATCATGTGATGCAGTCATATAACAATACAGTCCGTATATGTGTTGGGATATGTGCACTCACAAAAACAGAACTGGAATAATTTATTAATGCCATCAATAATTCTTAACCCTTCATAAATTAAAATCAAAGCGCACAAGAAAACATTCATTTCTTCAATCTCGCTGTATTTAAATTGGCACAAGACAATAGGCATAGGTTTGCAGCAAACATTCATTTCAAAATACGTATTTCTGCACACAAAGAGCCATCAATATAAATATGCCTTTGTGAGGCTGATGAGATCTCAGTTAATACTTTTCCATCACATGTACTTAAAATTGGAAGATTTTAACTAGATAGTTATTATACTTTTGACCACATCTGAGGTTTCAACTCAGATATAATTTTTTTCTCGGTGTGTAGGGTGGCACAGTGGTTACCACAGCTCCCTCATGGCACTAGGGACCTGGGTTCAAATCTAGCCTCAGGCCCTTGTATGGAGTTTGCATATTCTCCCCATGTCTGTATGAGTTTTCCCAGGGTGCTCTGGTTTCCTCCCACAGTCCAAAGATGTGCAGGATAGGTGGATTAGCCATGCTAAATTGCCCATAGTGCCTGGGGACATGCAGTCTAGGTGGATTAGCCATGGGAAGGATAGGGTATGGGGTAGGCCTGGCGGAATGCTCTTCAGAGAGCCAGTGTAGGGTCAATGGGCCAAATGACCTGCTTCCACACTGTAGGTCTTCTCTGGTTCTAATGAAAGCAGCTTCTACAAACCTCCAGAGACTTTTCTGAGTCTCTTACGGACTGGAATTCTTTTCTCAAAGCTGTCAACAAGTCAATAACTAGAAAATAACTAAAAATAACCACACCAAAAACACCTTCCTTGACTGAAATCTGTGCAAACTACAGACAGAGCCAGTTCAGTCTTTGTTCTGTCTTTCTTGTTCAACATTCTCTGTGGTTGGCTGGCCATCGCCAGTCCTCCTTTGATTGACCATTTCAACATCCAACCAGCTGCTAGTTCCTGAGTTGAGTAGCCGCTCAGTGCCAAAACATCAACAGTGTTCTTGATTTATCTTTCCAGGCCAGTTCCCAATAGCAAACATCAGTCATAGAGTCATACAGCTCCTTTGGTCCAACAAGTCCATGCCAAACATGAACCCAAGATAAACTTGTCCCAGATGTCTACTCCTGGCCTATATCCCTCCAGCCCTTTCCTATTCATGTATCCATCCAAATGTCTTTTAAACATTGTAATTGTACCTGCATCCACCACTTCGTCAGGAAACCCATTCCACTTGCGAACCTACCTTTGTGTAAAAAATTTACCTCTTATGTCTTGTTTAAATCTCTCCTCTCCAACCTTAAAAATGATCCCCCTAGTCTTGAAATCCCCAATTCTAAGAAAAAGACAACTGCCACTAACTCTATTGATATCCCTCATTATTTTATAAATGTCTATCATGTCGCCTCTCAATCTTCCACACTCCAGGAAAAAAATGTCCCAACCTATCCAGCCTTTCTTTTTACCTCAAACCTTCCACTACTGGCACCATCCTGGTAAATCTCTTCTGAACTCTTTCCAGCTTAATAATATCCTTCCTATAACTGGGCGACCAGAACTGGACACAGTATTCCGGAAGAGGCCTCAGCAACGCCCTGTACAATCTCAACATGTCTTTTGTTCTAACCTCATCTTTAAAACCAGCGCAGTTCAAACTTTAATTCTCGACCGCATCTCACAATTCCCAACCAAAATGAAAGAAAAGTTATAGACGCAACACTGGAGAGATTAATGGAACTGAAAGGTGAATAATTCAGAGGTGGTGCTAATCTTATCCGATGATGCTAAGGAGGGTGATCATGGAAGAAGTAGATGTTTTGGTTGTCATTTTCCAAAATTCTGTGTCACTGAATCTACCATAAGAAAGCAAAGATAGATTTTTTGAGGCTAAAGTTGTCCACGGGAATGAGAAGAGTGGGAGTATGGCGTTGAGTTAAAGGATCAGTTATGATCATGTTGAATAGCAGAATGGACTTGATGGGCCAAAGGGCCTATTCGTCCTCCTAGTTTCTCAGTTTCTAACCTTACTGCCCATGGGCTGTCCTTTGTCTCAGCTTCATGGAGCCAGTTAACAGTCGATTGTGGCAACACAGAGTCAGCTTCTCTGACTCCCACTCCCCTGACCAACAAACTGACTGGGATCTGTTTAGATTAGATTAGATTAGATCAGTTATGATCATGTTGAATAGCAGAATGGACTTGATGGGCCAAAGGGCCTATTCGTCCTCCTAGTTTCTCAGTTTCTAACCTTACTGCCCATGGGCTGTCCTTTGTCTCAGCTTCATGGAGCCAGTTAACAGTCGATTGTGGCAACACAGAGTCAGCTTCTCTGACTCCCACTCCCCTGACCAACAAACTGACTGGGATCTGTTTAGATTAGATTAGATTCCCTACAGTGTGGAAACAGGCCCTTTGGCCCAACAAGTCCACACTGCCGCTTGGAGCATCCCACCCAGACCCATCCCCCTATTATGCACACAGCTCTGAACACTACAGGCAATTTAGCATGGCCAATCCACTCTAGCCTGCACATCTTTGGACTGTGGGAGGAAACCGGAGCATCCGGAGGAAACCCACGCAGACACGGGGAGAATGTGCAAACTCCACACAGACAGTTACCCGAGGCTGGAATCGAACCCGGGTCCCCGGTGCTGTGAGGCTGCAGTGCTAACCACTGAGCCACCGTGCCACCCTTGTTGTTCTGTAACCCTTGAATTGTTCTTGGTGACCTCTTAAAACCCCGTGAGAGGGCTTTGTCCCAACTCCTTGGCGAAAACAAACGCAGCACACCTCGGAATGTCTTGTGCATCCTACCATATCCAGATAAGGTCACCACAGCAGCTGCCAATTTCACAGATGTGCAGGTTTAGTCATACAAGCTGCTGTACATGAGTGCTTACAGGAGGCAAGCTTCCCCAAAAGAAAGGACAGTGTACCACAAATGGGATGGATATTGTTAACAGCTTAGAGTTCTACATGTAGGGAATTGTAAGAGTGCCAGGCCAAGACCAGGTATGTTCCTTGTTCGGACGCTTAGAAGATGTGGAGGCTAGTAAGCGAACAGTAAGGTCCACTCAAACAAGTGACGAACATGGACAACAAATTGGAGTTACGGTAGGTTTGAAGGTGAAACAAAACGTAAGCAGAAGGGAAATGTTTGTGGCATTACTAAAAGCAGGGATAGAGAGGAGTAAGATAGACGGAATACCTATGGGCTCCATGTGCTATCTGGAGAGAACACAATGCTTTTTGAAGCCTATGGAAGTCAGAGAGATCAAATCAGAAATGAAGGGAGGAAAGGAAAACCAACAGGAGACAGAGTGCCCACTCCACTTCAAAACAGCAAGTAAAAACATGACAGTGCATAAGGGAAGCTAAAACTGTTCTCAATCAGAATTCATTCATTAAAGATGTGTCTGCCTTTCCTACTGACAGCCAATGTCCCACTGCAAATAGGTAGATTCCACAAAGTAAAATGCATCCACCTTTTCTGAAAGATGCCGTGATTTCCAGTCCCCCACGTGATCAGTCAATTAGCACATCTCTGTGACCTTTGCAATCAATCCAATTTTACCTTTATTTTCAGATTCTGTTAAAAGTCATGTTACTGCTTTGAAACAAGGTGATTGCATCTCACATAATTCATGTGCCTTAAACCTGCCTACAATATCTACTGTATCCTGTCCTGTTACTGAAACAGTGTTTGCGACACAGTCAGAACCTTCACCTTCCTTTCACACGGATTGCTTCAATATCAAACCCAATACCACAATGTTTGGGGCTATAATTAACCCTCCGCTCTTCTTCTCCCGCAGGCCCGACCAGTCCCCCTCCACTGACGCCCTCATCTGCCAAACCGAACTCATCCTTACCCTTAACAACCTCTCCTTTAACTGCTCCCACTTCCCACAGACTAGGCGGGGGGTGACCCTGGGCCCCTGCATAGGCCCAAGCTATGCCTGCCTCTTTGTAGGATACGTAGAATAATCCCTCTTCCACAGCTACACTGGCCCTATCTCCCACCTCTTCCTTCATTATATCGATGACTGTATCGGCACTGCCTTGTGCTCCCACGAGGAGCTTGAACAGTTCATCAACTTTACTAATGTCTTCCACCTCAACCTCAAATTCACCTGGACCATCTCTGATACCTCCCTCCCCTTCCTGGACCTCTCTGTCTCCTTCTCTGGTGACCACCTTGAAACTGACATCTATTTCAGGCCAAAAAAACCCAAAAGAACTGCAGATGCTGTAGATCAGGAACAAAAGCAAAGTTGCTGGAAAGGCTCAGCAGGTCTGGCAGCATCTGTGAAGGAGGAAGCAGAGTTAATGTTTCAGGTCCGGTGACCCTTCCCCTGAACATACGACACAAAACGTTAACTCTGTTTTCTCCTTCACAGTTGCTGCCAGACCTGCTGATCTATTTCAAGCCCACCAACTCCCACAGCTACCTAGAATACACCTCCTGTCGTGAACCTTCCTACAAGAGTGCAATTCCCTACTCCCAATTCCTCAGCCTCTGCTGCATCTGCTCCCGAGATAGGGCATTCCTCTCCTGAAGATCCCAGACGTTCACTTATTCCAAGGACCGCAACTTCTCACCTTCATTGGTTGAAAATGCTCTCAACAGCGTCTCTTACATCTCCCACACCTCTGCTCTCACAGCCCCTCCCCGCAACAAAAACAAAGACAGAATCCCCCTTGTCCTCACATATCACCCCATTAACCTCCGGATTCAACGTATCATTCTCTGCCACTTCCGCCACCTGCAATCTGACCCCACTACCAAAGAGATGTTTCCCTCCCCACCTTTATCTGCCTTTCATAGGGACCGCTCACTCCGCGCCTCCCTCATCCGCTCCACATTCCTCACTAGCCCCATCACTGCTGGCACCTTTCCCTGCAACCGCAGGAGGTGCTACACCTGCCCCTACACCTTCTACCTCACCTCCTCCCAGGCCCCCAAAAAACCTCCCACATCAGACAGATATCCACCTGCACATGTGTCAACTTGGTCTACTGCATCTGTTGCTCCTGATTTGGCCTCCTCTACATTGGTGCGACCAAGTGGAGGCTCGGAGACTGTTTTGGAGAGGACCTACGCTTGGTTTGTGACAAACGATAACGCCTTCCAGTTGCAAACCATTTCAACACCCCTTCCCACCCCCTGGGCGACATGTCCCTCCTGGGCTTCCTCCACTGTCACAATGACATCACCTGGAAACTGGAGGATCAGCACCTCATATTCCGCCTCGAGAACCTACGACCCAATGGTCTCAATGTGGATTTTACCAGTTTCAAAACCTTCCCAGCCCCGTCCTCATCCCGTGTCCAATCCTCTCTCACATCCCCACCTCCTTTACCTGACCCATCCTGTCTGTCTTCTCTCCCACCTATCTGCCCTCCCCACCTCACTGACCAATCCCCACCATTGCCTACCTGCACTCACCTGTCACCATCCCACCTACCTTCCCCAGCCGCACCCCTCCTCTCCCTATTTATTTCGGAGCTCCCACCCCCCGTCCCCATTTTCTCAAGAAGGGCCCCGACTGGAAATGTCAGCTTTCCTGCTCCTCTGATGCTGCCTGGCCTGCTGTGTTCCCACAGCTCCACACTGTGTTACCAAACTGTTTCGGGCAGTCAAGAGATTGAAACACATTGTTCAGAAACCAGTGCAGAAAGATGAGTTTTTACACAGTTCTCTAACGGAAGCTACCAAATCAGGGCAAAACAAAGAAATGCTTCGAAAGATTTCTGATGCAATGATAAACTGTAACCTTAAAAAGCAAGATTCATTTTTGCACCAAACCATGAACACTTCGTACTTTAGGCATCAATTGGAGCAAACTATGGAATTAGGAAGCTGAAACTGACAACGTCTGCAGTATCTGAAGAGCTATAGGATAAAAGGGAATGTTCTCAAACAGAACAACCAGCCACTACATCTTGTGTTCCTCCTCCTCCTGCTCCTGCTCCAGATTTTCCAAAAGCTGAGAAGTTCACTGCCAACTCTGTTGCGAATGTAGAAGAAACACAAACTGCATTATTAGAAGCGGCTCAATCTGGCACCGAAACACCTCGCTTAAGAAAGTTTCCCATTCCGAGAAGCACATTGCAAATTAATGTGGGGGCCTGTGTTCTGCACAAAAATCAAGCTGCTCAAGCCCATACATTTCTTAATGAGCAATGTTGGCAATAAGTGCAAAATGACCTTAAGATGTCATTCAGAATACTTCCAAGAATACAGAAGTGTTAACTTTTTCGCAAGAGATAGTAGGAATTGCCGATGCTGGAGAATCTGAGATAACAAGGTGTAGAGCTGGGTGAACACAGCGGGCCAAGCAGCATCAGAAGAGCAGGAAAGCTGATGTTTCAGGTTGAGACCCTTCTTCAGAACTTTTTCGTAGTCTGGTTTGAATGCACCTTTATTTGTTGGTTGCCAAATGCCATCTTGTACAAGATAATAAAATGTGAGGCTGGATGAACACAGCAGGCCAAGCAGCATCTCAGGAGCACAAAAGCTGACGTTTTGGGCCTAGACCCTTCATCAGAGAGGGGGATGGGGAGAGGGAACTGGAATAAATAGGGAGAGAGGGGGAGGCGGGCTGAAGATGGAGAGTAAAGAAGATAGGTGGAGAGAGTATAGGTGGGAGGTAGGGAGGGGATAGGTCAGTCCAGGGAAGACGGACAGGTCAAGGAGGTGGGATGAGGTTAGTAGGTAGCTGGGGGTGCGGCTTGGGGTGGGAGGAAGGGATGGGTGAGAGGAAGAACCGGTTAGGGAGGCAGAGACAGGTTGGACTGGTTTTGGGATGCAGTGGGTGTTGGGGAAGAGCTGGGCTGGTTGTGTGGTGCAGTGGGGGGAGGGGAGATTTTGAAACTGGTGAAGTCCACATTGATACCATATGGCTGCAGGGTTCCCAGGCGGAATATGAGTTGCTGTTGCAGGGTTCCCAGGCGGAACCCTGCAGCCATATGGTATCAATGTGGACTTCACCAGTTTCAAAATCTCCCCTTCCCCTACTGCATCCCTAAACCAGTCCAGTTCGTCCCCTCCCCCCACTGCACCACACAACCAGCCCAGCTCTTCCCCCCCACCCACTGCATCCCAAAACCAGTCCAACCTGTCTCTGCCTCCCTAACCGGTTCTTCCTCCCACCCCAAGCCGCACCCCCATCTACCTACTAACCTCATCCCACCTCCTTGACCTGTCCGTCTTCCCTGGACTGACCTATCCCCTCCCTACCTCCCCACCTATACTCTCTCCACCTATCTTCTTTACTCTCCATCTTCGGTCCGCCTCCCCCTCTCTCCCAATTTATTCCAGAACCCTCTCCCCATCCCCCTCTCTGATGAAGGGTCTAGGCCCGAAACGTCAGCTTTTGTGCTCCTGAGATGCTGCTGGGCCTGCTGTGTTCATCCAGCCTCACATTTTATTATCTTGGAATTCTCCAGCATCTGCAGTTCCCATTATCTCTGATGCCATCTTGTACAATTTGTGTCTTCCGATTCCCTAGAGCTTGAGATCTGGGGATACTTTGAAGGTTTAATTTGCATTTTAGGACTGTCTGCTGATTTGAAAGCATGTTGCATGCCTGTGTCTCTATGTGACATGTATGGTTAATGTAATGCCCTTTCAAGAAACCATCAGTGTTGTGTAAAGCAAAAATCTGCGACAAATTGTTGATCTAGAATTTGTATCTTAAAAGCATGGTAAAAATTCATTTCTTGAAATTAGCCATAGGTGATTAAAATTAATTGGGAAAAAATAAAACCAAAAGAACCTTGGGTAGATTTTAATGCCAGAAATTACCATATTTGGAGTTTCATTTTCTGGCCACAGTGAACTTCCAAACATTGTTTTGACACATGAGTAAATATTTAATTCCAGATGATAAGATTGATTCATTATTAATATTCAAGTGATTGGGATATTGGAATGTTGAAAGTGGAAGTCTCTATGGGAGGAGTTTAGGAAAGGCAAACTCAACAAAGGATTGGCTTTACCTACCTTCAAGGAGGTGGAGAGATGGATGACATAATCCTGGTGCAGGAGGTTATGCCCAACCCCCTTTTTGAATCCATAGAGGATTAATACTTATTAGTCCATTCTGCTGGATGTGGAATGGTGGAGCTTGTTTGTTTTTTAAGAAATTGGAGACTCTGAAGGCTGAACCTACTTGCAGAATTTCAACGTCGCAATACAGCGATGGATGAGGCACCCTCAACCCATCAAGCCACTCATCAATAACACCTTTCAGCCTTGGGGAAGTACTGTGGAAATATTAATTATGGTGAGTGCCAGGAATCTCAAAACCACTGATAAACGTTGTCACAAAAACTTTGTTAAGACTCATATGCCCTCGTATTCTAAAACATTTCAATGGAATGGTTACCTGAAAATTTAAAGGGATTCTGAGAAATGATGAAGTGCATATACTTGGTCTCAATGGTTTCACTGCATGAAAATAGTTGGTAACTTCAAAGAAGTAAACAGAATATTGAATTTGGACAAATTTTCATAGAGATATGTCAAATATCTAGAATGAGTCGTCTAGTAACATTAAAAAAAATTGTAGGTTGTCTTAACGAAGAAGCAAACAATGTATGCTGTGCCTGAATCAAACAGAAATATTTGACTTCTGTTTTAAAATATTACAAGATTATGTTCCATGGACTACAAATCTCTATAGGACTCTAGAGTTAAACTCTCCCTCTCACACAGTCTCTCCCTCTCTCACACACACTCTCTCTCTGTCACACACACTCTCTCTCTCTCACTTACTCTCTCGCTCACACACGCTCTCTCCCTCTCTCTCACACACACTCTCTCTCTGTCACACCCACTCTCTCTCTCTCTCACGTACTCTCTCTCTCACACACACTCTCTCTCTGCCACACACACTCTCTCTCTCACTTACTCTCTCTCTCACACACACTCTCTCCCTCGCTCACACACACTCTCTCTCTGTCACACACACTCTCTCTCTGTCACACATACTCTCTCTCTCTCACTTATTCTCTCTCACACACACACTCTCTCTCTGTCACACACACTCTCTCTCTCATTTACTCTCTCTCTCACACACACTCTCTCTCTGTCACACACACTCTCTCTCTCTCACTTACTCTCTCTCACACACACACTCTCTCATAATAGTTATGTTGCAAAATTATAAGACCACAAGACATAGGAGCATAAATTAGGCCATTCAGCCCATTGAGTCTGCTCTGCCATTCAATCATGGTTTCTCAGTCTATTGTCCCAGTTTCTACCTGTAACCCTTGATCCCCTTAACGATCAATTAACAATCTAATTGGAAGAGACAAAGTAGTTAAAGGTGGAGACTGGTGATAGAAGAAAATAAAATTAGAATAGTAGGTTGAAGCGTTAATTCAGGTTAAAATGTTACAGCCATGGAAAGGAGGTTTAGCTATGAGCACAAAACTGATAGTTTTCCCTTGGTGATGTTTGAGGCCTTGTCTTTCCTCTTAAGAGAATTGATTTGGTGATCAAGCCACTACCTGAGACATTGGGACTAGACATGGAAGAGATGAGTAAAACCGCATTGACCATTTGATAAGATCATGTGGGTGTCAAGAATGCGTAACATGGTCTTGTGTTACCGATGTAAGTGTGCAAAAGTGAGTATTACCTCAGAGGTAATAAATATGAGATGGTAAAGAACATGCACTCAAAACAATGGGTCTCAGACATGTGCAACTACTTGATGAAAGGATGAGTGTGACTTGGAAGAGCGCAAATAGATAGTTTATATGATAAGGCACTGACACAAAAACCATAGAGAAACTGACTTTAAAACAATGAAAGTAGCGTTAGTGAAAGGGGTGCAAAAAGAATTAAAATCAAAATAAAAAGTGTGATCGGTTATTATGTGAAAATGTTACAGAATTGAAAGAATATGGAATCTGGGAGGAGGAATGGTGGACTGAGTTAACGGGCGCAGCAGATGACATACGGATATCCCGCCTTGATCATTTGTTTGACTAAACCAGTCAGTGAAATTGTAATGTGTTAGGGCAGTTAGTGGATGTGAAAAACACTGAGCTAAGACCCACGTGGTGTAGGAATCTGTGCATAGGGAACTGGGGAAACATAAATTAAGGAATGTGGAAAGTACTGAATTTTAGAGCAAATTATTTAAATAAATTAACTGAGAAAGAATGTCACCTCAATCAGATGGCATGGCTTGCTAGTTCTATCATGGCCTTCTGGTATAAGGGTTGGTCCCCAAAGACCACTGCAATCATTAATTTGATGATGCAACCTATTGTTGTATTTTCGTATTGATACTAGTTATTTTCATTTTAGTTTTAATCTTCTAGTGCCGGTTACATACTCTTATTATACATACTTTCACGGCTGTTGCTGATTTGCGTCAGCATTTGCAATTGTAACACGTGCTGTCAAATATCATCGGGGTGGAATGTACAAAATGGGCGGAAGGGCTAAAAGTTAATGATGATATTTGACGGCTGCGTGAGAAGATAGATTGTATAGGATGGGCTGAATGGCTAAAATTGTTGATGATACTTGACAAGCTGCATGACCTTGGATGGGGTTTGTTGACATTCCTTTACAAGCCAAAGACAGCACCTGCAACTTGTTTTTCTGTAGATGTGTTTTATTTTCTGTATTTGCTTTCTTTGTGCTGGCTGTTTGCTACATTGTATAAGAGAGAGGGAGTTTAGTTCCAATTCACTGGACTTCACTTTGCCTAAGAATTATGCGCGGTGCCGGAACAAACTGAAGCCTCCAGGCTAGCCATTGGTTGAGGGGACCCCGACGGGCAGGAGGGCGTGACACTTGTTGCTTTTTCTGGAAAGGCTTGAGACTTTTTTTTTCCCTTTTCTCTTCCATTTATTATTACCACTTTAGCAATTTATTATTACTCAATAAATATCTATATTTAAGAAAATTTCTGTGGTTGAGCCTTCTCTTAATAAGGTTTGCCCAAATCTGAAAGGAACATAGAACATAGAACATTACAGCACAGTACAGGCCCTTCGGCCCTCAATGTTGTGCCAACCTGTCATACCGATCTGAAGACCATCTAACCTACGCTATTCCATGTACGTCCATATGCTCATCCAATGACGACTTAAATGTACCTAAAGTTGGCAAATCTACTACCATTGCAGGCAAAGCATTCCATTCCCTTACTACTCTCTGAGTAAAGAAACTACCTCTGACATCTGTCCTATATCTTTCACCCCTCAATTTAAAGCTATGCCTCCTCGTGCTCGCCATCACCATCCTAGGAAAAAGGCTCTCCCTATCCACCCTATCTAACCCTCTGATTATTTTATACGTCTCAATTAAGTCACCTCTCAACCTTCTTCTCTCTCACGAAAACAGCCTCAAGTCCCTCAGCCTTTCCTCATAAGACCTTCCCTCCATACCAGGCAACATCCTAGTAAATCTCCTCTGCACCCTTTCAGAAGCTTCCACATCCTTCTTATAATGCGGTGACCAGAACTGTACACAATACTCCAAGTGCGGCCGCACCAGAGTTTTGTACAGCTGCAGCATAACCCCATGGTTCCGGAACTCGATCTCTCTATTAATAAAAGCTAAAACACTGTATGCCTTCTTAACTGCCCTGTCAACCTGGGTGGCAACTTTCAAGGATCTGTGTACATGGACACCGAGATCTCTCTGCTCATCTACACTACCAAGAATCTTACCATTAGCCCAGTACTTTGCCTTCCGGTTACTCCTACAAACATGCATCACCTCACACTTGCCCGCATTAAACTCCATTTGCCACCTCTCAGTGCAGCCCTGCAGCTTATCTATGTCTCTCTGCAACCTACAGCATCCTTCGTCACTATCCACAACTCCACTGACCTTAGTGTCGTCTGCAAATTTACTAACCCATCCTTCTACGCCCTCACCCAGGTCATTTATAAAAATGACAAACAGCAGTGGACCCAACACCGACCCTTGCAGTACACCACTAGTAACTGGTCTCCAGGATGAACATTTCCCATCAACTACCACCCTCTGTCTTCTTTCAGCAAGCCAATTTCTGATCCAAATTGCTATATCTCCCACATTTCCATTCCTCCGCATTTTGTACAATAGCCTATTGTGGGGAACCTTATCGAACGCCTTGCTGAAATCCATATACACCACATCAACCGGTTTCCTCTCATCTACCTGTTTGGTCACCTTCTCAAAGAACTCAATAAGGTTTGTGAGGCACAACCTACCCTTTACAAAACCGTGCTGACTATCCCTAATCAAATTATTCTTTTCTAGATGATTATAAATCCTATCTCTTATAACATTTCCCAACACTTTACCAACAACTGAGGTAAGGCTCACTGGTCTATAATTACCAGGGTTGTCTCTACTCCCCTTCTTGAACAGGGAAACCACATTTGCTATCCTCCAGTTGTCTGGCACTATTCCTGTAGACAATGGCGAGTTAAAGATCAATGCCAAAGGCTCGGCAATCTCCTCCCTGGCTTCCCAGAGGACTTATCTTCACCCTCTGTAGGTTTTCTAATACCTCTTCCTTGTGAACCTCAATCCCACCTAGTCTCGTAGCCTGTATCTCAGTATTCTCCTCGACAACATTGTCATTTTCTCGAGTGAATACTGTCAAAAAATATTCATTCAGTGCTTCCCCTATCTCCTCTGACTCCACACACAACTTCCCACTACTATCCTTGATTGGCCCTAATCTTGCTCTCGTCATTCTTTTATTCCTTAAATACTTATAGAAAGCCTTAGGATTTACCCTGATCCTATCCGCCAACAACTTGTCATGTCTCCTCCTGGCTCTTCTGAGCTCTCTCTTTAGGTCTTTCCTGGCTACCTCGTAGCCCTCAAGTGCCCTAACTGAGCCTTCACATCTCATCCTAACATAAGCCTTGTTCTTCCTCTTGACCGGAGATTCCATCTCCTTCGTAAACCACGGCTCCCGCACTCTACAGCTTCCTCCCTGCCTGACAGGTACATACTTATCTAGGACACACAGGAGCTTTTCCTTGAATAAGCTCCACATTTCTAATGTGCCCATCCCCTGCAGTTTCCTTCTCCATCCTATGCTCCCTAAATCTGGCCTAATCTCATCATAATTGCCTTTCCCCCAGCTATAACTCTTGCCCAGTGGTATACACCTATCCCTTTCCATCACTAAAGTAAACATAACAGAATTGTGATGGCTATCACCAAAGTGCTCACCTACTTCCAAATCTAACACCTGGCCAGGCTCATTACCCAGTACCAAATCTAATGTGGCTTCGCCCCTTGTTGGCCTATCTACATACTGCGTCAGGAAGCCCTCCTGCACACACTGGGCAAAAACTGACCCAGCTATAGTACTCGAACTATAGTGTTCCCAGTCAATATTTGGAAAGTTGAAGTCGCCCATGACACATACCCTGTCTCTCTCACTCCTATCGAGAATCATCTTTGCTATCCTTTCCTCTACATCTCTGGAACTATTCAGAGGCCTACAGAAAACTCCCAACAGGGTGACGCCTCCTTTTCTGTTTCTAACCTCAGTCCATACTACCTCAGTTGACGAGTCCCCAAACATCCTTTCTGCAACTGTAATACTGTCCTTGACCAACAATGCCACACCTCCCCCTCTTTTACCATCTTCTCAGTTCTTACTGAAACATCTAAATCCCGGAACCTGCAACAACCATTCCTGTCCCTGCTCTGTCCATGTCTCCGAAATGGCCACAACATCGAAGTCCCAGGTACCAACCCAGGCACCTACCTTATTCCGGATGCTCCTGGCGTTGAAGTAGACACACTTCAAACCAACTTCTTGCTTGCCAGTGCCATTTTGCATACCTGAAACTTTATTTTGGACCTCCCTACTCCCAACCTTTTCTATACTCGAACTACAATTTTGGTTCCCATGCCCCTGCTGAATTAGTTTAAACCCACCTGAATAGCCTTTGCAAATTTCCCCCCCAGGATATTGGTACCTCTCTGGTTTAGGTGAAGACCATCCTGCTTGTAGAGGTCCCACCTACCCCAGAAAGAGCCCCAATTATCCAAGAATCCAAAACCCTCCCTCCTGCACCATCCCGTAGCCACGGGTTCGCCTCCTTTCTCTCCCTATTCCTGGCCTCAGTAGCACGTGGCATGGGCAACAAACCAGAGACAACAACTCTGTTCATCCTAGCTCTAAGCTTTCATCTTAGCTCCCTGAATTTCTGCCTTAAATCCCCATCTCTCTTCCCATCTATGTCATTGGTGTCTATGTGGACCACGACTTGGGGCTGCTCTCCCTCCCCTTAAGGATCCCAAAAACACGAACAGAGACATCACACACCCTGGCACCTGGGAGGCAACACACCAACCGTGAGTCTCTCTCGTCCCCACAGAACCTCCTATCTGTCCCCCTAACTATGGAGTCCCCAATGACTAATGCTCTGCTCCTTGTCCCCCTTCCCTTCTGAGCAGCAGGGACAGACTCTGTGCCAGAGACCTGTGCCCCACTGCTTTCCCCTGGTAAGTCGTCCCCCCAACAGTATCCAAAGCAGTATACTTATTGTTGAGGGGAATGGCCACAGGGGATCCCTGCACTACCTGCTGGTTCCCTTTCCGTCCCCTGACTGTAACCCATCTGCCTTTTTCCTGTACTTGAGGAGTGACTACCTCCCTGTAACACCTCTCAATAACCCCCTCTGCCTCCCGAATGATCCGAAGTTCATCCAGCTCCAGCTCCAGTTCCCTAACACGGTTTTCGAGGAGCTGGAGTTGGGTGCACTTCCCACAGATGTAGTCAGCAGGGACACTAGTTGCTCCTGCATACACACTGTGATCCAAGGCAGTCAACACCCAGGACAGTGCCATCTCCAGAAAGAAGGTCAATGAGCAGGCAAAGTGCCGCATTCTTCTCTCTGCTATCTCATACTCACTCTACCTCTGCTACTGCGCCCATCTCCCACCAAGGCTCACGCCCTGTTGCTCTCACTGCCGCATGCAACGCCTTCCCTCTTGTGCAGCCTCCCGCCTCGCCTGGCCTTAGCCTCCCACATCACTAACCCCACAGGCTGCCTCCTCAATTCTTTGAGTCAATTCATCCTATTTTTCACCTATATGCACTAGCAGGGGAAGCGATGGCCCAGTGGTATTGTCACTGGACGGTTAACTCAGAGAATCAGATAATGCTCTGGGGACCTGGGTTTGAATCCTGCCACAGCAGATGTTGGAATTTGAATTTAATAAATATCTGGAATTAAAAGTCTAATGATGACCATGATTCCAGTGTTGATTGTCAGGAAAAACCCATCTGGTTCACTAATGTCCTTTAGGGGAGGAAACTGCCATCCTTACCTGGCCTGGCCCACATGTGGCTCCTGACCCACAGCAATGCGGTTAATTCTTGACTGCCCTCTGGGCAGTTAGGGGTGGGCAATAAATGCTGACCGAGCTAGCGACACTCACATCCCATGAATGAATAAAGGAAATAAAAAGCTGTCAGTTGCTTTAATCTCACTCACTGGCCCCTTTGTTTGCTCATTACAGGAGAAAGCGGCCCAGAATAGGGCAGAGGAAGACCGTACAAAAAAAGGGCCAGCTGAGCCTGACGTCTATGCTTTTGTTTCCTATGAGTGGTCACATGGGAGAAGACCAGGAACCACTGCAGTGGGTATGCAGGGACACCCAAGTCCCACTCAATGCAGAATTACCCCTCTTGATTCCTCTGTAGCTCTCACCTTAACTCCACTCTCACCTTATCTTCATTCCTTTCCTCAATAAACTTCTGTTTTAGTGTTAAAAACAAATCTGCAATGTGGCCTCTTTACATTTCAGCGAGAGACCAGCTTGTTAAAACGAGAAAAGCAGATCTATCAAACCAGGTTTCAGTCTGGGCTCGGACTGGATCCAGCTGGGATCAGAACACTGTCTATGTGGGAAAATGTTATAGTTCATTTGTAGATGTCAAAGAGACTTCTGAGTTTCTGCACTGGCATGGGATTTAGAGCAAATCTTGTCCACAGTTAAGTATTTGAATGTGAATATATTTGATGCATGCTCACTAAAACCATATTCTTCAGCTAACCTGCACAATAAGCATTGTCCTCTCACCTCGGCTCCCCAGTTATACTGATGTTAAAAAATGCTACAGTCCTTTTATTTTTAACTTTTACCAAAACCTATTCTCTAAACTCCCCTGTGTTTACAGACCCACATTAGCTCCCAATAAGGCAACACATTGATTTTGAAATTCTTATTGTTTTCAAATGTTATCTGTTTGTTTGGGATCTCATCTCCCACTTGAATGCTCACTCCTACCACTGCAGATGCACTGTGGCAGCAGTGTAGAGCTTCTGTAGGATACAGAACTGCAGCTCATCAAGTCTCCTTCAATACCAGCTTCCAATCCTGTGACCTGAATCACCCAGAAGGAGAATGGAATGAGAACATCGCCAGCCAGCTTCCTTCCAAAACATTCACCATCCTGACTTGGAAATATATCGCTGTTCCTTCATTGTCGCTGTTTCAAAATTCTTTAATTCTCTACCAGCGCTGTGAGTCTACATCACATGGACTGCAGTGGTTCACACTACTATCTTCTGGAGAGCAGTTAGGGGAGGATAATAGATACTGACTTTGCCAAGAATGTTACCATATATGTAAACAAATAAACAAGGAAATAAAGCACTTTGATATGGAGCAATTATGGCACAAAATGAGGTAGGTCATTCCACACCTCAGGCTCTTGTCAGCCGTGTGGACAATAATCCAGTCAGTTCCATTCTCCTGCTGTGTCTCTGTGTAACTCAGTAGATGTTTCTTCTTAATTCCTTCCCTGAAATGCTTCATTTCACAATTCTCTGTGTGAAATTGTATCTGCCAGTTAACTATGCATTCTGCTATCCCTATGTCCTGATGCTGTTGATTTGTTATTCACTGTCTGCTGCTTGTACGAATTTGGTACCGTCAGCAACATTTCCAATTTGACTTGACTCTCTATTTTGTCTGTGTCTAAGTTTTACCCATCTGACACTGACCCTCTCTTCCCATGAGATAATTTTGTTAACTAGCCTCTTGTATAACATTTTGTCAAGCATTGCATTAAAATCTACACAGGCAACATTCTCTGCACTCCCTTCTCTGTTACTTCATCAAAAGCTTCAATTAGATAAGTCAAACACTGTCTGCCTTTTACAAATCTGTGCTGTGTCTCCTTAATTAACTCCAAATTTCTTCAAGTTAATTCCTGTTAATTTTATTTCCCCCTGATTATCACTTGTAAAATCTTATCCACCGGTAATGTTAAACTGACTGCCATGTGCTCGCTGGCCTTACACCCTGGCTTGGAAAAAGTCTGTGAAGTTTGCCACTTTCCAATCCCCTGACCTCTTGCACATCCCTGCTTTTCATCACATTATCCAGCACGCCTGTGCTTTTAGCAGATTGAGCTCGATATTTGAAATCCTTTGTAATCTCAGCATTGCCATCTCTTCTCTCTTCAAGGTGTTCCTTAAAAGCTACCCCTTGTTCAAGATTTTAGTCATCTGACTTACAACCCTGGTGTCAAATCTTGTTCATTAATGTCGAGGCATTACTTTGAAACAATGTGCCTTCTATTGAAATAGAACCTTACAGTGCACAATCCTTTTGCATCTTTTCATCCAAATTTTTCTGAGAAAGAAAGCATGTTTATTGCTCGCTATGATTATGTCAGTTACATCGCAGGCTAACGAACTGACTTTACTAGCCAAGCTTCAACGCAGTTCTAAAAATAAAGACATCTTAAGCACATTGGAAAGTGTTGATGAGTCACTTCTCTGTGACAGAGACAACAGTCCTGTGATTTCTCTCATCTGGGCAGCCTCGTCACTTCCTGAAGGATGAAATGTCACCAATTCTGTGAACTGCTCAGCCTTTTGGCTGCTGCTCATTCTTTGCCCAGGAGATGGCGACAAAGGTCCACAGCTGGGTCCTGGCACACCGCACTGTGAACTTGCTCGGCAGCCTCTCTTTGCAACGGCTGCATAACAGTTACGTCCCAAAAATATGCCATTTGGCCCTACAGGTCCGCGGATGTACCTGCTCCCACCTCAATGCAATAGACCTTTTACTGCAGTCCCCTGGCTCCCAGAAACTAGAAGGTTGGGCTCAGCTGGCATCACGTGGCAGACACAAGATGACAGTGGGGTGCCACTCCTTTCGGATTTGTCTGGAGGTCATTGGGTATCGGAAATTAATGTCCAGGATGCTTTTGAAAGCAGATCCCAAAGAACAATCAGAGGGTCTTTTTGGGGAAAAAAAATGCTTTTCTGTCCTGTGTTTTCATTGACCAACAATTGTTTTGTTTTGTGGTTTTAAAGAAAAGGATTTGGAAGCAAGTCCATTTGATTGACAGTCAAGAATAATCCAGTTTCATAGCAAGGAATCTTTTTGCTTTCAGGTTGGCATGGAAAGACAGTGAACACTAGAATTGATGTGCTGGAAGGCAGGGGTCCAGGGGCTGTGTGCCAACACCTCCAGGAATAGATTTAATCAGAATCACAGAGGTGTAGAGATGTACAACATGGAAACAGACCCTCCAGTCCAACTTGTCCATGCCAACCAGATATCCTAAATTAATTTAGCCCCATTTGCCAGCATTTGGCCCAAACCCCTCTAAACTCTTCCTATTCTTGTACCCATCTAGGAGCCTTTTAAATGTTGTAATTGTACCAGCCTCCACCACTTCCTCTGGCAGCTCGTTCCATACACGCACCACCCTCTGTGTGAAAAGGTTGCCCCCTCAGGTCCTTTTTAAAATCTTTCCCCTCTCACCTCAAACCAATGCCCTCTACTTTTGGACTCCCCCCACCCTGGGAAAAAGGCCTTGGGTATTCACCCTATCTATGCCCCTCACAATTTTATAAGCCTCTATAAGGTCACCCCTCAGCCTCCGATGCTCCAGGAAAAACAGTCCCAGCCTATTTAGTCTCTCCCCGTAGCTCAAACCCTCCAACCCTGGCAACATCCTTGTAAATCTTTTCTGAACCCTTTTGAGTTTAACAACATCTTTCCTATAGCAGGGAGACCAAAATTGAACACAGTATTCCAAAAGTGGCCTCACCAATGTCCTGTACAGCCACAATATGCCCCCCCCCTCAGCAGAAAGTCCCTGACCTATAGTTTCTGCTTCTGTAATCAGCCAAACCAAAATGTACGATATCAAGGAATTTCAAACATGAGTTGGGTACAGAATGAGTTGAGTTACCATAATCTTTAACAATTTGAATGAAACATTGTGCCAGAAGATGGCACCATCTGGAAACATGACTGCTATCCGAGATCGAAGTAGGGCATGTGCTGAATTCTGTCCATTGCGATTACTTAGAAACTGAGCTGTGCTTTCGTTTGAGGACATTGCCGGGGGAGGGGGGGGGGGGTCCCTGATTTATGGACACCTGACTTAAGTTTGTACTCATGAATGCAATCCCATATGGGGATGTAACTTGAATGGCCCAACATATGAACTTCTCCTGTACTCACACGCGCCTCCTGCACATCGTTCTGCATTCTGTTTAGATTTGTGTGGAAATTGACTTGTAAACATACTCTAGAACCATTTGTAACCCAGGGGCTATCCGTAGAAGGCATGTTTGAGATGTTTTGATGTTTTTTTTAAAGTTGAATTCCGTAAGAAACTAGCCAGTGTACACCAATGAAGCTAATAATTGTTCCAGTGCTAGTAAGTGATTCAGATGACAGTATTGAAGCGCTACCACTGAGCCAACAACTCAGACCCCTTTGATCCTGCTTGGCCTGCTGTGTTCATCCAGCTCTACACCTTGTTATCTCAGATTCTCCAGCATCTGCAGTTCCCACCATCTCTGAAACTCAGAGTTTTAGGCTGATGTCCTGGTGGATATAGGTTCAAATCCCACCATGGCAGTGTAATTAATTAAGTCAAGGCTGTTTTACTTGTGTTAATCATTTCCATCTGGCTTGATCTCCGGGGGATTTCAGATATTTACATAATCAACCTGTTCAGAGGTGTCATGGCACTTCATGGAGCAGTTGAGACTTGAACCTGGGCCACCTGGCCCAGAGATAGGAACACTTCCACTGCACTACAAGAGCCCCCAGACAACCCCGGCAAAATCTGACATTATACACCTGATCTTAGTGATGACTGTGACAACAATCATTCGTTACCATGAAAAAGACCCACATGTCTCACTGATGTCCTTTAGGGTGGGAAATCTGCCACCCTTACCCAACTTGGCCTACATCCAAGCCGCAGAAAAGGGGCAAATAGGGACGGGCAACAAACACTGGAGTTGCCAGTGAAGAAGAAGTACATTTTAAAGCTGTTTAAAATCTGGTTACTCGCTGATGGTTGTCTCAATACTCTTATTCCAAATGCTTACATTTTGTGATAGACCCCTCTGTAGCTGTATTAATCAAACTGCAGCAGGTCAGCACTCATAAATAAGTCATTGCATTTTGTTTTAAATGCAAGTGGGAGAAAAAACTCAGCAAGAGTGTGAGGTTTAGTTATGCTGTTTAATTGTATCAGTTTACAGAAGATTTAATGTATATCATCGTGCAGATACATTTGAGTAGAATCTTGGTAAGTTCACCTCAGAAAATCAAGCATAGTTCTCACCCAGACTGCCAGCTGTGCCCAAAATAGAAATTCTACATTCAGACCATTCAAGGGGATGTATGAACCAATGGAATAATCACATTGTGTTGACTTGTGTAGTCATCCACAGCCCGATACGTGCCACTATTACATTCCTCGCTAGCCTTCCTACCGTCCACCTCCAAAAACACTCGCTCATGCCCTGTCCCCAAACTAGGGTTGAAAGAAAGACCCTGATACAAGCCAGACTTGTGAAGCAGTCGAGACAGTGCGGAGGAAAACTGAGAAAAATGTGAGGGACAAAGACAGAGTTTTGTAGTTAACATTAAAGAAACTCTGAAGTCCTTTCATAAACACATTAGCAGTGAGAGGATTGTGAAAGAAAGGGGAGAGAAAATAATGGGACAGTGGATATGGGACGTCTCAATGTGTGACGCTGTGATAAAATCTCCAGGAATACCTTTGGCTGGATTCAGGAGCCCCAACACCCCAACTTGCCTGTTCGATAGTGGGTGTTGCTAGCTGAGACCGTCCCTAGTTGCCCCTTGAGAAGTTGGTGAGCTGCCTTCTTGAGCTGCTGCAGTCCTCCTGTTGTGGATTGACCCACAATGCTGTTAGGGAGGGAATTCCAGGGTTTTGACCCAGTAACACTGAAGGAACGGCGATATATTTCCAAGTCAGCATCATCAGTGGCTTGGAGGGGAACTTGTAGATGGAGGTGTTCCCATGTCTTTGTTATTCAATGGAAAGACCATCAAGCATCCTTTAGTTGCCACCTCCAGTTGTGTTATAATTAATAAACAGGCTTGAGTCAAAGAAAATGGAAACCAAAAATGCAATTTCTTAAAACAAATCCCCCATGAGTATTCTCCTGGGGTAGTAGTATCCGAAGCATTAAGCTTTAATTCTTGAAATCGCTAGCCAATTCTGGTGGGTTGGCAATTTTAATTCCCTGTAAAGATCATGTAGAACCTTGGCTGGATACGAAATAAAAACTGAGAGAACTGCGGATGCTGTAAATCAGGAACAGAAACAGAAGTTGCTGGAAAATCTCAGCAGGTCTGGCAGCATCTGTGAAGGGAAAGGTCAGCGTTAACATGTCGGGTTGGGTGAACCTTCCTCAGAACAACTTCTGTTTTTGTTCCTGATGGGATGTGTCTGGTGTGAAAGGTGAACCGTTTTCTGATGAAGGGTCTTTGACTGAAATGTTCATTCTGCTTCTCATTCAATGCTGCCTGATCCACTGAGCTTTACTCAAGATCTTTTGACTTTTATCTGGGGTATTGTCTGATGTTGACTAGCCAAGGATCAGCTCAGACTGCACAGAAGGGCCAATACAAAATAGCCAAATAGGACACAGATTGATATGCTGCCATCTTCTTTCTAAGGCTAACCTCTCTCCCAATAAACAGACCCATATTTTCTAACTGAGTAGGCTAGAATAGAATATCCTGTATTGTCATCTGTGTTCAATATAAAATACGGTGAAAGTGTGTACCGTCATCGTACATAGGTGCCATTTAGATGAACTTGAAATAAAATTTAAATAAAAAATAACTTAAAGAGAATCCAATTTTACCTTCTAAACTGCTACCCAGCCAGCTGCTGAGAATGTCCTGCTCCAGGATTCCCAACCCAGGCCCTGTAATGGAGAGTTTCCCGCTCTAACATTCCCAGCCCAGGCCCTGTCGCTGAGAGTGTCCCGCTCCAGCATTCCTAGCCCAGGCCCTGTGGCCCTGTCGCTGAAAGTTTCCCGCTCTAACATTCCCAGCCCAGGCCTGTCGCTGAGAGTGTCCCTCACCGGTACACCCAACACACGCCAACCCTCCACCATGGGCCCATTCCACGGGGAAGTCAGATCCCACTCCAGGCTTCACAGCCGGACTGACCAACTCTGCATCCATGCTGCCTCTAAAGACGCTGCCATCACTCTGGAGCCCATCGAAGCCACCTCTGGCCGAACAGCTCCCTTTTGTCAGATAAGTTTGAGAAATAAGGAAGGGAGCAGGGAGAAGTTACCATACCAGTCAGGCCCTCATTCTCACCAGAGTGGTGTTGGACTTGGGAGAGATCCATTTGTAATGGAACTGATATGGATCTGAATATTGTCCGAGACTTGGTGATTCCACAGTAATAATGGATCCTGGTTGTTGACCTGTTGCAAACTGTATCTGGAATTGACATGATTGAGATGGCAAACCTCGGCATGGCACAAAAAATTCCAGCATGGAAGGAGATACAGTATCCAGCAAACTGATCCTGGTGCCTGAATGCTGAGCAGACCCCAATATTGGGCCTTGACCCCCAGTCCCACAGAGCTGGTAAAGCCTTACCGCTAGATGGTAAATGAAGTTGAGGGTCACAGGAGCCGCTGGGTAATTGAAAGTCAGGGAGAGGGATCAGGATGAGCTGGGGAGCACTCATTGGGAAAAGAGAGTGATAAAACTGTATTGTTTAAATGTAGAGTCACGCTGCCACTTCCAACTAAGTATATTTGAAAGTTGGATTCCCACATTTGACCAAGAGTGGTATCAAAGGGCCCGAACAAAACAGGTGGCAATGGGAACTGGGGGGAAGCTCCCTGCTGGTTGGAGACTTACCCAGTACAAAGGAGGATTGTTATGGTTATTGAGGTCAGCTATCTCAGCTCTAGGACATCTTTGCAGGTCATTTTCACGGTAGATGTTTTCTAATCGAACTCTGGTTATCACACAGCTCTCGGGCAGAATGGGACCAGAACCTGGGCCTCCTGGCTCGGAGGTAGTGACACTAACACTGCACCCCAAGACCCTAGTTCCTCATAGCAGTGTCCTAGACCCATCTACCTTCAGTAGCTTCATTCAATGACCATCCCTCCATTATAAGTTCAGAAGTAATGATGCTTGCTGATGATTATACATTGTTCAGTTCACAACTCCTCAGATACTGAAACAGTCTATGTTCAAATGCAGCAAGATCTGGACAATATCCAGGCTTGGGCCGACAAGCGGGAAATAACATTCATAATACAGGTGCCAGGCATTGGCCATCTCCAACAGGAGAGAATCTAACTAATATCATCATCACTATGCCCCTCCCTAACAATATCCTGGGGTTACCATTGACCATGAACTAAATTGGACTAGTCATACAAGTAGTATTGACAAGCGCAGGTCAGAAGCTAACAATGCTGTGGTGAGTAACTCACCTCCTGACTCCCCAGAAGCCTGCCCACCATCTACAAGGCACCAGTCCAGAGTGGGATGGAATATTCCCCACTTGCCTGGATGGGGGCAGCTCCAACAACATTCAAGAAGCCTGACACCATCCAGGACAAAGCAGGCCACTTGACTGACACCACATCCATAAGAATTCAGTCCCTCAGTCATCACCCCAGGAGATGCAACCTGTACCATTTGCAAAAAGCACAATAGAAATTCAAAAGGGCTCCTTTGACAACACCCTCCAAACCCATGACAAATTTCATTTAGTAGAACAAGGGCAGCAGATACATGGGTGCATTGACCCCCTGCAAGCTCACCTCCAGGACACTCACCACCCTGACTTGGTAATGCATCTGTTCCTTCTGTGTTGCTGGGCCAAAATCCTGGGATTCCTTCCCTGATGACATTGTGAGTGCACTTGCGTCAAAGGGACCGCAACGGCTCAAGAATATAGCTCACTGCCAACTGCTCGACGACAAACAGGAACAGTCAATAAATGCTGGCCCAGCCCATCATACCTGCATCCAGTGAGTGAATAACCTAACAAAAACACACTAGCACTCTTGGATTGAGGACCTTGAACAGATGTTCGGCTCCTTATTTATCTTTAGAGAGACTGGTACAAATTTTGAGTGGGAGCATTGCTCAATGATATCTTTCTCTTTCTCAATGTTGCAATCAGTGCACTGCTGCTGGAAAGGTGACAGTGCTCCCTGCTCAGTCTATCAGGGGCTTAGCAGGATGCTTAGAGCCAGAAGATTCACAGGCGCTGCGAGGCCACATTTAAAGGCCAAATGCATCTGCCAATTAAACAACTGGCCTACAAGGAGGTACGAAGAGCAGATGGCATTTCAACACTGTCCTTATCCAGACAGCTGTCTTTGTATCAGCTGGAAGCTGCCTAGCCATGTCACTCTGCTTTGAGAATGTTTGGGCTTTGTTTAATCAGATGTCACTGTCAGAGACCTTCAAAGTTTCTGGCCATGAGTTAATAACCATGTAATAAAATAAAGGGAAAAGCAGAAGGAAGCAATTACATTTTCTTGAAGGATGTAGTAGTGCAGAGGGCTCATGAAGTCCTCTCATTGAATAAACACTACAGGGTCCAATAAAAGCTAAATACCTGCTGTTCAAACAGACAGTATTTAGACTGTTGTCAGGACTTCAGCACTGGCAGGAAAGGTTCAAAAAGCTGCGCGCAATATATCCACAACCCAGGTTAAATCAGAACAGCTACAGCCAGAACTAAGCCAAATTAACACAATGTTCCCTGTAGAGAAAGGTTTCCCCTCATACAGAGGGTCACCGAAGCATGGAACACTTTGTTACTGAGGCAGAGACTGTAAACAACATTTCAAGAGCTTTTGGAGGATTGTTTGTAAATTATGAAATTGTAAATCACATAAAGAATATAAGGCTGTGTGGGAGTAAGAGATGAGGTAGTTTTAATTCATTGGTATTCTGTCTGATCTAGCCACTGAGCAAAATCCAAAAAGCAGCCTCCTGGCTAAATTGGACAAATCCCGAGAATGGGCAGCCAGGCCACTATGCTTCATTGCCCCATGCCCTCTTACTGTAATGCAGGTAATGCCTACCTTGTTCTGCCTGCTTACATCAATTGTTAAGCACATCCAGCATTAACTGTGCTGCTCATAGGTTGCACATCAGCAGTGAGACCAATAATGTTGCACGCTGACACTATTTAAAGCCAGGACAAAGACAGAGGGTGCTAGTGAAACTCAGCTGGTTTCCTTGGAGTCATTCCTTGCAGAGAGAAACAGGTTTAACATTTCGAGCTTCTGTCACATTGGACTCGAAACATTGACTCTTCTCTCTCCACAGATGTCACCAGACCTGCTGAGTTTCACCGTAGCGTTCTTTGCGTTCGATTCAGATTTCCAGCATCTGCAAGACTTTTCCTTTATTTGGCTATTCAAAGCTGGCCTGTCTTACAGGGCACCTCTTCATGGGATTGGAGCTTTTCAAACTGCTGGCCAACTGGCCACATGCGAGACAGAGCTCCCTGAGGTTTTCACATACTGTGTTGGAAATCTTGGTGGAGGAGGTGGAAAGGAGGGAGGGGTAGGGTGGGGTAGAAAAGGAGCCTCAGATAGCAGTGACGAGGCAGTGGAAGCAGATAGCCTTAGAAGCCAAAGCCAGAGTTTAGCCCAGAGAATGTGGATGCCATTCACTGCTGACTGCATCAGCAAACTCAGGCACTGTTCAATCACTGCCAACGATCCCTCTAAATCCGAACACAGACTGAAATCTCATCAGCTTCATCTCAGCCTCACAGCCATATCTCACAAGCTTGATGAATCTTCCAGCAATTCAACCATGACAGTCACATCACACAAACACATTGAACAACACTGACTGACAAATGTTCCTCCCTCTTGCTGGACAAAGTGACGTGTAACTGTGGAGACAGATGAGAGACAGAGAGATACTAGTTTCTATTGGGCTGGAAGGACTGCTACTGTGGCTTTGATCATCAGCAAGGTTATATCCATTGAAAATCACTTGTGTCTTCATACTTAGTCTTCCCCCCCTAAATCTTGTACTCTCTGCTGACTCGCAATTTGCAGGTACTGTAGATATCCTCTGTTCAGGGATGTCCCACTGGAGCAGGTGGAACTTGAACCCGGACCTCCTTGCTCTGAGGTAGGGATGCTACCACCATACCACAACTGCCCATGATGGTGTAGCCATGCGCAGTTTATTTTCTGTCCTTTCCTCACCACAAAGTGCCTTTGTGCCGGTCCTTTTCCCCTTTCAGACACTGCGCACCCATCCCGAGTAAGAAGTGCTAAGTAGATGATCCATCACAACAGTCCCCTGAGGTCCCCAATATTGCCGCGTTTCAGCCAATTTATCTCATACCAAGTGATAGCAAATATTGGCTGACCACACAGGCTACAGCTGTGGATATGAGTCCCCGAAGCATCTGCTGATCTGAGCTCCAGTACTAGTCATCCAAACCTCAGATCAAGCTCGTCTATGTTTATAGAATCAAAGAATCCCTACAGTGTGGAAACAGTCCTTCGGCCCAACAAGTTCACACTGACAGTCGGAGCATCCCACCCAGACCCTAAAACCCACCTAATCTACACATCCCTGGGCACTATGGGTAATTTAGCATGGCCAATCCACCTAACCCGCACATCTTTGGGCTGTGGGAGGAAACCAGACGAAACCCATGCAGACACGAGGACTATGTGCAAACTCCACACAGACAGTCACCTGGTGCTGAGAGGCAGCCGTGCTAACCGCTGAGTCTACTGCATCCTACACCCACAACTTGACAAAATGTCAGTTTGCCAAATAGGTCCTGTCCACAACCAACAGGGCAAATCTCAGTCCAGGGAATTATTGTCCTGCTCTCAATCCACAGAGCAGTGATGGAAAAGTTGTCAGCAGGTTTATCATGTGACATTTACAGTAAAACAGCTTGCTGACTGATACTCAGCTTAGGTTCCACCAGGGCCCATTCAGCTCCTGACCTTATTACAACCCAGGTCCAAACATGGACAGAAAAGCTCAAGCCCTGTGCTGAGCTGAGATGGACTGCCCTTGATGTCAAGGTTTCATTTGACCGCATGTGACATGAGGAGTCCAAACAAAACTGGAGCCTATGAGAATCGGGGGAAACACTCTCCCCTGGTTTGGAATCATTCCCAGCATCAAACAAAATGATTGTGATGGTTGGTGGCTAATCATCTCAGACACAACTAGTACTTAACAAAGGGTGTGCTAGTCTCATTGACCTTCAGCTGTTCATCAATCGCCTTCCCTCAGTCATAAGGTCAGAAGTGGGAATGTTTGTTGATGTTTACATAATCTTCATTTTCACTTCCAATTTCTCAAAGATGAAGCTGTCCATGACCAGAAACAACACGATTCAGGAATGGGCTGGGCAAGTACACCCTTTGTTAAATAATCTGACTAATACAGTTCACTGTACTTCAGATGTCGTCTCACTGATAGAACATAGAACATAGAACAGTACAGCACAGAACAGGCCCTTCAGCCCACAATGTTGTGCCGACCATTGATCCTCATGTATGCACCCTCAAATTTCTGTGACCATATACATGTCCAGCAGTCTCTTAAATGACCCCAATGACCTTGCTTCCACAACTGCTGCTGGCAACGCATTCCATGCTCTCACAACTCTCTGCGTAAAGAACCTGCCTCTGACATCCCCTCGATACTTTCCACCAACCAGCTTAAAACTATGACCCCTCGTGCTAGCCATTTCTGCCCTGGGAAATAGTCTCTGGCTATCAACTCTATCTATGCCTCTCATTATCTTGTATGCCTCAATTAGGTCCCCTCTCCTCCTCCTTTTCTCCAATGAAAAGAGACCGAGCTCAGTCAACCTCTCTTCATAAGATAAGCCCTCCAGTCCAGGCAGCATCCTGGTAAACCTCCTCTGAACCCTCTCCAAAGCATCCACATCTTTCCTATAATAGGGCGCCCAGAACTGGACGCAGTATTCCAAGTGCGGTCTAACCAAAGTTTTATAGAGCTGCAACAAGATCTCACGACTCTTAAACTCAATCCCCCTGTTAATGAAAGCCAAAACACCATATGCTTTCTTAACAACCCTGTCCACTTGGGTGGCCATTTTAAGGGATCTATGTATCTGCACACCAAGATCCCTCTGTTCCTCCACGCTGCCAAGAATCCTATCCTTAATCCTGTACTCAGCTTTCAAATTCGACCTTCCAAAATGCATCACCTCGCATTTATCCAGGTTGAACTCCATCTGCCACCTCTCGGCCCATCTCTGCATCCTGTCAATGTCCCGCTGCAGCCTACAACAGCCCTCTGCCTGGTACGGTTGAAAAATAATCTTGCCACTTTTTGTATTTAACTCCCCTTGCAAATATAATAATATTCCATTAGGTTGCCTTTTAGAAACATAGAAAATAGCAGGAATTGAGCATGCAGTCTTCAAGCCTACTTTATCATTCAATCGTCTATCTCAGTCCCAGACCCCTGCTCTGTCCCCATATTCCTTGACACCGTTTAGCCTCAAGCAATCTATTTGTTTCTTAATAATATTCAGTAATTTGCCCTCCACAGCCTCCACAGTGCTACCCTTTGAGTGAAGATATTTCTCCTCATCTCAAGCTGAAATGGCCTGCTTTATTAACTGGAGACTTTGCCATTCATACACTGGGGTGCATAGATCCCTCTACATTTGAGAGCTCTGCAATTCTCACCTTTCGGATTCTGCACTTTTTCCTGCAAAATGGACAATTTCACATTTCCCGCATTGCACTCCATTTGCCAGATCTTTTCCCGGTCACTTAGCCTATCTTTATCGTTTTGTTGCCTCCTCGGGTCCTCTTCACAGTTTACGTTCCAACTTAACTTTCAGTCATCAGCAAATTTGAAAACCACATTTTACTTCCTTCATTCAAATCATTTACATACATTGTGAAATGTTGAAGCCCCAGCACTGGTCTCTGTGGTACACATCCTACTGAACAGAAAATGACCCACTCTGCCCGATCTCTGTTTCCTAATAGCTGTCCAATCCGCTGTCCATTCTAATATGGTGCCCCTAGTTTTTATTTTCCACCTCTAATGTGGCACTCTGTCATATGCCTTCTGGAAATCCAGACAATACCAAAAACATACATTAACAATCTTCAAACAGAAAAATCTTAGCCAGCGACTGTTGACATCAGGGGCAGCACCACCCCACCATCGATAACCTGAGTTTCAGTATTGACCAGAAATTGAACTGGGCCAGTCAAATAATTTTGCGGAAATCACTACCTCACATTACTGTCAGAGAAACTTCACCATGCAGTCTGCAGTGGTCCACGAAAGACAGTCCAACACCACATTCTCAAGGACAAATAGGAATAGGCAATCAATGCTGGCCTTGCCAAGAAACCCCAAACTCTCCTCATCCCCCAATCTCTTTTGTAAGATTATGTAAGAATGCATTTCGTACTTTCTCTTTCCTTCTTGATATAACCTCGTCCTCATCCCGTTTTCCTTTCAGATATCCTAACTCAGCAACCTGCCCAGGTAGTGGAAGAAGACCAAGTTGTTAATGGCGATGACACATGATCACTTGTTGTCACACAGTTGCAGCCATCAGGTCAAACACAATGTATTTCATCGTGGAGAGCATAGGGTACGACCTACACTCAGATACTGGACATGAGTGAGCGGTAGCCAGGGCTGGGGACAGCAGAGATTTCTAGCTCTTTGGAGGGGGAGGTCATACAGATATTCTGCTGCAGATGACTCAGATAAGGACTTTGATGGGCCAGGCTACAGAAGAAGGCTGGTGAGTCTTGGCAATAGCACGTTTGGTGCCTTGTAAAGCTTTCTGGAAAGTTTGTGTTTGGGCTGAACAAACATGCTCCAATTTGCTCCAACAGCACTGTGGGTGTAAGAAGGTAGTTCGCAACTATCTTCTCAAGAGCTCAAGAAATGCTGGCCTGGCCAGGGACACTGACTTTAAAATAATTTTAAACTTCCACTGCAACACCCAAACATTTAATAGAAACTGTTTGCACTGCAAGAGAAGCTGCAACTTTGGCCACTATACGTTGCATCATTGGTAGAGCCGACAACTCCAGTTTGCTGTCTGGGAAGAGGGGCCTCAGTGCTAATCTGCTACCATTGTCCTTCCAGGTGGTTGAGGTCACAGGTTTGGAAAGTACCATTGTGCCTTTCTGATAAACACAATGCTGTCATTGTGAATGGGTGATGGAGGAGGTGAATGTTTTTAGAATTGTGAATGTGGTGCCAATGAGGCAGGCTGCTTTGTCCTGGACAGTGCCAAGCTTATTGAGTGTTGTTTGAGCTGCACCCATCCAGCTAAGTGGGATTCCATCATACTGTACTTTGTCACAGAGGATATACTTGGCGAAACAGGAGGTGAATACTGAATTAGAGGAAATCTTCTGAAATTAAATGTTGGGAAGTTTGGAAACTTCCATTTGCAATCCCTGCTCCATGACTCTCTCCCTCGCCAACAATTCCCTTCAACAAGATTCTGTGTGGAGTGGAACCCGATGCCATAACGTTCTGCTCCGTATTAAGGCTGGTACCTTGAGAGAAGCTTTATAATTTTGCTGTGCAAAGTGATGAGAGCAGCTCTTTCCCCAGTACTACAGAAGATTTGGCAGCATTGTAATATTTTACATAAATCACTCTGAATTTGAAAAGAAAAGAGACAAAGATTTATGATACTGAAACATCAGGCTGTGAATAAATGTTATATTCATGACCCTTGTGTAAAGACATAAGATTTAATGGCAAACATTTCGAAACAATCAAAAACAGTAGCACGAACAAGAACCGTCCTTGTCACGTTTCTCTACTCAAACCCAAAGGGAAAAGAAGCAATGTTTTACAGAATAGCTGAAGACATAGAAACGGCACTCAGACCCCTGAACCACTGGGGGCAATTTTAATCCCCCGAACTGGAAGGATTGGATTTAGCTTGGTTATTTAAACATTATAAATGAGGCCGCATCTCTCATATTTATCCTGCCTTACAGGTTTAACTCTGGATGTTCCCCTATGTTGAAGGGACAATTACAAGGGAACATCATTTTATTGTGAATGGCAGGAGCTTTGAGGGGATTTGGGGAGAAGCTTTTTTAGCCAGAGGGTGGAGAGGATTTGGAATCCACTGCCTGGGAGAGCAGCAAAAGCAAGAAACCTCGCACTTGAAAAGTCAAAACATTCAAGACTGTATGCCTAGTTCTGGGAAGTGGGAAGTAGGTGGGATTTCACTTGGAGAAAGCCAGAGATACAATGTCTTCAACAGTAGCAAGAGAAAAGAAATGCTTGGTATTTGCAAAGGCTCTCCCTTGCCTGATGGGAGGAGGAAATAAGGTCTAGCTGTTGCAGTATGGAGTGACAGAGAGTGAGGGGTAAGATGTGCAGTACCACATCCAAGAACCGAGACAGCTTTGCCCTCAGTCCCTGGCCCATCCTGAACTCTGTCACTGTGTGGTGGTTAGAACGTTTCACGTTTTCAGTGTAAGTGATTACGAGAAACTCACATCAACCACTCCACGAAAATCCCAGCCAATCAGCACGTGCTTCTGGTTACCACCTTTAGGCAAGTTCAAATTCTGGCAAAGTCTTACCGCTACTGCATTCATTTGGCCCCCATTGATTTCCTCTGTTGCTTCAGTCTGAATGGGATGATCATGGGAATTGATACACTACCAACTGGCCTGTGTTCATAGACCAAATACCTGACCAGCGTAATAAAAACCAAGGAAAACAAGGTGTGGAGCTGTATGAACACACAGGCCAAGCAGCATCAGGAAAGCTGATGTTTCAGGTCTGGACCCTTCTTCAGAATTGGAGGATAAGGTCCAGACCCGAAACATCAGCTTTCCTGCTCCTCTGATGCTGCTTGGCCTGCATGTTCATCCAGCTTCATACGGTGTTATCTCAGATTCTCCAGCATCAGCAGTTCCCACTATCTCTGGATAAAAGCTAGGGAAGTGTTTCGGAGTGGTCAAGCTGAAAGTAACAAAGGCCTGAGTGTGGAGTTTGTCAACAGATTCGTAGAACACTTGCCATGTGAGAACAGACCAGTCAGCCCAATGAGTCTACACCAACTCTCCAAAGAGCATCTTTGGGCTGTGGGACGAAACTGGAGAACCCAGTAGAGATCCACAGTAATGGGGAGAATGTGCAAACTCCACACAGACGGTCGCCCGAGGCTGGAATCCAACCCGGGTCTCTGTTGCTGTGAGGCTGCAGGGCTAACCACTAAGCCTCCATGCTGCTACCTGATGCTGGGATGACATTAGAAAGGTGGGCATTGGTGGTGTAGAGAACCTGGCAGGAGCTGTACAGACAGTTAGTACCTAAAGGGGTCAACTGACATTGCAAATTCAGTTTCACCCATTGGGATATAAAAGATTGTACTGGGGAGGAGCGAACCAGCTGAAGCAGCAGCTTTGTAGTTGTTCAGTTGTTGCTAAATTATGTACCAGATTGTTTTAGTTGAGAGCTCTGTGTTTTCTTCACAGTGCACCCTTATGTCTTACAAGCGACCACTTCTAGTCATCAGGGCTGACCCTCTCCTTCTTCCCCACACAGTATTAGTGTCTTAGACTAACAGCAGCAAGAATGTTGGTAGTGAATCTACCCCAAATCATCTTGGGCCTGACACTGCAATGGAAGGAAGATTGCGGTGTCTTCAGAAATGTTGGGAACAGTCCACATTGATCTTCATCTGTGGCCAGGTGAAAATTCTCCACAATTGATTGGGAAATCAGATCCACAATTCTAATTGCGTCCTAATCTTTGACTCTTGCAGATTCATAAACCCACGCGACTCATTATACTAGCATTAGAATTGATGCCAGCATTCAAGATACATTTGAAGCATTATAAAGTTGCAACGGCAGGATGATATCTTGTGTTATGTAAATGAGATCTGAGACTTAAATCAATTCAAACTTTCTAAACCACTGCCTTGCAGTGTATAGCAAGCCGGAGGTGGTGTGGCCATGGTTTATTTCATTCAGTTTTTTGCAAGCTTGGTTCAGCAGTGATTAACCCCTTACTTTGGCTCTCCCAGCTGAGAAAGAATTTAAGGCTTGTAGCTCTGTTGTGGTATTATAGCTGCGAATGTTGATGACCTTGTCAGCCAGAGGTAATTCTGCCCATGTACCTTTGTGAGGCTCAGGGTGTGAACAGGATAGAGTTAAACACACCGATAACTATCAGAGGGATTGGAACTTAAATTAGAGAGGCACATAGAATTTGAATTTCCAGAATCCAGGGTTGGGTTCCCTTGAGTTAGCATTGAAATTGGGACAGCTGAGGACTAGAGAGAGACATTTAACCAGAATTATCCACAAGATGAATTATGCTGAATGAGGTACTGCAGGATTGTTTTAAGTGCAGTGGGTATTTTCATGATGTGCAAAGGTATTTGCGAGTTTGTTTCAGTGCAGTGTGCTATTTTGCTCATTGTTTGAACCAGGTTTTGTAATCGTCATGCAAGAAACAGGAGTGGGATCAAATCAGATGGCCCTTGAATCAAGAATTGACACAATTAATAAAATGACAGTTACTTTGCCTTAATTCAACATTTCCATCGACCATAACAATTTGCTTTTCTTCACAATTGGAAACATTTCCCTTACTCCAAAATTTTTGTATTACCCAAATGCATATTCACCTAAATATGTAGGTAAATATGAGCATTCATCTATCATATGCAAAGTGGTTTTGTTGCTAGACTAATAATCCAGAGATGTGAAATAAGAATCTAATCCCGTGATGGTAGCTGGGAAGTTTAATTTCGGTTAATTAAATAAATCTGAATTAAATCCATAATAACTGAGTGTCCTCTGGCACATTGATAGTATCCCTTCTCTGGGCTAGAAGGTCTGTGTTCAAGTCCCACCTGATCTGTCAGAACAGATCAGAGCAAGTTGGCTGAAAATAACATTTTTGTTCTTTATTCATTCACGGGATGAGGGCATCGTTAGCTAGGCTGCATTTATTACTAATTCCTAATTGCTCAGAGGGCAGTTAAAAGTTAATCCCATTGCTGGGAGTCTGGAGTCACATGGAGGCCAGACCAGGTAAGGATGGCAGTTTCGTTCCCTTAAGGACATTAGTGAACCATATGGGTTTTTCCAACAATTGATTCATGGTCATCATTAGATTCTTAATTCCAGATATTTATTGAATTGAAATTCCACCATCTGCCATGGTGTGATTCAAACCTGGGGATTTCTGGAGAAGGGCCTAGGCCCAAAATGCCAGCTTTTCTGCTCCTCTGATGTTGCTTGGCCTGCTGTGTTCATCCAGCTCAACACCTTGTTATCCCTAAAACATTATCTGGGTCTCTAGGTTAATCCAGCAATAATACCACTAGGCTATTGCCTTCCCTATATGATATCTTGAAGCGATGGGAAATTTATACCTCCAGCACATACACTGCTGCTGTTTGACAAGGAGGCTTAACAAGTCCCTTTAGATTGTATTCCCTTTAGGCACAGAGCATCCAGCCTCCCAGCAGATGAAGTATGTGAATCACTGCATCTTTAGAGAGTATGTGGTCAGAGATGACGCTCCAGAATCAGACTTATCAGACGCACAAGGACCCACAGAACCCATTACCAATGACATGTGATTTCTCAGGTGGACAGTCATTTGACTTGATTTATTATTGTCACTTATCCAGCTACAGTGATAAGTATTGCTTTGCATGCGAACAAGACGCATCATACCTTACATAAGAACATCAGGGTAATAGAACAGAATACAGTGTTACAGCTAACGAGAAGGTGCAGAGAAAGATCAACTCTAATATATGAGAGGTCCGTTCATAAGTCTGATAACAACAAGGAAGTAGTTGTTCTTAAATCTGTTTTGCATGGTTTCAAACATTTATATCTTTTGCCCGATGAAAGAGAGTGGAAGAGAGTTATTATTGGGGTGTGAAGATCCTTTGATGATGTTGCTGCTTTCCTGAGGCAGTGCGAAGTGTGGATGGGTTCAATGGAAGGAAGGTTGGTTTTTGTAACGGACTGGGCTGTGTTCACAATTCTCTGTAATTTCTTGCAGTCTCGGGAAGAGCAGTTGCGGCACTGAGCTGAGCTGCATCCAGATAGGATGCTTTCTATGGTGCATTGATAAAACTTGGTAAGAGTCATTGTGGACAGGCTGAATTTCCTTAACCTACTGAGGAAGTACAGGTATTGGTGGCTCTCTTGCCTGTAACATTGATGTGGATGGATCAGGACAGATTGTTGGCGACATTTACTCCTTGGAACGTGGAGATCTCGACCACCTTCACCTTAGCTCCATTGATACGGACAGGGCTGTGCCCTCCACTCCTCTTCCTGAAGTTGAAAACCAGCTTCTGCATTTTGCTGATAGTGAGGGAGAGATTGTTCTCTTTACGCCATGTCACTAAGCTCTCAGTCACTTTCCTGTCCTCTGTCTTGTCGTTGTTTGAGATCTGACCCACAATGTTTCTGTGATCTCAAATTTGTAAATGGGGTTAGAACTGAATTCAACCACTGAGTCGTGAGTATATAAGGAGGATAGTAAAGGGCGGAGTATGTAGCCTTGAGGAGGGTGTGTTGTTGCCTATCCTTACTGATTGTGGTCGGCAGGCCAGGAAGTTGAAGATCCAGTTACAGTGGGGTAGCAGAGTCTTAGGTGGCAGAGTTTGGAGGTAACTCATTCGTAAGTGATTGTTGATGGACATGTTGAACATTACTAGAAATCACTGAATCTTCACATCTTGCATTCATCAGGACAGATGCATGAATGCCAAATTTCAAACCATCTCAACAATTTGTATAAAGGAGAAAAGAGGTATTGATCAGCAGTGCAAATGATTGTGGTTTTTTGAAATTCGGTTTTCTTGCATTGCCCTGATGAATGCAAGTTGAAATTTAGTTTTCTCTGTAACATCAATACTCGAGTTCTGAATAAGATTCATACCAGACTCAAAACTTTAACCCTGTTTCTCTCTCCACAGATGCTGCCAGATCTGCTGAGTTTCTCCAGCACTTTCTCTATTTATGTCAGATTTCCGGATTCCGCAGTATTTTGACTTTATATAATCTTCTCCAGTTCCTCATGAAGAGGCAAAGAAAATTGTTGATTTGCCAAATTTAAAAGGAAAGATTAATGATGGAAATATTAGCTCAAGATAAATCTGTTGTTGGCTTAGATCAACTGATGTGGTACCCAGCTGTTGATTCAGAAAGTTCAAATCCAAAACCCTGAATCCCAGAATCTGAGAGACTGTGAAACTGTTATGGATGGGATATTAAGCAAGGCCATATCAGCCCATGGCACAATTTTGAAGAGGAAGTCGTCCATATTCAAATGCAATAAGACTCACACAATACCCAGGCTCGGGCTGATAAGTGAGATGTGACATTAGTATCGCACAAATGCCAGGCAATGACCATCTCCATTAAGGAACAGGGTCTAACCACCACCTCTTGACATTCAATGGTGTTGCCATCACTGAATCCCCCACTATCAACATCCTAGGGATTACTGTCGACCAGAAACACAACTGGACTTACCACATAAACACAGTGGCTACAAGAACAGGTCAGCAGCTAGGAATACTGCATGAAGTAACTCACCTCCTGACTCCCCAAAGCCTGTCCACCATCTACAAGGCACAAGTCAGGAGTGTGGTGAATAGTCTCCATTTGCCTGGATGCTCTAACAACACTCAAGAAGCTTGACACCACCCAGGACAAAGCAGCCCACTTGATTGGCACTATATGAACGAGTATCCATTCCCTCCACCGCTGATGCTCAGATAACAAGGTGTACAGTAGGATGAACACAGCAGGCCAAGCAGCATCATAGGAGCAGGAAGGCTGATGTTTCGGACCTTGACCCTGCAACAGAATTTTTTTTCTGGTGAAGGGACTAGGCCCGAAAAGCAACCTTCCTGCTCCTATGATGCTGCTTGGCCTGCTGTTTTCATCCTACTGTACACCTTGTTATCTTGGATGTACACAGAAATTCACCAAAGATCCTCAGACAGCACCTTCCTAACCCACAACCACTTCCATCTTGACGGACGAGGGCAGCAGATACATGGGAACACCACCCCCTGCAAGTTCCCCTCCAAGCCACTCACCATCCTGACTCGGAAATACATTGCCGTTCCCTCAGTGCCGCTGGGTCAAAATCCTGGAATTCCTGCCCTAAGGACATTGAGTGTCTATGTACAGCACATGGACTGCAGTGGTTTGAGAAGGTAGCTCACCACTACATTCTCCAGGGCAGCGAGGGACGGGTAACAAATGCTGGGCCAGCCAGCGATGCCCATGTCTCATGAGTAAATAAAAAAAGGTGAGTTCTCCCCAGCCTCATCACAAACGTTCATTCCCCATCTAACATCATAAGATTAGATCTGATCACTAAACTCACTGTTGCTTTTGAGAGTACACAAATTGTCTCTCACATTTCCTGAAATACAATATTTCTTTTTCTTAAAAACTAAAAGAACTGTGAATGCTGTAAATCAGGAATAAAAACAAAGTTGCTGGAAAAGCTCAGCAGGTCTGGCAGCATCTGTGGAGGAGGAAACAGAGTTAATGTTTCGGGTCCGGTGACCCTTCCTCAGAGCAGGTTGAGAACCTGATGAGCTTTTCCAGCAACTTTGTTTTTATTTCTTTTTCTTAATTCTGACACTGGATGTTAGTGCTTGTGGACAATTATTGCTCATTCCTCATTCCCTCTGGGCTGATTGGCTCTCAAGGCCATCAAAAAATCAGTCACATTGCTGTGGGTTTGGAGTCACGTGTAGGCCAGAAGGACATGAATTAACCCGATGGGGTTTTTAAGGCAATTAGTAATAGTTTGAGGCTGCGTGATGGAATGAAACTCATCCCAAGAGAACAAGCAAGGCTGAGAGAATCACTTGGGCCCTTATTACGATTAATGCCAGACATCATAGTCACCACAATTTCAGAATTTTTGCTTCATTTAATTCAAATATCACCACCTGCCATGGTATGTTCAAACTGCATCTCCCAGAAAACTAGCTCAGGGTTTGCGATTACTATCCAGTGACATTACCACTGTGCTACTACCCAGCCTGCACATATGCCTTTAGGACATCCTGAGATGACCAAAATTTATGAAGTAGACCATGATGTTTAACCAGGACATATGAAACAAATGTAGCTGAACACAAACATGGCTAGACTTCAGCTTCAACTCCAGTGTCCCACATCATTCCTACGCTGCTTCTCTCTTCATGATGTAACTATTACCCTTCGTGTTAAGCATTATCGTACCGATATGTACGCATTTGGGTAAATATAAACATTTAATGAAATGGGCATAGTAAAGTTGCCAAAGTCCCAATCTCCCATCAGGAAGAGACTGGTGGGGGTTAAACTGAGGGTCACCAAACCTTAAGCAAGGGGACAGGTTGAGAAGAAGAGTCTTTCACAGTAACTGCAGTCAGTGTGGCAGTCAATCCTATGCTGTTGGTATCACTCAATGCTGCAAGCCAACTGAGCTAATCAACCTGGCCAGCTACAGTAAGGGCTGACTCTTATGTTTTGCTTTGACTAAGTATCAGTCTTGTCATGGAATTTCATGGGGGAGGGTGGGGTTTCTCCCTGTCAGGTCAAGTAAGATCTCTCACCATGCCTTGTAAAACTCACCTCAATAACTAGCTATCCTGCCCTAAGGCACCCCAGTTCTAATCCTAGTTTCCTGGAAGAACTTGCTATTCATCAGATGTACCCCACCAGGCCCATAGCCTGTGCCAACTTTAAAAGATGAGTGTTAGCGGACTGGCGTTGCCCCTCACTGACAATGCTTAGCTGCACAGAGCCGACAGGCCTGACACTCCCTCAGACATACGTCTCCATTCTTTCACCAGGCCCCACACTTTATTGTCCTTAGCTTCATCCTGTTTAAACACCCTGTCTATGTTGCCGCTACCCTGTTCCCAATGGCCACAGGCGACCCATATCTTGTCATTTCCCAGTTGGCCAACATCACACTCTCAGACAATTGCAAGCATGAGCTTGAACTTACATACAGTGAGTGAGAACACAAACTAAACCAACAGAGACTGTAATTCACACCCACAATGCAAGCTCATCATGACCGACCATTATTTTATGACCATGTTGGCCTCATGTACCGAGGTTTCGTTGGCCTGAACTGGGTGTCCATTGGTTCCTGGCTGTCCTGTAGTACACATTGCAGCTGTCATGCGCATTGAGAACTTTGTCCTCTCATCCTCCTCAGTAGACTGCTCCTATTCCCCAGTTCCTCAGCATCCAATACACTGCCTTGTTGCCTGCTCCAATAGTGCAGAGTATTGAACGAGAAGATGATGCCACCCACTCTGTCTGAGCTATAATGGGGAAAAGGCTGGAACTACATCTTCAGCAGCTCCGTTGTCTGCTCGTCCATGAGCCTGGGTGAAACATTATAACTGTGCTCCATATCAGTCAGGGTCTTGCACAATGGAGTCATGAGCCATAGTTGCAGGAGGTAGCCCTTGGCCATAAGTAACCAACTTGGAAGGCACCTTGGAGAATGCAGCTAGGAGCAAAGTCAGGAAGCGAGCAACCCTGAAATGCATCCTGGTCTAGTCTGTGATCTGTGAGAAAGATACTATGACCAAACAATGATTAGTTCTTAAAAGTGAGAAGGTATGAAATGTTCCTGATATTATCAGCCTGGTGTCTTCACAGACATAGACAAGTGTCACCTGATGTAAACTGTTGTCGCTGGTTTGTGAAATGGCAATCACTTTGAATTCTTTTAAGGAAAACAGTTCTTTTTGTTTCTCAACGCTCACACTCAAGAGAGATTCAGAGAACCTCTAAAGATAGATAACACGGAGCTGAGCTGGGAAGGACTTATCACTTCACAGGGCTCACCCCAACTGAACTCCAAACAACATCAAAATTGCTACCGTTCATAACAACCATCAGCTCAGACATGTGACTTCTAGTGACTCCAGCTGTTCCACGGGCTCTAACCATAGCTGTTTCCTGAGCTCAACACAAATGGTTTTGAAAATAAAGAATCTCACAGTGTTCTTTTGATGACCTGTTAAAATAAAACAATCTAGGTATCTCCTCCATACTCCAAATGAACAAGTGTTCACAGTTGTTTAGATATGAGCCCTCAGAAAATATCAGTAATGGAAGCTCATTCATGACTTTTATTCCATATTAAAACAGTTCTTACACAGTGGATATAATTGATTGGCTGTAAAGAGTTTTGGGACATCCTAAAACTGAGAGAGGCACTTTAGGAATGTGCTCCTGCAAGAAGGGAAGTGTTCATGTGGAAAATTAAATTGCAAGACTTAATGGGGTGTGCATTTTGTGCAAACTGCTGAACCACTCATCAAATCAACCCTTGAACTCTGCAAGTAATACATGAGCATGATTGTTGTTTTGATCGGAAACACTGAGATGAAAAGCTCCTTCTCTCCAGTAAGTGCCAATCTTCCATCGTGAGAAATAATGCCATTTGTGCAAGTGAAGAGTTAAAGCCAATCTTCCGTTTGAATGAGGTAATTAGAGCTTCAACTGCAGTGATCTGACCAGTGAAAAGGCATGATGGGAGATGGCCGCACTTAAAATTCTTGTCTGCTTTCTGTCATTTATCATCAGAAACAACAGCATCAACATATGGAACACCAGAGGAATTTTAATGTATTAATCATACCCATTAACCAGAGTGAACAATCAACATTATTTTGAAAAACTTGACTTTTGGTGGCCTAAGCATTAGATTAATGGCTGTTTGAATCAAGCAGATAAAAGGATTCAATTAAGTTAATATTACAACTAACTGTCAACACCAGGTACTGGGAGATTGGAGGGTTAAACCCTAAAAAATGCCAACATTGCCACTATTTGGCAGTTCAACCTCCAGAAGCCAATTGACTGTTTCAACACCCTTGTAGTTCCAAGTAGAGCATAAAGTTTCTCTTTACATTCACTCCTGATGTGGCCGTCACAGGCAGGCACTGAATTTAGAGATTATATCCTATTTGTTCTGGTGCATGTGGTGGTGTTCTGTGTATAAAACCAAGTAACTTGCTGGGCCATTTCAGGGGTATTGGAGTCAACCACATTAGTGTTGAGTTTGAGTCACAGTGGGCCCTATTATAATGGTGGAGCAGAGGAATTTTGGGTAACTCCACTGCCGTCGATCCATGGTATTAGTCTAAATTTTTTTTTCTCTATTCATCTGTAGGATAAAATTGCTGCCAGCAAGGTCACCATTAGTTGCCCATCCTAGTTGCCCTTGAACTAAATGCTTTACCCATTCAGGGACCAGTTTAGAGTCAACCACATTGACCATATTGAGTCTTATATAGGCCTGACCATGTCAGGATAAGTATGGTAAGTTACAGATATCATGTGGGGAAGGATGTCTACATGAAGTCTTCGGCAGAAGAAATGCTCGATTTTGATGAACAATATATTAATCATAGAAGTTTACAGTACAGAGGAGGCCATTCAACCCATCATGTCTGTACTGGCTCCAGAAAGAGCTACCCATTCTCCATCCTTAAGTACATAGTACCTAATGGCAAGTTACATCACAAAATGGCACATGGTCATTTCTTGTGAAAAGTTGGTGTCAACTTAAGGGTAGGTACGCATTACAGGCACTGAAACATTCCGGTACACAATTTACAACTTAGTTTTACAACCTCGAATGAGAACTGCCCAGCTCTTCCCAGGAACAGTCCTTCATATCTGATGGTTAGAGTTTATACTGTGCTAAATCATTGATGAACAAGAGTAAAAGCAATGGTCAGGGAATGGCCAGCTCGCTGCATAAATCAGGAAATTATGTCAGTGTAATACAGAAGGAATGCTGCATTGCCAGAATGCTATCCATCTTGCCATCATGGTTGTAACTAATCCATGAGACTGTTTGAAGAAGAGCAGGGAATTTTTCCCTAGAACGTTAGTCAATAGTTATCACTTAACCAACAATATTAAGTCAAGAACCACTGATGCTGGAGTCAGAGATAACACAGTGTGGAGCTGGAGGAACACATCAGATCAGGCAGCATCAGAGGAGCAGGAAAGTCAACATTTTGGGTTGGGAGCCTTCATCGGGACTGGGGAAGGGGGAAAGGAACTGGGAAATAGATAGGGAGAGGGCTTTGGGCCTATAGGTAGGTAGGTGGGATGGTGATAGGTGAATGCAGATAGGGTGCGGAGATGGTTGGTCAGTGGGAAGGGTGGGGCAGATAGCTGGGAGAGAAGATGGACAGGTTGTGTCAGGTCAAGGAGGTGGGAATGAGAAAGAGGGTTGGATATGGGATGAGGCTGGGGGTAGGGAGATTTTGAAACTGGCGAATTCTACGTTTAGGCCATCGGGCTGAAGGCACTCAAGGTGGAATATGAGGTGCTGCTCCTCCAGTTTGTGGGTAGTGTCACTGTGACACTGGAGGAGGCCCAGTATGGACATGTCACCCAGGGAGTGGGAGGGTGAGTTAAAATGGTGGGCAACCAGAAGGTGTTGTTGATTACGGCGTAATGTTAAAACAGGTTGAGGTTGTACAGGGTGTTGGTGAGGCCTCTTCTGGAGTGCTGTGTGCAGTTTTGGTTGCCCTGCTATAGGAAGCCTTGAATAAATTAGAGAGGGGTCATTAAAGATTTACCAGGGTATTGCCAGAATGGAGGGTTTGAATTATAAAAATAGGGTGGGCAGGCTGGGACTTTTTCACTGGAGTGTAGGCGGTTTAGGGGGCGACCTTGTAAAAGTTTATAAAATCATGAGGGGCATAGATAAGGTGAATAGCAAGGGCCTTTTGGCTGGAGTGGGGGGTGTTCAAAACCAGGGAGCATATTTTTAAGGTGAGAGAAGTAAGTTTAAAAAAGAACGAGGGACAACTTTTTATAGGTGTGGAATGAACTGCCCAAGGACGTGAGGATTACAGGTACAGTTACAACATCTAAAAGACATTTGGATATGTACACGAATTGGACTAGTTAAAATTGGAATCATGGTTGGCATGGGCTAGTTGGACCGAAGGTACTGTTTCCATGCTGTACGAGTCTATGATTCTATGTTAACCGATAACTCATCTCACCAGAGCTCGTGAGATTCTTCAGTGGACGAATTAGCACATCATTAAAAGAAACTGAGTTAATGTTTTGAATCCAGAGCTCTGAAAAAGGGTCACGAGTTTTGAAATGTTAACTCTTTCTTTTTTCACACATGCTGCCAGGCCAACTGAATTTCTCCAGAACTTTCTGTTTTTGTTTCACATCTTCAGCATCCATAGCTCTTTGTTTTATTTTGTTACAGAAATAATTGCCTGGGAAATGCATTGAACTTGAGGACTTGAGGATGCTACATAGATAAGGTAAATAAGTCTGAGAGAGAACATTTGAGTCCCAGGAAATGGATGAGTTAACAGCGGATGTGGTATACTGAATTTTGAACTGAACACAGTGAAAATTCAAAGATGAAAACCGAAAGAACTGCAAGTGCTATAAATCATGAACAAAAACAGAAGTTTCTGGAAAAGCTCAGCAGGTCTGGCAGCATCTGTGAAGAAAAAAATCAGAGTTAACGTTTTGGGTCCGGTGACCCTTTCTCAGAACTGTACTGAGGAAGGGCAGGACCCAAAACGTTAATTCAAAGATGAAGGTTTTTGTGTAGCAGCACGATATGGATTTTGGGAACAAATCATTAGCAGCATCATTGTAGGACAGTAAAGCAATAAAAATTGGTAATACTGCACTGGAAATTATTTCTAGGGATATAGAATTCAAACGTAGTGAAGTGATGCTAAACTTTTATGGTTAATCTGCATTGTTCTGATTCCCATATTATGAAAAAGGATCTGGAAGCATTGAGGAGATTGAAAACAAAATGACATGGATGGTACAAGGAAGATGAGATTACAGCTATTGGATTGTATCAGAGATAATAGTAACTGCAGATGCTGGAGAATCTGAGATAACACAGCATAGAGCTGGATGAACACAGCAGGCCAAGCAGCATCTCAGGAGCACAAAAGCTGACATTTCGGGCCTGGACCCTTCATCAGAAGGGTCTGACGAAGGGTCCAGGCCCGAAATGTCAGCTTTCCTGCTCCTGAGATGCTGCTTGGCCTGCTGTGCTCATCCAGCTCCACACTTTGTTATCTCAGCTATTGGATTGTGTCGTTTTTCTCTTGGAAAGAGGCCTTCAAAATTACAAATGGCAGTGGACTGGGGAGAAGAAACAAGAATGTTCACACTTGTGGGAGGAATCATGAAAGTGGGCCTAAAAAATAGGATAGTTGCTAATAAACATAACAAGGAATTAAGGATAAATCTCTTTACTCAGAATGTGACTAGAAAGAGGGGCTCGTTGGTATAGGAGATAGTTGTAAAAATAGGCTAGGTAGGCAACTTTTTATATGTGTGGAATGAACTGCCAGAGGAAGTGGTGGATGTGGGTACAGTTACAATATTTAAAAGACATTTGGATAAGTACATGAATAGGAAAAGTTTGGAGGGGTATTGTCCGAATGCATTTTATTCTTCTAAAATAAAACTAAATAGGTATATGAGCGAAACGGGGATAGAAAGAAATACTGAAGGAGGTGCTGAGATAGGTGGAATAGGAAACTTCAGTAAAATATAAAGATCAGCATAGGCTAGTTGGGCCAAATGTGCTGCATTATGAGTGTAATATTCTCAATTTAGGGACAAGGGAACTAAGACATTCCACTGAACAGAATAGAATCTATAAAATAGAGAGACTGAACATCTTCATTGACATTTGGGCAACATAGTGGCTTAGTGGTTAACACTGCTGTCTCACAGTGCCACAGCCCTGGGTTCAATTCCACCTTTGGGCGACTGTATGGAGTTTGCATGTTCTCCCTGTGTCTGGGTGGGTTACCTCCAGGTGCTCTGGTTTCCTCTCACAGTCCAAAGCTGTGCAGGTTAGGTGGATTGGCTATGCTAAACTGCACATAGTGCCGAGGGACGTTCAGCTTAGGTGGGTTATAGGGGAATGGTTCTGGGTGGGGTGCTGCAAGGGTCAGTGTGGGCTTGTTGGGCCGAAGGACCTGTTTCCACACTGTAGAGATTCTATTCTATGATTTGCATTTCAGAGTTTCTCCTTATCTATGCAATTTTGGATTGCAAATCAAATGACCTTACATCTCAGTCAGTTTATTGGACCAATGTTCGCTCAAGTCAGAACAAGGAATAAAGCTCAATTGAAACATATAATCTGTTTTATGTTTGTCTATTTAAATAATTAAGGCACAAAAAACATCACATGGTCATTGTGGTCAATTTTTAAATTTACTGATTAGAATCGTAATGAAACACATTTTCAATTTCTTTATCTTTTCATTGTACATGGGAAAAGCCAGCATTTGTTATCCATCCCTAAATACCATTGAATGACATAATTTGAAAGACATCAAGAATTAACTGCATTCTATGGGTCTGGAGTATAGCATAGGCTAATCTGGGTAAGACCAATAGATTTCCTTCCCTAAAGACTAGAGTGAACGAAATGGGCTTTAACAACAATTAAAGGTGATGGTGAGCATTAAGCTGAGCCTAGCCTTATAGTTCCAATATATGAGTTGAATTTTAAATTTCCCCAGCTGTTGGGATGAAATTATGAAACCGTGCCCTTGGCACATTAGCCTGGGCTACCGACAAGGGTGGCGCAGTGGTAGTATGGCGCACTGACCTCTACATCGCCGAGGCCAGACGCCAACTCTCCGACACCACCTCCTACCGCCCCTTCGATCATGACCCCACACCCGAGCACCAAACCATCATCTCCAACACCATCAATGACCTCATCACCTCAGGGGACCTCCCACCCACAGCCTCCAACCTCATTGTTCCCCAACCCCGCATGGCCCGTTTCTATCTCCTTCCCAAAATCCACAAACCTGCCTGCCCTGGTCGACCCATCGTCTCAGCCTGCTCCTGCCCCACCAAACTCATCTCCACCTATCTGGACTCCATTTTCTCCCCTTTGGTCCAGGAATTCCCCACCTACGTCCGTGACACCACCCATGCCCTCCACCTCCTCCAGGACTTCCAATTCCCTGGCCCCCAACACCTCATTTTCACCATGGACGTCCAGTCCCTATACACCTGCATTCCGCATGCAGATGGCCTCAAGGACCTCCGCTTCTTCCTGTCCCGCAGGCCCGACCAGTCCCCCTCCACCGACACCCTCATCCGTCTAGCCGAACTCGTCCTCACCCTCAACAACTTCTCTTTCGATTCCTCCCACTTCCTACAGACTAAGGGGGTGGCCATGGGCAACCGCATGGGCCCCAGCTATGCCTGCCTCTTTGTAGGTTACGTGGAACAGTCCCTCTTCTGCACCTACACAGGCCCCAAACCCCACCTCTTCCTCCGTTACATTGATGACTGTATCGGCGCAGCCCCTTGCTCCCCAGAGGAGCTTGAACAGTTCATCCACTTCACCAACACCATCCACCCCAACCTTCAGTTCACCTGGGCCATCTCCAGCACATCCCTCACCTTCCTGGATCTCTCAGTCTCCATCTCAGGCAACCAGCTTGTAACTGATGTCCATTTCAAGCCCATCGACTCCCACAGCTACCTAGAATACACCTCCTCCCACCCACCCTCCTGCAAAAATTCCATCCCCTATTCCCAATTCCTCCGCCTCAGCCGCATCTGCTCCCACGATGAGGCATTCCACTCCCGCACATCCCAGATGTCCAAGTTCTTTAAGGACCGCAACTTTCCCCCCACAGTGGTCGAGGACACCCTTGACTGTGTCTCCCGCATTTCCCGCAACACATCCCTCACAGTCCGCCCCCGCCACAACTGCCCAAAGAGGATCCCCCTCGTTCTCACACACCACCCCACCAACCTCCGGATACAACGCATCATCCTCCAACACTTCCGCCATCTACAATCCGACCCCACCACCGAAGACATTTTTCCATCCCCACCCCTGTCTGCTTTCCGGAGAGACCACTCTCTCCGCGACTCCCTTGTTCGCTCCACACTGCCCTCCAACCCCACCACACCCGGCACCTTCCCCTGCAACCGCAGGAAATGCTACACTTGCCCCCACACCTTCTCCCTCACCCCTATCCCAGGCCCCAAGATGACTTTCTACATTAAGCAGAGGTTCACCTGTACATCTGCCAATGTGGTATACTGCATCCACTGTACCCGGTGTGGCTTCCTCTACATTGGGGAAACCAAGCGGAGGCATGGGGACCGCTTTGCAGAACACCTCCGCTTGGTTCGCAATAAACAACTGCACCTCCCAGTCGCCAACCATTTCCACTCCCCCTCCCATTCTTTAGATGACATGTCCATCATGGGCCTCCTGCAGTGCCACAATGATGCCACCCGAAGGCTGCAGGAACAGCAACTCATGTTCCGCTTGGGAACCCTGCAGCCCAATGGAATCAATGTGGACTTCACCAGCTTCAAAATCTCCCCTTTCCCCCACCGCATCCCAAAACCAGCCCAGTTCGTCCCCTCCCCCCACTGCACCACACAACCAGCCCAGCTCTTCCCCTCCACCCACTGCATCCCAAAACCAGTCCTACCTGTCTCTGCCTCCCTAACCTGTTCTTCCTCTCACCCATCCCTTCCTCCCACCCCAAGCCGCACCTCCATCTCCTACCTACTAACCTCATCCCACCTCCTTGACCTGTCTGTCTTCTCTACTGACCTATCCCCTCCCTACCTCCCCACCTATACTCTCCCCTCCACCTATCTTCTTTTCTCTCCATCTTCGGTCCGCCTCCCCCTCTCTCCCTATTTATTCCAGAACCTTCACCCCATCCCCCTCTCTGATGAAGGGTCTAGGCCCGAAACGTCAGCTTTTGTGCTCCTGAGATGCTGCTGGGCCTGCTGTGTTCATCCAGCCTCACATTTTATTATCTACCGCATTACTCGTTCAGTGATGTTGTCATGATGCTAGCATCTCCCCTTAATTATGATGGCTCACTTCTTCAACTGAAACGTGTGGATCTCAATGGTAGAGAGGCACACCCTTCTTGGGAAACTGATATGTGAGCATGGAAATCAGAAGCCTTGCCCCTGAACACAGCACTGACACAGACACATGGGGCAGGAACAGGGACAGGTTGTGTTGCATGCATTGCATATTTTCTAGAGGCAGTTGTGCATATAAGTCAGCAAATGCCTCCTCTCATGCATGAGCTTGGTTCTGCCAGTGTCTGAATTGCAATATACATAGATTAGACCTGGTGGAAGCAGATCTGAGCAACATGGATTGCTCTTCCACCCGTTTAGACAGATAGGGTACCCTTTTGAATAAGGTCCTAGGGCATCTTTGGAGGAGATCTTCTGGGAGAGATCGGATGCCCTTTAGAATTGTTAAATGTAGCCATGACTGTGTGTCAAAAGCACCAACTATTTGTCACTGTGAAGTTTGTAACTCAGTCAGTTTGTGTCCATTCTGGATGGATCAATCCTGGTTAACGTCAAACAGTTATAAAGGATCAACTCACACACACATTCTCGAGCTGTCAATAGGAATATTCAAAAGTATAAGGTCAAACTACCAAAGGTTTCAAATGAGAGATAAAGGGAAATGCAGATGCTGGAGAATCCAAGATAATAAAGTGTGAAGCTGGATGAACACAGAAGGCCCAGCAGCATCTCAGGAGCACAAAAGCTGACGTTTCGGGCCTAGGCCCTTCATCAGAGAGCCCTCTGATGAAGGGTCTAGGCCCGAAACGTCAGTTTTTGTGCTCCTGAGATGCTGCTTGGCCTGCTGTGTTCATCCAGCTTCACACTTTATTATCAAGGTTTCAAATGATATTGTTAAAAAGAACTGAGAAAGGAAGTAGTCAAACAGTGTCTGTGTCCAGAATGTTAAATAAAATATTATTTGTTATTTTACACTCTCTGTTGATGTAAACCTGCAGGTTACAATTACTGGATTAGCACTGCATGTCTAATTTCACAATGGCCTCTTGTTAGCACAGCAGGGTGCCTACCATTTCATAGTTTGATTGCTCCAAGTGGTTGCATATTCAGTGAAGTGGGGTTATAAATTTCAATGTTTGTTCTAAGAGGCAATGTGCTTGAATAAAATACTTGGTATTGTAAGGCTTTATGTAATTATATAATTATGTAATGGGATGTGAATTTAGTAAATTGGTTTTTATGAATGAAGGTGTATTTTCCAGATAGTGACACTTAGAACTTTTTTCAAAAGCCTTTAAATGATCCTTGAGGTCCACCATGTTGGATAGTGATGAGTTTACATGATAAATATGAAGGGCAAACGGTGATGGGTAAGGGGCATGGGTTAACATGAGTTGGCAGTAAATTGGCATACAGGTTATAAATGACCATGTGAGGTAGACAGAAGGACAAATTGGCATGAAGCTACAAAGGAGTGTGGGTAGGCAGGAACAATAAGTTGTCTTAAAGGCTTACAAAGATTCATGGGGTACTATAACAACAGTAGTTGGCATGGACGAAATGAGGAGCTATTACATTTGGGTACAGAGTGTGAGGTAGCACTGGCTGGTGTGGATGGAACATGTGAAATGTATGTATGTGAGTGTGGGGGAATAGGTGTGGTGCAGTGTGTGTGAAGCCTGCAGGGATACTTCTGGTCCTTTTGTAAAACGTCACTGCGGTACCAATGCACTAAGACCAGCCTTCTTGCCCAGCCTGCCTCCATAGCGGGCAACCTCTGCATTCACTCTCGAGTCATCTGCTCCAACTCTTAAGAAAGCTTGCATTCAAAGTTGCAATCTCCACGTCATTGCCATCTGGTCTAGTTCAGCAGAGCTAGGAAATGTCCTGATTCTGTTTTTCTGCTTCACGGGTGAATCCCCGGGGTCTGATTTCCAAGTCTCTAAAACAGTCCAGGTAAACATACCACTGCGTTATTGAGGGAGTGCTGCATCATCTGAGGCTCTTTCTTTCAGATTAAATGTTAACTTGGAACAACACATTGTGGAGCAAACTAGGGATAAAGTAATTGCAATATCCTGAAATGCAATAGGTTAAGTTAATAATCTGATAGTAAAAGATTCCCTGCAAAAAAAGTGATCATACTACAATGGACAGTTTGACAGTGACATACTCCATCTCAAACCAATATCTTAAATTTAAAACAAGCTAATTGGAAGCTTCATAGTGCAGAAAGAGGTCATTTTGCCCACTGACCCACTGAAAATCATTCCACCCAGACCCACTTTACCCCTGCACTTCCTTGGATCGTGGGAGGAAACCAGAGCACACAGACATGGGGAGAACATATAAATTCCATAGGGATTTTCACCCAAGGAGTTGAACCAGGTCCCTGGTGCTGCATGCAGCAGAGCTAACCACTGAGCCACTATATTGCCCTGTAAATATGAGAGGAATGCTAGAAAAGTTGATCGGGTGAATCAAAAGAAATGTATGGTGATAAATAAACAGGGGGAAGGATTTAAAGCAATTCAAAACATTAAATAATATGCATTCCATTAAACATGAAAATTCCAGTGAAAGTTTAATCAGTGACTAATTAGGGAAGTAAAGGATGCCATTTGATTAAAAGAATAGGCTAATATTGTTGCAAAGAATTGTAATATGCTTAAGGAATGGAAGTATTTTAGAAACCAGCAAAGAATTAATTAAAAAAGAAGAAGGTGAGAATAAACTAAACAGGGTTATGTTTACAACATTATTGCTTTATAGGACATGGGCAACATTGGCTAGGTTAGAGATGGTATGAACTGCAGATGCTGGAGAATCTGAGATAACAAGATGCAGAGCTGGATGAACACAACAGGCCAAGCAGCATCAAAGGGCAGGAAAGCTGATGTTTTGGGCTCTAAAGAAGGGTCTAGACCTGAAACGTCAGCCTTCCTGCTCCTCTGATGCTGCTTGGCCTGCTGTGTTCATCCAGCTCTACACCTTGATACCTTACTGGCCAGATTAGCTTGTTTCCCATCCCTAATTGCCCATGAACTGAGAGGAGTCAAGTATATTGCTGTACGTTTGGGGGCACATGTAGGGCCAAGCAGATGAAGATGATAGATTTCCTTCCCTGCAAGCCTTGTCATTCCAGATGATAGTGATTATGGGTAGAAACTGCTGCCTAAGGACCTTTGGTGAACTTCTGCAGTGCACCTTATTGATGGTGCACACTGCTGTTACTGAGCCTTGGTGGAGGAGGGAGAGCATGTTTGTGGATGCGGTGCCAATCAAGCGGCTGTTTTGTCCTGGATGGTGTCAGGTTTCTTGAGTGTTGTTGGGGCTGCATCCATCCAGGCAGGTGGGGAGTATTCCATCACTCCTGACTTGTGCCTTACGGTTGGTAGCCCTCTGGGGAGTTAGGAGGCGAGTTATTCGCTGCACTGTTCATAGCCTCTGACTAGCTCTTGAAACCACAGCAGTTGTACAGTTGGTTCAGTTCAGTTTCTGGTCAACGATAATCCCCAGGTTGTTGATACTGCAAACTGTTTTGAGTATACAAAAAGGGAGTGTTGCAAAAGTAAATCTAGGCCCATGAGAGGCGGACCAGGAGAAATTATCATGGGGAATGAAAAAATGGCAGAGATGTTGTATAAATATTTTGTGCCTGTCTTCACAGAAGATGCAAATTAAATCCTAGAATTAGAACAGCCAAGGGATTAATAAAGAACTTAAACTAATTAATACCAGCAGCAAAAACAAAATTAGAGAAACATAGGGGATTAAAAACTGTTCAATCCCCAGGATGTGATGGTCTACATGCGAAGGTTCTCAGGAGGTAACAACTGTTATATTGTATATGCTGGCCATGACTCCCTCGGTTTAAGAATGGTGCCTTTGGAATGAGGATTAGGCAAATGTCATGCATTTCTTTAAGAGAGAGAGGAAAGAGAAAACAGGGAACAACAGGTCACTTCACCTGACATCACTTCTTGGGAAAATCCTGCAATCCATCATTAAGTAAGTCTTAACAATGCCCCACAAAATTATTCTTTGATCACAGAGAGGCAATATGTCTGAGAGAGAACCTAGGTCTGACAAATTTTCATGAAATTTCTTGAGGTTATTGCTAGTAGGCTGGGTAAAGGGGAGCCAGCAGATGTAATATTTTTTGGATCTTGGAAAGATATTCTATAAGGTGCCACACAAGAGGCGGAAGATAAGGGTTTGTGGAGTCGGGAGTAATATATTAGCAGGGTTAAAGAGGATAGGGAACAGGTTAGAGACGAACGAGACATTGACAAGTTGGCAAGCTATAGCTATAGTGGAAAGCAGCAACAGTTAGTGCTGGCGCCTCAACTATTTACAAACTATATTGATGGCTTTGATGAACAGACTGACAGTAATATATTCATATTGACTGATAAAACAGAGAGGGGAGAGTGTTGGGTGAGGAGCGCACAAAGAGACTGCAAAGTAATGTAGAGACAGTAGGAGCTGCAGATGCTGGAGAATCTGAGGCAATAAGGTGTAGAGCTGGATGAACACAGCAGGCCAAGCAGTATCAGAGGAGCAGGAAAGCTGATGTTTCGGGCCTAGACTCTTCTTCAGAAAATCTTCTTCTCTTTGGAAACCCTTTCTGAAGAAGGGTCTAGGCCTGAAATGTCAGCTTTCTTGCTCCTCTGATGCTGCTTGGCCTGCTGTGTTCATCCAGCTCTACACCATGTTACTGCAAAGTGATGTAGATAGGTTGTGTGGATAACAAGGTAGCAGATGGGGTATACGTTGCTCAGAAGTGTGAGGTTAGTTGTGTCAGCAACAGGAACAACAAAGCAGAATATTTTTAAAGTACACAAAAGGTATAATGATGAATATTCAGAGGTACTTGGTTGTAAATGTGACACAGAAAGTTAAGCTATATAGCCAGCAAACAATTTAGGAGGCAAAGAGCATATTGGTCTTTATTGGTAAAGGGGATGGACCATGAAGAATAAGGAAGTCTTGCTACAATCATATAGATCTTTAGTGAGACCACACCTGGAGTATGGGTGTAGGGATCAGAGATAATGGGACCTGCAGATGATGGAGAACCCAAGATAACAAAGTGTGAAGTTGGATGAACACAGCAGGCCCAGCAGCATCTCAGGAGCACAAAAGCTGACGTTTCAGGCCCAGACCCTTCATCAGAGAGGATGATGAGGGGTCTAGGCCCGAAACGTCAGCTTTTGTGCTCCTGAGATGCTGCTTGGCCTGCTGTGTTCATCCAACTTCACACTTTGTTATTATGGGTGTAGGGATTCTGGTTTGCAATCAGTAATCTACTGATTTCAAGGTGGTTTGAATCACCCCCAGATCCCTGGTCCTGACACCGGACTTAATTTCGGAACGTGAAGTGAGGAAGGCAGTAGACGGGCGTTTGAGGACAAAGTATCTACATGTTTATTAAATGCAAAGGTGAATACATCGCAAGAAATAAAAAGGCAAAAGTAATAAACAGGAAAATAAATCAAAGGTGAATAAAATACAAGCGCTAAAAAGGCAAATTCAAAACAGTTAAAATTGACACTATCAGTTATTAACTTAACACAGGCTAATTACTGAACAGTATTTTCAGACACAGACATTTCAATCCGGCTTCCTGACCTTGGGGTGACCTGCACTGTCACCACCATACCTTCCCCACATTGCTAGCTAGGTTAGGTACTTTGGGCCTTGAAGAGTTAGGCTCACCACTGGGGATAAACATAATTTTGAAATACAGCTCGAACCTGCTGTGGCCGGTGTTTCACTGAAGACTTTGGACGGTGTTCAGGCTGGTTTGAGAACTTGGGTTTTCTTACTCTGTGGTGGTTTTGTGAGTCGGATTTCACCTCAGGATGTGCCTGAGGCCTTGTCAGTCAGGTCAGTGATTTTTGGAGGTTGTCGGTCGTCAGATCTGCTGGTTGTGGTCGGTTGTCGTTGGTTCCCCTGGCATGGAACTGCCCTGCGTCGGTAGGTTTCAGGGAGATAGCTGTGCAGAGAGATCTTGGGGATAGTATCTGCCTGGGATCTCTCTTCTATTGGTAGCTGCGGGGATGGTTCTCTCTCCCTCCCTCTCTCCCATATCAGGGCCAGCATTGTACAGACAGTGTGCTCCATTATCACCTCACAAATCTGTGTTCTCCGTTGCGTTTCTGTCGTCCCCTTGGTTGTGAACTGGCTTCCTGAGAGTTTTGAGCAGGTGTAAATGTGTTTTGATTGAGTGGAAAGTCCAGCATTTGTGGGAATGAATATTAATCGAAGTTGAATGCCTTGATACCTCTGAAGAGCCCAAGATGTCTGGAGTTGCACATTAGCAGATGTGCAGGTGAACATTTGCTTGATGTGGAAGGTCTTCTTGGGGCCTGGCATGGGGGTGAGGGAGGAGGTGTAGGGGCAAGTGTAGCACGTCCTGTGGTTTCAGGGAAGAGTGCCAGGGCTGGTGGGGCCGGAGGGAGTGTGGAGCAGACATGGGAGTCATGGAGAGAGTGGTCCCTCCAGAAAGCAGATAAGAGTGGGAAGGGAAAAATGTCTTTGGTGGTGGGGTCGGATTGCAGATGGTGGAAGTGTCGGAGGATGATGCGTTGGATCCAGAGTTTGGTGGGGTGGTACTTGAGGATGAGGAGGATTCTGTTTTAGTTGTTATTGTGGGGAGGGAGTGTGAGGGATGAGTTGTGGGAAGTGCGGGAGACACAGTCGAGGGCATTCTCGACCACTGAAGGGGGGATGTTGCGGTCCTTGAGAAACAAGGACATCTGAGATGTTCGGGACTGGAATGCCTCATCCTGGGAGCAGACGCGGTGGAGGCAAAGGAATTAGGAATTGCTAATGTGGTATACTGTATCTGCTGTTTCAGATGTGGCCTCCTCTACATCGGGGTAACCAAGCAGAGGCTTGGAGACGCTTTGCAGAACACCTATGCTTGGTTCGCACTAAACAACTGCGCCTCCCAGTCGCGAACCACTTCAACTCTCCCTCCCATTCCTCAGACAACATGTCCATCCTGGGCTTCCTGCAGTGCCACAACGATGCCACCTAAAGGTTGCAGAAACAGCAACTCATATTTCACGCAGGAACCCTGCAGCCCAATGGTATCAATGTGGACTTCACAAGCTTCAAAATATCTCTTCCCTCAACCATATCCCTGAACCAGCCCAGCGTGTCCCTGCCTCCCTAACCTGTCTTTCCTCCAACCCATCCCCTCCTCCCACCACAAGTCCCACCCCCATCTCTGACCTACTAGCCTCATCCCGCCCCCTTGACCTGCCTGTCCTCCCTGGACCGACTTACCCCCTCCCTAACTTCCCACCTACACTCACCTTTACTGGCTCCATCCCCACTCTTTGATCGTTCTGCCTTCTCTCCACCTATCTTCTCCTCTCTCCATCTTCTATCGGCCTCCCCCTCTCTCCCTATTTATTTCAGAATCCCCTCCCCGCCCCCATTTCTGATGAAGGGGCTAGACCCGAAACATCAGCCTTCCTGCTCCTCTGACGCTGCTTGGCCTGCTGTGTTCATCCAGCTCCACACCTTGTTATCTCAGATTCTCCAGCATCTGCAGTTCCTACTGTCTCGAGAAGGATATATTTGAGTTGTATGTGGGCCAGCGTAAGGTTAACAACACTGACCTCTGGAGGTTGTGCTGTGGGGAGATGTGTAACTTGAGCATATAAACTGGCATTTAGAAGAATGAGTTAGATTTTGAAATGTCAAGTAAATATTGAGAGATTGTTTCCACCTGGCTGCGATGTCTAAAGCAAGGGAAGAAATTACGGCCAATTGTTTCACTTCAAAGGTTGTGAACCTTTAGATTTTTTTTGATGTTTTTCCCCAAGAGGGCCAAGGGTTCCCCATCCTTGAACATACCAAAGGCTGGGATTGATGGATTTTCAGTCTCTCAGGGACATAGGAAGTGGGTGGCAACATAGAGTTCAGGCAGGGATCAACCATAAATCTTTGCTCATCCCAATCTTGCTCTCTACCTTCTTCTCTCACTCTGTTCTTCCCTCTCTTGCTCCCTTCCTAATACCTTTCCTCCCTCCTTTTCTCCCTTCCTTTTTTCTCTATTTTTTTGCATATGTCTTTCCTTCTGTTCCTCCTGATCCTTTTTGCCTCCATCTTTCTGTTCCTTCTTCCCTCTCTCCTGTCTTCTTTCTGTCATTCCATTGCTCTTTTCCTCCTGCCCACTCTCCTCCTTCCCTCCCTTGCTCCTGCCCTTCCTTCCTTCTCTCTTTCATTTCCTCCATCCCTTCCTCTTTCTGTCCCCACTCCCTCCCACCCTTACCCTCAGTCCTTCCCTCCTACCGTCATTCTCGTCTCCACTCCTCCCCTCCCATTTCCTCTCTGTTTCCCTCCTTTCCTTTGTTCCTTATCCTCTCCCTCCTTCTCCTTTTGGGCTCCCAGTTGACACAGTAGTGGCTAATAGCTGATAATACTGGACATCTCTAGTGTAGAAGAGACGTGTGAGTGCTGTGCAAGGGGAAGACAGGCATTTGAATGTTTTCCTTGGAAATAATTTTTATGCAAGAGACGTCCCCATAATTTTTTTTGATGTGAGAAGATTCTCATATTGTCATTAAAACCAAGCTTGAGGGGAAATGAGCTTAGCGCTGTGCATATATTAGCCTAATTAAAAAACTGCACTCACTATATTGGCTCTACATGATGCAGCAAACTGCCCTGAAATGAGCCTCTTAATTTCAGTTTATTTGCAAAAAAGGAATGGCTGATAGCACAGTGAGTTTTTTTTTCTTCATATATTACAGGGTTACAGGGTTTGCTGATCCTCCAAGACTGAGCTACATTCTCTACGAGTGAATGATTAAACTCCAGGGCAATGCTTCAATCCTGGGGGTTTTGAGAAAAAGGTTATTGCTTTTCAATGCTTTTGTTTATTGGTTCCCTCACCACCTCAGTCCCCACAAACTTACACACATGGCTTCACAATCTGGCAACTCATTTGGTTTTAAAATTCACATCTTGGTCGCAAATCCCTCTCTGGCATTGTCCTCTCCCGATCTTCCTCCAGGCCTAAAACAGAAGTTGCTGGAAGTGCTCAGCAGGTCTGGCAGCATCTGTAAAAACAAAATCAGAGATAGCGTTTCGGGTCCGGTGACCCTTCCTCAGACCCCTCCTCCAGGCCTCACAGCTTCCCAGGGAAATCTGTGCTTCTGTAATTCTGGCCTGTTGTGATTCTCTGATTTTGATTGTTCCTTCATTGGGGGTAATATCTGTTTTGGTACTGGGGTAACCATGGAAAGTACCATTGTGACCATTGTCTGGTCTGTCTTTTGTCCTTAACTTGGTTTGTCCAAGTCTCCTTTGACCTGGTCCAGTTTGTCTGCTCTGCCAGATCTAGGCTTGGGAAATAATTGCTCATGTTGTATATGTTACTACAGTCCTCATTAGAACCATATCTCTCTGACTGCAGAGCGTTACTCCTTTCACAGTCTCCAGTTCAGATTGTTCTGCTTTTCTTAGAGTTAGTCACATCACTGACTGAAATGAGGTCCACAGTGTATTCCCTTGTGCAGGTCTAGCATCTCTTCCTTCCTCTCCACTCTAAGATGCCTTTAAGCCTGTGTTTGTTTGTCAGTCAGCCCATTATGACAGACCTCCTCTTTAGTTTTTATTCCTTCATGAGATGTCGGTGTCACAGGCTAGTCCAGCATTCATTGCCGAGGCCTAATCACCCAGAGGACAGTCAAGAGCCATATTGCAATGGATGTGGAGTCACATGTAGGCCAGACCGGATAAGGATGGGGGATTTCCTTCTCTCAATGACATTAGTGAACTAGATGGATGTTCAATGATAATTGGCTGTGGTCATCATCTATTCCAAATTTTCCATTGAATTCAAATTTCACCATCTGCCATAGTAGGATTCAAACCCACACCCCAGATCATTAGCCTGAGGCCCTGATTAGTAGCTCAGTGACATTATCATTAGACCACTGCCTTCTCACTTGGCCATGACATCCTGAGTTTGTGACTTGAACTCAGATCTTCTGGCCCAGAGACATCCTCTCCACCACAGGACCTCTTTGTGTGGTCACCTGCCCCAATATCTTCCTATGCCCCTTTAGGCGAATGTCTGTCTGCAGATGGTTTTGTGAAGAGGTTTGGTGCAATGAAAATTAGAGATCTGCAAGAGATTGCAATTGGAGGAGTGAAGAGTGTCTGAAATTTTGTAAAGATAAAGAAGATTAAAGAGATGGTGCAGGCTGAGTCGTGGACAAATTTTGAAAAATTGGAAAGGTGAGTATAAGCATGAATGTTTCAGTGAGAAATAGAGGTACAGCTTAATAATAATCCTGCCAATATGATCACAACTCATGCAAAATGCTGCTTGACTGAGCAGAAATGGAAAACAAAATGAGTGGCGAGGTGTATTTTGTGTGCAGAGTTGTCACTCTCTCAGTTACACAGTCCAGGCAATATATGCTTTGCTGACCGTGGCCGATAGAGATGAAAGAGCAGGTTGCGTAGAGCAGGGCAGAGGATGGCACAGTTACACCCGGGGTCCTGTGGGAATGTGTCTTAGTGCGCTGACAACAGACCCTCAAAGTCCAAGGTTCAAACTAATCTGTCAGGGCAATGAAAACAGAGGAAGCAAATCACAGGTAGTCCCAGAGAGAAGGAGCAGAGACAAACAGTCTAGGTCACACACAGGCAGCATGCACCAGGGAAATGGTGGGGCAGGGATGGTTGATTACTGACTTGTGTCTTAACTTACGCACGTCACTTCTGCAGTTTGTACCGGGCTTGATCTAACCAAATAAAAAGCTATCAATCTCAGATCTGAAATTTTCATTTGGCCCCCAGCTGTAACAGCTTTTCTCATATTGCCACCACCATTTTGTGCATACAGGTGATTTCTAACATCACCTCTCACTGACCCAGCTCTAATTTTAAGGTCGTAGCACCTTGTTCTGGACTTCCTCCTGTTGGAGATCAGTTATTTTTCTTCATGCGGTTCAGGCATCAACATTTTTTGCCTGTCCCTTGAACTAGGTGGCTTGCGAGGCTATGTCAGAGTCAATCATACTGACATGGGTCTGGAGTCACATATAAGCCAGTCCAAATAAAATTGGCAGATTTCCTTCCCGAAAGTTACTTTGGGCAATAACTGATGGTGCGCGTCATGGTCACTATGACTATAAATTACTTCAGTTTTTGACATTTACTAATTGAATTGAGTTTCCACCAACTCCCATGCTGGGATGCCAAAACTCCCGTGCTCTATGCAGAGCGTTCTGGATTACAAATCAAGTAACATTGGCACAATACCGGCACAACTCCAAGGTTTCTTTGCTCCTCTGCGTCACCCTTTAATCATCTTGCACACCTCAATAGGTCATCTCTTAATCCAACAGCTCCAAAATGACTGTTTGTGATACTAATTGGGTTTGCAAAAACAGTAATTAATGTCATGAGACAATGCAGTGTGGAGCTGGAGGAACACAGCAGGCCAGGCAGCATCAGAGGAGCAGGAAAGTCATGTTTTGTGTCAGGACCCTCCTTCAGAAATGGGCCATTTCTAAAGAAGGGTCCCGACCCGAAAATTTAGCTTTGCTGCTCCTCTGATGCTGCCCTGCCTGCTGTGTTCCTCCAGCTCCACGATGTGTTATCTCTGACTCCAGCATCTGCAGTTCTTGCTATCTCCAATTGATATCATGAGCTCTGATCTGCACTGATGCCCAGTGTCTAGCCTGCCCTTGCCCTGCTCTCGGGATTCTTCTCCTCCTTCGGAAGATCATTTCAAAATACCTCCTGCAGTGCTACAGCCAGACATCAACATGACCTCAGATAGTCCTGAGCCACTGCACCTTCCCACAAGTTGTCATTAGCATGTTGAATATTAATGAGTTGAGCCATTAATAACATGCTTAAAAAGCTAAATCCTGCTTAAGTGGCAACTTGCCCAGTGAGAAACTCACTTCTTCATTTGGCAGTTGTGTAAAGGATGTCCCAAGTTGCTCTGAGATAGGATAATAAAATGTGAGGCTGGATGAACACAGCAGGCCAAGCAGCATCTCAGGAGCACAAAAGCTGACGTTTCGGGCCTAGACCCTTCATCAGAGAGGGGAATGGGGAGAGGGAGCTGGAATAAATAGGGAGAAAGGGGGAGGCGGACTGAAGATGGAGAGAAAAGAAGATAGGTGGAGAGAGTATAGGTGGGGAGGTAGGAAGGGGATAGGTCAGTCCAGGGAAGACGGACAGGTCAAGGAGGTGGGATGAGGTTAGTAGGTAGATGGGGGTGCGGCTTGGGGTGGGAGGAAGGGATGGGTGAGAGGAAGAACCGGGTAGGGAGGCAGAGACAGGTTGGACTGGTTTTGGGATGCAGTGGGTTGGGGGGAAGAGCTGGGCTGGTTGTGCGGTGCAGTGGGGGGAGGGGACGAACTGGGCTGGTTTAGGGATGCAGTAGGGGAAGGGGAGATTTTGAAACTGGTGAAGTCCACATTGATACCATATGGCTGCAGGGTTCCCAGGCGGAATATGAGTTGCTGTTCCTGCAACCTTCGGTTGGCATCATTGTGGCAGTGCAGGAGGCCCATGATGGACATGTCATCTCGAGAATGGGAGGGGGAGTGGAAATGGTTTGCAGTCTGCACCTCCCAGTCGCAAACCATTTCCACTCCCCCTCCCATTCTCTAGATGACATGTCCATCATGGGCCTCCTGCACTGCCACAATGATGCCAACCGAAGGTTGCAGGAACAGCAACTCATATTCCGCTTGGGAACCCTGCAGCCATATGGTATCAATGTGGACTTCACCAGTTTCAAAATCTCCCCTTCCCCTACTGCATCCCTAAACCAGCCCAGTTCGTCCCCTCCCCCCACTGCACCGCACAACCAGCCCAGCTCTTCCCCCCAACCCACTGCATCCCAAAACCAGTCCAACCTGTCTCTACCTCCCTAACCGGTTCTTCCTCTCACCCATCCCTTCCTCCCACCCCAAGCCGCACCCCCATCTACCTACTAACCTCATCCCACCTCCTTGACCTGTCCGTCTTCCCTGAACTGACCTATCCCCTCCCTACCTCCCCACCTATACTCTCTCCACCTATCTTCTTTACTCTCCATCTTCGGTCCGCCTCCCCCTCTCTCCCTATTTATTCCAGTTCCCTCTCCCCATCCCCCTCTCTGATGAAGGGTCTAGGCCCGAAACGTCAGCTTTTGTGCTCCTGAGATGCTGCTTGGCCTGCTGTGTTCATCCAGCCTCACATTTTATTATCTTGGAATTCTCCAGCATCTGCAGTTCCCATTATCTCTTGCTCCGAGATAGGTCTCACTTAACTCCTCGTGCGATTGATTCTCCCTCAAATCTCAGCAAAGCCCACATTGCTCAGGTCCCTTTACGAATTTGTCCAAGATTTTCTGGGCCAGTGGGTTGGGAGGATCATGACCCCTCATTCAAGTAAGTCATTAAATTGCGGGTAAATCTGTTAGGTTTTGAAGCTGTATTGTGTAGCAGAATCCACAATAAGATTGCAGCCTCCAGGGCTGTAAAAATTACCTCAAATCATCATTTGCTACAGACCTTGAATATTTCTGAAAATAATGCTTCTTTTGTTGAAGTTTCTCAGCTTGCACACAGCAGGACTATTCACAAGAACGCCAAAGTAAAGGGAAAATCAACATTTATAACTGTGTGAGTGGTGTGTACTGCTTGTTTGGGAAGTAGTTTCTCGATGTAAAGATGTAACCTTAGAGAATGTGGTAGTTACTTGACGACTGGCAAGTACTGCCAAGATTTGTTTAAATGTTAAACCAGGCAAGTTGTAGGGCGTTGTGTTCCGAATGCAATTTGATTGGTCAAACTACCAGGCTTAAAGCAAGATACTCTCTAGTCTTACACTATAGCTAAAATACAAACTGAAATAACTCCACAGACACCGGAATCCCATTACCAAGTCACGCTTTATTTACACGCTGTACTTGACACTGACCCAGCTCCCGCAGGGCCAGCTCTCAGAGTAAACAGAGCCCCTGACTCTCCTGTTTCTATCTGTCAGCCAGGGCTCCCCGGTTGGACCAGGTTGACAGCCCCAATCAGGGAACTCCTATTCTATGAGGCCTATGTGGCCGACGTTGTTACAATCACTGCGTCCCTCTGCCTCTGAGTTCAAGGACACAGGCCTGTTCTCGTAGCCTCTCCTGGGGCATTTTCATACTGGATTCTGCCTTGGATATGGGTGGCATGTACCAGACTGTAGCTGGGCCTCCTACACCTGGAGCCTCTTGGAAGAGATTCATCTGATTCTTCAGGTAGCAGAGGCACTGAAGCTGTGACATCCACTGTGTCCCTCCCAGGCCCTGAGGTTCCTTTGACTTCAGACAGAGGAGGAGAACCCAAAGGTTCTGGCAGCCTGAGGGACTGAGTATGCTTTGATTCTGCCCCATCTGAGAGTTTGTGGCTTCTATGTGGTCTGCATGCTTGTTCAGGACTACCTCACCAACTCGAACTTTGTACATCACAGGATCCGACCTTGCATCAACCATGCCTCTCACCCAAGCAGGGCCATTTCTATGGTTTCAGCACCAAACTTTGTCTCCTGAAGTAAACTGTCTCTCTCTCTCTCTGTCTCTTAGAGGAGTCTTGTATCTGGCATTCCCATTCCTGATGCCATTTCCTCCTCCCCCCTTCAGGTCCAGGAAGATCAGATTTAACCTGATGAAGAGTCTTCTCCTCATTTGCAACTCCCTTGGAGCCATCCCACTAGGTGCATGATGGTTGGTCTGATAATCAAATAGGAACTGGGACAATCTGTTATTGAATGAAGTTGTAGGCTGTTTCATTAAGCCTGCCTTCAAAGTTTGGATCATTCTTTCCACCACACCATTGGATGATGGATGGTATGGAGCTGTCCTTTTATGCGGAACACTGTTTGACTTTAGGGAATACTCGAATTCCCTGCTGGGAAATGATGGCCCATTGTCCGTGACCAACATTTCCAGGAGTCTGTTTATTATAAAAGATGCTTGCAGATTTCCTATCATCATCGCTGTGTTTGACAAATGAACTCTATGCACGTCCAACCACTTTGAGTGGGCATCCACAACAACTAAGAACATAGACCGTATGAAAGGGCCAGCATAGTCGACGTATAACTGAGTCCAGGGGTTTCCTGGCCACTCCCACAAATGTGGTGGGGGTGATGCGGGGGGTAATTTTTGCTCTTGTTGACACTCTGAGCACTGGCCCAGCAATATGGTCATGTCGGCATCCAATCCTGGCCACTAGAAATAATGTCTCGCCAACATCTTCATTTTGGAGACCCTTGGATGACCCTGGTGGAGTGCAGCCGGTACCTGGTGGTGACCTTTGCTCAAGGCAATCACTCTTGTTCCCCATAATAATATACCACCCTCTACTGTGATTGGGTCTCGCTGGGTCGAGAAAGGTTTAAATTCTGGTTGTGATGGCCCTTTTGTTTCTCCTATCACCATCAGCTGTTATAGTTTTTCCAGGATGGGAGATTTTTGTGATCACAGTCTGACATTGTTTCCAGTGACTGGGTGAGTGTCCAGAAAGTTCATAAAACCAGAACGGGCTCTTCCAGTGGTGTACCTGCCAGTGGGAGGGCGCTTATGGCATCTGCATTTGCCACTTGGCCTCCTGTATAATGTTCCAACTTGGGACTTCACCAGCTTCAAAATCTCCCCTCCCCCTATCGCATCTCAAAACCAGCGCAGCGCGTCCCCGCCTCCCTAACCTGTCCTTCCTCCACCCATCCCCCCCTCCCCACCTCAAGCCTCACCCCCATTTCCTTCCTACTAACCTCATCCTGCCCCCTTGACCTGTCTGTCCTCCCTGGACTGACCTATCCCCTCCCTACCTCCCCACTTACACTCACCTCTACAAGCTTCATCCCTGCCTCTTCGGCCTGTCTGTCTCCTCTCCACCTATCTTCTCGTCTATCCATCTTCTATCCACCTTCCCCTCTCTCCCTATTAATTTCAGAACCCTCTCCCCCTCCCGCTTTTCTGATGAAGGGTCTAGGCTCAAAACGTCAGCTTTTGTGCTCCTGCTTGGCCTGCTGTTTTCATCCAGCTCCACACTTTGTTATCTCTAGTGTTCCAACTTGTAATTGTGTACACTTAGAATGGGAGCCCACTGCTGAATTCGATCTGAAGCTATTGGTGGCATGACCTTATCCTCTTTGAGTAAAACTCTATGATAAACCCCTGGCAGGGTTAGTGGTCTGTTATGATTACAAATTTACATCCATAAAGGTACCAGTGGAGCTTTCTCACACCAAACCTTCCTCCTCTATTTTTTACCCCATAGGATCGTGGCATTGATTCCTGGCGAATAGGAAAGAGAACTTGGCTCCTTTGATAGTCCCTAGACCTTCCTGAAAAACATCTGATTATTTAATTAGGACTTCACTCAGGCAGCCAATTTCTTCTCGAAAAATGTTGAGCCAATCTGGATGAATCTTTCTCAACCAATTTCAGCCCACCGGGCTTAGGCCCAAGCCTTTTACTACAATCAGTGGTAACTGAGCCAGCTGCTTCTCACATGAGGACTGAACTGAAGTTACACCATTAATCTGTAATGTTCCCTGATATAGGTTCTCAGTTTCACTATGTTGTAACTATTTCCGTAAGAAATGCTGATGCTTTCTTTCATCCTGTTTGTGTAAGACCACTATATTTTTTAACGCTGTAAGATTTGTACCCAGATACTTGATGGCACCATTAAATGGCAGCCATCGTAAAAAAAACTTGTCATTGTGCTCCTATCCTTTTATATTGTAGTACAAGTGACAATAAAGGGCATTCTATTCTATTTTACTCGATTCTGTTCTATTCTAGCTGAGATCTTTTGCAAATTTAAGTTTTGGAGTCCAGAGTGAATTTTATGAAAGACTGGCTTTGTAATCACTGATACAACTGTATATGTGTTGACTTCCATTACAACTGGGTGACCAATTAAGCAGACATTTTGCTTGGTTCTGATTGGATATTGCTAAGCAATTTGATACCTCACTAGCTCTGTCTGCCAATTTTCTTTGGATCAACAATATCCACATGGTCACTGGCCATTTCATTTGTTTAGCCACTTTCTGAAGTGAAATGAAAATGGCTTCTACATCCTTCTGATCAAACCTAGGCAACACCTGAACATATTTAAGCAGATCCCCACTAGACTTTTGGCTATGATGGGGCTGCTGTCCATCACTGACCAATCACTACTCCTACCTTTCACCTCTGCCTCTGCCATTTGAAGTCAACTTTGAGTTTGCAGATCCAACTTGTCAAGTTCAAAATGTTTCCTGCTCCTCTGATGCTGCTTGGCCTGCTATGTTCATCCAGCTCTATGCCTTGTTAGCTCAGATTCTAGCATTGATAGTTCCCATTACCTCGAAGTTCAAAATATCTCTCTTTCTCCCTTTCTTCTGCTACAGCCTCCCTTTCATCTTCTTTTCCCTCCATTTTCAATCGTAATTCACACTGTCTCATTCCCTTTCTTCAGAATCATAGAGTCCTACAGCACAGAGATAGGCTTTTTGGTCCAAGTTGGTCCATGCCGACCAAAATGTCCATCCAGGCTAATCCCATTTCCCTGCACTTGGCCCATATCCTTCTAAACATTCCCTATCCATGCATTTGTCCAAACACTTTTTAAATGTTAATGCACCGACCTCAACCACATCTGCTGGCAGCTCGTTCCATATACGTACCAACCTTTGCATAAAAAAATTGCCTCTCATGTTCCCATGTATTCTTTCTCCTCTTACCTTAAACTAATGCCCTTTAGTCCTCGATTCCTCAACTCTGGGAAAAACATTGAGTGCATTCACCCTATCCAGACCTCTTATGATCTTATATACTTCTAACAAGATCACCCTTCAGAATTCTTTACTCTAAATAAAAAATGTGCTAGCTTGTCCAACATCTTCCTATAACTCAGTCCCCTGAGTCCTGGCAATATCGTTATAAATTTCTTCTGCACTCTTTCCAGTTTAATGACATCCTTCCTACAGCAATGTGACCAAAACTATAAGCTCCCAACTTCTATACTCAGTACCCTGACTGATGAAGGCCAGTGTGCAAAATGTGTTCTTCATTGCCCTGCCTACCTGTGAATCCACTTTAACAGAACTGTGCAACTGAACTCCAAGGTTCTTCTGTTCTACCACATTCCTTAAGGCCTTCCCACTTACCATGAAATTCCTACCTCGATTTGACTTTCCAAAATGCAATACTTCACACTTATCTATATTAAATTCCATTTGCCATTTCTCGGCCCACTTCCCCAACTGATCAAGATCCTGCTGCAATTTCTGATAACAGTCCTCACGGTTCACAATGCTGCCTATTTTAGTGTCATCCACAAACTTACTGATCATGCCTTATACATCCTCATCAAAATCATTGAAATAGATAGCAAACAGCAATGGGCCCAGCACAACCTCTGAGGCACATCACAAGTCACAGGCCTCCAGTCTGACAAGCAACCTTCCACTATTACCATCTGCTTCCTGCCATCAAGACAATTGTGTATCCAATTTGCCAGATCTCCCTCGAACCCATGCGATCTAACCTTCCAGAGCAGCCTACCATGTGGAACCTTATCAAAGGCCTAACTGAAATCCATATAGACTACGTCTACTGCCCTGCCCTCATCAACCTTCCTGGTCACTTCATTGAAGAACTGTAACATATGTGTTAGGTATGATCTCCCAAGCTCGAAGCCATGCTGATTACTCCTAATCAAGCCCTATCTTTCTAAATGTCTGTATATCTTAACCCTCAGAATCTTCTGAAGGAACTTACCTACCACAGATGTTAGGCTTACTGGTCTATAATTCTCTCGCCTTTACTTTGTGGCCCTTCTTGAATAAGGGCACAACATTCACTGCTTTCCAGTTTTCCGGGAGCTCAGCCGTGGTTAACAATGATGCACGTATATGAGCCAGGGACCCCACAATTTCTGCTCCAGTCTCTTGGACTATTCTTGGATATATCTAATCAGGACCAGGAGATTTATCCACCTTCATACATTCTAACACTTCCAACGCCTCCTCTGATATGGACTGTGCCCAACATATCACCGCTAACTTCCCCAAGTTCAAAAATCTTCATGTCTTTCTCCACAGTAAACACAGAGGAGAAATATTCATTGAGGGCCTCACCTATTTCCTACAGTTCCGCTTTGGTCCTTAAGAAATCCTATTCTCTCTCTAGTTATTCTTTTTCCTTTAATGTACTTAGAAAATCTCTTTGGCTTCATCCTAATCATCTCAGCCAAAGCTATCTTATTCTCCCCATTTTGCCCTTCTTCTTCAGGAAACTCCTGTATCCTCTATGTACGTCCAGAGATTCCCTTGATCCCAGAAAAACCATAGTATCAGCACACGAGGTTTTGAGTTTTGCAAGTTGGAAATGACCAGTACTTTGACCATTACAAACAATGAAAAGGATAACTAACAAATAGAATGCTGAGGAAACTCAACTGGTCCGGCAGGATCTGGAGTGAGGGAACTGTGTTAACGCTGTGAGTCCAAAATGATTCACCTTTAGAACACAAATCCAAAAGGATACTGATTGTTTATCGGTCTGCCAGTGTCTGGGGGGTACACAACTAGCATTATATAAGCGCTGAACTTCCTATGCTACATTATCGTTTGTACAAAAGGCATAATATCTTTTAGGCTTGTTGGCAGCATTCTGTGAATTGTGAACATCCCTTGTGCTTCTACTGCAGAGTAGTAGCAGTGCGAATTATCTAGCTTCACTTTCACTCATACATTTGAGATACCCTTTCCTTCCTGGGTAACCTGCTGGTGACTGGACACAAAATATTGTAAATAAAATATTATTTTGTGACATTTGAAATCCCAAGTATAAAATTAAAAGTTTATTTGACTTGTCACATAATGAAATCAATGACTTTCGGAAGCCTGGTGTGACATTGCTGTAGATCAGTACTGCTGAAAGAAAATCTGAACATGAAGAGTATTGATTGCTTTCTGCCTAGGTTTATGAGATGGAGTGGTTCAGATTAAGTAATTGGTGGGTACATAAAATAATATTTTTTTACAAATTTAAGAAGAAGATACAGTATACAAAATGGGGAGAGAACATTTGTATTAAAGAGTAAAACCATATTTTAACTCTTACAATACCATCACATTTTATATTTTCACAGCTAGCTAGGACTATTGAGCCCACAGTTTCTAAATCAGCTGAATAAACTTGCCATATATCATAAGAACATCGGCATCTAAAATTACTTGGCACTCATAATTTTGATTCATGTAGTGATCAATAAATCCAATAGTTTGAAAATGGATAGGTCTAGCTCCACTGCGCAGGGCATTGGTGAAACCACACATTGAGAATATTTCATCCCATTGGTCTGCTTATTTAAAGAGTGAAACATTTACTTTGGATGCATTTCAGAGAATGCTCACCAGGCTGATTCCGATAAAGAAGGGATGAATTTTTGATGATGCTCACTGGAGATAAGAGGGAAAGCAAATGAAAGATTGTCCTTTAGTTCAGAGGGAGTGGAGTCATGCTAAAACTAAATGAGACACCAGTTAGATCACACCTAGAAAACTGTGAATAGGCATAGTGTCTTACTTAAAGAATGAGTATACTGGCATGGGAGGCAGTCCAGAGACGATTCATGAAGTTCATCCTTGGTATGAAGGGACTGTCTCCACGGTCTCCAAGCTCATCCTGGGTAATGGCTAGAGAAGAAATTGCAGGGGCCCTGGCTGATATATTTCCATCATCGTTAGCCATGGGTGAGATCCCGGAATACTGGAAGATCGTGAATTTGTATGAAGGTAGATAATGGAAAGGATGGACTTGCTGAAAAGGCAAACTGCAACTGGGAACATGGGAGCAGGTATAGGCCATTCAGCCTCTCAAACCCGCTGTGCCATTCTGGACCATGAGGAATGATTGAGCTGAATGACCCATGTTTCTGCTGTCAATGTAAATGAGGAGCACCAAATTAAACAAGAGGTTATCTGAATAGAGATGAGTGTTGTTCCTCAGCTTCTGGTGGAACTAGGGTATCTTGGGTTTTGCAGGGTGAATGATCCTACAGGTAATTCAGATTTCAAAGGTTTGCACAATATTTTGCTCTGTGTGTTTTCTCTTGCTGATAGCATGTAGAGGCAGCAACAACTCTTCTCCCAAATATGCTTTTCGCAGAAAAAGTGATTGGAGTGTACCATCGGGAGTACAGTGCTGTTTCAGGTCGAGTCAGAAGATTCAATGCTGTTGTTTTCTCCTTTGGGCTATAGGTATAAAGGGGGAAAGAAGCAAAATAACTTTAACCAACAGGCAGGATTCTTCTCCAAGATTTTCCGAACTGGCAGTTAATTCCAGATTAGCGTACCAACAGCAATTTCCAGGCTCCCTCTGCCTTTTCACATGTTCAGCTTTCTGTTAAGGTTCAAACAGAGTCAGCATGCTGCCTGTTTCCAACAAATTCTTCTGAGGCTAATTGGGCTTATTGACAAAAGTGACTGGAAATAGAGCCAGTGATTGAAGCAGTATCTGTCAGCTTCTGATAACAGACTGCTGGCTGACTGGTTGAGGCTCGCAGTTGCAGAGTGAACCGGGGAAGGTGATGGATGGGATCAATACAAAGGGTGCAGAGTTAGATCACTCACTCTCGCTGGCAGAGCACTGGGGACTGCTGTAAAAATGCTGTTTGCAGACACCATGTCAACGCGATGGAATTAGCAACGCTTCAGAGGCAAGGAAGTGGTGACCTCCCTCTTGCTGTATCGAGCTGGGAGTTTGTTAAAACTTGCTCCCATTGATCCTTTTCTCCTTCCCCATGTTTCAACAAAAGCTACTGAAAACCAGTTGATAACATCCTGTCCTATTGCCAAGGTGCTCTGTTCAGAGTGGTTAGGAATCCTGTGTTGAGATTGACACATCCATAGCACAAAGTTAACAGACAAACCAGACGCTGCCAGTCTCCACTGCTTTCCCTGAGAGATTTGCCAGTGGCTAAACTGATCAACTGACCCTCAAAATATACGCAGAAGATAAAGAGTGCTAGACAAACTCAGCCAGTCTGGCAGCATCTTTGGATAGAGAAAGAGAGTTGAGGTTTTGAGTCCAGTACAATTCTTTTTCAGGAGCAAATATATTTAAAGAATACTTTCTATCTTCGCTCATGAGATGTAGACAAAGCTGGTTAACCAGCATTTATTGCCCGTCCCTAGTTGCCCCTTGAGGAGGTGGTGGTGATCTGCCTTCTTGAACTGCTACAATCCATGTGCTATAGGCAGGCCCACAATATCCTTAGGGAGGGAATTCAGGATTTCAGCGACAGTGAAGATATGGTGGGATGTTTCCAATTCCCGTCGGTGAGTGGCTTATAGAGGTGGTGACTATATTTTTCCATAATTGGCTTCAATGTGCACACCTCAGTAAAAGACCCAAACTAAGGTAGATGTTAACCTGTTGAGATATGTTAATAAATATCTGGGGGAGGTGGCCCTTGAACCTGGAACCTTTCACAATACCACAAGAACCCTTAGGCAAAAAATGTTTTTATATGTACCCACCTGTTCAGACTCTTTATGATACATGTCTACAGCAGAAGGGACTTGAGTTTAGGCCTCCTAACTCAGAGATAGGGACACCATCTCTGTGCCACAAGTGCCCCTAGGCAAAAATATGTATAGGAGTCAGGCTCATTATTCTGAGCTGCAGACAATGAACAGAAATGCAGACGGCATTACAATCTGCAGAGGAATCAGTCTCAGTATCAGCTGTGCCCCACCAGGCTTTGTTCTGATGCAGATGGACATGAGCTTGAATCCCAGCCCAGAACCTGCGTACAAATACTCAGAGCAATAATTGCAATACTATGGGATGTACCTTTTGAGCGAGATGTTAGACTGAGCTGCCTTGCATTCTCTTTGGTGAGCAATACCTATTTAGAAGAAGATCACAAGTTATTTCTGATGTCTTAGCCAATATTAATCGCCCAATCATTAAAAAAATCTGATTGTTATCAATTTACTGTTTGTGGGAGCTTGCTGTGAACAAATTGGAGCCATGCTATTGAATTGCTAATTTTTAAAAATATATTTGTGTATCTAAATATATATTACATACACAAAAATTTCCAAGTTAAAATGGTGACAAATCTTCAAAACTGTTTCATTGGTTGGAATATGCTTGGAGAGACCCTGTGGTCATGAAAAGTGAAGAGGTATTGTTTTAAAATAATTGGATTAGTGACCTGGAACCCCAGGATGCTGCTCTAGAAACATAGGTTTGAACCCCACTGTGACAGATAGTGAAATTCACTACAACTCTAGAGTTAAAATCCAGCCTAATAGTGACCATGTAACCACTGTCAATTGTTGTGAAAACATTTGGGCCAAATCTGCTATCCTTACTCAGCCAGGCCTACGTGTGATTCCAGACCGACAGCAATGTGGGTAACTCTTAGCTGCTCTCTGATATGAACCTAGCAAGTTGCCGAAGGGCAATTGGGGATGGGCAACAGCTGCTGGCTCAGGCAGTGATGCCCATCCCCATAAATGAATTAAAATATGACCTGAAAGTCTTTTATCTTTCCTTAAATCAAAAGCGCAATAGATGTAACAATCTTCGGTGCTGTTGCTATAGAAATAAGCATTTAACTTAATTTGTCTGACAGGAAACTGGTCTAACACATGCTTATACTAAAGTTATTCTCAGTGAAAGACAATGGAGGATATATTGTATCCAATTTCCTTCAAACCCACCATTTGGTTGGTGTTATAGTGCTGTTTTCATTCCTCCATGGGATGTATGTATCACCGTCAAAGACAATATTTATTGACCATCTCCAATGGCCCTTGAACTACATGGCCATTTCAGTGGACATTTAAGTGTCAGTCACTGAGACTTTCTTTCAATTCCCAATTTCTCAAATCAAAATGATTTCCACCAGTTGCTGTAGCGGAGCCTGAGTGCTCAAAGGTATGAGCCTAATCTTCTAGATTACTGTCCAGTGGCGTTACCCTTACACCACCAACCCCCAAATAATGCTGTTGGCCCTCTTATTTTGAGGAATTATCAATAAAAATTCCTATTCTCTAATATCCTTTCTCCTGGTGAACTCTCATTTTAATGCTAATAAAGGATTTAATTTTAAGTTGATATCACCCTTGTGGATGGATTGCAATTGCCTATTTTTAACAAAATTGAGACCACACCATCTATTATGGAACTGAGACCCCTCACTATAGCTCATTGAAATCACTCAGAAGGAAAAACCAGTAATACTGGGAAATGAATGCACTGGTCATATTGTTGTTCAATTTTGAAGTATACAAGTTGAGTCAACACCAGTGCACTGTTTGCCAGTTTTACTGGTTTTCTTTTTGAGCATCCACCACCTGCCTTTTCATTTGTCCTTAGCATCAGCCAATGAAAACAAAGCTTATGCAAAGAGCACAAGAAATAGGACAACAGGAGTAGGCCATTCAGCCCATTGAGTTTGCTCAGTCTTTCAGTAACATCATGGCTGATCTTCTACATAAATTCCACTTCCCTGCTGTATCCCTGTATCCTTCAGGTTCCCAAAAATTTCTCATTGCCTGAAATACACTCAATGGTGAGCATTTATCATCCCCTGATTTTGAGAACTTCAAAGATTTCTGGGATTAATTTCTCAACTCACAGTTCCCGTCCAACTACCATACATTCAGGAATTTGCAGGTTCATACTTTATATCTGTCCGTGTTCAAATGCTAGGTTGCATCCTAATGAATTTGATTTTGGTAACGTCCAAGTGGAGATTTGAGCTATGACCCTGTGGAGATTTGTGTTTTGTCCCTACGGATGCTTTCAGATTTGGTCCATTTCCCTGTAGGTGTATTAGGGTTTGGGCTTTGTCCCTGCATCAAAGGCATTTTACTACAGTTAATTGCTGTTGCTGATGTATCACTGGAGGAAGAATTCTCGGTGAAAGATAGCTTTTATCCCTCAGGAACAGTGGCACTGTATTTCTGATGTGATGATATGAGAAATGAATGAGATTCATAAATAATAAACACTGCAGAATGATCAACACCCAAAGCACATAAATCAACTGACTGCAGAGTTGATACGTCAGTTTGCCTCTTTGAAAATCATTAGAATGGCTTTTATAATGGTAGAATCCAATGCTTAAATCATTGTCACTCCTTGTCCATAGCGTCTAACAAGAGGCCATGGAGTTGGTGGTTTTATCATCTCTTTAGCCTTGGTCAGCAAGGGACTGAGATAGAAATGTGTTATTTATTGAATGTGTGCTTCACGTCTGTAAACTTTGGATACTCTGAGTGCAGGAATGATAACGCAGGTTGAAGGAACTTTGATTGTTGGCACTGTTTACAACCCCTTCCCTAACTTCCAAACAGAAGTGATTATGAAGATGAATTTGTATCTATCACCTCAAGGGCATGAGATAGATGCATCATGAAGGTTGAGAATTTCCCTGTCACTTTATCAGCCGTGGGACTGAGGTCATTAGTACTCCTGGTGAATGGTAATGAAGGAGGCAAGTGCCAGAAATGCAGGGATTTTTCCACCTTCTGTCTGCAATGCTGTACAAATTGATCCAAAATCAGACTCATTAATGGCTGGGCATTATGCTAAATTGGTGAGAGGTCATCAGTGGTGCTTGAGCTCAACCCCAGCTCAGACTAAACAGCTGTTTCCCACCTTAAGGATAAGCAATGGCTTTTTTTTGAATCCCTGGGGCTAATGATCCCGTCTGATTCAGAAATATCAATGCCTGCCTCTCACATTTCCCTAATGATTCAGGATTTATTGGTTTCAGTGCCAGGCATGGGTCAATTAGCTGACAACCTGGTCTATTCCTCTGCTGTCATAGACCAGGGCTGTAAAATTTCAGAGTGGGTTGCCTATTCACTAAATTGGGGTCTCCGGTCTCCAGGTTGGGGGAATGGGGTGTTTGATGCTTTTTCAGGCTATGGGTCAAGTGCTGGAAAATGGGATTAGAACAGTTAGGTGGTTGTTTTTAAATGGTGGAGACTCAATGGGCTGAATGGCCTTTTTTTGTCCTGCAGTCCTCTATGACTGTAATCTGTTTTAGTAACCATGCTTGAGGGATAATTATTGGCCGTGATATCTTCTGCTCTTCTTTGCTTAGTGCCTTGGAATGTCCACTTGCAAGTGCAAATGAGTCCTAGGTTTAATATGTCATGCAAGATACAGCATCCCCAACAGTTTAGTATTTCTACAGTACTGCACTGGAATGCTCCCTGTATATTATGTGGTGGGGTTCTTTGAGGACGGCATAAACTCACAATTTAGAATCATACAGCACAGAAACAATCCCTTGGTCTGAGCGTGTCCATACTGACCAGATTTCCCCAACTAAACTAGTCCCATTTGCCTGTGTTTAGGCTATATCCCTCTAAACCTTTCCTATTCATGTATCTGTCCAAATGTCTTCTGAATGTTGTAACTGTACCTGCTTCTACCACTTCCTCTGTAGTTCATTCCACATACGCACCAGCCACAGTGTGAAAAAGTTGCCCTTCAGGTCGCTTTTAAATCTTTCCTGTCTCATTTGCCTTCTGGTTTTGAACTCCCCTGCCCTGGGAAAAAGACCCTACCCTGCTAGCCATCTTATCTATGCCCCCTATGATATAACAAAGTTCTATAAAGTCACCCCTCAACCTCCTGTGCTCTAGAGAAAAATGTCCCAGCCTATCTAGCCTCTCCTACTAATTCAAACTCTCTCATCCTGATAATAACCTTGTAATGTGTTTCTGCACTCTTTCCAATTTAATAATATCCTTCCAAAGTAGGATGAACAAAACTGTAAACAGTACACCAAGGGTGGCCTGACCAATGTCCTGCACAGCCACAATATGGTGTCCCAACTCCTAGACTCAATGCTCTGACCAATGAAGGGAAATACGCCAAACACCTACTTCATCACCCTGCCTACCTGTGACATCACTTTCAGGGAGCAATGTAGCTGAACCTCTATGTTTCTGTATTGACAACACTCCCCAGAGTCCCCTACATTAACTCTGTAAATCCTGCCTGTGTTTGTCTCATCAAAATGCAGCACCTCACATTTATCTAAATTAAACTCCATAAGCTTTCTAACTCAAAGGCAAGGCTGAGATGTGGCTAATGTGGATCAAGTGGAGAATATCGTACTAGGGGAGCAACTCAGAAATAGTGATCATAAAGTTTACATTGGTTATAGAGAAGGACAAGGAGCAATGCAGAACAAAATACTTAATCAGAAAAGGGCTACTTTCAGCAAACAGAGGTAGGATCTGGCCTGGTCGAATTCCAGTGCAAGACTGAAAAGTGGGCTGAAATGTAAGAGAGCAATGGTGTGCTTTAAAGAAGGAATTGGTACTTTTTCACAAGGGGGAACAAGTGGTCAACTGAAGGGCGAGCTTCCTGAATTCCAAATGAGTAGGTTGTAGAATGAAGCTGAGAAAAATGTTTTTTTTTACAGATTGCAGCTTGTCAATGAAAGGGAGGCTCAGACTGAATATAAGTCATGCAGAGGAGAAGTGTGAAAGGAAATAAGAGGATCAAAGATACGGTATTGGCAGCTGACTTAGTAGAGAATTAAAAGAATCCAGCGTAATGCTAACAGAAAGATAGTCAAAGGGACTAATTAGGATTGAAAATGGAATTCTGTTGGGGGGGGGTGGTGCAAAAGACATGGTTTGGGTACTCAGTATTTTGCATTGGCATTTACCAATAGCTTAGGAATGAGCAAATAAGGAACTCGTTAGGATACTGGATGAAATAAAATACAAATATAATAGAAAGGTGGGCAATGGATAAGTTGCCTGGTACAGATGGGATCCATTATATGTTGTTGGAAAATATGAAGATGGGAATTGCAAAGATGTAGGTTAAAATCTTACAAACTCGTTTAGATAGAAGGGTGGCGACATTGGTCCGGGAGGTTAAAAACGTGAATACAGAATGATGCAGTTGATATAGTGTATATGGGTTATCAAAAGGCATTTGATAAATTGCCAGACATGAGGTTTGTTAGGCACTGTTAAAACACATGAGATAAAAGAACAGTGCATAGATGCAAAGCTGCTTGCTTTTAACTTGGCATCAATGACTTCGGGATATAGATTATAATATTAAAACTTGTGATGATATGAAATATGAAAAATACAGCAAACAAGTGAGCAAGGTGTCAATAGATTTCATAGTGGCTGGTGTAGATATGACAAATGAGATTCAATACAGAGAAGTTTGAGTGATACATTTTGAGAAGAAGGATGCGAAAAGACGATACAAGCAAAATTTCGTTGGAGGTACAAGAATAGAATTTCGGCACAAATCCTCAAAGGTGACAGGGCAAGTTAACAAAGCAGGAATGAAATGTTGCTTGGATCCTAAATTTTATGAATGTGGATACAGTAGAGCTCGTAAGTTAGTTTAAACCTGCATAAAAAACAACCTCATTTTTCTGAAGCTGGAATCTTGAGTCTGATTTTGAGCACCACATTCAGGAAGAGCTTAAATAAAACAAAGAAGGAAAAGAAAAGAATTACTCAAATTCACCCAGGGACGGGGAATTGGAAATTCATGTATAGATTGCAGCAGCTGGAGTTGCTTTCCTTAGAGCAGATTCGATGGAGGTGTTTAAAAATGGGAAGTGTTTTGACGAAGTAAAAAAGGAGGGATTGTTTCTGATGACTGAAGGGGCATAAAATTAAATGTCTCATAAAGAGGAATTTTAAAAAATAACAAGTGATTAGAATGTGGAATGCACTTATATAAAGCCAAGTGCTTCAAAGTGCTTTATAGTGAATGACACTATTTGAAGGGTAGTTACTGCTCTAGGAAAGACAGCAGCAATTTGCAGACAGCATTCTCCTGTGCTCTTTTGCATGCCATGGGAACCTTTAAATCTTACAGAGATTTAAGCGGGGCTGGGGGGAGGGTGTCAAAGGTTTGGTTTAAGCTCTCAGTTGAAAAAAGGAGGTACACTATATTAGGCAGAGCGTGCAGTAGCTGCCTATGATTATTGGGCAAAGATCACCCCCTAGCAAGCTGTGACACTGCGAAGCTGTAAAAGTGATTTAGTGTGAGCAGTGTAAGGGAAGAGAAAGATTGGGAGATACAAGAAATAGGAAAGAGCGAGTGATAACAACAGGAGAATGTTAGAGGGAGACGGAGGTAACAGATGGAGAGGGAGGGATAATTGGCAATGGAATAGAGGGAGAGGAAGAAGGAGAAGCACAACATGGAAAGAAGAATGGAAACAGGAGAGAGGTACAAGCAAGAAAATAAACAATAAAGTAAGAGGAAAGAAGAACAAAAGAAGAAGGGAGCGAGGTAAACAGGAGGCAGATAGATTTTTGGAATACCAGAGAGTTGATGGCTATAAGGAGTTGGCATGAAAGAGGAGTTGAGGCACGGAGCAGATCAGTCATGACTTTATAGCATAGTGGGACAGACCTGAGGGGCTGAATGGCCTTGCTCCTATTTCTTACTCTCCTGTTTGAGAAACCAGCGAATAAAAGGGGCAAGAGTAGAGGAATGAGGGAGCAAGACAGAATGAGGAGAGCGTGCTCAAATCGAGAAGTGTGGGAAGCAAAGATGGGGGTTTAAAGAGATGCGCAAATGATTCAAGAGTGACGTGAGAAAGGCAAAACCATCTGCACTCAGCAAGTAGTTAGGATCTGGAATTCACTGCCTGGAAATGTGGTGGAGGCACATTCGATTGAGGCATTCAGGAGGGGCATTGGATAATTATTTGAATAGAAATGGTCTGCGGGGGAAGGCAGGACATTGGCACAGACATAGTTAGGATGGGGCCAAATGTCCTCATTCTGCATTGTAACAATTCTGTGATTCTCTGGGAAGTAGTGAGTTAGCACAAAAGGTGTGAAGAAATAGGACTGAGAAGAAAGGGGAGGAAGAAATAACAGAAGGGGGAATTTATGTTATTGAAAAGGTTACAGGGATGGAAAATGCACCCAGAGTGATTGAGCATGCAGAGTGTTTAGCAGAAAGGTAAAAGTCAAATAAGTAGAGGATAAGTGATAGGGAAAGAAGGAGTTAAAAATAGGAGCAGATTAAATATATAAATGAGTAGCTGGGAGCTGGGATTATAATAATTATGAAGTGTTTACACGAATATGAAGAGCAAGGTAGTGGAGCTTGAAGGTTGTGAATGGAATAAGATGGTGAATTAATCAGCTTAATAGAGAGGTTGAAGCCTGCGGGTGGCAGACAGAGTCACACAGCAGCATTTCAGTTTGGAAGGAATAATAATTAATTGGGAACAGCAGCACTGCGGACAAACCTGAGCAGACCACACCACTCACAAGATGGGAGAACGAGGGTAGAGCGCTCAGGGAAGGAGTGAGAGTGGGAGTGGGAGTGGAAGTGGATGTAGGACTGGGTGTGGGAGTGGGAGTGGGAGTGGGAGTGGGAGTGGGAGTGGGTGTGGAAGTGGGTGTGGGAGTGGGTGTGGAAGTGGGTGTGGGAGTGGGTGTGGGTGTGGGAGTGGGTGTGGGCGTGGAGGTGGGAGTGAAAGTGGGTGTGGGCATGGGGGTGGGAGTGGAAGTGGGTGTGGGAGTGGTTGTGTGAGTGGGTGTGGGAGTGGGAGTGGGTGTGGGAGTGAGAGTGAGAGTGGGTGTGGGAGTGGGAGTGGGTGTGGGAGTGAGAGTGAGAGTGGGAGTGGGTGTGGACGTGGGAGTGGGAGTGGGTGTGGGAGTGGGGGTGGGAGTGGGAGTGGGAGTGGTTGTGTGAGTGGGTGGGGGAGTGGGAGTGAGAGTGAGAGTGAGAGTGAGAGTGGGAGTGGGAGTGGGAGTGGGCGTGGGGGTGGGAGTGGAAGTGGGTGTGAGAGTGGGTGTGGGAGGGAGAGTGTGAGTGATTGTGGTAGTGGGAGTGGGAGTGAGAGTGAGAGTGAGAGTGGGAGTGAGAGTGAGAGTGGGAGTGGGAGTGGGAGTGAGAGTGGGTGTGGGAGTGGGTGTGGGAGGGAGAGTGGGAGTGAGAGTGGGTGTGGGAGTGGGTGTGGGAGGGAGAGTGTGAGTGATTGTGGTAGTGGGAGTGGAAGTGAGAGTGAGAGTGGGAGTGAGAGTGAGAGTGGGAGTGGGAGTGGGAGTGAGAGTGGGTGTGGGAGTGGGTGTGGGAGGGAGAGTGGGAGTGAGAGTGGGTGTGGGAGTGGGTGTGGGAGGGAGAGTGTGAGTGATTGTGGTAGTGGGAGTGGGAGTGAGAGTGAGAGTGGGAGTGAGAGTGAGAGTGGGAGTGGGAGTGGGAGGGAGAGTGGGTGTGGGAGTGGGTGTGGGAGGGAGAGTGGGTGTGGGAGTGGGTGTGGGAGGGAGAGTGTGAGTGATTGTGGTAGTGGGAGTGAGAGTGAGAGTGGGAGTGAGAGTGAGAGTGAGAGTGGGAGTGGGAGTGGGAGTGAGAGTGGGAGTGGGAGTGGGTGTGGGAGGGAGAGTGTGAGTGATTGCGGTAGTGGGAGTGAGAGTGAGAGTGGGAGTGGGAGGGAGAGTGGGAGTGGGAGTGGGAGTGAGAGTGGGAGTGGGAGTGAGAGTGGGTGTGGGAGTGGGAGTGAGAGTGGGAGTGAGAGTGGGAGTGAGAGTGAGAGTGGGAGTGAGAGTGAGAGTGGGAGTGGGAGTGAGAGTGGGAGTGGGAGTGGGAGGGAGAGTGGGTGTGGGAGTGGGTGTGGGAGGGAGAGTGGGTGTGGGAGTGGGTGTGGGAGGGAGAGTGTGAGTGATTGTGGTAGTGGGAGTGAGAGTGAGAGTGGGAGTGAGAGTGAGAGTGGGAGTGGGAGTGGGAGTGAGAGTGGGAGTGGGAGTGGGTGTGGGAGGGAGAGTGTGAGTGATTGCGGTAGTGGGAGTGAGAGTGAGAGTGGGAGTGGGAGGGAGAGTGGGAGTGGGAGTGGGAGTGAGAGTGGGAGTGGGAGTGGGAGTGAGAGTGGGAGTGGGAGTGGGAGTGAGAGTGGGAGTGGGAGTGGGTGTGGGAGGGAGAGTGTGAGTGATTGTGGTAGTGGGAGTGGGAGTGAGAGTGAGAGTGGGAGTGAGAGTGAGAGTGGGAGTGGGAGTGGGAGTGAGAGTGGGAGTGGGAGTGAGAGTGAGAGTGGGAGTGGGAGTGGGAGTGGGCGTGGGGGTGGGAGTGGAAGTGGGTGTGAGAGTGGGTGTGGGAGGGAGACTGTGAGTGATTGTGGTAGTGGGAGTGGGAGTGAGAGTGAGAGTGAGAGTGGGAGTGAGAGTGAGAGTGGGAGTGGGAGTAGGAGTGAGAGTGGGTGTGGGAGTGGGTGTGGGAGGGAGAGTGGGAGTGAGAGTGGGTGTGGGAGTGGGTGTGGGAGGGAGAGTGTGAGTGATTGTGGTAGTGGGAGTGGGAGTGAGAGTGAGAGTGGGAGTGAGAGTGAGAGTGGGAGTGGGAGTGGGAGTGAGAGTGGGTGTGGGAGTGGGTGTGGGAGGGAGAGTGGGAGTGAGAGTGGGTGTGGGAGTGGGTGTGGGAGGGAGAGTGTGAGTGATTGTGGTAGTGGGAGTGGGAGTGAGAGTGAGAGTGGGAGTGAGAGTGAGAGTGGGAGTGGGAGTGGGAGGGAGAGTGGGTGTGGGAGTGGGTGTGGGAGGGAGAGTGGGTGTGGGAGTGGGTGTGGGAGGGAGAGTGTGAGTGATTGTGGTAGTGGGAGTGAGAGTGAGAGTGGGAGTGAGAGTGAGAGTGAGAGTGGGAGTGGGAGTGGGAGTGAGAGTGGGAGTGGGAGTGGGTGTGGGAGGGAGAGTGTGAGTGATTGCGGTAGTGGGAGTGAGAGTGAGAGTGGGAGTGGGAGGGAGAGTGGGAGTGGGAGTGGGAGTGAGAGTGGGAGTGGGAGTGGGAGTGAGAGTGGGTGTGGGAGTGGGAGTGAGAGTGGGTGTGGGAGTGGGTGTGGGAGGGAGAGTGTGAGTGATTGTGGTAGTGGGAGTGAGAGTGAGAGTGGGAGTGAGAGTGAGAGTGGGAGTGGGAGTGGGAGTGAGAGTGGGAGTGGGAGTGGGTGTGGGAGGGAGAGTGTGAGTGATTGCGGTAGTGGGAGTGAGAGTGAGAGTGGGAGTGGGAGGGAGAGTGGGAGTGGGAGTGGGAGTGAGAGTGGGAGTGGGAGTGGGAGTGAGAGTGGGAGTGGGAGTGGGAGTGAGAGTGGGAGTGGGAGTGGGTGTGGGAGGGAGAGTGTGAGTGATTGTGGTAGTGGGAGTGGGAGTGAGAGTGAGAGTGGGAGTGAGAGTGAGAGTGGGAGTGGGAGTGGGAGTGAGAGTGGGAGTGGGAGTGAGAGTGAGAGTGGGAGTGGGAGTGGGTGTGGGAGGGAGAGTGTGAGTGATTGTGGGAGTGGGAGTGGGAGTGAGAGTGAGAGTGGGAGTGAGAGTGAGAGTGGGAGTGAGAGTGAGAGTGGGAGTGCGAGTGGGAGTGAGAGTGGGTGTGGGAGTGGGTGTGGGAGGGAGAGTGTGAGTGATTGTGGGAGTGGGAGTGGGAGTGAGAGTGAGAGTGAGAGTGAGAGTGGGAGTGGGAGTGAGAGTGGGAGTGGGAGTGGGTGTGGGAGGGAGAGTGAGAGTGATTGTGGGAGTGCTCTCCCAAAAAGGATGGATTTGTGAATCACAAGGTGTAGTTATGCTATGCTTGTTGATTTAAGCGCATGTATTTCTCCAGCTTTTCCCTTGCTCATTAAAATTAGTTCTGAGTGTAACCAGTGCTAAGTGCAACATACGTTGGCTGGGGAGCCAAATACATAGTTACACCAATTAAAGCAAGCTTGCATCTCTGAATGAGAGGCACACTGTGGCTGGAGCTGATGTTGACAGTCACATAGAAAGTGAATCAAGCTTGGAACCAGCCCACAGTGGGGAAGGGCACAGTCATCTTGGAGTTTTAGAGTGGTCAAAGTCTATTTCACCTCAGGCACATCTAGGGCGGTGCTACAGCAAGAACAGTGACCTCTCTGGAGTGGTCAATTTCAGTGAATATGCCTTCAAATGCCATGTCCTTCCACAAGCCTTAGAAACCACCCTAATCACTCTCCCCATCTCAGCCCCCCTGCTGAGTAGTGGCAACTCACTTTAAGTCTAAGTTAGGACTTTGCTGATTCCTGCAATCAATAATGAATATAGTTAGCATTGGCTGCACTTAGCCATGATTGCAATGAGCAGGCAGCATGAAGTTGGTGCACAGCCTGCATTTCAAACAGCAGGCTTGGGTTAATTGTACATCCTGATCCAATTTATCAATCAGGACTCAGGTCCAAAATTCATAGGAGCCTCTGCACAGTCGTACCCGTATCTCACAGCATATGCCCACTGCCAGGTGAGCTCACTGTGGCAACCTTATCAGCCAAGCAACACTCACTGACACTCTTCACTACCATTTGCTGGGTAAGGTGGTGCATGCTGGGGGAACTATCTAGAGGGAGACAGATACGCTTTACTGCCCATATCCTGATGGAGAAGAGGCACTGATCATGGTTAGAGTGGTCAGTGGTGAGGCTGAAGCAATTGAAGGTAACAGCATCCTCATATATAATCCTTCCCCTTCCCCCACTCTATACCACAAGCCCTTCTGAATTCTAAGCTGCAAATGATGCTTTCATTTATTCCCTTTCTACAACCTTATCCGAATGCCTTTCCACTCCCAGTTGCAAACAAGGAAGAACAGTAGACCACTTGGCCCTTCAGGTCTGTTGTGCCATTCAGTAAGATCATAGGTCATCTGATTTTAGCCCCAGCTCTACATTCCTGCATATCCCCAGTAATCTTCCATCCTCTTGTTAATCAAGAATCTACCTACCTCTGCCTTAAAAATATTTAAACATTCCATATCTACTGTCCTTTGAGAAAGGGAATTTCAAAGACTCACAACCCTCTGGAACGTTTTTTTTCCTTATCCCATTTCCTCACTTAAATGGGTCCCTCCTCATTTCTAAACAATGACCTTTATTTTTAGATTCTCCAACAAGAGGATACATCCTTTTCACACCCACCAATCAAGTCCCCTCAGGATCGTACATGTTTCTATTAAGTCACTTCGGTCTAGCTTTTCCTGATAAGGCAATCCTCTCATTCCATATTTCAGTCTGATAAACTGTATATGAACTGCTTCTAATGCAGTAACATCCTTCTGTAAGTATGGTGACTATTACTATACACAGTACTCCAGATACAGTCTCACCAACACCCGGTATAACTGAAATGTAACCCTTCTCCTCTTGCATTCAATTCCCCTTGCAATAAAACATAACATTCTATTAGCTTTCTTGATTACTTGCTGTGTCTGTGTACTAACCTTCTGTGATACATACACTGGGACACCTAGATCTCTCTGCATCACAAAACTCTGCATCCTCTCAACATTTGGACAACATGCTTCACTTTTATTCTGTCTGTCAAAATGGGCATTTTCACACTTTATGTCCTTGTCACAGCTCTCTCTTCTACCTTCTATCTCTGTGTCATCAGCAAACTTAGTGACCTGACGTTTGATCCCTTCATCCAAATCATTTTCATAGTATAAATTTCAATATAATACAACATATTGCAGCAAAAATTATAAAAATTTGAGTATCCAGCTATGGTACATCACTAATGATACCATGCCATCCTGGAAATGATCCATTTATTCTCACTCTCTGTTTCTTGTCAGCCAGCCAAGATTCTCTATTTCCAAAATGTTACCTCAACACCATGACCTTTCAATTTCTGCATTTTGTCAAATGCCTTCCAGAAAGCTAAATACAATACATCCACTGATTCTCCATTATCTTCTGCACAACTTACCTCTTCAAAAAACTCCAATAAATTAGTTAAACATGATATCTCTTTCACAGAACCATATTGGCTCTGCCTAATTACCTTGCGATTATCCAAATGCTGAAGGTGCTGAAGGAACGGTAAGAAGAAAATAAAGATAAGGATACAGAACCTTTACCAGATGTCACACTTACAACTGTTAGCTGACTCTGTGTAATTCAGATGACAGCTTAGAAGTGGGATCTGCTCATGATGGGGCACTGGGCCAGTGTGGCCTGTAGTCAAGTCAACAACAGCACAGGTACTAAATTACCTGTAGGTGCACTTGCATGTGGGTTCTCCGGTAGAGGCTTGTGATGACAGTTTTGATGGTCCTGGCTACAGCGGTAAACTGGCCGATGAAATTCTTGGCACATTGACAAGCCTATTGGCTGTTTTGTAATCAGTGTCAAGGAACAGTGAGCAGCCCAGTACCAAATTGGCACAGATCTTTGCACAGAGCTTTCAGTCTGTTCTTTCCAAACAAGGTATTAGTGACCAATCCATTAGTGCACCAGTGGGCCCCACTGTAATGCAATGATTGGTGGCAGATATCTCCAACGCAGGGCAGGCAACTTCTCTTAGAAGCCTGAGTATTGTCGAGGGAGCTCAGACTGGTGTCAAAAACGAACTGTTGCCATCAAAGCTGAGAATACCAGTGTTCAAAGGAACTCATGCTGCGCACCAAACTGTACCCATGTTACCAGGATTGCTAAAGATGCCTCACCAGGGCTGCGCCATTATGAGCCCTGCTCTGCCATCTCAGGATAACAGCATTTACATTGTCATTGCAGGATCTCCACCAGTAGCCTGCTGTTGCCTGCCATTCATCCTAGACTGCTACAACCCATGCAAGATGCTGTATGAAGCCGGGCCTTCTAAGCCCAGAGCTGCTCAAAGCGGTGCTATAAGGCCATCTGCAATTTCCGCTCCCCCCCTGCATCCCTTATCCCCCAGGAGACTTCAGTGGTTTTCTCCCCTTCATACTGCAGCAACTGGGAAGTAATGTACATGTGCAGCAGGACAGGCAAGGGGACACAGAAGGGGGAAGGGTAAGTGGAATGGTGATAGGTGGATTCAGGTAGGAGGTTATTGTGATTGGTCCATGGGAAGGGTTGGAGCTGTTAGGATAAGTAAGAAGATGGACAGGTTATGTCAAGTCAGGGAGGCAAGGAAGAGGTGGGGTGCTGAACATGGGATAAGGCTGGGGATGGAGAGATTTTGAAGCTGGTGAAGTCAATATTGAGGCTATTGGGATGTAAGCTCCCAAGGTGAAATATCAGGTGTCATTCCTTCAATTAACATTCGGTCTCTCTAGAGCAGGCAAAGGATGGACATATCACCAGGGGAGTGGGAACTGTCATTAAAATGGATGGCAAACGGAAGGTCAGATTGGATAGTGCATGCAGAGCACAGATTCTCTGCAAACTGGAACTGACTCTGCATTTTGTCTCCCCAATATGGAAGAGACCACATCAGAAGCAATAGACACAATAGATAGCTGCCTTCTTGACCTGCTGAGGTCCACATCCTGTTTGGCAGGAGTTCCAGGATTTTGACTCAGCGACACTTAAGGACCAGTAATATATTTCCAAGCCATCTCGGTGAGTGGCTTGGAGGGAGGTGGTGGTGGTGTTCCTCATGTATTTGCTGCCCTTGTTCTTCTGTATTGTAGGGCAGAGGTTTGGAATGCTCTGTCGGAGAAGTCTTCATGACTCTCGTAGATGAAACACACTACTGCTACTACACATTAGTGATGAAGGGAATGCACGTTGATAGTAATGGAATGTGCGAATCAACTGACAAATGCTTTGTCCTGGATGGTGTCAAGTTTCTTGAGTGTTGTTGGGGCTGCACTCATCCAGGCAAGTGACAATGTTTCATCACACTCCCGGCTTGTGCCTTGTAGATGGTGGACAGGCTTTGAGGTGATGGGAGGTAAGTTATTTCCTGTAGGATTCCCAACCTCTGAACTATTGTAGCCATAGTATTCATGTAGTTGGTCCAGTTCATTTTCTGGTAATTCCCAGGATGTTGATGGTGTGTGATTCTGTCATAATAATGACATTGAATATCAAGGCATGATGATTGGATTGTCTCTTGTTGGAGATAACATTGCCTGGTATTTGTGTGGTGCGAATGTTACTTGCTACATGTCTATCCAAACCTGGATACTGTCCAGCTTGTGCTGTTTTTGGACATAGACTGTTTTGGTATCTGAGGAGTCATAAATGATGTTTAACATTGTGTAATCATTGACAAACGTCCCCCCTTTTGAGCTTATAATGGAGGCAAGATCATTGATGAAGCAGCTGAGGATTGTTGGGCCAAGGACACTTCCCTGAGGAACCCGTGCAGAGATGTACTGGAGCTCAAATGACTGACCTCTGACAACTTCAACCATTTTACTTTGTGCCAAATTTGACACCAACCAGTGGAGAGTTTCCTCCAATTTCCATTAACACTAAATTTACTACAGCCACTCGACGCCACAACTAATCAAGTACAGTCTCAATGTCAAAGGCAGGGACACTCATTTGGTGAATGGAGAATTGGAGTTGTAGCTTCTTCATCTACAACCCAGGCAGCAACAGGCTGTCAATTGTGTCACCTCCCTTCCACATCTTCATCTCGTCTCTCCCTTCTACATTCCCTATACCTCCCCCCTCTTCTTGCAGCTTGTCCTGCTCTGTACAATATTGGCTCCTTCTCCTACTGTTTTGCACGGGAATGGACAATTAGTTCATTCATACTTGATAGCAAATGGCTTATGCCTTGAAAACAGGAATAAGTTCTTCATCGCTTGCAACATCACTCCCTGTAGACTTTTGCAACTAGAAACATTCATAAAGCATCAAGGCCACGAAGAGATCCTCTCCACCATGGTAATGTCCACACTCAGGTGAGAGAGAGCATGCAGTGTCCACTGGAATGACGGATGCCTTCTGAGACAAATGGACATAACAGAGGTCGGGTTGTATTATCAAGTTTCATCACGATAGACGTTTCCTTTCCATCTCTATAAGTTTCCATTAACCATTAGATTTTGTTGCAGTGTTCCACCAGGTGCTGTATCCACCTGAAGCCGTTAAAGCTTTTGACAGAAAAAAGTAGAAAACGCCAAGCATTTGCAAAATTAGAGCAACAGAAAGGAGAAACGAAACCAGTAACTAATCTATAAGTAGGTGATGATCCTCTTAAGAGCACAGATGGAGTTTCCTTGTTGCTGCTCGATGCGTTTTTAGCAGTGTAGGGTTAAGAGAGGGTGTTAAAAGTGTGTTGAGCTCCACAAGGTACTGCTTGTGCCAAAATATCATGATCCCGACCCGAAACATTAACTTTCCTTCTCCTCTGATGCTACCTGGCCTGCTGTGTTCCTCCAGCTCCACACTGTGTATTCTCTGACTCCAGCATTGGCAGTTCTTGCTATCTCCATCATGATCTGCCTGCTTCGCACCCTTCCATGGATGATTAGCAGTATGCCTCTATGACTACATGGTGTCCATTGTGTCATTGACAGAGGTGTGTTCACATTATTGTTATTTTAGACCACAAATTACACCTGTAATTCACAAGCACCAGACACTACTGTGACTGAGATAATAAAATGTGAGGCTGAATGAACACAGCAGGCCCAGCAGCATCTCAGGAGCATAAAAGCTGACGTTTCGGGCCTAGACCCTTCATCAGAGAGGGGATGGGGTGAGGGTTCTGGAATAAATAGGGAGAGAGGGGGAGGCGGACCGAAGATGGAGAGAAAAGAAGATAGGTGGAGAGGAGAGTATAGGTGGGGAGGTAGGGAGGGGATAGGTCAGTCCAGGCAAGACGGACAGGTCAAGGAGTTGGGATGAGGTTGGTAGGTAGGAAATGGAGGTGCGGCTTGGCGTGGGAGGAAGGGATGTGTGAGAGGAAGAACAGGTTAGGGAGGCAGAGACAGGTTGGACTGGTTTTGGGATGCAGTGGGTGGAGGGGAAGAGCTGGGCTGGTTGTGTGGTGCAGTGGGGGGAGGGGACGAACTGGGCTGGTTTTGGGATACAGTGGGGGAAGGGGAGATTTTGAAGCTGGTGAAGTCCACATTGATACCATTGGGCTGCAGGGTTCCCAAGCGGAATATGAGTTGCTGTTCCTGCAGCCTTCGGGTGGCATCATTGTGGCACTGCAGGAGGCCCATGATGGACATGTCATCTAAAGAATGGGAGGGGGAGTGGAAATGGTTGGCGACTGGGAGGTGCAGTTGTTTATTGCGAACTGAGTGGAGGTGTTCTGCAAAGCGGTCCCCAAGCCTCCGCTTGGTTTCCCCAATGTAGAGGAAGCCGCACCGGGTACAGTGGATGCAGTATACCACATTGGCAGATGTGCAGGTGGACAGATCAATGTGGACTTCACCAGCTTCCAATGGTATCAATGTGGACTTCACGAGCTTCAAAATCTCCCCTTCTCCCACCGCATCTCAAAATCAGCCCAGTTCGTCCCCTCCCCCCACTGCACCACACAACCAGCCCAGCTCTTCCCCTCCACCCACTGCATCCCAAAACCAGTCCAATCTGTCTCTGCCTCCCTAACCTGTTCTTCCTCTCACCCATCCCTTCATCCCACCCCAAGCCGCACCTCCATCTCCTACCTACCAACGTCATCCCAACTCCTTGACCTGTCCGTCTTGCCTGGACTGACCTATCCCCTCCCTACCTCCCCACCTATACTCTCCTCTCCACCTATCTTCTTTTCTTTCCATCTTTGGTCCGCCTCCCCCTCTCTCCCTATTTATTCCAGAACCCTCACCCCATCCCCCGCTCTGATGAAGGGTCTAGGCCCGAAACGTCAGCTTTTATGCTCCTGAGATGCTGCTGGGCCTGCTGTGTTCATCCAGCCCCACATTTTATTATCTTGGATTCTCAAGCATCTGCAGTTCCCATTATCACTACTGTGACTGATCTTGCTCCTGGAATCGCAAAATTTCGTGGAAATCGCAGAGTTTTTATGTGGGGTGAGTTTGTGGGTGAAAGCGACAGCATTAATTATTGACAAATTCATCCCTCTTTTTTTAACCTCCAGTCTCTCATCTTCTGAGCTCATCCAAAATTCTGCTGCTCGTGTCCTCCATCATATAATGCGCTTGCTGAGCTGCATGCGCTCCTGAGCCAGCATCACCCTTGGTTTTGAAATTCTTTTCTCTGTGTCGAATGCCCTCCATGGCTTCACTTCTCTCTGATTCTCTCTGACCTCTACAACCCTGACACTGGGAGCCCCTCCAGTTCTGACTTCATGTTAATGCTACAAATGATGAGCTAATTGAGTGTAGCTATATGCAGGCTCAGGGTATAATTGAGAGCAGCTAATACTAATTGGAGCACATATTTAAGAACTGGCTCCCCTGGGAAATTCCAGATCACTATGCAAAAACGTTTTGCTTGTCTCCATGATTTTGTTTTTACTAGTTCGTAAAATTTGTGACTTCACATTCTCAAGCCTTCCACAAACAGGCTCAGTTTCTCCCTATCTGCTCTGTCCAGGCACCTCATGGTTTTTAGCACTTCTATCAGACCTCCTCTCAACCTTCTCTCAAGAATATTCTCCAAGGAAAGCAATCCCAACATCTTCAATCTGTCTATGTATTTAGAGCCATAGAAATGTTACAGCACAGAAAAAGGCGGCACATTGGCTCAGTGGTTAGCACTGCAGCCTCACAGTGCCAGGGACCTGGGTTCGATTCCAGCCTCAGGCGACTGTGTGGAGTTTGCACATTCTACCTGTGTCTGCGTGGGTTTCCTCCGGGTGCTCCGGTTTCCTCCCACAGTCCAAAGATGTGCAGGCTAGGTGGATTGGCCATGCTAAATTGCCTATAGTGTTCAGGGGTGTGTGGGTTATAGGGGGGTGGGTCTGGGTGAGTTGCTTCAAGGGGAGGTGTGGACTTGTTGGGCCGAAGGGCCTGTTCCACACTGTAGGGAATCTAGTCTAATCTATTTAGCCCATTGTGTCTGCACTAGCTGAATAAATTGGGTATCCATTCTAATCCCACCTCCCTGTACCTTGCAGGTTACAGAGCTGCAGATGAGGATCTTTTTACATTATTGACAGGTTTGCACCTCAGGCCCGAAAAAGCTTTTACTCATGTCCCTCCCCAGTCTTCTACCATTTACCTTAATCTGGCCCCATTAATTAACTAGGAAGAAGTCTTAGCTGTTTCAGTCTCTTAATTTAACTTCCTAAATTGAAGTCATAGCCAAGCTACTACAAACACACAGGGGCTGACACAGCTTAACAGTTCCAGAGCCCATACCTGAAGTCAATTCAACAGGAGGAGAGTGGGCCATAACACTAAGGGGGAGAATTGCTGATTTTGGGTTAGGAGTCACAGTTTTCTGAAAGTACAATGGAGTCAAACCTTAGATTAGGTGAGTTAAACTGCAGGGACAGATACATAAACCCAACCTGCATTCCCTTGGGTGTTTTATGATAGAGGTGTTTAAAATGTTAAAATAGGGAAATGCTAAAACAGGGATAATGCAGAACAGTTATTCCCTCTGGCTGTGAGGGTTAGTGGCGCTCCAGAACAGGGGGCCATGAACTTAAATATAAAGAGTGACTCCATTCAACAACACAGTCACGAAGCACTTTCTCCAAACAAGGAACAGTTTAATTCAGAACTTCAGAACCTCAAAGCTCTGTGGATGCTGGGAGCCAGTGGGAGCTTGCGGGAGAGTGAGAGCTTATGGACATTACAGTATGGAGCTGGATGAACGGAGCAGGTCAGGCAGCATCAGAGGAGCAGGAAAGTCGATGTTTCAGGTCGGGTTCCTTCATCAGGATTGGGCAGCCTGCAAACTTCGCCTCTTTGGCTCGTTACCTTGTGGTAGGTCTGTTGCACTAATAACACCAGATGGCTTTGAATCTGTGGTTACCAAAAGTGCTTCACTTGTCCTAAGCCCTCAACCAGTTCTGTTGTGGACCATTCAATAGAGAATTTGTGGAGCTGATGGGAGACTGAGGAAAGAAGATTTTGGCTCACTGAAGAGAAACTTAGGAGTGTACTGTATCAATGAAGAAAGGGTGGGGATAAATAGGCCTGCTACAGACTACACTTCTACATCCTACATGAGTTGGGCAAACTCCTTGAAGCTTCCTCACAGGACCTGTTCTCTGCAACAAACTCGCCCTAGTTAAAAACCTTCTCCCCCACATCCAATACTTTTACTTGATGAATAAAAGTGTTCAAAGAAATTGAAAACAGCTTGTAATCTTTTTTGAATGCCCCGTTTGAATTTCAACCAGAGTTTTCGGGTTAATCTTCAAACCTAGAGCTCCCAGGATCACTCTTGACAATTGACACCTTGAACCTGAGCCACAACTGCCCAGTGTGCCCTGTAGGAGCAGGTGATATGCTGATGAAAATGCCAGACAGGAAAAAGTCTGGGTGAAAATGTCTTTCATTATGTTTAATATTTTATTACACTCGGTGTAAATGAGTTTTGTAGCCAGTGGGACCAGCGTCCTATAAATTTCTATCAAGTGATTTTTCAAATTATTACAAAGATGACATTGCTATGTGTTTTAGCTTCAGGAAAACCATTAACTTCTAAATCAGAAACTTGCTCCAGCCTTGAATATTAAAAATCCTTTGCATAACTAGGCAAAGAAGGAGGGGGGAAAGAAAAGCCCAGCACTTTGTGATGTGAATTCCAAATTCACAAAGCTTCACCAAGTTGCTGAGCTTCATACTTTTGTAAGACATGGAACAGACAATGTGTTCCGCCAAACTCCATGTTATTTATTAGCAGCCATTCCTGTAGGCTTCAGTTGTGGCTTAAATGTAGCGCTTTCGTCTCAGATGATATAGGTTCAGGCTTTGCTGTGTTAGTGGAGCACAAAATCTGGGAAAATGCATTGAATTCAGCTCTGATGGGGTGCTGCACTGTTGAATTTTAAATGTTAAATCTTGGCTCTGTTGGCTCTCCTAAGTAGTTTAAAAGAACCCATGGTGTTAAGGTGAAGGTGATCAGGCAGTTGCTCCTCAAAGTGCGAGAGAAACTCTGTAGGTCAGGCCAGTGTCTGTTTGTTTCACATTCAAAATGACTCTTCTCTTGAGTTGTGATGGTTTCTAAAGAAGGGTCATTGAACATGAAACGTTAACTCTGTTTCTCTCTCCATGGACACTGGCCTGACCTACTGAGTTTCTCAAACACCTGCTGTTTTTATTTCTTAGTTGTCTGAACGCAGTCTTAAATACCCTCCTTGAATCGAGTGACTTGCTAACATGAAGAAGGATCACTTGGATGGCAGTGTACCCCTCTGACAAGTCACCGTGTACAAATTAGGGAGATCACTAGTGCTCTAAGGACAGCGGTTCAAATCTCACCTGTGGAATTTGGTTGAATTTAAATTCAATATGAACAAATTAAGAATTAAAGTGCTAGCCTGATCAATAATTATCATTGGATTATCTGGTCCTTACCTGGTCTGCTCTGTAAGTGACTCCAGACCGAGGGGACATTAACAGAGCCTTGTCCTTTATAACTCTAAGTTGTTAAAGGATCATTGGTCAATGATCCCACTCTGTGACAGCTCCTGTTAATGGCTGTTATACTGGGATAACTGGCAGTAGTGGAAGGGCAAAGGTGCTAAGGTGTTGCTAGGGATTGTAAGGAAGAGAGGAAGGGAAACATGAGGATCGGAGTACGATGAGCCGCAGTTAGCCTGTGCCTGGTTTATTAACTCCTCCTGAGTACTATGAGTCAACAACTGCATGTTACCAGAACCAGGACTCGTTACCCAGGAAAGTTAATGATGCGCAGCACATAACAGGCCCCTGCTCTCACGGGCAAATTCCTTCCCCCAACCCAACCGGAATGTATTCACTAAGGGGATCACAAACATTGGCAAGGCACAAATAAGACTAAAAATGTAGAACCAGAAGTAGGCCATTCAGCCCATTGATCTAGCTCCGCCATTCAATGAGATCATGGCTGATTTGATAATCCTCAACTCCACCTTCCTGCCTTCCTCCCCGTAGCCCTCGATTCCCTTTCTGATTAAAAATGGGTCTGGCTAGTCCGGACCTGCCTGGAGGTGTTCTGCCCGGACACATATTGTCCCCCTGTCCCTCACTGTCCCCGGATGTAACCTGTGAGTGAAAATGAGAGAGAACGTGGGTGTAACATTACCCTGGTTTATCCCAGCGAGTTCCAAACACGCATTGGGGAATGAATCCTGAGATAGAGTGCTCAGTGGGACTCTGGGCCCTCAGGAAATGAAAGGACAGAATGGGAGAGGCTAGAACTTAGTAGAAACCAGAATCTGTTTTATTCCCCCTTTATGTCATCAGTGATTCACTCTGTTCAGCTCCACTTCCCCTTTTCATTTCTGAGAAGATTAAATTGACACTCGTTGGCCCTTCAAATCTGATTGTCAGCCTGCATTACCATGGGCAAGGTTCCGCTTCCTCCTACTCTCCATTAAAACTATCTCAACGTAGAGGTGTTGGAGCGTGAAGTCCCTCCATTTCCCCACCCTCCAGCCCGTGGAACTGTCAGTCCCCCCTCCCCACAAAGCAGGTCAGTTATTGGAGGGGATCGCTCACTCCTCGTGAGGTCAACCACTGGAGACGTCTCTCTCTCTCTCAGGGATTAAGCTCAGTCAATGGGGCGGGTGGGGGTGGGGGGGGGACAATGATTCTCCACCCCATCTCCACTCCCTTTTCCTGTTTTTGTTTCAGGTCAATTTAGAGGAATCAGGAATTGTACAACCCAGGCTTTTATCAGCCCTGGACTACAGCCCTACAGACCTGTGTACAGCCAGCACAGGGGTACAGCCCTACAGACATGTACACAGTCAGCACAGGGGTACAGCACTATAGACCTGTATACAGTCAGCACAGGGGTACAGCCCTACAGACCTGTATACAGTCAGCACAGGGGTACAGCCCTACAGACATGTACACAGTCAGCACAGGGGTACAGCACTATAGACCTGTATACAGTCAGCCCTGGGGTACAGCCCTACAGACATGTACACAGTCAGCACAGGGGTACAGCACTATAGACCTGTATACAGTCAGCACAGGGGTACAGCCCTACAGACCTGTATACAGTCAGCACAGGGGTACAGCCCTACAGACCTGTATACAGTCAGCCCTGGGGTACAGCCCTACAGACATGTATACAGTCAGCACGGGGTACAGCCCTACAGACCTGTATACAGTCGGTACAGGGGTATACCCCTATAGACCTGTATACAGTCAGTACAGGGGTACAGCCCTACAGACATGTATACAGCCAGCCCTGGAGTAGAGACCTACAGACCTGTATACAGTCAGTACAGGGGTATACCCCTATAGACCTGTATACAGTCAGTACAGGGGTACAGCCCTACAGGCCTGTATACAGTCAGCCCTGGAGTAGAGACCTACAGACCTGTATAAAGACAGCACTGGAGTACAGACCTATAGACCGGTGTACAGTCAGCACAGGGGTACAGCCCTACAAACCTGTATACAGTCAGCCCTGGAGTACAGCCCTACAGGCCTGTATACAGTCAGCACAGGGGTACAGCCCTACAAACCTGTATACAGTCAGCCCTGGAGTACAGCCCTACAGACCTGTATACAGTCAGCCCTGGAGTACAGCCCTACAGACCTGTATACAGTTGGCCCTGGAGTCCAGCCCTACAGACCTGTATACAGTCAGCCCTGGAGTACAGCCCTACAGACCTGTATACAGTCAGCCCTGGAGTACAGCCCTATGAATGCACTGGACAGAGTACTGAAGTGATTAACAATAATAGTTCCAGGGATGAGAAAGTTCAGTTATGAAGACAGATTGTAGAAGTTGGGATTGTTCTCCCTGGTGAGACAAAGGAAAGCTGATAAAGGTTTTTAAAGTCATTGGGGAGCTGGATGGTTTAGATCAGGAGAAGCTGTTCCGGCTCATAAAGGAATCACGAACAAGAGGGCAGTGAACTAAAGTGACTTGCAAAAGACACAAACGTAATGTGATAAAAATCTTTTTCACTCAGTGAGTGATTTGGGTCTGACCCTGCCAAATGTACTGGCTGGAAGTACGGGTCAAGGTAAGTTCAATTGAAGCAATTATGAGTCAGACACATTGCTGTGGGTTTGGAGTCACATGTAGGCCAGACCGGGTAAGGGTGGCAGATTTCCTTACCTGAAGGACATTAGTGAACCAAATGGGTTTTTATAACAATTAACAATGGCCACTGTTATACTTTTACTGCCAGAGTTTAAAAAAATACAAATTCTATCAGAGTATTACCTGGGTCATTGGATTACCAGACCAGCAACATAGGCAGCGTGGTGGCTCAGTGGTTAGCATGCTGCCTCATGGTACCTGGCACCTAGGTTCAATTCCCCCTTTGGGTGACTATCTGAGCGGCGTTTGTACATTCTCCCTGTGTCTGTGTGGGTTTCCTCCTTCAGTCCAAAGCTGTGCAGGGTAGATGGATTGGCTGTTCTAAATTGCCCATAGTGTCCAGGGATGTTTCAGTTAGATATGGGAAAGGTAAGGGTCTGGGTGGGATGCTCTTTGGAGGGGTGGTGTGGACTTGTTGAGTTGAATGGCCTGTTTCCACACAGTAGGGTTTCTATATATTCCAGTAAGAAAGATCTGTCTCTCATATACATATATATTTATGTAAAATATTACCAGGGCACCACAACCTCCCTTATGTTATATTCTGCACCTCAGCAAATAAAGAATTCTGTCTGCTTTCTTAACCATCTTATACACATGTCCTGCTCACTTCAGGTATCTGTGGGCGTTCATTCTGAGGCTCATCACTAGGTGTTTTCCCATTAGTTACAAACTCCTTTGTTTCATTTGACCTGCATCATCTCGTAGTTCTCTGCACTGAACTCCATTTCTGCAGTCTGTCCCTGACAATCGATCACACAGCCAATACTGATGTTGTCTGCTAACCTCTTGACCATGTCCCTTACATTTGTGCCCAAGTCTTTAATAAATCCCTCAAAATGGAGGGGACCTCGTAATGAGCCCAGCGAAGGAAACTATTAAGGAAAGAGGTGATCGTACCCAAGGACCCCCATGAATTTTTAAAGAGAAATTTTATTTTGGAGAAAACCTCCGTAACCATTTTTATTCAATCAAGAAGTATGAATCCCATCTTTCCATCCAGCTGTAATATTCATCTTGCTCAACCTCTGTGAAATATTTAAATTTTATTTTACAAACAAGCCCATTACAGCTAGGAGCAGGAGAAGGCTGTTCAGCACTTTGGGCTTGCACCACTATTTAATACGATTTCAGCTGATCTCATCTTGGTTTCAACTCCATTTCCTGCCTGCTGTCTGTAAGCCTTTAATCCATTATTCATTAAAAATCTGCCCGTCTCTCCTTTGAATTTAGTCCATGTCTTGATGCCATGGAGATAGCATCGGAGGCTTATCAAACTCCCAAGCAGTTCAGAAGAAGGGACAAGTTTTGAACAAATTTATGCAGCGTGCAGAGAGCAGCAACACCTCAGCCAAGCATTCAGCACTCTTCAGGAGTATACATTGTTGTGATCAGTTAAAGAGATCCCAACTTATCAGAAACATAATTCCAGTTTGCCATTTTTGCTGCTTTACAACTTATTACTAGCACCTTCTAAATAGCAGTTAGAGATGGGTAACAATTCCTTGCCTCGATCAACAGTACCCACATCCCACACTGTAATAGAAAGGTTGGTTAACAAAAGATTATTCATCTCAGTTTTAAAATTTTAGCTGCAAATCTTGCATCACGTATTTGCTTATCAGCAGAGTTCTAATCTTCTCCCTTTAGGGGTTTCTTAACATCAATGCTGAAAGTCTGGTTCAGAGTTTTAATACCATGCTCCGCGAACCTTTGATTCCCCAACTGGCAGAATGCATGAAAGAATGATGATTTATTGTCACTTGCACTCTGTGATGAACAACACAGTAAACTACAGTGAAAAGCTTCAACTGCTGCCTCAACTTGGCACCATTTGAATTTTTTAAGAATAAAAAGAATAAAATGATAAAGCTGAAAGAAACCTCTCACCTATCCCCTCCTCCCACCTCAAGCTGCACCTCCATCTCCTACCTACTAACTTCATCCCGCCTCCTTGACCTGTCCGTCCTCCCTGGACTGATCTATCCCCTCCCCACCTCCCCACCTACACTCTCCTCTACAAAGCTCTCTGATGAAGGTCTGGGCCCAAAACATCATGTTTGTGCTCCTGAGATGCTGCTTGGCCTGCTGTGTTCATTCAGCTTCACACTTTGTTATCTTGGATTCTCCAGCGTCTGCAGTTCCCATTATCTCTGAAGCTGAAAGAAAGTCTATCTCCTCTCTGCTGCCACCACTATGAGTCTGGAGCCCTGAGCCGGTCACACCCATGCTGCAGCACCAACGCAGAGATGCCACTCCTCAGGCACCATCTCTCCATCTCTGGGCCCTTTCCAACTTTGGTGGATCCCATGCTGCACTCCCTCCTCAATCAGGAGCTCTCGGCTCTGCCTTTGCCTTGCTGATAGCCAGGAAATCCAGCTCTGGGAGGCAGCAAGGACTGCCGATGATGGAGCCAGAGACAACACAGTGTGGAGCTGGAGGAACAGAGCAGGTCCAGCTGCATCAGAAGAGCAGGAAAGCTGACATTACGGGTTTACACCCTTCGTCAGGAGTCTGGGCCTACTTCCAACCAGGAGCTGCTGCCACTGCCCCATCGATCACCAGCATTTCCCGTGCCGGGCTTACAGCCAACAGGAGCTCCCTGCCTCGATGACACCTCGTGCCCTCACTCCGGGCCTACCACAACCAGGAGTCCTTGAGATCCACTGCTAGGCCAGGCCACCAACCTTGCTAAGACTCCCGCTCCGGCCATGCTTCTCCGTGATGTCATCTTCTCATTGCCAGGAGGAAGATGAAAGAAAAGAAAAAGGAAAAAGGAAGAAGACAAAAAGGGGAATGAAAGAAGGGAGGAAATGGCCATCTGAGCGAATGGGCCCAGGAGCCTGAACGCTGCCAGTTCCACCATCTTGGACAGCTGGCTACATTTGAAAGTAATAATCTATTCCCTTCACCGATGAGGTGAAAAAGGCCGTCTTAAGCACATATGGCTTATACCAGAAGCCAACAGACATCATTTTAGGAACCTAAGGAGGGGGCCTGGTCAGACATACGCAGAGTTTGAAAGGATCAAACAAAGTACTTTTGGTAGGTGAATAAGGACATTGTAAATAGATCAACCATGTGACACTCTTAGAGAGATAATTATTTTGGAGAAATTCAAAAATTCACTTCCTGAAGTCATGAGAACTCATGTGGAGGAGCAGAGAGTTAAGATTAACAGTGGAAATGCAGATGATTATGAATTGGTTCCGTATGGCCTCTGATATCAATTTCAATCTGTGAGGAAGTTGGGAAAAAGAGAAATCCTCAGGCCCAGGGGAAAAGGAGACTTCATTGAAGATAGTAAAAATATTTTACCACTGGTTAAAAAAGAAATCCATGAGAGGAAAGAAGAATTAAAAACATTCAGGTGTTTTCACCGTAATAAAGTGGTAGTAAAGTAATAAAAGAGGTGGAATGGTGATAGGAGAAATAGAGAAATTCTCAGTTCTGGAAATAGAGTTTATTACTGGTAATGATATAACTGGATAGCAGGTGGGAGTGATGCCTACTGCGGTTGAAAAGCCAGGGTAAAGTCAGACAACCAAGGTGTTACAAGAAGTACATCCTGGGATCTTTCCTGACTTTGTGGTAACAACGTCACAAAGTGAGAGTGAAACAGGAGGAGAAATCAAAGAATCTCAGGTGGATCCATTGAAAGATTCCATGGTGCTGTTTGTAGTAAGTATAAGTGAGATCTCTCAATGTTCTGACCAATGTTAATCCCTTAACTCCCGTCACTGGAAAACAAATTACCTGCTTGTTGGGGAGTAGGGAGAGAAAAAGCTGGAGAAATGGAGCTGAGATCTGGATTTGCAATGAACTAATTGAATTCTGGAACAGATTTGCGCGACGACTGAAACAGATACACAAGGCTCAGAGTGAGGTGAAGCGTTGGTTCTCAATGCTCCTTTCTCACGCTCCCTGGCAAAGAAGTGGTCGATGCTAGAGCGTATGAAAATTGATCCATGTGGCTGTGGGATAAGAACAGTGTATCAGTGGCCTCTAACGCAGTGTAGAGCCTCACCTATTCCCTTCCATTCTGTTCCCACGGCCAGCCCACTTTTCCCTGGATAGAGCTACCAAAATAGACAAAGGTTTGGTCTCAGCCAAGTTGATCAATTCATTGAGACCCATACACATTCTTCAGCTGTGCATAACGATCATCAAATGGTCTCAAATGTCAGCTCAATGTCCTGGAATGGCCCATCTGTCAGTCAAGACTGTGCTATTAGCATCAACGCTCACTGCTGATACCGTGTTGTAATAAACATGTTGCCTGAGTGCCAAGCTTATGGTCAGCGGAGAGTGCAGCCACCAATCCTGCTTCCTGTGCTAGTCAAAGGACTGTGAGCGGTCTGTGATGGAGGATGGACCACAAACAGTTCTCAGCAGAAGAAGTTCGTATTGTACCCAACACAGTAACGGTATCTGGGTTACATTAACTCATTGACACATGAACAAGAGGTAGCTAAAACATGGGTATCCACATCAGGGCACTCTGCCAGAGTGAGACTGATGCCCCTTCTCTGAGGCTGTGTGCCATTCCCAGAAGGGGGAGGAGCTCAGCATAGCTCAAATATTAACTCTCTCAGAACTTGCAAAGCAAGAACCTGCTTTGCTGTAGCACCCTTCACCTTTAACCCCAGGACGACCCAAAACATTTTTCAGACCTTAAGTGTGAAATCACTGTTATGACGTAGGTCACAGCAAGATCCCATAACAACAGCAATCTGCTTTGATGATGAGAGAGGACTCTTCTTCAAACGGTGTCCGAGAGGTTGGATGGAGTCTGAGTTTATTGCTTTATCTGAAAGATGGTACCGTGAACAAACAGTACTCCTGCCCACTTGAAATGAAAGTTTCAACCTGGGTTTTGTTGCTGTGGCGTTTGAATACCTAGCCTTGGCTTGCAGAGACACTCGGGCAAGAGCTGGTGTCTTCGAGTGGGATTTGGGGATTGGCAGGTCTCACCTTTTCACACAGGCCCAAGTGTGAAAAGATTCTGACATGGAAACCACTGCGGTTATTTAGCGGAGAGCTAGCTCGCATTTGATACTTCATCAGGATATGATCCGACAACAGTGATGTCTCTGAACAGCATTATTGCATGATTCACAGTGACATAGAGCATGCTTCCTGACCCAGATAATAGTAAAACATTCTGCCAACTGCTTCGTTGATGAAGCCAATGCGCCCTCATATCAATTATTTCCGTTCTGGCATTGGCATCTCTTGCCGTGTGCAGGAAGAATGAGTGACATTACCCAGGCAACGGCTCCAGCATAGGATCCAAGAACAGATCCAGGCAACAGACTCGCTAGCATCAACATCTGTCACAGAAATGCCTGGCATTGGACCTGGGTGACAATGAATGTACAGCACCAGGCATCCGACACTGGACATATGGTGTGGAACATCTGCCACTGAATTTCTGACATTGACCATCCACTTCGAGAGAGAAGGCAGAGCAGTGTGAGGGGGGTTCCAGGATGATGCTCCCAAGTTCAGCCCCCACCGTAGGCCAGGTTTGAAATGGGGTGCAATTAGTCTGTGGGCTTGACAGTGAGAAAGTAATGGCTATCACAGTGGAATCCCCCACCATCGACATTGACATGACCATTGAGTGGAAACTGAACTGGATTTGACACATAAATATTGTGGCTAAAGAGGCTAGGAATACTGCAGCTATTAACTCTCCTCCGAATTCCTCAAAGGCTATCTACCATTGAAAAGGCACAAGTTGGGAGAGTGATGGTTGCATCCCATCTGCCTGGGTGAATGCAGTTTTAGGAAGACCTCAAAATGCCCAAAATCATCCTGAACAAAGAAACCCGCTTTTGCTTGGCACGCTTCAACGTTTCTTTCCTCCACTCTGATGTACAGAGGTGAGCTGTAAGAGGCACCGCGGTATTTCTTGAAGGCCCCTCCGGTTCACTTTCCAAACCCACAACCTCACCCACCCAAAAGTCAAAAAAAAAGTGACAGATACTTTGGAACACAAACTGCAAGCTCCCCTCCGAGCCACCATGCTGCCTTGAAGCAACATTCTGCTCCTTCACTGTCATTTGGTTAGAATTCCAGAACTCCCTCCCCAGTAGCACTGTGGGTGTAACTATACCACACGGATTGTAGCAGTCCCACAGGGCAGCTCAATGCCATCTTCTTAAGTGTAATTAGAGATGGGCAATAAATTCTGGCTTTGCCGGTGATGCCCACATCCCAGGAGCAAATGTTGAAAATGCTGATAGACAGTTACAAAAACATAAACAGCTGATCATGCTCTTCAGGATACAGATGCTGTCAGGCACTACCCCAGTCTGACCTACATGCGTCACAGACCCATGGTGTGTGTTGTCTGTGATTGTTTTTGGTCAAATAGAAGCAGATAATAGATACCCTCTTGCCCACACTCCAAGAACAAACAAGTAAAGTGATGTAACAAGGTGTAGAGCTGGATGAACACAGCAGGCAAAGTAGCATCAGAGGAGCAGAAAGGCTGACGTTTCGAAACATCAGCCTTCCTGCTCCTCAGATGCTGCTTTGCCTGCTGTGTTCACCCAGCTCTACACCTTGTTATCGCAGATTCTCCTGCATCTGCAGTTCCTACTATCACAAATAAAATGATGTGTGTGGTACTGAAAGCCCAGACTTGTCAAATCTTACAACATTGAAAGTGTTGTGTCATTAGGGCCACATAAGTGTCAAGTAATGACTGCCCCCCGTAACAGAGAGTTTAACCATCACTCCTTGACATTCAATGGTGTTATCATCACTGAATCCACAAAAAACAGCATTCTTCAGGTTACCATGGACTCAAAACTCAACTGGACTATCTATATAAATGCAGTGGCTGCAAAACCCAGGTCAGAGGGAAGGAATACTGTGAGTAACTCACCTCCTGGCTCCTCAAAGCCTATCCACCATCTGCAAGGCACAAGTCAGGAGTGTGATGGAATACTCCCCACTTGCCTGACAACACTCGAGAAGCTTGACACCACCCAGGACAAAGCAGATTGGCACAAGCTCCACAAACATTCACTTCCTCCACCACTAACCATCTGTACCAGCAGTGTGTATTATCTACAAGATGCACTGCTGAAGCCCACTAAGGTTGCTTGGACAGCATCATCCAAAACTGTGACCTCTGCCATCTAGAAGGACAAAGGCAGCAGATACATGGGAACACCATTATTTGCAAATTCCACGATAAACCATACACCATCCTGGCTTGGAAATATATCACTGTTCCTTCACTGTCAAAATCCTGGAACTCCCTCCCTTGTGGGCCTACATATAGCACACTGACTGCAGCAGTTCAAGAAGGCAGCTCATCACCACCTTCTCAAGGGGCAACTAGGGACGGGCAATAAATACTGGCTGAGGCAACAATGCTAACTTCCAATGAATTATTAAAAACAAAGTGGGGGGGGGGTGGTGAAACGAATTATTTTATTGGCCTATTCTGTTCGAAAGCAAAGGTTTTTTTACAACAAAAACAGGAGTTGCTGGAAAAGCTCAGCAGGTCTGTGAAGGGGAAAACCGAGTTAATGTTTCGGGTCCGGTGACCCTCCCTCAGATTTTTTTGGTTTCATTTCTCCCATTTTGAAATTGGCTGTGGCGTAATCCCCAATCAAACCCTCTGCTCACGAAGCCCACTTTAAAAATGTTCTTAAGGGTTTAAACCAACAGTGTTCATTCATACATGCAAAACATGAACGGGACAGTTATTGCAGTACACACGTGTATGAACATACAAGTGTACAAAGGAGAAAGAAAAGAAGAAAGATAAGTTGCAATAAAGAGCAAATTAAATATCAAAAGTATTGGCATTATCAGTGTCCAGGTGTAGCAACATGATTTTTGTAGTTTAGTTCATTTAGAGATTTAATAGAATGTCTGGATGAAGAAGACCTGAAGAAACTGGGGTCCTGTTCCTGAGATGGGACAAGGCTATCGGGAGATTTTTGAAGGGCTTTGAACAGGTAGGCTGAAACGCTCAGTTCGCAATAAATAGCTGCACCTCCCAGTCACGAACCATTTCAACTCCCCCTCCCATTCCTCAGATGACATGTCCATCATGGGCCTCCTGCAGTGCCACAATGATGCCACCCAAAGGTTGCAGGAACAGCAACTCATATTCCACTTGGGAAACCTGCAGCCCAATGGTATCAATGTGGATTTCACAAGCTTCAAAATCTTCCCTCCCCCCACCGCATCCCAAAACCAGACCAGCTTGTCCCCACTTCCCTAACCTGTTCTTCCTCTCACCAATCAACTCCTCCCACCTCCAGCCGCACCCCCATCTCCTACCTACTAACTTCATCCTGCCCCATTGACCTGTCAGTCCTCCCTGGACTGACCTATCCCCTCCCTACCTCCCCACCTATACTCACCTTTACTGGCTCCACCCCCACCTCTTTAACTTGTCTGTCTCCTCTTCTCCTATCTTCTCCTCTATCCATCTTCTAGCCACCTCCTCCTCTCTTCCTATTTATTTCAGAACTTTCTTCCCCTCCTCCATTTCTGAAGAAGGCTCTAGGCCCGAAATGTCAGCTTTCCTGCTCCTCTGATGCTGCTTGGCCTGCTGTGTTCATCCAGCTCTACACCTTGTTATCTCGGCTGAAAAGTACTTGTCCTAGGCACGTCAGGTCATTGGCAAAAGAGTGAGACGTTAAAAGGACGAAATTTTTCGATGCAGTGAGTTATTATGATCTGGATCATGCACTGTATGGAACTGTACGGCAAATTTGAGAAGTACTCGAATGAGGAAATAATGCAGGACTGTAGGGAAATAGTGAGGTGACTCAGACTAATTGGCGAGCTTTTTTCAAAGAGGTGGCAGGAGCTCAGTTGGTTGAATGGCCTTTTTCAGTGCTGCATGGTTCTACAATTCCACCACCTGATCATCTAGTACATTATATGGTATCAGGTAAATGTACAGTATTGAACAAATGACTGATCAAAGGATACCAAAATGACAATACAAATGTGGGTTTTGAACATAGGGTATTAATCATCAGCTTCTTGGGGACCCAGATTCACTGGCTTTGTATGGCATATAACATTCTATATTGAATATTCAGAATGGATACTTGACTCCAGACATTACATATCAAATGTGTAAAGCACAGCATTGCTAAGCATGCCAAATATTGGGGATCCCTGCAAAGCTGACTTTACAGATAGAATGCCCTTTTGCTTTCTCAGGCTGTAAACGAGTCCTTCTGGCACTATTTAGCAGGGGAGTTATTCACAGTCTCCTGGCCAATTGGTTATCCCTCAACTGAAGTAAAAGAACACATTATTTAGACATTATTACATTATTTGTGGAGGCTTGCTGTGTGTAAATCGTCAGGCACATGCTCAACATAACAATAGTGACTCAATTCAGTAGTGTTTCATTGACTGAAAAGCAGTATATGTCCCAAGGCCATGAAAGATGCGCCAGAAATATTAGGTCCTTCTTTTTAAAACTACCTTTATATTTTGATTTAGCTGCAAATAACCAAGGCATCTCATTCACTTTACAGGCACGTTTTTATAGAATTTTAAAAAAACAACAGCAATTTCTCTGCGTTCACCATTGAACACAACACGGACCTCTGCAACATCTCTGCTGTTATTATTTTTCAACTGAGAAAAAAGGCTCACGATGAGCAAACTTCATCTCAGGCCTACTTTGACAGGCTTTCCAGATGTCAGCTGGGCCCCAGAGCTGTTGCTAACAGTAACGCTGAGGAGCTCTAAAGACATACCTATCAGTCTCTGTTTTTCAAACATGTCTTGACAGTCCTCCCCAGGCTAGGACTGGAGCCTGACCCTTTACAGATTTACTGTCAGGGAATCAGTCAGCAACAATCTCTGTGTTTTGTGGGGTGTCAGGAGGCAGGCTCACAGGAGGCCTCCCACTACCTGCAGCACACATTGAAAAATGCTTCTCTTTTCATCTGGCCCATGGAGAGCCAGGCATTAGTCATAGCTCAAACTATTCAAACTCCTTTAAAAGTGGAAGAGGTATCTGAAAAATCCAATTACACTCTGCCTGAGTCATATTGTACCACAGTAATGGGGAGCAGAATAGGATTGAGGTAGTGGGAGTCCCTGCTGATCTTAAAGACATGGTCTCACCCAAATATCCTGTTGATGTGGAGGTGAACTTTTTGATGCTGCAGTTTACGGGCCTGAAAGAGTTATTAACTTGATTGAGCGCAATAAACATTCCCTCAATATGACAATGTCATTATGGCGCTATCCTAGAGTCAAGCAGGAGAGAAATCTCTGTGTAAGTCCTCCCCAGATCACAGGGAAAGACTTAGAAAATTTCCCAAAGATAATTAAGTTTACTGATGGGGAGGGATGAACTTAAAACAATCCCCAGGGAAAAGGTGCCAGGAAACCTATTTGACTTAAAAGCTGATGAGTCTGTAAGGCTAGATGGCCTAAAAGTAGTTTTGGTACAGATAGAAGATGTAGTGGTTAAGATCTTGCAAAGGGAGCCGATGGCCTAGTAATATTATTGCTAGACTGTTAATCCAGAGACCCAGGTAATGTTCTGGGGAGCCTGGGTTTGAAATCTGGAATTAAGAGTCAAATGATGACCATGAAACCACTGTCAAATGTAGGAAAAACCTATCTGGTTCACTCATGTCATTTAGGGAGGGAGGCTGCCATCCTTACCAGGGCTGGCCTACACGTGACTCCAGACCCTTGGCAATGTGGCTGACTTGCTGGGCAATTAGGGGTGGGCAATAAATGTTGGCCTAGCCAATGACACTCTCATCCCATGAATGAATAAAAGAAAGAGAGCCTTTAGATTCTGGAAGGATCCCAACAGATTGAAAAATAGCCATTGTAATATATTTATTGAAAAAAGGAGGGAGGCAGAAGCCAGGACACTGTAGAGCTGTTCAGCTAACTCTGTCATTGGGAAGTACTAGGGCCCGTTATTAAGGTGTTTAACATTAGGATATTTGGAAAATCTAGATGTGATAAGACAGAGCCAACACGACTTTACACAAGGGAAATTGTGTTTAACTCATCGGTTAGAGGTTGCTGATGGAGTGATGTTCATGGTGGTTGGGGACATGGTGCACTTGGATTTCCAGAAGACATTTGATAAGGTGCCACACCAAAAGGTTACGCCACAAGATAAGAGTGCATGGTATAAAGGGTTTAACATACTAACAGGGATAAAGAACGTTCGCTAATAGGAAGTAGAGAGTGGGGATAGATAGGTAATTTTTGGGTTGGCAAGCTCTAGCGAGGGACTGACGTTGCTTCCTTGACTCCTTACGATCTTTATTAATAATTGGGGTATATGGGAACGAAATTTGTGGATGACATTGAGTGAATTAAGAAAGTAAGTTGTCAAGAGGAGGTCAACGCAGGTAAGCGTGAACTTGTCCACTTTGGCAGGAAAAATAGAAAAGAAAAATCACCAGTTAATATACAGTCTGCATCGTGATCAAAGAGGACCGAGGTAGTGGGAGTCCCTGCTGATCTCACTGTGCACTGGAATTCTGCATTCTCAGGGGCATCTAATTTAACCCTCAGCCAGAGCTGTACTCTCCACCTCACAGGGCACCTCATGTTAGGACCCACCAGAGGAATGAAAGCAGTTCGCATCTTGTTAGGTTTCCCTTGATCTGGGTAAGGTTAGAAGAAATACACACATTTGCGAGACTAAGGACAGGGAGAGAGTGGGAAACAAGGGAAGTGCACTGAGAGATGGAAAAAGAGAGCGAGAGTGAGACAGAGAAATTGGGGGAGAAAAAGGGGAGATAGGAGAGCAGGGCAAGAAACAGAAAGTGGAAGGGATTTTGAGAGTGAACGAGAAACCAAAGATGGATGGATAGAAATGAAGGGGAGCGTGTGAAGGATAGAAAAGAGAGAGACAGGAGGTGGACCAAGAAATAAATAGCCTTCATTTCGGTTGAATTGCGCTCTCGGAAGGTGAGTGAACTGATATATTTGGGCAGGGGCTAAACCCGAGACACCACACATGCAGTGTCTCCCACCCGCCCTCCTCGTCTGACCGAAAAAAAGTCTCTGGTGTGTTGAGAAGATAAATGCTTTTCCTTTTACTATCATGTGCAGGTAAGTAGAGTGATTTGGTACAATTCTTTTTTCATTTTGTTTATCTAGTGTTTGATATTATAGTAGGACTAAGTTAAGCTTAAGAGTAAAAATGGCAGGAGATCCCAGACCCGTGTTATGCTCTTCTTGCTCAATGTGGCAGCTCAGGGACACGGCTGATGTCACTGACCCCTTCACCTGTCCAGCTGCAGCTCTTGTTAGACCGCATGATGGTTCTGGAGCTGCGGATGGGCTCACTTTGGAGCATACGCAATGCTGAGGGGTTCATGGGCAGCACGTTTAGTGAATTGGTCACACTGCAGATTAGGATTGCTGAGGGAGAAAGGGAATGGGTGACCAAAAGGCAGAGAAAGCTCAGGAAGGCAGTGCAGGTGTCCCCTGTGGTCATCCCCCTCCAAAGCCGGTATACTGTTTTGGATACTGTTGGGGGAGATGGCTCACCAGGTGAAGGCAGCAGTAGCCAGGTTCCTGGCACCATGGCTGGCTCTGCTGTACAGAAGGTCAGGAAAAAGAGTGGAAGGCCTATAATTATTGAGGATTCAATTGTAAGGGTAGTAGATAGGCGGTTCTGTGGTCGGAAACGAGACTCCCGAATGTATGTTGCCTCCCAGGTGCATGGATCAGGGATGTCTCAGATTGACTGCAGAACATTCTGAAGGGGAAGGGCGAACAGCCAGCTGTCGTGGTGCATATAGGCACCAATGATTTCAGTAATAAACTGGATCCTACAAGCAGAATTTAGGGAGTTAGAAGCCAAGTTAAAAAGTAGGACCTTAGAGGTAGTAATCTCAGGATTGCTACCAGGGCCATGTTCTGGTCAGAGTAGAAATGAAAGAATAGGCAGGATAAATGAGTGGCTTGAGAGCTGGTGCAGGAGGGAGGGGCTCAGATTTTTGGGACATTGGGACCGGTCCTGGGGAGGTGCGACTATCACAAATTGGACGGTCTACACCTGGGCAGGACTGGAACCAATGTCTTAGGGTGTGCTTTTGCTAACGCTGTTGGGGAGGATTTAAACTAATGTGGCAGAGGGTTTGGAACCAAATGAGGAGGTTAGTGGGCAGTAAGGAGGTAGTAACTAAAGCCTGTAAGGAACTAGATAATGAAGTCAGTGTGACTAAGGGAAAGAGTAGGCAGAGAGCAGATGATGAGCGCAAAGGGACAGGTGGTCTGAGGTGCATTTGTTTTCATGCAAGAAGTGTAGTAGATAAGGCAAATGAGCCTAGGGCTTGCATTTGTACCTGGGAGTGTGATGTTATTACTATTACTGAGAGTGGAGGGAAGGGCAAGATTGGCAACTAAATATCCCAGGATTTAGATGCTTCAGGCAGAATACAGAGAGAGCTAAAAGGGGTGGAGGAATTGCATTACTGGTCAAAAAGATACCACAGCTGTGCTGAAGGAGGGCACGATGGAGGACTTGAGCAGTGAGGCAATATGGGCTGAACTCAGAAATAGGAAGGGTGCGTTAACAATGTTGGGGCTGTACTACAGGCCGCCCAACAGTGAGCGTGAGATAGAGGCACAAATATGTAGACAGATTATGGAAAAATGTAGCAGCAACAGTTTGGCGGTGATGGGAGATTTTTATTTTCCAAATATTGACTGGGATTCATTTAGTGTTAGGGGCTTAGATGGAGCAGAATTTGTAAGAAGCATCCAGGAGGGTTTTCTAGAGCAGGATGTAAATGGTCCAACTCGGCCAGGTGGTTGAAGTTTCAGGAGGGGATTACTTTGGGAATAGTGATCACAATTTCATAAGTTTTAGAATACTGATGAACAAAGATGAGAGTGGTCCTAAAGGAAGAGCTCTGAATTGGGTGAAGGCCAACTAAAGGAAAATTCGGCAGGAGCCGGGGAATTTGGATTGGGAGCAGCTTTTTGAGGGTAAATCCATATTTGATATGTAGGAGGCTTTTAAAGTTGATAAGAATGCAGGGCAGACATGTCTCTGTGAAAATGAGGGATAGAAAGGGCAAGACTAGGGAACCATGGAGGATAGGTGAAATTGTGAGATGAGCAAAGAGGGAAAAAGAAGCATACATAAGGTCTAGGTGACTGAAAACAGATGAAGCTTTGAAAGAATATCAGGAAAGTAGAACCAATCTGAAATGAATTAAGAGGGCTAAAAGGGGTCATGAAATATCTTTAGCTAACAGGGTTAAGGAAAATCACAAAGCTTTTCATTCATACATAATGAGCAAGAGGGTAAATAGAGAATGGGTTGGCCCATTCAAGGACAAAGGAGGGAAGTTACGCGAGGAGTCAGAGAAAATGAGTGAGATCCTTAATGAGTACTTTGTGTCGGTATTCACTGAGGAGAGGGGCATGGCGAATGTTGAGGTTGGGGATAGATATTAGATTACTCTAGGTCAAGTTGGCATAAGGAAGGGGCAAGTGTTAGGTATTCCAAAAGGCATTAGGGTGGACAAGTCCCCAGGTCCAGATGGGATCTATCCCAGGTTACTGAGGGAAGCGAGAGAGGAAATGGCTGGAGCCTTAATTGATATCTTTGCAGCATCCTTCAGCACAGGTGAGGCCCTCAAGGATTGGAGAATTGCTAATGTTGTCCCCTTGTTTAAGAAGGGTAGAAAGGATAATCCAGGTAATTATTGACCGGTGAGCCTGACATCAGTGGTGGGGAAGCTGCTGGAGAAGATACTGAGGGATAGGATCTATTTATAATTGGAAGAAAATGGGCTTATTATTGATTGGCAGCATGGTTTTGTGCAGGGAAAGTCATGTCTTACCAACTTGATAGAATCCTTTGAGGAAGTGACAAAATTCGTAGATGGGAGAAGGGCGTTAGATGTCATATACATGGACTTCATAAGGCATTTGATAAGATTCCCCATAGTAGGCTGATGGAGAAAGTGAAGTCGCATGGGGTCCAAGGTGTACTAGCTAGATGGATAGAGAACTGGCTGGGCAACAGGAGACAGAGAGTTGTATCAGAAAGGACTTTCTCAAAATGGAGAACTGAGACCCGTGGTGTTCAGCAGGGATCCATGTTGGGACCGCTGTTGTTTGTGATATACATAAATGATCTAGAGGAAGGTATAGATGGTCTGACTAGCAAGTTTGCAGATGACACTAAGATTGGTGGAGTAGCAGGTAGTGAAGGGGACTGTCGGAGAATGCAGCAGAATATGGATAGATTAGAGAGTGGGGGGAGAAATGGCAGATGGAGTCCAGGCAAATTAGAGGTGATGCATTTTGGAAGATCCAATTCAAGGGTGAACAATATGGTAAATGGAAAAGTCCTGGGGAAAATTGATGAACAGAGAGATCTGGGTGTTTAGTCCATTGTACCCTGAAAGTGGCAACGCAGGTTGATAGAGTAGTCATGAAGGCATATGGCATGCTTTCATTCATCGGACGGGGTATTGAGTACAAGAGTTGGCAGGCCATTTTTCAGTTGTATAGGACTTTGGTTTGACCACATTTGGAATACTGTGTACAGTTCTGGCTGCCACATTCCTGAAAGGATGTGGATGCTTTGGAGAGGGTGCCGGGGAGGTTCACCAGGATGTTGCCTGGTATGGAGGGTGCTAGCCATGAAGAGAGGTTGTGTAGGTTAGGATTATTTACATTAGAAAGACGGAGATTGAGGGGTGACCTGATTGAAGTCTACAATATTATGAGCGGTATAGACAGGGTGGACAGCAAGAAGCTTTTTCCCAGAGTGGAGTCTCAATTACTCGGGGTCACGATTTCAAGGTGAGGCGGGAGAAGTTTAAGGGAGATATGCGTGCAAAGAGGGTGGTGGGTGCCTGGAACACATTGCCAGTGGAAGTGTTAGAGGTGGGCACGATAGTGTCATTTAAGATGCATCTAGACAGATACAGGAATGGGCAGGGAGCAGAGGGATACAGCTCCTTGGAAAATAGGCAACAGGTCTAGATAGAGGATCTGGATTAGTGCGGGCTTGGAGGGCCAAAGGGCCTGTTCCTGTGCTGTAATTTTTCTTTGTACATTTCTGTAGCATGTCTCCAAAAACTGCTTTTGAAATGCTGTTCTGCAGTGACTGTTATGTACCGGTCTCTGTGGAATGAACCTTCAAAGTTCTCATCCACAGTGCAACTCGATGACCTTCTGTGGCAGTGCTGATGAAGCAAAGCAAGAATGTGCCTCTTAAATATAAACTGTCTCTTTGTCTTTCTTCTGTTCTGTTTTAATCCTTTCATTCTTCTGTCTGACTATGTCCACCAATGATTGCCTGGTGGCTTCCAGCTTCAGACCTCATACAGCTTCAGTTTCTCATGTTCCAAAAGGCAGACTCAATGCAAGATTCATTGGAAAGCTTGTCATTTTTTTTAAACAAATGAGATGATTTGTTTTCTCCAGATTGCATCATATAAGTTTTACAAAGTCAACAGTTGTGGCTCAGTGGGCAGCACTTCACTCTTTGAGGTCATACGTTGTGGGTTTCAAAGTTTTTGAGAAGATTTGTAGCTCGGGTGTAGATGAGGTTGCAGGCTTGCTTGCCAAGCTGGTGAGGCTGAGTGCAAACGTTTCGTCACCCTGCTAGGTAACATCGTCAGTGCACTTTCAGTGAAGTGTCAGTGTTCTGCGCCTCTTGTTATTTATATGCCTCGATTTGCTGGGGTGGTTGGCATTACTTCCAGTTCTGTTTCTCAATGGTTTGTATATTGGGTCTAATTCAATGTGTTTGTTGATGGAATTCCAGTTGGAATAGCAGACCTCCAGGTCTCTGGCGTGTCTCTGTTTGGCTTGTGTAATTACGGACGTGTTGTCCCAGTCGAATTCATGTCCTTTTTTTGTGCATGTGTATTGAGACCAGTGAGAATTGGTCACATCGCTTGGTGGCCAGTTGGTGTTCATGTATCCTTGTTGTCAATTTTCTTCCAGTTTGGCCTGTGTAATGTTTCTCACATTCCTTGCATGGTGTTTTGGATATTAAGTTAGTTTTATTGCTTGTGGGTATGGGATTCTTTATGTTTGTCAATAGCCGCCACAGGGTAGTTGTTGGTTTGTGGGCTACCCTGACACTGAGTGGCCTGAGTCATTTGGTATTTGTCTCTGATGTGTCTCTGATGTACAGTAGGGTGGCTAGTATGTCTGGCCATGGCAGTGGGCGTTCAGTCCAGAGACGAGCACAACATTGAAGCTGACATTCCAGAGTCATCCTGTAGGAAGACTGGATTATCTCTCATACCCTGGTAGTGTGAGCAGTGACTGTCTCTGTGTCACATGCTGGCAAGTTTGAGCTGTTACTGGCAATGTGAGCAGGAGATTCTGTCATTTATTACAGACTGCCTTAAACTGTTCTTGCTTTGGACTCTGTTTGGTCTTGGTGTCGGGCAGATGAATCCCAGCAAAAGTGGGAATATCTTATTCCCAGGAGGATACTCTGTTCCTGGTGATATCCAATCCATGTGAGGTGGGACTGCATTTTGTAACAAGTGAGGAGAGATAGGATGACTGGATGGTGATGAATGCTGATCAATCTGTCACTTTCAGCTCTTTTACTATTTTCTGACAGAGAACTTGGTGTAATTAGACTTCCCAAGAGGCTTAACTGAATTTAGGAAAGGAATCCAATCTCATCACTGTGGGACATCCAAAAACATTCAGGAGTTAGCCTTTGCATGATCTCCTGTCTGCTTTTGTGTTTATTAATTAATCCCAAACCACCAGTCTAATTAAATGTGCAGAAGGAACATGCCACACATTCTGATGGAGGCATGGCAGGTTGGGGGTGTGGTCAGTTGAGGATTCTGAAATTTGATTGAAATTTTCAACACTGAGGCTGATAGATTGTTGCTGGGAGCGGGCAGCTCTCCTCCTTGAGGATGCTCCTTAAAAATCATCCCTTCACTCAAGTCATTCATTACCTGGAATGGGTGGGCTGTCTTCTGAAGCAAACTGAGCTTATGTTCACTAGCGCAGTTGGCTGGATGCCTGGCAGAGAGCGCTGAGTGTTGCCAGCAGAAACAGTTCAATTCCCAAACCAGCTGATGTTACCATGAAGGGCTCTCCTTCACAAGCCCTCCCCTTACCCTCAGGTTAAACCACCGCCAGACATCTCTTTCTAAGGAGAGACCAGCTGTGTGGGGCTATGTATTTAATTTACTGATTGATGCATATAGGGTGCTGAAGGTTCTCACAGTGCAGTGGTAGTGTCCTTCCATCTGAGCCAGAAGGTTCAAGTCCCACCCATGAATGATCGTTATATTCATAGGCACGTTTAACTTGCTAGTTTCCAAACCATTGTAGCATATTTCCAGAAGCACATCATGCTGTAAGTGATCTGCGGTAAAGTGGAAGCTGGTACCTTTATACCTCAGTGCACGTCTTATAGGGGCAATGATGTTATGATCATGTCTTTTAAAGGCATACTGACCTTGAGACATAACAAACCCACTTCTTTCAAAAGTTAATTATTTGCTCCAAACCAATGGCTGTACTTAGACACATCTTATCAATCTGATAATTCTACAAATGGGTAAAGCAGAGTATATAAAAGTCAACATTTCAAAATCAATGTAACACTCTGGCGATTTGATAACTCATCCTGTGAAATAACACCACAGAAGCTGGTATCCCGACACCCTTTACTTATATGTGAAGAGTCCTTGTCGCTGATCCAGCTCCCTCAGAGCCAGCGCTCAGGGTGAGCAGAACCTCTGACCCTACTGTTTATATCTGTCAGCCAGGGCTCCCTTATTGGACCAGGTTAGTAGCCTGAATCAGGACTTCTATACAATGGCTGACCTTGTTACAATCACTACATTCCTGACCCTCTGAGTCCGAGGATAAAGGCCTGTTCTTTTTTGTAGCTCCTTCCAGGGAGTGTTAGCACTGGGCCAGGTTCCTCCGGCGATGCCTCTGATATGGGCAGTGTGTGATGCACAATAGCTTTCATCTTGCACACAGAGTATCTTGGAAGAAATTTTTCCCTCTTTCAGGCAATGAAAGCATCAAGGCAGCAACATCTGCTGTGCCCTTTTTAGGCTGAGGTATTTTGAATGCTTGATGAAGTGGGAGAATGTACAGCAAGGCAGTTGAGGAGCTAGGCACATTTTGCAGCTTGCAAATGGTCCACATGCGTGTTCAATCCTATCACACCTTCCCAAAACTGAGCTGACCATTCTTCTTACCCATGCAGGGTCATTTCTGTAGTTCCTACACCAAACTTTGTCCACTGAAGTAAACTGTCTCTCTTGCTTAGCAGAGTCTTGTGTCTGGCATTGGTGATCCTGATGCTGTTTCATCCTCCCCTTCCACCCCAGGTCTGGGAGGATCACATCTAGCCTGGTGCAGATTGTTCTCCCCATTAGGAACTCTGCTGGAGCTATCCCTGCAGTTGGATGAGGGGTAGGCCTATAATAAAACAGGAACCAGGACAGTTAGGTATCTGGTGAAGCTGTAGGCTGCTTCTTTAAACCTGCCTTCAAAGTTTGGACTGCTGTTCCTGCCAGATCTTTGGATGATGGGTGGTGTGGATCTATCCTTATATGATGAATACCATTCAACTTTCGGAAATACTCACAATCCTTGCTGGTAAAGGATGGCCCGTTATCTGTAACCAACACTTCCAGGAGTCCATGTATTGCAAAAGATACGGCAGTTTTTCTATCATCGTTTCAGTGTTTGATGAATGAACTCTATGCACACCCAACCCGTTTGAGTGGGCATCCACAATGACAAAGAACATTGAACCCATGAAAGGACCTGTGTAGTCTATGTGTAACTCAGTCTAGGTTTATCTGGCCATTTCCAAATGTGAGGGGGTTGGGGGTGTCGGGGTGCTCGGGGTGCTGCTGGTGGTAAATTGTTGGCACTCTGGGCAATGCTCCATCAACGTGGCTATGTCTGTATTCAGTCCTGGCCACCAGATATAACTTCTCGCCAATGTCTTCATTTTGGAAACCCCTGGATGACCCTGGTGGAGTTCAGCTAGTATCTGGTGGTGACCTTTGCTCAGGGCAATCACCCTCGCTGCCCATAATAATATGCCGTCCTTCTGTGATCTGGTCTCTCTGGATGTGGGAAGGTTTCATTTCTGCTGGTGATGGCCCTTTGGGTTCCACCATCACCACGAGCTGTTTTACTTTCCTGAACTTCCTGTGTCCAAAGCACATATCGTCAGCTGTGACTGGAAGCGTGTGCAGAAATATTAACACCAGTACAGTCTCTTTGAGCAGCGCTCCCACCGGTGGTGTACCTGTCAGCGGGAGGTGGCTCAATGCACCTGTATTTGATGCTTGGCCCCGCGCACGCTGCTCCAACTTGTAATTATAAGCGCGATTGCATTCGAGCCCAACGCTGAATTCAGCCTGAAGCCATGGGTGACAATGCCTTGCCCTCTTTAAGTAGATCTTGCAGGGGTTTATGGTCCGTTATTATTACAAATTTACGTTCGTAAAGGTATTGGAGGAACTTCCTGACTACAGATATGACCAGCAAACCTTCCTTCTCTCTCTGGGTGTATTTATGCTCTGCATTAGCCAAATGCTGTTGGGTGTTTCTCTGTACTGGGCCATCTGTGAGCTAATAGTACCCCAATGCTGTATGAGGAGGCATCACACGTTAGTACCAGATCTCACTTGGGATCTTGCTGTGTCAACACCTCAGAGAACGATAGCTGTATCTTCATTTCCCTGAAAGATATGGCTTGGTTACATGAACATTTCCAAGGCAAACATATTTACAAAGAGTTGATGAAAACATTGCCAGGATGGAGGGAGGTTAAGTATGAACTTTCCATAATAGTTCACCAGGTCAGGGAAAGCCCTAAGCTCCAGTACAGACATGGGAGCTGGGTCACCTCTGATCGCCCTCACTTTATCTTCCAACAAGTGTAACCCAGTCCGATCAACTCTGTAACTCAAGTAGGTCACTTGGGGTGCCTGGAACATGCACTTTCCCCTCCTAAGGTGTACACTTGCCTGGGAGGAACGCCTAAGGACTGTGTCCAAGTTCTCTATCAGTTCTTTATTGGTCTTCCCAGTCATTAGCACGTCATTCAGATAAATGGCAGCCTGGGGTAGACCTTGTAAAATATTCTCCATCATTTGCTGGAAAATGGCACAGGCTGGCGAACCCCAAATGACAGTCTCGAAACATTGGTACGAACTGTTTTATAGGTAATTATTTGTAGCACACTGCTGGGAATCCTCATCTAACCACAATTACGGTACGCTTGGTTCATGTCCAGCTTTGTGAAGGACAGCCTCCCCCTGCCAGCTTTGTGTATAAAGCCTCTGTGCGAGGGATTGGGTATTTATCCAGCTGTGAGGAGCAGTTCACCATTTGTTTGGCAAACTGGGCCAGTCCTCACAATCAGTAAGACCGGTGATGCCCATTCCACAAACTGCACTGGTTTGATAATTCCCTCAATTTTCAGCCTCCTGATTTTCTGCCTCAGTTTTTTCAGGATCATGGAATTGTTACTTGGTCAACATGTAAGGTGGCCACCGTTCCTTTGACAGCCCTGAGACCTTTCTGAAAAACATCCAGGTGTTAAATTAGGACTTCATTCAGGCAGCCACTTGCTAATTGAAAAATGTTGACCCAATCTATGATTCTTTGATCAAGGTGAATCTCAACAAATTTCGCTCCATCAGGCTTGGGCCTGAGCCTTTTACTACAATCAGTGTTAACTGAACCTGCTGTTTCTCATAAAAGACCAGAATTGAAGATGTACCCATAATCTGTAAAGGTTCCTCGGTAATCCTGGATCCACTTCACCAACACCTTCCACCCCAACCTCAAGTTCACCTGGGCCATCTCCAGCACATCCCTCACCTTCCTGGACCTTCATCTCAGGTAACCAGCTAGAAACTGATGTCCATTTCAAGCCCACTGACTCCCACAGCTACCTAGAATACACCTCCTCCCACCCACCCTCCTGCAAAAATTCCATCCCCTATTCCCAATTCCTCCACCTCTGCCGCATCTGCTCCCAGGATGAGGCATTCCACTCCCGCAAATCCCAGATGTCCACTTTCTTCAAGGACCACAACTTTCCCCCCGCAGTGGTCGAGAACGCCCTTGACCGCATCTCCTGCATCTCCCGCATTTCCCGCAACACATCCCTCAGACGCTGCCCCCGCCACAACCGCCCAAAGAGGATCCCCCTCATTCTCACACACCACCCCATCAACCTCCGGATACAATGCATCATTCTCCGACACTTCCGCCATCTATAATCCGACCCCACCACCCAAGACATTTTTCCATCCCCACCCTTGTCTGCTTTCCGGAGTGACCACTCTCTCCATGACTCCCTTGTTTGCTCCACACTCCCCACCAACCCCACCACACCCGGCACCTTCCCCTGCAACCGCAGGAAGTGCTACCCTTGTCCACACACCTCCTCCCTCACCCCTATCCCAGGCCCCAAGATGACTTTCCACATTAAGCAGATGTTCACCTGCACATCTGCCAATGTAGTATACTGTATCCATTGCATCCAGTGTGGCTTCCTCTACATTGGGGAAACCAAGCGGAGGCTTGAGGACCGCTTTGCAGAACACCTCCGCTCGGTTCGCAATAAACAACTGCACCTCCCAGTCACAAACCATTTTAACTCCCCCTCCCATTCCTTAGACGACATGTCCATCATGGGTCTCCTGCAGTGCCACAATGATGCCACCCGAAGGTTGCAGGAACAGCAACTCATATTCCGCTTGGGAATCCTGCAGCCCAATGGTATCAATGTGGACTTCATAAGCTTCAAAATCTCCCCTCCCCCCACTGCATCCCAAAACCAGCCCAGCCTGTCTCCACCTCCCTAACCTGTTCTTCCTCTCACCCATCCCTTCCTCCCACCTCAAGCTGCACCTCCATTTCCTACCTACCAACCTCATCCTGCCTCCTGGATCTGTCCGTTTTCCCTGGACCGACATATCTCCTCCCTACCTCCCCACCTATACTGTCCTTTCCACCTATCTTCTTTTCTCTCCATCTTCGGTCCACCTCCCCCTCTCTCCCTATTTATTCCAGTTCCCTCTCCCCATCCCCCTCTCTGATGAAGGGTCTAGGCCTGAAACGTCAGCTTTTGTGCTCCTGAGATGCTGCTTGGCCTGCTGTGTTCATCCAGCTTCACATTTTGTTATCAAGGTTCCTCGGTATATAGGCTCTCAAATGAGCTGAGGTCTTGCACAAACGTAAGGGTTGGAGCCCAGTGTGAATTTTGTTAAAGACTGGTTCTGCAATCACTGAAATGGCCTCACCGGCATCAACCACCATGAGAACCAGGTGACCATTTAACAGGCATTTATTTTGATTGGTCTTGATTTCATTGTTGCTAAACTGTTCCAAACCAGATGTAGGTGGACTTTCTAGTATGCACACTTTCCTGGATAACAGCTTATGAGTTCTCTTACTCAATTGAGATCCCGTAGGATTCTTTTGTTGCCTTGAGTCTACATGCCAGCTACGATGGCTTGTTGGCCCAGATCCTGAAGGAAATTTTTCCCATTCTGCTGACGCTTGGCTTTGTTTTGGGGCTTTGCTGGGGGCTGACCTAGACTCCCTCTGTTCAAGATATGTCCTGGGTGAGGCAATGCAATTGCTTTCACTCAAGTGGTGGCTTCCAATCTCAGTCACCCAGGTGAGGGTGTCCACTTCCATTGGAATAGCCTGCAACTCATGTGCTTCACTTGCTGCATTTTCCAATGATAAAGCCAGCTGTAGTGCTTGTCCAGTTGGGCTTCAGCTCATAGGCACTTTTGCATGATCACAGCATTAATTCGACATATCAAACAGCTTCTCAGCATCTCACTAACAGTTAAACCAACGTTACATGCCTCTGCCAGTCACCTTAACCTGGTCAAAAATCCCAACATGGATTCCCCCAGTTCTCAAATTGCAAGTAAAATCGATGCCAATCAGAACTAGAGGAGGCTTGGGTCATAATATCCATTAACTAAATCCATTGTATCTTGAAAAGTTTTAGTATCTGGTTCCTCTGTAAATGTCAGGCTCCTCATAGCTGAAAAAGCTGCAGGTCCACAAGGTGTCAGGAGAATTACTTGTTGTTTTTCATCTGTCTGAATGTATTTTGCTCAAAAGAAATAATGGATTCTTTCCACATATTGGGCCCAGTCTTCAGTGCAGGATCAAATGAGTTGAACTTTCCAAATAACAGCATGATGCCAGAAATGCTTAACTCAAAGCCAACTGCTGCGAATGAATTTCTTCGGAAGCATGATTTTTTTCTTGCCACTACTGAAATAACTCCACAGAGGCTGGCATCCCAGTCACCCTTTATTTATGTGTGGAGACTTGGCACTGATCCAGCTCCCTCAGACCCAGATCTCAGAGTAAAGAGAACCTCTGACACTCCTGTTTATATCGGTCAGCCAGAGCTCCCTGACTGGAGCAGGTTAACAGCACCAATCAGGGAACTCATATTCTATGAGGTCGACCTGCCAACCTCGTTACAATCACTACTTCCTGACCTGATGGTCGTTATAACCATCTGGAGAGGCATGTGTTGTTCTCTGTTCCCCTTGTGTGTAACAACACAGAGAATGCTGGTAAACGTTAGCAAGGCTGGGAGTACCTGTGCAGACAGAAACAGAGTTAACATTTCAAGGCAAGTATGAGTCTTCTTCAGAACAGAAGTTTAGGATAGAACCCTTCTGAAGAAGAGTCATCCTGGATTGGAAGCGTTAGCTCAGTTTCTCTCTCCACAGATGCTGCCAGGCCTGATGAGTTTCTCCAGTGTCCTCTGGGTTTATTTTAGATTTCCAGCATCTGTATATTTTTCTTTAGCCCCTTGCTCGTATGCATGGTTATCTTGTTGTTGTTTATTATTGCTATTCCACATTATTGTCAGAGTGCCCTTCTCTCTTTGTGTGTAATTGATGTGCCGTACATTAGTTGAGGTGGCCTCTGTTCCTTGACAAGGTAGCCCCACGATCAGAAATGATTCTGTATGAATGTTTGCCTATCTGAGAAACCTATGCTGGCATCTTCAGTGTTTCTAAACATACTTCTAACTCGTAGCTTCTGTCTAGTGTACAGATTTGGTAGTTTACTCTCTGTTCCCTGGTTGTGCATCTGTTCAATTCTCCTCAAACTTTGAAGAAACATATCCTGTGCCTTAGAATTGTTGGCGGCGTAGTGGCTCAGTGTTTAGCACTGCTGCCTCACAGCCAGGCACCCGGTTTCGATTCCAACCTCAGGTGACTGTCTGTGTGGAGTTTGCACATTCTCCCCGTGTCTGTGTGGGTTTCTTCTCACAGCCCAAAGATGTGCAGGCTAGGTGGATTGGCCATGCTAAATTGCCTGCAGTATTCAGGGATGTGTAGATTAGGTGGGTTACAGTGGGGTGTGTCTGGGTGGGATGCTCTGAGGGTTGGTGTGGATTTGTTCAGCTGAAGGGCCTGTTTCCACACTGTAGGGATTCTTTAAAAAATGGTACTTGCTGCTGAGCAAACAACAAATGAAATTTGCACAACAGCATCAGCAATTCTAAAACCGGTTTGTGGAGATTCTGCATTAGGCTTCTACACTAACATTCCAAGTTGGTCGGGGAGATATTATCAGCTTGTCTCCTTCCCTGGCTGACTATCATCAATTCCTTTGCCTGCTGTTGTTCTCTCTCTCTGGGCTCCATTTCTAGTTATTCCCTCACTTCTTAACGCCAACCCAAACTCCTGTCTTCAGCTCATATCCCATCTTTTTCTTGCTGCAATCGGTTCTGAAGAAGGGTCACTGGACCCGAAATATTCGCTCCACTTTCTGTCTACTGATGCAGCTAGTTTCTCCAGCAATTTCTGTTTCTGTTTCAGATTTCCACCATTTGTGGTTCTTTGTTTTACTTTGTTAAGGTAGGATAGTGCCTTGTGCACATTTACTATTAATATACGTATTTAGAAAGGGCCAGGAGATAGGTTCTTGATTAGTAAGGGGATCAAATGTTACACGGGGAAGGCAGGAGAATAGGGCTGGGAAACGTTTCAGCCATGATTGAATAGTGGAGCAGACTCGATGGGCCGAATGACCTAAATCTGCTCCCATATCTTACAGACTTATATCAGTTGACCTGGAGCTCGGAGGTGGGAAGGTGAGAAGTGATCATCCCTAACCTCCTGACCTGGAGGTATTGGATAGAAGGATCCAAACAGTTGATTGACAGAGTTACCTAGGATCCCCTGGAGGCCACGGGGGAGGCGATGGCCTAGTGGTATTATCACTAGGCTATTATCTCAGAAACTCGGCTAAGGTGCTAAGGTTTGAATCTCGCCATGGAAAATGGTGGAATGTGAATTCAGCTTGAGCTTGTGGCAGTGGCTCATTGTTCTAGGGGTGTGATTCTTGCTTTGGGGATTCCGCAGGGCAGATATACGTGAGGTTCATATCCCAGACAAGCCCTGCTTGCTTGTCTTTGGCAGCACAGTGGCTCAGTGGTTAGCACTGCTGCCTCACAATGCCAGAAACCCGGGTTTGATTCCAGCCTCGGAGTGTGGAGTTTACACATTCTCCTTGTGTCTCTTTGGGGGTTTCCTCTGGGTGCTCCGGTTTCCTCCCACAGTTCCAAGATGTGCAGGTTAGTGTGGATTGCCCATTGGCAAATTACCCAAAGTGTTCAGGGATGTGCGGGCTGGGTGGGTTAGACATGGGAAATGCAAGGTTACAAGGATAGGGTAGGGGTTATGTCTGGGTTGGATGCTGTTCGGAGGGTCGGTGTGGACTCATTGGGCAGAATGGCCTGTTTAACACTGTAGTGATTCTATGTTCTACACTGTGCTCTTGAAGCTCCTCAGTCTAAATCCTATGAGAATCCAATTATTTCTATAAGGCTGTGTATTGTATATAACCTGCCTCATCTTACTGTAAATTAAGAGTTTACAAAGATAGTAGGAACTGCTGATGCTGGAGAATCTGAGATAACAAGGTGTAGAGCTGGATGAACACAGCAGGCCAAGCAGCATCAGAGGAGCAGGAAAGCTGACTTTTAGGGTCTCAACCCTTCTTCACAAATGGGGGAGGGGAAGGGGGCTCTGAAATAAATAGAGAGAGGGGGAGGTGGTGATAGAAGGTGGAGAGAGGAGCAGATAGGTAGAGAGAAGACGGACAGGTCAAGGAGGTAGGGATGAAACTAGTAAAGGTGAGTGTAGGTAGGCAGTTGGGATGGGGGTTGGTCAGTGAAGACGGAGGAGCGGATAGGTGGGAGAGAAGATGGCCAGGTCAAGGAGGTGGGAACAACAGCGGGGGGTGGGTGGGGGCTGGTCTTGGGATGAGGTTGGGGTTGGGGGGGATTTTGAAGCAAGTAAAGTCCACATTGAGACCATTGGGCTGTAGGGTTCCAAGGCAGAATATGAGGTGCTGCTCCTCCAGTTTTCGTGCGGCATTGTTGTGGCACTGGAGGAGGCCCAGGACAGACATGTCATCCAAGGAGTCGGAGGGGCAGTTGAAGTGGTGGTCCTCATTTTTCAGGGGCTGCAATTTCGCCTCCACAGTAGTTGAAAATGCCCTCAACTGCATCTCTTGCGTTTCCAGCACCTCAGCCCTCACACCCCCTCTCCTCAATAACAGCGACAGAATTCCCCTTGTCCTCATGCATCACCCCATTGACCTCCAGATTCAACCCATCATTCTCCGCCACTTCTGCCACCTGTAATCTGGTCCCACTACCCAGGACATTAATCCCTCCCCACCCCTATCTGTTTTCTGGAGGCACCTCTCTCTCCGTGACTCCCTCACCTGCTCCACACTCCCCACCAGCCCCACCCACCCCCAGCATGGAGCTCTACCACATGGAGCTGTGGATAATGAGTTGTTGAGTGCGTCCTGCTGAATTGTCCACAGGCCATTCATGAATTTACTGAATGGTGGAGCAGGTTTGAACAGCTGAATGGCCTACATCTGCTTCTAAGTCTCAAGACAGATTGATACTGAAGGAATGAAAGGACACGAGAAAAAGTGAGAAAGTGGAATTGAGAATGGCAGAGCAGGCTTGAAGGGGCTGAGTGGCCTACACATGCTCCTGTTTCTTATGTTCTTACATTCAGAAAGACTCTGTGGTCTATCTAGGTGCTCCTCACAATTGTGAACGATGGTGTCAATGCTCCATACCAGTACCAAACCCACATGATCCCCTGGGTGAGGCAAAAGTCTAGACACAAACCAAAGTCAATTTGGGAAAACAACATAGGAAAATCCTTCTCTGAGCTCCTTAGGCAATTATAAATAGGTGAGGAGACCATGCTGGTCCTGACTAATGTCATATAATGCTCACCTACTGATCAAAAGGATTATCAGCCCAGGTCCAACATTTGCTTGAAGAAATTTGAGTGAATTGGCATTCACTGTATGAGGGCGGAAATGATGCTCCCCATTCTCTATACTTTGGTCAACAGGTACATTGTCAGAAGAGGCTTGGTGCAGACAAAGCTGGGCTCCTACCTTGACTCTAGTTTGGATAATGCAGCTGGAGGCCATTAATTAAGAGTCTGTACAAAATTCCTCGCTGCAGATGTGGGTGTGGCTGAAGTTCATGACCATCTGCTGTGGGTTAGGTGGAAGCAATTTGCACTGCTGTTTATTGCTGTAACCTCCACTTCAGGGACCAGAACACAAAACCTAAGATGACACTCCAGCGCAGTCTTGAAGGAACGTTGCACTCTTGGAAGTATCATGTTTTTGGATAAGGCTTTAATTGAGATACTGTCCACACTCTGAGCAAATGAGAACAATTCTAGGTCACCAGGTTGAAGGATGGTGGGGGGAAAGGGGTGTTCTCTTGCTGTCCTGTCTAAAATACATCCTTCAGACCTGTGAGTCTTTGGAATTCTCATCCTCAAAAGGCAGTGGATGCAGAAATTTTTAACTATTTTGAAGGCAGAGGTAGATAGATTCTTGGTGATCAAGGAGATAAAAGACTATCAGGGATTTTCAGGAACGTAGATGTTAGGTCAAAATCAGATCAGCCATGATTTTTTTGAATGGTAGAGCAGGCTCGAAGAGCTGAGTGGCCTCCTTTTGTTCCTTGTTTATACATTCATAGTAATATAGAGTCATACAGCACAGAAGCAGGCCTCACAGTCCAATAATGATCTAATCATTATCACATTGTGAGAGCTTGCTATGCACAAATGATCTCTGCTATTTCCCCCATTACTACACTAATGTCTGTTGTAAAGTCCTCTGGGAGATCCTGAGATGCAATATGGCTGTTAAAGTGAGAGATATGTTGCTAAAGCTTTTCATTTTGCAATCTTCAGTATGCTAGAAAGCCAAATTTTAAACAATCATCCCAATTTATGATACAGGAACGAGGGTGCTGATTGAGTTGATAAGTCAACTCAGGTTGTTTGAGAGACAGTAGGAACTGCAGATGCTGGAGAATCCGAGATAACAAGGTGTAGAGCTGTACGAACACAGCAGGCCAAGCAGCATCTTAGGAGCAGGAAAGCTGACGTTTTCGGGCCTAGGCCTTTCATCAGAAATGGGGGAGGGGAAGGGAGATCTGAAATAAATTGGGAGAGAAAGGGAGGCGGATCGAAGATGGATAGGGGAGAAGAAAGGTGGAGAGGAGGCAGACAAGTACTAAGAAAGGTGATGTGGCTGTAGCACCTTGTTTTCTTCAGGTCATGGTCGAGCAGTTTCAAGGCCGAAGAAATTACAAGAGACTTGCAGTGGGAGAGAGTTCCCCTGAGGTTTGTCCAGAGGGAGGAGGGTAACTTCTTCAGGGTAGACATCCCTGGAAGAGGCTTCGCAGTGAGGTTAAAATTGCATCAGAGATAATGGGAACTGCAGATGCTGGAGAATCCGTGATAACAAAGTGTGAAGCTGGATGAACACAGCAGGCCAAGCAGCATCTTAGGAGCAGGAAAGCTGTCTTCTCCTCTATCCATCTTCGATCTGCTTCCCCCTCTCCCTATTTATTTCCGATCCCCCTTCCCTTCCCTCATTTCTGAAGAAGGGTCTAGGCCCAAAACGTCAGCTTCCCTGCTTCTTTGATGCTGCTTGGCCTGCTGTGTTCATCCAGCTTCACACCTTGTGATCTCAGGTTTTTTGAGGTGTTGGGTTAAGAAAGTAACAGCAACTCCCAGCTCTCCAATCTCCCATTTTTGTTTCAGATTTCCTTTGCCCACACTATGTTTTTTTGCCTTCAGAGTGATTAGCACAAACAAAATAGATGGTTATCAAAATGGCCTGCTGCACATGTGCATCAGGTGTTACTCCGTTCTCTGAGTAATAACATCACTCTAGCCTTGCATGCACAGATAGTTCCCCAGAGACTAAAGTGCTGGGAGCAGAGGCAAAGGCTGGGGAGTGGGGACAGAATGTGAAGTACTGGTGAGTGTTTAGCCGGGCAGCGCCCCATGGAGGGCAAGGGAGATGCAGCAGCTTTGGGCTGAATTTGGATTTGGAGTGTCCCCTGCCAGCATCAAGGACTTCCCTGCCCAACTTCAATGAATGCCCAAGAGCTGGCTGTATAAACAATCCCTCTGATTGAAAGGCAGCTGAGTGTGCTGCTTAGCTGTGACTGTGCCACTGCCTGGTGGAGTTTTCTGCACCTGCGCATTTCTAGTGGCACATAGAAGTAGCATTCCTAGTCTTTTTCCTTTGGGGAATGGTGGAATGCTGAAGGAACGAAAGGACACGAGGAAAAAGTGAGAAAGTCGAATCGAGAATGGCAGAGCAGGCTTGAAGGGGCTGAATGGCCTACACACGCTCCTGTTTCTTGAGTTCTTACATTCAGAAAGACTCTGTGGTCCATCTAGGTGCTCCTCACAATTGTGAACGATAGTATCAATGCTCCATACCAGTGCCAAATCCACATGATCCCCTGGGTGAGGCAGAAGTCTAGAAGGGTGGTAAGCTGATTAACATGAATGTTCCTCCCTGTAGCCAGCAATCCTGGTGTTGGACATGAACCATCAGCTTCTGCCCCAGGGAGTCACACGCTATCCACTGCAGCACAAGATTTCATTCTTCCCTGATAGACATAAGTTTTGGACATATTCCTTTTGCAAAGGAAATAAGTCATTCTTAATGCATTCAGAGGGGGGAGTATGGGCTGCCTGGTCTGTATCTGCTCACTCCACCCTGTATGATGGAAGGTTATACATGAAATGCATTTCCTGAATTTCCACCAGAAGGGAATGAAGGGAAGGATGAAAAGGCAGGGGTGGATTGGGAGGACAGTTTGCCCCAAACCAGGTCGACATGCTGCCAGGACCATCCAGTCAGACTTATCCAGCGAGAGTCTGCAGACGGCAGTATTCAGTACCGCAAAGTGACTGCAAAAAGGGAAAGTATTTGCACTCATTTCCTGCAGAAGAGACATCACAGCTACCTCCTGCAGAATGATGTTCGGGTTAAGGATTGGATCCCTGCCTGGGTATCAGAAGACAAACCGTTTGGCCCCAATCTTAACTGCCCAGGCAAATGGCGACGTAAACAACGTTCCTAAACCAAAAGCATGATTTATAAAGAGTTACAATTTCACTTGAGAGCAGATGTTTGCCAAAGAACCGGTGAGTAACTGGTGCATTATTCATTTTCAAATAGATCCAATCTGGATAATTACAGTCACTTACAACATCTGTGGTTAGAACAATTAAGGAATTAGAAAATAAATTAACCTGTTCTGGATAAATTCTGCATGGGTTTCTCCATGAGAGATTCAGGGGCAAAATGTCTATTCAAATGGTAATTATTACCCAGATGGTATTGTAGGGGGATCTGCATTACTATAGCACCTTTCATAACTGAGAGACCCTGGAGCTGTTAGTAGGAACCTGCTTTGCGAATACTGATACTGTGTATCCTTTGTGACTGCATTTCAATGAAATTTGCTTCAGAGACAGCAGGAGCTGCAGATGCTGGAGAATCTGAGATAACAAGGTGTAGAGCTGGATGAGCACAGCAGGCCAAGCAACATCAGAGGAGCAGGAAATCTGACGTTTTGGGCCTAGACCCGAAATGTCAGCCTTCCTGTTCCTCTGATGCTGCTTGGCCTGCTGCGTGCATCCAGCTCCGCACCTTGTTATTTCAAAGAAAGTACTTTGTTGGCTGTTAAAACATTTGGCAATGTCCTGAGGTTGTGAAACGTATTGTAAGTAAATGTAAGTCTTGCTTCACTTGCATCTCAAGAGGCATCATTGATTAGCAATAAACACTGGCCTCACCAACATTGCCCACACCCTCAAAATTGAAATATTTTAAAACTTATCCCACTGCATCTTCTTCACATATATTGGGAATAGCAAGATCTCAGGATGTGTCCTTTAGAGACATGAAGATCTCCTTATTTTCTAACTATCAGCATCTCTCGTTGATCTATTCTCAATCTGGTTCAATGCCTACACCCTGAACATTAACTTTCCCTGTAAATCCTGTACTGGAACTTTGTCACAACTCTTTGTCAAAATCCAAGGAAATTAAAATGAATAAATTGAGTGAAATACCCTTGTCTAATAACTTTGTAATCTCCTCAAAGAATTCCAGTTAGCTCACATGGCTGGAGTGTGTTGTGGAGTGATACCAAAAGGGTGGGTTCATTTCCTGTACTGGCCAAAGATAACATGAGGGTCCCATTTTCTCAACCTTGCCCCCGCGGCATTACCAACTGTTGCTATTCCCATGTTAATTGCTCCATCATACTGACACTTCAAATGCCCAATTATGATACTTCTCCCACTGCAGATGTTAGATTAACTAGCCTGTAAGGATGAGGTTTATTCCATATGTCATTCTTTGAAATATTATGCTTACACTTCAGTACTCCAAAACTGCTTCATTTCAACAGAGCTATGAAGAACACAATCATTCATTTCCTCATCCAACAATGTGGATATTTATATGAAGTAGAAACGTAAGAAATACGAACTGGAGTGGACCTAATGGTTCAGAGCAAGAAAAGGGAAAATCACCACAATCCTGTAAGACCAGAGGTCTGCTCTCTCATTAAAGAGAGACATAACTGATGGTGGAATTGAGCCCGGGCCCTGCCACTGTGAGGCAGCAGTGCTAACCACTGAGCCACCATGCTACCCCACTTGTTGGGCCGAAGGGCCTGTTTCCACACTATAGCGATTCTATGATTGTATGAACCCTCTTAGTATCTTGTACCTCACCTCTTTGCTTGCTGTGGTGGAACAAACTGTCCCACTCTGAGTCAGAGATGGTTAAAAGCAAAACGCTGTTTACTGTAAACATGCAAGTGAAAGATTACAACTCCCAATTTTCTCCATCTCTTTCTCTTTCACTTGTTTGCAAGACTCTTAGATTTCCATCAATTCTGAAAGATTTGCTTAACTCTGTAAACTCGATTTACCCTCAAGATCAGGTAGAGCAAACAATATAATTCCACCCAGATACCAAGGTATAGAGCTGGAGGAACACAGCAGGCCAAGCAGCATCAGAGGAGCAGGAAAGCTGACGTTTCGGGTTGGGACCCTTCTTTAGAAATGGGTAGGGGGAAGGGAGCTCAGAAATAAATGGGGAGGGGAGGAGTGGGGCTGGGGAAGGTAGGTGGGATGGCGACACGTGTGTGCAAGTAAGGAGTAGTGGGGATTGGTCAGTGAGGTGGGAAGAGTGGATATATAGGATAGAAAGTGATAACAAAGTGTGGAGCTGGATGAACACAGCAGACCAAGCAGCATCTTAGGAGCACAAAAGCTGATGTTTCGGGCCTAGACCCTTCATCAGAAAAGGGGGAGGGAGAGAGGGTTCTGAAATAAATAGGGGGAGAAGGGGAGGCGGATCAAAGATGGATAGAGGAGAAGATAGGTGGAGAGGAGACAGACAAGTTAAACGAGTGGGGATGGAGTCTGTAGAGGTGAGTGTAGGTGGGGAGGTAGGGAGGGGATAGGTCAGTCTGGGGAGGATGGACTGGTCAAGCGGGTGGGATGAGGTTAGTAGGTAGAAAATGGAGGTACGTCTTGAGGTGGGAGGAGGGGATAGGTGGGAGGAAGAGCAGGTTAGGGAGGTGGGGACGAGCTGGGCTGGTTTTGGGATGTGAAAGGGGAGGAGAGATTTTGAAGCTTGCGAAAGAAGAATTGAGAGTAGGGGATCACCTTCTTGCAGGGGGGTGGGTGAGAAGAGGTGTAGTCCAGGTAGCTGTGGGAGTTGGTGGTTTCAGTGTTGAAGCTGTTACCAGAGATGGAGACAGACAGGCCCAGGAAGGGGGGCATGATTGTGAATTTGAGGTTGGGGCGAAAGATGTCAGTAAAGATGATGAACTGTTCAAGCTTCTCATGGGAGCACTGCTACAGCCCTCAACATAGCAGAGGAAGAGGTGGGGAATAGCATCAGGTAATAGCAGAAGAAGGGTTGTTCCATGTGTTCCACCAAGAGGCAGGCATAGCTTGAGCCCAATTGAGTGCCGATGGCCATCCCTTAGTCTGTAGGAAGGGGGAGGAGTTAAAGCAGAAATTGTTAAGGGTAAGGGCGAATTCGGTTCAGCAGGTGAGGCTGTTGGTGGAGTGGCAACTGGTTGGGCCTCCCACCCACAGCCTCCAACTTCATCGTTCCCCAACCCTGCACTGCCCGTTTCTATATACCTCCCAAAATCCACAAACCTGACTGCCCTGGCCGAATCATCGTCTCTGCCTGCTCCTGCCCCGCCAAGCTTACCCTGACTCTGCCTTTTCCCCCCGGGTCCAAGAACTCCCTACGTACACCCGGGATACCACCCATGCTCTCCATCTCCTCCAAGACTTCCAATTCCCTGGCCCCCAAAACCTCATCTTCACTATGGCCATCCAGTCCCTACACCCTTGTATTCCCCACATGCATGGTCTAAAATCCCTCCGTTTTCTCTCCTCCAGGCCCGACCAGTCCCCCTCCACCGATGCCCTCATCTGCCTAACTGTACTCATCCTTACGCTTAACAACTTCTCCTTTAACTCCTCCCACTGCCCACAGACTAAGGGGGTGACCATGGGTACCCGCGTGGGTCCAAGCTATGCCTGCCTCTTTGTAGGATACATGGAACAATCCCTGTTCCGTAGCTACACTGGCCCTATCTCCCAACTCTTCCTCCATTACATTGATGACTGTATTGGCATTGCCTTGTGTTCCCATGAGGAGCTTGAACAGTTCATCATCTTTACTAACGTCTTCCACCCCAACCTCAAATTCACCTGAACCATCTCCGATATCTCTCTCTCCTTCCATCTCCATCTCGGTGACTGTTTTGACTCCCACAGGCATCGAGGACACATCTTCTCTCACCTACCTTCCTGCAAGAATGCGATCCCCGACTCCCAATTCCGCTGCCTCATCTGCTCCCAAGATGGGGCGTTCCACTCCTGCACATCCCAGGTGTCCTCCTGTTTCAAGGACCGCAACTTCCCAACTTTGGTGATCAAAAATGCCCTCAACTGCATCCCTTGCATTACCCGCACCTCTGCCCTCAAATTCCCTCCCCGCAACTAAAATAAAGACAGAAGACCCCTTGTCCTCACATATCAACCCACCAACTTCCGCACCCAGTGTATCATTCTCTGCCACCTACAATCCAGCCCCAAAGACACATTTCTCTGCTCACCCCATCTGCCTTTTTGTAGGGACCACTCTCTCTGTGACCACCTCATCTGCTCCACACTCCCCACTAGCCCCACCATCCCCAGCACCTTTCCCTGCAACTGCGGGAGGTGCTACACCTGCCCCTACACCACCCCTTCACCTCTGTCCAAGGCACCAAACACACCTCCCATATTGGATAGAGGCTCACCTGCACATCCATCAATGTGGTCTATTGTGTCCGCTGCTCCCGATGTAGCCTCGTCTACATCAGTGAGACTAAGTGGAGGCTCGGAGATCATTTTGTAGAACATTTGCGCTATGTGTGGCAAACGACAACACCTTCCGGTCGCAAATTATTTCAACTCTCACTCCTCCTCCCACTCCCGGGATGACATGTCCATCCTGGGCTGCCTTAGGTGTCACAATGACGCCACCCACAAAATGGAGGAGCAGCGCCTCGTACTCCTCCTCGGGAGCCTACAGCCTGATGGTCTCAATGTGGATTTTACCAGTTTCAAAATCTCCCCACCCCCGGCCTCATCCCATGATCAACCCTCCGTCTCATCCCCACCTCCTTGACTTGATCCATCCTGTCTGTCTTTTCTCCCATCTATCTGCCCCTCCCACCTGACTGACCAATCCCCACCACCCCCTACCTGCACCCACCTATCACCATCCCACCTATCTTCCCCAGCCCCACCCCTCTTCTCTCTATTTCTGAGCTCCCTTCCTCCTCCACATTTCTGGAGAAGGGTTCCAACCTGAAACATCAACTTTCCTGCTCCTCTGATGCTGCCTGGCCTGCTGTGTTCCTCCAGCTCCACAGCTTGTTGTCTCTGACCCGAGCATCGGCAGTTCTTGCTATCTCTAAGTATAATTCTGACATAATTCTAAAAAGACAAAAACAACTCGTAAAGCATTCTCAAGCTTGCTCCTGCATAATCCGTGGCCTCCACTGATATCTCTAGAAAGCACATTGTCACAGACACACTGGTAGAAGATACCATTGTAGAAATGAACAAGATAAACTACTTGAGATGATAAACAACAGCACCTCCATCTCCAGCAACTCTACTAACCCTTAAGGTTTCCATATCTGCTACCCTATTTCTATATCCCTTGATTCTCTTAATGTTAATTTAGTTGGCTTCTTATTGCTGCCTATAAATTTTCATTTCTGCATTCATAAAGTTGTCTGATGGATATATATTTCTAAGTTGTCCCCTCAGAGCAAGAAGCCTTGTGGACACTGGATCCAAGAGATAATGGGAACTGCAGATGCTGGACAATCCGAGATAACAAAGTGTGAAGCTGGATGAACACAGCAGGCCAAGCAGCATCTCAGGAGCACAAAAGCTGACGTTTCGGGCCTAGACCCTTCATCAGAAAAGGGGGATGGGGAGAGGGTTCTGAAGTAAATAGGGAGAGAGGGGGAGGCGGACCGAAGATGGAGAGAAAAGAAGATAGGTGGAGAGGAGAGTATGGATGGGGAGGTAAGGAGGGGACAGGTCAGTCCAGGGAGGACGGACAGGTCAAGGGGGCAGGATGAGTTAGGAGGTAGGAAATGGGAGTGCTCATCCCCGCCTCCCTAACCTGTTTTTCCTCTCACCTATCCCCTCCTCCCACCTCAAGCTGCACCTCCACTTCCTACCTACTAACCTCATTCCGCCCCCTTGACCTGTCCGTCCTCCCCGAACTGACCTATCTCCTCCCTACTTCCCCACCTATACTCTCCTCTCCATCTATCTTCTCCTCCATCCATCTTCGGTCCGCCTCCCCCTCTCTCCCTATTTATTTCAGAATCCTCTCCCCAATCTCCTTCTCTGATGAAGGGTCTAGGCCCAAAACGCTAGCCTTCCTGCTCCTCTGATGCTGCTGGACCTGCTGTGTTCATCCAGCTCTACACCTTGTTATCTCAGATTCTCCAGCATCTGCAGAGCCTACTATCTAAGTAAGCTGCCGTTTAGCTGGAGGGAACATCTGGAGCCCTCGGGAGTTGGGGTGGGGGTTGAAAAATGGAGATGAAAGACTCTTTTATGGGAAATTTGGAGTTATGGAAGAATGGGTCAGGACAAACAGCTGCATGCAATCCGCAAACAAGTGCCTGAGCTTCACAAAATTGTTATGGTGCAGACGGAGACCATTCAGCCCATCGTGTCAGCACTGTCTCTATTATCTACTGACAATCCTCTGCCTTTACCCCACATCCCTGCACACCACTTCAATAACCAAATAACCATCCAATGCTTTGACTGCCTCAATTGAACCTGTCTCCACCACATTTCCTGGCAGTGCCACCCAGACCTTACCGACTTGCTGTGTGAAAGAAATGTTTTCTCTCATCACCCATGCTTCATTTGCACATCAATTTAAACCTATGCTTACTTGTTCCTTTTATAAGTGGGAACAGCTTCTCCCTATCTACCGTCTCCAGCCCCCTCAAGACTTTGAAAACCTCTCTTCAGCTTCTTTACTCCAAAGGGAACAGCTCTAACTTCTTCAATCTATCCACGTAACTGAAGGTCTTCATCTCCAGCAGCATTTTGTGAATCGCTTCTGCTTACTCTCCAAAGCATTCACATGTTTCCAGTGATGTGGCACCCATAACTACATACAACACTCTCGCTGAGGTCTAATATGTGTCTGGTACTTCTGAATTTGTGGGATAAACATTAGCTAGGGATCTGGGAAAATTCCCCAACTCTCTTGGGATTATTGCTGTGGGATCTCTGACACCCGCCTGTAAGGGTAAAAGGCACAGCATTGCATTCAAAAGACAGGATGTGCTGCAGGGCATTACTCCCTCAATGCTGCACTTGAGTGCCTGTCTTGATTATGTGCGTAAAGCTTCGATGTGGGTCTTGAACTCCTGCTTTCCTGACTTTGAGGAAATGTGCGATCCACTGAGTCACAGTCATACCTGATCAAAATCTGTCTGATTTTCTGAGGAAGCTGAAACATCTGCTGCCTGGCCTACTGTGCTCCTCCAGCTCCAGACTGTGCTATCTCTGACTCCAGCATCGGCAGTTCGTGCTATCTCAAAATCTGCCTGACATGTTTCTGCAAAGATCCCTTTAATAAACATATTTTGACACAGTTTCAGTGGAGTTAAAATGAAGCCATTTGACACAAGGGGCCTGCTGGGTTAAGAACCAGAATGATTTCTTTCAAAATTCTATGTGAATCGCTTCTGCTTACTCTCCAAAGCATTCACATGTTTCCAGTGATGTGGCACCCATAACTACATACAACACTCTCGCTGAGGTCTAATATGTGTCTGGTACTTCTGAATTTGTGGGATAAACATTAGCTAGGGATCTGGGAAAATTCCCCAACTCTCTTGGGATTATTGCTGTGGGATCTCCGACACCCGTCTGCAAGGGTAAAAGGCACAGCGTTGCATTCAAAAGACAGGATGTGCTGCAGGGCATTACTCCCTCAATGCTGCACTCGAAATTCTATGTTTCCTAAATTAATTGCAATGGCCTTTGTTTGGCAAGGCTTGCTCTTGGCCGCGTACCTGTGGGGAGATTTGCCAGGAATTCCATGCTTCTTGCTTATTACATTTGAAGGTGGCTTGTGATTTTATATCTTCCCCAGTTGTCATTCTTTGTACCAGTATTGAAGCCCAACTCATATTACTTCCAAGTGATTTAACCAACGTCATTACATTCAAACAATTCTTTTCGAAGTCACTTAGCAATCTTGTACCAATTCAGCACGCTCAAAAGCTCATCCCCAATGTGGGATTGGAAGGGAGGTCGCTACTCTAAGGAGCTGAGGAGGAAATTCTTCTCTCAGAGGGAAGTGAATCTGTGGAATTCTCTACCACAGAGTATTGCAGAAGTTGGGTCATTAATATATTCAATCATTAAGGGAATCACAGGCAATGGGAAAAAGCAGGCAAGTGGAGTTGAGGATTGTCAGATCAGGCATGATCTCTGGTATGGCCGACTTGATGGGCTGAACAGCCTACTTGTAATTCTGGAACAAAAACAAAGTTGCTGGAAAAGCTCAGCAGGTCTGACAGCATCTGTGGAGGAGAAAACAGAATCAACGTTTCGGGTCCGGTGACCCTTCCTCAGAACCACCTGAAATGTTAACTCTGTTTTCTCCTCCACATATGCTGCCAGACCTGCTGAGCTTTTCCAGCAACTTTGTTTTTGTTCCTGATTTACAGCATCTAGAGTTCTTTTGGTTTCTACTTGTGATTCTTATGGTCTCTCTTCTGGTGATAATGTTTAAATCATGACTGTTAAGTTTGAGTTGCTGTAGATCTTATTTTTCACAGAGTAATGCAAAGATAGTTCTAAATATAAACAGTTTATTAATTTAAAATATCTCAGAGTTTTACAGAGTTTTATATATATATATATAGTCATATCAAAGAGCACTATGTCTAATCTCTCCCTGGGAATCTTTCTCTGAGAGCCAGGAATCAGCTACCGAACTCCATTCAACAGGCTGAAGCAATCAAGCTCTGTACAAAGATCTGTAATCAGACAAACTTAATCAAACACTATAATTGTCACCTTTTTTCCATTCAACAGCCTTTCATTTGTAAAGGCACTGGCTGCCCAGACACAGGTACTGAAAAAAAAGCTCTCTGATGAAGGATCTAGGCCCGAAACATCAGCTTTTGTGCTCCTGAGATGCTGCTGGGCCTGCTGTGTTCATCCAGCTTCACACTTTATTATACAAGTACAAGTAGTTTGGAAGACAAATGGCATGAGGGAGACATGTTGTATGTACACAGGGCGTTTAGGAGAAGGAGAGGTGACCTCATTGAAATGTATAAAATTCTCACAGGGCTTCACAAGGGAGATGTTTACAGGCTCCTCCCCTTGGCTGTGACCATGGATTCAGAAGAAATGAGGTAGCCACTTGGGAAACTTCAGCAGAGGATTGTGAATTTTTACAGCAGATGCTTAGTTGAGGATTATTTTAAAGACTGAGACTGATACATTTTGGCATTAAGGAATATGGGAATTGGTTGGGATGATCCAAGTGAATTGTCAAGGGACTGTATGGCTATTCCAGTTCCTGCGTATTACATAGAAACATAGACCATTCAGCCTTTCGAGTCTGCTCTGCCGTTCAACATGATCATGGTTGATCCTCCTACTCAATACCCGGCTATCTTTTCTCCCCATGCACATTGATCCTTTTAAACCTTGGATTTCTGTTTCTACAGCAAGATACAGCAGCGAGAATACTAAATTGGTTTCCAAAAGTGTGCATATGGATTGGTGAACTACAATGAGATGTTACAGTGAGCATTCTAAATTGGTGATCCCATAGTCCATTAATCTGTATTGAGGATTCTTCAGTGAGATTCTACAGTGAATAGATTACATTGGAGACACTACAGTCAGTATAATAGATTGGGGAATATACAGCAGGATACCATGAGTGTACCAGATTGGCGATTCTACAGTGAGTATGCTGAACTGGGGAATCTATAGTGACATTCTACAGTGTGTATACCAGATTGGTGATCATCTGCTGAGTATACTGCATTGAGGAATCTACAGCGAGATACTACAGTGAGTATTTCAGATTAATGATCCCATTGTGAGTACACTGGAATGGGGATTCTACAGTAAGAAACAATAACGAGTATACCAGAGTCTACAGGGAGAAAGATAGTCAGTATATCAGATTGTTGAGACTATTGTGAATATTCTGGATTGAGGAATCTACTGTGAGACTATACAGTGTGTATAGCAGATTAGGGATCTACAGTGAAAATAAGAGATTGGTGATCCCATAATGTGTATATGAATTAGGGGTTCTACAGCAAAATACAGCAATTAGTATACTAGATTGGTTTGGCGAATCTTCAGTGAGATGCCACAGTGAGCATTGTAGATTGGTGATTCCCCTAGTTTGTACACTGGATTGGGGATTCTACGGCAAGATACTATATTGAGTATACTGGATTGGAGAATCCACAGTGAAATTATTCAGTGAGTATGCTACATTGGTGATCCTATTATGACTGCACTGAGTTGAGGAATTTACAGAGGCAGTACAGTGGGTGTACTAGATTGGGAAATCTAAAGTGAGACACTAAAACAAGTACACTGGATTCTATACTGAATATAAAAGATAGGGCATTCTACAGTGAGATACTGCAGTGAGTTTACTAAACTTTGAAGTCTACCGTGAGATTCTACAACAAATATACTGGATTGGGGATCCTCCAGTGAGTCTGCAGTATTGGGGAATCTACAGTGAGATATTACAGTGTGTATACCAGATTAGGGATTCTTTAGTGAGTATACCGGACTGGGGATTCTACTGCAAGATAATACAGTGATTTTACTAGATAGGTGGTGTTGCTATCATGAGTATATTGGATTGAGGTTCCACAGCAAATATGGCAATTATATAGACATAGAATCATAGAGTCATACAGCATGGAAACAAACTCTGTGGTCCAATCGGTCCATGCCGACAATGTTCTAAGATTTAACTTGTCCAACCAGCCTACTTCTGTCCCATATTCCTCCAAACCTTTCCTATTCATGAACCTATCCAAAAGTCTTTTAAACATTTTAACTGTACCTCCATCCATCACTTCCCCTGGAGGTTCATTCTGCACATGAACCATTCATTCTGTAAAAAGTTTGTTCCTCGTGTTCTTTTTGAATTTTTCTCCTCTCACCTTAAAAATATGCCCCTTAGTTTTGAACACTCCCCATGCTAGTGAAAAATCCTCATCATTCACATTATCTATGCCCCTCATGATTTTACAAACCTCTGTAAGATCACCCCTCAACCTCCTATGCTCCAATGAAAAAAGCCCCAATCTTTCCAGTTTATTTTTTTTTATTAAATACTCCATTCCCAGTAACGTCCTGGTAAATCTTTTCTGAACACTCTTCAGTTTAATAATATCCTTCCTATAACAGGGCGACCAGAACTGGACATGGTACTGCAGAAGAGGCCTCACCAATCTCCTCTACAACCTCAACATGATGTTCCAGCTCCTATACTCAAAGGTCTGAGCAATGAAGGCAAGCGCGCTAAATGCCTTCTTAACCACCCTGTCTACCAGTGACGCAAGTTGCAAAGAATAATGTACCTGAGTCCTTATGTCTCTCTGTTCTACAATACTACCCAGGGCCCTACCATTAACAGTATACTATTAACCAAAATGCAACACCTAACATTTATGAAAATTAAACTCCATCTGCGACTCTTCAACCTATTGAGCCATTTGATGAAGATCTCTTTGTAAGCTTCGATAAACCTTCTTCACTGTCCACAATGACCCCCAATTTTAGTGCCATCTGCAAACTTACTAACCATGCTTCCTATATTCTCATCCAAATCATTTATTAAATGGGAACATCACCACTTATAAGTTACCCTCTAGGCTACTCACTATATTGCCTTGGAACTGCATTACCTGTTGTACTGGATCACTATCTATCCTTAACAGTGTTGTAAACCGATTCAAACCATTTGGATGGTAGCATTTCAAAAAGGCAGTTCACTACCACCTACTCAAGGCATTAAGAGTGGGCAATAGAAGCCGCCATTACTCACATACTGTGAACAAATACAGAAGCCCTATCAACTCCAGTACATTTAGGATCCTAGATTGATGATTCTATCATGAATATACTGGATTGGAGAAAGTACAGCACGATGCTAACAATGTGCATACTAGATTGGAGATTCCATAGTGTATATGCTGGATTTGGGATTCTATAGTAAGGTACCACAGTGAGTATAGGTGATTGTGGATCCTGTGGTGATTGTGATATTGGATTGGGGAAGATACAGTGAAATCATACGGCGAATATCTAGATTGATGATCCTATAATGAATAAACTGGATTGGTGGCTCTACAGTGAGTACATTAGACCTGTGATTCAACAGTGAATTTACTATTTGGGGAATTTATGAGTGTCAACAGTGAGTATACTCGATTGGTGATCTGATGGTGAGTATACAGCATTAAGGATTCTGAAGTGAGATACTACATTGAGTGAACTAGATTGGGGTTCAATAGTGAGTATATTCAATTTGGGAATCTACAGAGAGATAGTCTTGTGAATATCCTACATTGGTCATCCTATTGTGAATATATTGGATTGGGGGAATCTACAGTGAGATATTACAGCGAGTATTCTAGATTGGTGATCCTGTAAAGAGTACACTGGAATGGGGAATCTACATTGAGATACTATAGTGAGTATACTAGTGATCCTATAAAGAGTACACTGGATTGGGAATTCTACAGTAGCATACTACATGTGTACACTAGGTTGGTGATTATATGGTGAGTAGACTGTTTGGGGAATCTACAGTGAAATTCCAGAGTATTCTAGATAGTTGATCTTATTGAGAGTGTGCACCATTTGGAATTCTTCCATGAGATACTAGAATAAATACAATAGATTGGTGATCCCTATAGTAAGTATACAGGATTTGGGAATTTACAGTAGGATTGTGTACTGAGTATACTAGTTTAGGAAATCTACAGTGAATACTACAGCGAGCATAGTAGATTGGTGATCCTATAGTGAGTGTACTGGATTGAGGATTTTACAATGGGATATTGCAGGTAGTATCCAGTGAGTATCCCAATGAGGAAATCTACAGTGAACCACTACAGTGGAGTATTTCAGTGAGTATACTGGCCTTTATATGATAGTGACTGTACTAAATTATGGTCTCTACATTGAGTACACTAAATTAGGAATTTCACAATTAGCTGCTATAGCATGTATATAGTTCAGGAATCCTTCATTCCATCCAAAGAACAACTGGTTTTCAGATAAAAGGCACTGTCAGTTTTCAGGTACAATTATCCTTTGGCAGGTCTGTTTGGGTCCTTTAGAGAAAAAAAAACCTTTTCCTATATGTCCATTCGGATCTGTTTGGGCCAAGCAAAGGTTTTTTTTCCATCCAAAGGAACCAAACTCGGTGTGTCTACATGTCTGTTTAGGTGTACTTTTGGAAAGGCATTCAGTTTTAGATCTTTTCAATCTTTGGTGCATGCAAGTAATGGATACCTGACTTGTAGTAGTTTAGGGAATCCACAATGAGATTCTACAACAGTAAGTGTACAAAATTGATGCTTCTACAGTGAGTCACTACAGTGAGAGTAGTACAGGGGAGTATTTCAGTGAATGTACTAAATTAGAAATTATACAGTGGTAGAATACAGGGAACAAACTAGACTGGGTATTCCACAGTGCAGATACTATTAAGTGATTTTTCAGTGAAGGTACTCGATGGGAGATTTTACAGTGGTTTTAATGAACTGGGTATTCCACAGCGTGGATACTGCAGTGTGATTTTTCAGCAAGGGTACTTGATTGTGGATTTTACAGTGAGTACAAAAAACTGGGAATTCCACAGTGGGGATTCTGCAGTGTGATTTTTCAGTGAGGGTACTCAGTCAGGGTTTTACAGTGAGTATAATGGACTCAGAATTCCACAATGGGGATACTCCAGTGTGATTTTTCAATGATTATACTGAATTGTGGTTATTGCAATGAATATACTAGACTGAAGGTTCTATGGTAGGATGTTGTAGTGGGTAAATTGGACTGGGAGCCCTGCAGTGGGATACTGCAGTGAGTACGCTGGACTGGAGTATCTACAGTTGGATGTTTCAGTGGATAATACTAGATAAGAGGATCTTCATTGGGATATTGCAGTGAGTATACTAAACTGGGAGCTCCGACAATTGGATATTGCAGTGGGTTAACTAGACTGGGGATTCTGCAGTGGAATTTTATAGTGAGTATATTAAAGTAGGAATTCAGGATAATACAGTGAGGATAATACAGTGTCAGCCTATCTTCAGAAGGTATGTTTTCACCATCACCAAAAGCACTACCATCATCCTCTATGGTACCAACCTTCTTATTCCTGCTTCAGTTCATCGACTGTTGAAACCATCAACTAAGGTCTTATTAACATTCCAATGCTGCTCTGGTCATTCTTCCACCTTCCCCCCCCCTCGAGACTTAACCTCAACCAAAGTTCCGTTGACCATCGCCCAACTCACAACAACTTTCATTCAGCCAAAACCTCTCTGTTTGCTGACCTCCACTGGCCGCTAGGCTGGCCATGTCATAATTTTAAAAATCCTATCCTTATTTTCAAATCCTTGCAGGGCCTGACTCATTTGCCACCCTTGAAACCTCCTCCAGCCCGCCAATTCTCCTAGATCTCCATCGTTCTTCAACTCCACTTGTACATTCCTGATTGCCATAGCAATAGCAGACAATAGCAGCCTGGGCCGTGAACTCTGGAATGTCTTCCCTCAAGGTCTCCCCTTCCTTCTGTTTTCAGACACTCTTTGGAATCTGACTCTTTGACCACATTCTTGGTCAATGTCCCTTAACACCACAGAGACTGGAAATCTGAAACAAGGACAAAATGTAGTGGAAACACTTGAGTAAAACAAAATACTGCAGATGCTGGAGAGGCTGAAACAAACACTAAAATGGTGGAGAAACTCAGCAGGACTGGCAGCATCTGTAGAGAGAGAAAAACAGAGTTAGCGTTTCAGGTCAGTGATGTTTTGATACAACTGTTGCTCTCATCCACTTGGTTGCTCAGTGACATTCCTGTGCTGTGCACTGGGATGCATTTAAGGAGCTATATAAATGCTTGATGTTGTTATCAAGTCTTATTTTGACTGGAACTTGAAGAGATCAATGGAAGTCAGGCTTGTTAAATAAACCTGCAATTAAGAGAAAATGAGCTATTTTGTTTCGCTGCATGCATTTGGTACCAGCCTGCATGACAGGGGTCATATGTAGAGGCTCCTCATTATCAGCAACACCTGTCTGAATGATCTACTGCCAAATTAACATTGACAATTAAAACCAGCCAGCCACAGACAGAAGTAGTGCAGTGATTTTTACTGAGCAGTCATTATTTCTTTTCCTTGCATGCACCAGGTCCCTGCTTCAAAACTGAGCAGAAACATCATCAAAAATGAGATGGTGATTGAGGTGTGTCATAACATGTGAACAAACCTGAAACATTTTCTTTAAAAAGCAAGGGAATGTGCCAAGCAGCAGATTGGGCCCATTGTTTTCTCCTGCTTTAGGAATGTAAAGCCTGTCTGGGATGGCAGGACTTGATGAAGAGAGATTGGATTGCTTAAGACTACATCCACTGGAGTTTAGAAGAATGGGGGGGGAGTCTCATAGAACCTACAAAATTCTAACAGGACTAAGCAAGGTAAATACAGGAAGGATGTTCCCGATGACCTGGGCGTTTGGTCCAGGAGTTTCAGTCTGAAGATGTGGGGTAGGCCATTTAGGACTGAGATGAGGAGAAATTTCTTCACCTGAGCCTAGTGAGCCTGTTGAATTCTTTGCCATGGAGAAGTGGTTGAGGCCTAAACATTGATTGTTTTGGAGATGTTAGATCACCAATCTATTATACTCACTGTCGTATCTCACTGCAGATTCCCCAATCAGATCACCAATCTAGTATACTGACTGCAGAATTTCACAGTAGATTCCCAAATGTGACCTCACTGTAGATTCTCTAATCCATTGCACTCATTATAGGCTTACCAATCTAGCAAGCTCACTGTTAATACCTCACTGTAGATTCCGCAATTCTGTATAGTCACTATGGAATCATCAATCTATTATAGTCACTGCAGTATCTCACTGAAGAATCCCCAATCCAGTACCCCATTATCAGATCACCAATCTAGTATACTCACTGTAGAATTTCCAATCCAATGCACTGACTGTAGACTCACCAATCTAGTACACTTAGTGAGTATACTAATTTGATGATTGTATAGTGAGTAAACTGGATTGGTGAATCTACATTGAGATACAGTGAGGATCTATGAGATCTCCCTTCATTCCTCCAAACTTGATCAATTGGGTCAATGGGCTGAAGAGTGGCAGATGGAGTTTAATTTGGATAAATAAGAGGCATTGCATTTTGGTAAAATAAACAAGGTTGGGACCTGCAATGTAGGTCTTTGGGTAGTGTTGTCGAACAGAGAGATCGAGGGGTTTAGGTAGATACTTTTTTGAAGTTTGCATCACATATAAGAAGGTATTTAGCATGCTTGCCTTCATTGCTCAGACCTTTGAGAATAGGAGTTGGGAAGTTATGTTGAGGCTGTACAGGATGCTGGTGAGGCTCTTCTGGAATACTGTGTCCAGTTCTGGTCATCCTGTCAACGGAAGGATATTATCAAGCTGGAGAAGGTTCAGAAGAGATTTACCAGAATGTTGCTGGGAATGGAAGGTTTGAGTTATAAGGAGAGGCTGGGGCTTTTTTCATTGGAGCGTAAGAGGTTGAAGAGTGACCTTATTGAGGTCTATAAATTCATGAGATGTATAGATTAGGTGAATGGAAAGTGTCTTTTCCCTACAGTGAGGAATTTCAAGGCTAGGGGCATATTTTAAAGGTGAGAGAAGAAAGATTAAAAAAGCCATGAGGAGCAATTTTTTAACACAGAAATTGGATCATGTGTGGAATGAACTTTCAGAGGAAGTGATGGATGAAGGTAAAATTACAACTTTTAAAAGACATTTAGCTTAAGGACATGAGAAAAAAATGTTTGGAGGGATATGGGCCAAGTACTTATTTAGGATCACTAATACAGTACACTCCCTGTGGTATCTTGCTGTAGAATCCCTAATCTACTGTATTCACTGCAGTATCACTCCGCAGTGTACTCAGTATGGAATCCCCAAATGTTTTGTAATATCTCATTGCTGAATCCTGAAACTAGCAGACTCACTGCAATATTCACCTGCTGTATACTCTTTCGAGATTCCCCAATCTAATATACTCACGACAATATCCCACTACAGTCAATGAGAGAATCTCTCCATTATCTCTACTTTTTTTTCCTGTCGCTCAGCCCATTCTCTAATCAAGTCAACAATTTGCCTTCAATTCCATGAGCTCCAACTTCAGCAAACATTTTCACATGAGAAACATTATTAAATGTCACTGGAAGCTCATTTAAATAACATCCAGAAATATTCCTCTGCCCACTACTTTTGCTGCTTCAAAACTTTTCACTCGGTTCATCAGGCATGGCCACCCATTACAAACCCATTGCTGGATCAATTCAAAGTGTTCAGTCACCTTGTCCTAGTTACAGATTTCTGCACTTTGCCAGCAACAGAACCTAGCTAACTGGTCCTTTATTCTGTACTTTGCCTCTCACTTCTTAAATTGTGGAGTGACAGGCACAATTTTTGAATTGAAAAGAAATGCTTCTGAATTGAGAGAGCCTTCTAATATTATAACTAGGACATTGGAATACTCTCAGAGACAATGGGAACTGCAGATCCTGGAGAATCCAAGACAACAAAGTGTGAGGCTGGATGAACCCCGCAGGCCAAGCAGCATCTTAGGAGCACAAAAACTGAAGTTTAAGGCCTAGACCCTTCATCAGAAAAACTACTCTCACCTACTTCCTTCATAGATCTGTAGTATTGCCAATGCGTGTAAGGACAGGCCGGGGCTTTTCTCATTGGAGTGTAAGAGGTTGAAGGGTGACCTTATTGAGGTTTATAAATTCATGAGACATATAGATTAGGTGAATGGAAAGTGCTTGGACAATTCTTTATTTTCTTCATGTACATGGTAAGGATCCCTTGGCACTATTTGAAGAACAGCAGGAAAACTTCCAAATATTTTGACCAGAGAATGGTGATCCTGTAGAATTCTCTGCCATAGTAAATGGTTGGAGCCAAAACATTGAATATTTTCAAGGAGAGGTAATCTGTAGTTCTTTGGGATAAAAGGATCAAAAAGATATGGGGAGAAAGTGGAAATAGGGGACAGAATTGGATGATTAGTACTGGTGGAGCAGGCTGGAAGGGCTGAATGGCCTATTCTGCTCCATTTTTCTACATTTCTACAAGTGGGCTTCTTTGTACTGAATGGTATTGAGCTTCTTGAGTGTGGACTGCATATATCTGATCATTATTATCCCCTTTTTTGTGGAATCTTTCTGTGTGCATTTGCCTACGTAACACTGACTCATGGTCAAGAGGATCAGTTATGTTACAAGGAGTAAATATTAACTTTAGCTAATGGCGTGAAGTGGGCAGTATTGAATAAATCAGCCTGCTGAAGTCAATGAAATGGGTCTAAAATGACTGGTTTGTCCAAATATATATCTGCCTACTATTGATAGGGGTCTGTTTTGTGTCAACAAAAGTTAATTGAAAATAAAAGCGTAAGTTTAAAAGTATGATTAATAGATCAGATAAAACTATTAATTCAAAGGCTGTAATTGCAAAATTATTCAAGAAAGACACTTTCCTGATGTCAAAGCCTTCTCCACAAAGTTATTGCTCATGCTTGGATTGTGCTCTGAGAGGAGTGTCTGTGGAAATGTGGCTTTGATGACTCAGTCTTAGTTTTGTCTGAGGATCTGAGCTCCAGGAATTAGAAATTTACATTGTCCAAGCAACGTACAGAGCAAAATATCACTTTTTTCAGAATTCTGATTGTGCTTCATGCTGTGTCAGGAATACTGTCTAAGCAGAACTTTAATGCCCGTACCATTTTCCTTACCTACTGATGTACAGTAATCACCAGGCTCAGGGTAGCTTCTAAAAGCTATTGTTGTGTTCACCTACAATGGAGGGAACAATCCTGGTTGAGTGACCATAGGAGAAGAAGGATCAGCAACTACCTCTGAACTTGGAAATACATTTTTTGGACTTTCTGCATAGATCTGATAGGCTGGTGCTTTCTGTTCTTAGAAAGAGTGAGAATGTGATAGGTTATGCATACCATCTGTACAAAGTAGTTATGCTGTCATAGAGGTTTACAGCACAGAAAAAGGCCCTTCAATCCACTGAGTCCCTGCTGGCTGAAAATACCCACCCAATCATTCCAATCTTATTTTTCTGTATAAGATAACAAAGTGTGAAGCTAGATGAACACAGCAGGCCAAGCAGCATCTCAGGAGCACAAAAGCTGACATTTCGGGCCTAGACCCTTCATTTTTCTGTAGCCTTGTTTGCCTTGGCATCAGAAGCATACATCTAAAAATTTCTCAAATCTTCTGACGATTTTTGTTTCTACCACTTTAATTGGCAGTGAATTCCAGACTCCCACCACCCTCTGGTGAAAAATGTTTTCCTCACATCTCCTCTAAATCTTCCGCCCATTACCTAAAATCTATGTCCCCTTGTCACTGATCCCTTCATCAAGGAAAAAAGTGCCTTCCTGCCTACCTTATCTATGCACCTAATAAATTTAAAAATTCTCAATCATGTCCCCTCTCAATCTTTTTTTCTGCTCCGAGGAAGGCAACAGAAAACAGACATTATAAACTCTTGATATACTAACCTAAGCAGGATGTATAGTTCAGGGAAGTTTGGGTTAACTGAAGGAATTAAAGCAGCCCTTAACTGGAAACACATGACAAATCTGTCCTAAGTTAACACTGTACTGCAGCAGCTCCCTCAACAAGTACACACGGCTGGCAAACCAGCTCCAATATCCATCAATACCAATACAGTACTGATTCCAAAACACATTCACCCAACTTCTGAATCTACCAACACTCAGTCCTGCAGACATGGGAATGGTAGCAAAGACTCAATGTTACTTAATTAGTAATCTAGACACTGGATCAATGCTCCTGCAACATAAGTTCAGACCCTAGTATGACAGGGGATGTGGGAATGGGTTAAACTGGATTAATTAAATAAATCTGTAATGATTGTTATAAAAACCTGGCTGATTCACTAATGTCATTTAGGGATGGAAATCTGCTGTACTTACTTGGTCTAGCCTACATGTGATTCCGACCCACACTAATGTGGTTGACTCTTAACTACCCTCTGTCACTCAGTTGGATTAAACCACTTATGATAAACCACAGTGAGAATCAATCCACGTGGCAATAACTGGATACTTGCAACAAGACAGGTAGGCTCTGGTCAGTTGAACCTGCAAAGTTCTCCCAGTAATATATGGAAATTTGTGCCAAAATTTGGAAAGCTATTGCACAGACTAGTCAGGCTGTCTTGAACTGAAACACACCTTTCAGGCTATGTCTGAGAGTTCTCCATCATTACTCCTGTGTATGTTTTCTCCCACTTGCAGGACAAACCCAGCAGAGGTGGCAGCACAGCGGTATATAGTCAGGATGGACTTAACCCGGGAGTCCTCAACATCGACTCCACAGCCCATGGAGTCTTAAGGCATAGGGTCAAACATGGGCAAGGAAATCTTTTGCTGATTACCATCCAAGTCCCTCTCCTTAACAGATTACTCCTCCACATGGAAGGATAGCTGACGGTGGGAAAGGAAACAGAATGTGTTCTAGATGGAGAACTTCAATGTCCATCATAAAAGGTGACTGAGCCACACCACTACTGATTGAGCCAGCTAAGCCCTAGCGACTGGCTCTGTAGCACATGATGAGTGAAGCAACGCGAGAGAAAAACCTCGTGGAACTGTGCAGTCTATTTGATGCAGATGCATCTGTCCATGATGGAATTGCTAAGATTAACTTCCAAAGATCTTTATTTACATTCTATTACGTTGATGGAATGGCGATCTGATCTAGCAGCTCCAGACTGGGTATCCATAAGGCACTGTGTGCAATCAGCAGCAAAAGTTCCATACAATGGGTCACAGTGGCCTGATATAGCCACCACTCTATCATCACCATCAAGCGAGGAGGGATAACTCCTCACAAGTGCAAAAGACAAAGTGGAAGCATTTACAACCTCTTCAGCCAGAAGTAACAACTGGATGCTCACCTCAGCCTTCTGAAGCCCACCGAATTTCAGATGCCCATCTTCAGCCTAATCAATTCATTCTGTATGGGATCAAGAAATAGCTGGGCATATAGAGTACAGCCACGCCCATGGTTTCTAACAACATCCTGACTGCAGTACTGAAGACTCCAGAACTTGCCACACATCTGACCAAGGTGTTTCAGTACAGTATGAATAATGGCAACCACCTCACAATGTGGAAAATTGCCCAGGCGTGTCCTTTTTAAATTAATTTATGGGATGGGGGTCATCACTGGCTAAACTAGCATTTATTGCCCATCTCTAATTGCCCAGCAGGCTGTTAACATTGCTGTGAGTCTGGAGTCACATGTGGGCCAGACCAGGTAAGGCTGGCACGTTCCTTCCCTAAAGATCATTAGTAAACCAGATGGATTCTTCCTGACAATGGATTCACGGTCATCAATAGACTCATAATTCCAGATTTTTGTTTTAATTGAATTCAGATTCCATCATCTGCCATAGTGGGATTCGAACCCAGGTCCCCAGATTAACGGAGTCTCTCGATTAACAGTTCAGTGATAACACCATTGGGCTGTCACCTCCCCTAACAGCACTCGAAAACAGAACAATCTAATCAGCAAATTATTGTTCGATTTATCTACACCTGATCATCAGGAAAGTTTTGGAAGGTGTCATTAATTTTACTATCAAGAAGTTGCTTATTCAGCAATAAACTGATCACTGATATATAGCTTGGGTTTCGCTAAAATTTTGTGACTCTGGAACTCATTTCAACTTGATCCAAACACGACAAGAGCCAACCTCTGGAGGTGAAGCATGAGTCATGTCTCTTTACATCAAGGAAACATTTGACTAAGCATGACATCAAGGAAATTAGGTAAAATTTGAGTCAGTGAGACCTGGGAGAAATCTCTCCAATGGCTGCAGTCACTTCTAGCACATGGGAAGATAACTGTGGCTGTTGGAGGTCAGTCATCTCAGTTCTAGGACCCCATTCATGGGTTCCTCAAGGTTGTACCCAAGGTCCAGCCAAGTTAAATTGTTTCACCAATGATCTTCCTTCCACTATAAAGTCAGAACTGCGTAGATGTTCGCTGACAACTGCACAACATACAGCACCATTCCGCAGATACTGAAGCAGCCAATATCCAAACCCAACAAGATTCAACAATAACCAGGTTCATGCTGTTAAGAGGCAAGTAACATTCTGGCTATACATATGCTAGACAATTACCATCTTCTGCAACAAAGAATCTAGCCATTGTCCCTAGACTTTCAGAGGGGATTCAGTGGTGGTAATGCCATTATCAACTATCAATAAGATCCTCAATAAGGTCACTTCTCAACCTCCTATGCTCCAGTGAAAAAAGTCCCAATCTTTCCAGTCTATTTTTATATATCAGACTCTCCATTCCCGGCAATGACCTGGCAAATCTTTTCTGAATCCAATCCAGCTTAATAATACCCTTCCTATAACAAGGCGACCACAACTAGACACAGTACTCCAAAAGAGGCCTCACCAACCTCCTGTACAACCTGAACAAGAGGTCCCAACTCCTACATTCAAATATCTGAGCAATGATGGCAAGTGTACTAAATGCTTTCCTAGCCACCCTGTCTACCTGTGATGCAAATTGCAAAGAATTATGTACCTGAAACCCTAGGTCTGTCTGTTCTACAAAACTACCAAGGGCCCGATCATTAATTGTACAAGTGCTGTCCTTGTTTGTATTACCAAAATGCCATACCTCACACTTATCCAAATTAAACTTGATCTGCCACTCCTCAGCCCTTTGACCCAATTGATCAAAATCTCCTTTAATTTGCAATATCCACTCTGCCATTCATTTTGGAACCATCTGCAAACTTACTAACCATGCCTGTTTCTCATCCAAATTATTTATATAAATGGGAATGCCACCACTTGCAAGTTACCCTCTAGGCTACTCGCTATATTGACTTGGAACTGCATTACGTGTGTGTTGTTGCTAGAACAATATCTTGGAACTGTATCCCTAACATCATTGTGAGTCAACCCAAACCATTTAGACTGTAGTGTTTCAAGAAGGCAGTTCACCACCGCCCACTCAAGGGTGGGCATTAAGAGTGGGAAATAGAAGCCATTGAAGCTCCCATACTGTGAACTAATACAAAAACCCTAACAAATCCAATACACACCTATACTGTCTCCAGGACACACATGTACCAGTAGCAGCATTTGTGGACACCAGGATAAACTCCAGAACGGATTCCAACGTGCAACAGCAGTTACTCCATCAGACTCTAGTCTGTTTTTAAAACAATTTGTCTAAACTCCTTGTATCAGTTTTGATTTAGTGAATTGTAATGCGTGGGCAGTCAATTTCTATCCCTTTTATTCTTATTGATTTCAATGAAAATAGATGTAAAATAGGATGTTGATCGCCCAATGTCAAGACATATGCTCTTTGCAGTTTACAATGCAGTTGATTATATCAGTGTTAAAATGCATAATATTTAAACTAAAAAAGTTACAATGTTATTCCTTTCATACATTATTCATACCACATTGCCAATTTTCTTTTGGTTCCTGAAATCACATTATACAAGCGAATAAACAGTTTGCTCTTACAAATCCTTGATTTTAAAAAAATGATGCAGAAACAGCTGGCTCCAGTCTTTTTTTTAATGAAAGTTATACAATTGTGATGAGAGGACTGTCCTGGGACAGGCCACAGTCAAGTACCAGGTCCCAAAACTCCATTTTAACACACCCTGGACAGCCGACACTGTGAGAAACACGCATGGCCAGGGGAGCCATTGCAACCACCCCTCCCAATTGCCACACCCCCAACCTCGACTACATTCAAAGCCCAGGTGGCTCCACGATGAGGTGAGGGGGTGCCCCACCCTACAATGTGGGATAGAGTGAGCCATGGGAGACACAGAGAAACAAGGGAGGAGTTTCAAGTATCACATAGCAAGCAAGGTGGGAAGCAATGTACAGAACTCAGAGGAGAATGGAAGATACAGTCATGCAGCACAGGAGGCCATTGGTCCCATCATGCCCGTGCTAGCTCTAAGAAAGAGATCCAATTCATTCCACTTCCTGTCTGCTCTTTCACAATAAATCAGAAAAAAAATCAAGTATTTATCCAATTCCCTTTTGAAATTTATTATTGGATCTGCTTCCACAGTCTTTTCAGGTGGGAAATTCTATAACAACTGGCTACATTAAAAGTTTCCTCATGTTGCCTTTGGTTCTTTTGCAAATCGCATTGAATCTGCATTCTCTGATTACTGACCTTCCTGCCACTGAAAAAAATTCTCTTCATTTACTCTACAAAAGCCCCTTGACATTTTGAGCACTTCTATTAAACAAATCCTTGTTTATATATATATTTTCAAAAAATGTAGAAACAGCTAGTTCCAGTTTTTTTTTAATGCAAGCTATACAATCATGATGACAGGACTGTCCTCAAATAGGCCACAATCAACTACCAGGTCCCAAAACTCCATCTTAACACACCCTGGACAGCCAACACTGTGAGAAACAAGCATGGCCAGGGGAGCTTCTCTGCTCTGAGGAGAAACATCCCAGTTCCTTTAGATTCTCCACAGGGTTATAATGAGGCAATAAATATTGGAGGACAGGAATGGAGTTGGCAGGTACAATAAATAAAAGATTAACCATTAAACCAGTTGTGTGCTGACAGAACTCTGGGCTGGAAAAGTTCAGAACTTGAGAAATGTACAACATGATGAGGAAGGGGAGCAAACAGATGAGGTTGAATTAGAAAGATGAACCTCTAACAATGGAGAATTTGTGCAGTACTTCAGATAAGGAATCTTCCTTATGTTGCAGATCAGGGACATCACAATTTCAAGTAGAGCTAATGTATTCAGGCTTGAAAATACTCCTTTCCTACACTGGTTACAACCTCTCTCTCTCTGAGTATTGAGTGCATCCCTCTTCCTTCCCTTCTATCCCATTTCCTTGCAAATCCTTCCCCAGAATGGGATACGTTGTAAGTGACCAGCTCCCACTTGGCATGTGAAAACCACCTCATCTCCAATCTGAACCAATGTAAGCAGAATGTATACACCCACCCCTCTCCCCCCAAAAGAAATTGCATCTGAAGTCTGATTGTACATGGTAATTACCAGACTGTAGTCACACATACAACAACCAATGTTTCCATTTTATATATTAGTCTGTAGAATACATAATAAATAAACAGAAAATATATTAACCAGCTCGTCATCCATTGACAGCCATTCTTTCCAATCACATTCAATATACATTAAATGTAATATATTAGTATAAAAAATCAGATCATAAGCCAATATTTCAAATATTGCCTGGCCCTTTGTAATTTTACTTTGTATTAATAATTAAAAGTGTACAGAATCATTTAAAATGAAAGATCTGCTATTTCAGTTTTGCTTTAAGACCATGTTGAGTCAGCTTGATTGCCTTTTCCTTCATCACTGGTAGGGTGTGATATGGGGTTTAAAGTGGGCTTCTGTTATATGCTTGGTGTGTACAGTGGGTTTGGCATGTGCAGGTGCTTAGAATTGGCCATTTGCCCCAGGAGTGGCAGCTCTGCGCACAATTCCATGCATGTCACCTGAGACTCACACTCATCATAGAACATGCGATTCCTGCGTGTGTGTGAGGTTGAACGTGGACAAATTAGAAACCTGCAGCAAGGTGCCTGCTCTTAGCCTTCTAAAATAAAAAAAAGCCTGCTTGTGTCGGTGATGTTTTTAAAAAAAAATCTCAAGGTACGAAGGTACTTAAATCCCCAGCTCTTTAAACAAAATATGGAAAAAAAACTTTCATGTGTCAATGAGAGTAATCAAAAAGGTTCTGGAAGTTACAATAGCCATTTGTTCACATCAACCCAAGGGCTACTACTAGACATCATTTGCTGTTTCCCACAGCCTATGATTATTGTGTAGTGGTGAAGGCAGGAGTAAAGTTGTGGTGGTCAGGGATTTATTTCAAGTTGGACATTTGATTGACAGCACCAAGAAGTTATTGAAAGATTTGCTGTCTTTGGCATGTGCTTATGAATAAAAATCTGCTTGTTTTATGGCGATTAAGTACTTGAGAGCTTAGATAATATTCAGTGGGCTTTCATTAATAGAAATGTTCATTTAAAATGGCATCATGTTTATGGTTGTTTGTGATCTGTAATTAATATTGGTTCCCAAGGTATCCACATGGTGGATATTGGGTGAGTTAGCATGGATTTAATGAGGCCATGGAAGTGTGGCCAGGAGGGATTGGGGAATGGAAGATGAGGTGGGAGGGCTAGAGAGCCAAATGTTTAACAAAAGTGCTGGGAGGATGTTTCAAGGTATTGGCACTTGTCAGTCCATGATCGACCCCGACCTGTGTCCAAGCATGATCAGCCCAGCTCCATTCCACATTTGCAATACAACCTCTACCCCAGGATTAAAATCATGCCATTCAGGGCACTTTATCTTGAGGCAGTTGTGCTGGGCAGGGCAATTTCCAAACTCCTTGGAGATGAAAATCCAGCCTGTCAACTCCATCTCTCTCTCATCCCAGATACACTGAGTGTTCCTACCATTATGTTGGTTGTACTGCGTACTGACCCTATCATTGTGAGAGAGCTGGTGTGCCCATGGAGCATGTTGATGAGTTAAAGTGGGATGTTGAACACTTAATCAGAGGTGACTGTACGAGGGGCTGTGAAGATATCATTGTGGTGCGTCTGTGACTGCATTGTGAACGGGTATAAGCATTCAGATACATACACACCTCTTTACATAGGACTGCATTGGCTGCTCATCAAGATTGACCATGTCAGCATTAACAGGAAGCCCATGGAGTGGAGTCTGACCTCAGCACCAGACACCATGCAGAAGGGAAAACTAGTTGAAAAGAAAATCCCAGTAACACTTCGAAAGGAACATACTGGTCATGCATTTTGAAGATTGTAAGATGTCTCGGACCAGTAGGCATCAAGTTTTAATGGGTTTTCATCTGGGCTGTGCAGGTTACCATCCACGTTGGGCAGTGTCAAATCCTCTTCATCACTAACACAGAGTTGATCTCTGCTCCTCCTCACCAGCAGTGAGTCTGCCTTGGACAAGGTGCCCTCTGTGCTATGGCCTGACTCACCTGGGAACCCCCCACAACCCCCAACACACAGTCTTGGATTCTCCACACCAGCCACTCAGATTTAGGTTATGACACTCACTGGGTGGGCCCTCCATGTTAGGGCCCTCTACACCCAGAGCACAGAGCAGGTTTCAGTAGGACTACATCTCAAGCCTTGGTTTCAGTGGTATTATGATGAAAGAAAGAAGTACAGATTTAGCTGGCTGCCCACTTGGACTAATGACATGAGTTATAGCTTATGTCAGACTGATGTTGAAAGTGCTGTGATCAGACTGTGCGGTAACACTCTTTGTGTCTAAAGCTTATATTGGCAAGATTTTTCTTCTCTTTTGTTTATCTTTACACACACACACACATACACACCATTTGTAAAAGTCCCACCTTTTTGAAAAGGCAACAAAAGGCAACTTCTGAACACGGAAGTCTAATCTGCCTCCTCCTCTATAATTGGGGACACGACGCGATTATAAAAGGTTTTGTGCTCTGATAACTCAAAGGGTTTAAGAGGACATTAAACACTTTGTGTTTTTTTTTGTTTGTTGTTCAATGACACAGCTAAATGATGACGTACAATCACAACAAAATAAAATGGGGCCCATCCACCGTTGAGAATTCTTTGTTTAACGTTGAGGTGAAAGTACATCCTTTCTTTTGTTTGGGGCAGAAGGCCAACCAGTGTATGTAATACATGTACCGTAAGAGATGAATAATGTCAATGTCACTTCGCCGTATGAAGCAGGGCCTGAGCTCTGTCAGTCGATAACTTCCTGTCAGTTCAGTGGCACCGAAGCACAGGGTAAGATCCGGATTTTTGTTCATATTTTAAAAAAACCCAAAAATGTGGCTTCCCACACAGGATGCGGGTGGATCCATTTTCTATTTACATTGTCTGTGAGCTCTGGTGAATGGCAGTGGGCGGGAGTGGCGTCTGCCCTGCCTCCTCATGCCCCACTTCCGCCCCTCCCACACCCTGTACATTCAGCGCTAACCTCCAACCATCCAGCAACTGACATCCCCTGACAGGTGCGGGAGGCTCGATCAAGAGAGAGTAGCGCTCGCTCCTCTTCTGCCACCCAGGTAGGCCCCGGCAGGTGGTGGAGGTAATGGGATGGGGAGATGGGGAGCGAGGTTGGCAGGGCTTGAGGTGCAGATATGCTGCTGCCAAGAGGCTAATTTCCCTGGTACGGCCTACATGAAATCCCTCGTCGCTTCGCCTCCCTTGCGATCTCCTTTGATCACGCATCCCATGTCTGCAACGTTTTGGAGGGAGGGGTGAGGCTGCAGGAATATGGTGGTGGCAGGGACAGTCCTTGACCTGATGCTGGACTCCAGACAACTTAGCAGCAGGGAATCCCAAGCACGGTTGAGCCCGAGCAAAGAAAGTCTCTGGTGAGGGAGTCCCGGCTACGTGTGATGAAATTGAGGCCCGGGCATCCACACAGTGGGGCAGGAAGCTTTATCAAAGGACGCTCCATTTGCACTCCAACAGTGAACTCGGAAACTGCTGGCCGGATTCAGGTTTGGATGTCAAAGCTGCCTCCCCAGTCCTCATCATGTTTCACAGGAGCTGAGAGGTGTCCTTCCATGTGCACACCGCTGGCCCACTCCACACCTCGGCCAGCAAATCCACGTGGCACCGGGAATGTCTGTCAACATGGGGCCACAGATCTGTTTCCTTGCATCGACTACCACTCCCTGCCCCAGATGAGTGATGAATCCTGCCCCATACACCCACAACCCCAGCACTTCTCTCTCTCGCCACCCGATCCCTGCCCCCCACCCCCAGCCCCCAGCTAACAAACCGGCGACATGTTCACGCCTGGGGTGCGGAGAAGTTGGCTGGAGGTAGTAACTGATTCATCAGGCGATCCCAAGGTTTGTAAGTGTCGAGCAACAATGACAACAATCGAGAAATAAAAGAACTGGCAGCCCTGCTCCAACCAGGTCGGTCCTCTGTACAGATTACAGCCCTACGTTTCCACCATTACTAAAGGTAACATTTCTCTGGGTCCATGAATTGTCCCGACAACACCAATCCCCCCACCCCCAACTCCCAACCCAACCCCACACTTTTTGTTTCAGAGACTGGTCACCAACTGCATTTGCCCATCACCTTCTGCAACAGAGTCATCCACGTTGACTGAGATGGCGTAGTCATTGTTGCTGCCTCTCCTGGACTGGTAGTAGGCCTGGAGCTGGCTCCTGAACACCAGGTTGGGCCTGGAGCTGTAGTAGATCTCGTCGTTGCCCTGGGAATGGGGCATGGTCTCACCCATCACCTCCGGGCTGCTGTCAGGATAGGAGGAGTCTCTCAGGTTGGTCATACTAGTGTAGAGGGAGTCTCTGTTTGGGGATGGCAGCTGGCCATCTAAGCCATCTGCTATTTCGGCAGTGTAACTCTCGGACTCCTCCAGTTCTGGATCACTTTGGTAGAGGAGCGACTGAGCGCGTTGTAGGAGTAGGGGCTCCTCCAGAGCCTTGTACATCAGCTCGATCTCCATGTTATCCTCCTGGGTCAGCGAGGGGGCGTCGGGGACAATGGCGTCATCTTCACTGCTGGTGGCTCCTCCTCCTCCTCCTGCTCCTCCTCCACCTCCTCCTCCCCCTCCTCCACTGCCACCCCCGCTGCTGCTTGGCGCTCCCTGCTCCCCGGGAAGGGTCTTGCCACCAGGACGCAGGTTGTTGTGGACGAGCTCGGAGATGATCATCTTCTCAAAGGCAGCATCGCTGAGGTTGCGCCGGCAGTCGGTGAGGGGGGTGCCATCTCCGCTGAAGTCATTGTTTCGGAAGGAATAGCTGTTGTTGAAATTGCCGTTGAGAGGCAGTGTGTCCACTGCACATGGGTCTCTCGTGATGTTCACTGGGTGCTCTGTCAATAAACACAAGACTTCAAATGAATGAGGAAAGAGAAAGCATTAGTTTAAAGATATGTTTAAAGCTGGTTTTTACTGTCCTGAAAAGTATCACCTGGAATAGGTGGACAGGGAAGATGGTGAGGGATTGGGTGTGGCCAGGAGGAGGGACATGAAGTATGATTGTTAGGCAAATGGGGAGCGATTGGGAAGGGAAGAATTGGAAAGGCATCGGGGGAATAATTAGGAAGCATAATAGGGAGTGATGGAGAAATGAATGGAAAAACAGTTGAGGGTGGAATAGAATTGCTTGGGAAGTATGTGGAAGTGATTAGGAATAGAATGAGAATGACTTGGGAGAAGTTTGGGAGATTGGCTTTAAAAGTAGGTATCAAGCCATATTCCATTCAGAAATTAAATCCGGCAACAACTCCTGCTCTTTACTTTGACTCTACAGCCATCTTTCCCCTTTTTATCTCAATGCTCCATTTCAGAGGATCATGCAGCCTGGTCGTCATGGTGGTAAGTGAATAATAAATTCATATTAGCCAGTCCTCAACACACGAAATGTAAACACTAACAAATGTGTAGAAACAAAAACAATCCTTTCGAAAGGATAATGTTGGGCAGTGAACTGACTGGTTTGTTCTACAGAGAATTAGCACAGACTTAATGGGCTGAATGGTGTCCTTCCAGTCTTTCAGTGACACTGAGTGTGAAGCTGACACAATTGTGTTTTACCCACAGATCTTGCCAGTAGTGCAGGCACCTTGGTATTTTTACAAAGTTCTGTTTTCTTTATTATGAACTTGGTTGTATGGGTAAAAATGGTGAGTCAGCAGTGTTTCCAGGAAAGGCAAAATTATCTACAGCAAAATATTGACACGAAGATGACTAGTACACTAAAAATGACTGCCATCTTTTTATAACACACCATAAATGGTTGTCAGTTTGGGATTGAGAAATGAACTGCAAATGACTGCAAGCTTGGGACTGACAGACAGTGCGAATGGTTACAGCCAGCACTTCAGTTAAGAATACTGGGGGCCTAGGATTATTCGTATTCTGCTCTGGATAATGATCAACAGGATTTTCAATGGGAGAAAAACTGATAAAGATCTAAAATTGGAGAAGCAGTCAATTTTGATGGAGCTTCAGGGGCCACAATTGTGATTGGTGGTGTTTGGGTTAACATAAACCCTTCCATGCAACAGAAATAAACCAACAAACCAATTGGAGAAATTTAGAAATATTAGAAAAGGACAAAACATTAAGGCCCAAGCATGAAACAGTTACATTCACTGAGAAATTACAAGCTTAACTGACGTACTTGTCTCTCTGTAGGTCCCTGTATGGAAGCATGTGGAGACAATCAACAATAAACAGTGAGGTATCACCAAGTCAACTTCAATCAGACATCAACGCAGAGCACTAATTATGAGTGTAAATATTTTTCAGCAGAGGCACACGGACATCAGCAGCAAGTTTCATTAATTGTTAATTCTGAATATACACAGTTTCCGTGATAGTTAGCCACCGTTAATTCATCAGAGGTCTGATATTCGCATGGTTGTGCAGGAATGGTGATTGCTAATGTGACCAGCAGGGTCCTGTCACACAGCAGTGTAGAGCAACTTATAAGATGTCCAGCCTTAGAAATCCAGGTCCAAGGGTTTGGTCTCTTCTCAGATAAAGAGATTATTTCCCCCCTTTGGTTATTAGGACCCTTTGATTTAAGTTCAGGGCACTCTATTGCCTACAGTGTTAAGAGACTTTCACACTTTTCAGCTACAGGTACTCTCATTCCTCAGTTGCCTTTAGGAATTCCTTGTTGATAAATTATCAGTAGCCCCTGTTCTGAAAGTTGCAGGTGTAGATATGGAAGAAAGTCTATGAGGTGATTTTCATGAATTCATCACACCACAAACTGCATCAAGTACCTTTTAAGGTTTGCAGCTTCTTGAAATTTAGGGAAGTTAAGCACACAGCAAGATTCTACAAACATGGATGCGATAATGACCAGATATTCTAATCTGGTGACACAAGAATAGGAGTAAATATTGGCCAGAATACTGAGGAGATGCCTTTAGTCTTCTTTGCAGAGTATAATATTTCAAGTCGATGAGAAAAGGCAAACAGTACTCATTTCCATGCCTCATCTGAAAGATGGCACCGCCAACAAAACAATACTTCCTCACCAATGCACCGTTGGGTCTGTGGAGTAAGACATCAGCAGTGGTGAAGATGCTCTGCCTACATTTTTCAGTCTCCTGCAGACACCAACTATCTTTAGATGTTTGTGGAGTGACTGCTCAGCATTGACAAGCCAATGTGTTGAACAGTGAGTTCTAATGTAAGATTGTAGGATATTGATAGGCACAATATCGAGTTTGAATCACAGTGTCAGCTCGAGTAGTGGGCTGAGAGGCCTGAAGAAAATATCATAGCCAACCTGGTGAACTGAAGACGGTGGGTGAGGGAGCGCTGTAGCCAACGGACTCAGCCAAGAGAGTGTTGTAGGGGCTGGCACCAGAACGAGGCTGCAGAACAGGATTGGTCAGCAGGTGGTTGCCCATAGTTCCTAGTAAGAGAGGAAGAAAAAATAACTTTGAGTGAGGGAGACAGAATGGATGGAAGGGGGAGAGATGAAGTGAGGGAGAGAGAAGAAGTAGTCGGAGTAAAGGAAGGAAGTGAGAAAGACAGCAGTATGTGAGGGAGGAAGACAGGAGAGTGTGAGGGAGAGACAGAGGAGGGAGGAGGGAGAGGCATGTCAGGGAGATATGGAAGACAGGAGAGTGTGAGGGGGAGACAGAGGAGGGAGGAGGGAGGAGGGAGAGGCATGTCAGGGAGAGATGGGAGTATTTGAGGGAGGCAGTAAGGAGAGAGAAGAAGTGATGTGGTAAGGATCGGTACAGGAGAAGGTGAGGGAGAGACTGAAGAGGTTGAGCTGTAGAAACAGGAGGCAGTGAGGGAAAGAGGGGAGGGTGTGACAGAGAGGGTGTGTGATCTTGGCATGGTGGCATAGGAGTTAGCACTGCTTCCTCAGCACCAAGGACTCGGGTTTGATTACAGCGTTGGGTGACAGTCTGTGTGGAATCTTCATGCTCTCACTGAGTCTGTATGGATTTCCTCTGGATGCTCTGGCTTCATCCCACAGCGCAAAGACGTGCAGGTTAGGTGGATTGGTCTTGCTACATTGCCTGTAGTATCCAGGGTTGTGAAGACTAGGTGGGCTAGCTATGGTACATGTGGGGTTACGGGGATAGGGTGAGCAGGAGGGATGCTCTTTGGAGTTCAATGCAGACTTGATGGGCCGAATGGCTTCTATCTGCACGATAGGGCCTCTATGATTCTATAGAATGGGATAGAGAGAGGGGGTGTGGTTTAATGACATGAGGAGGTGAGGGAGAGGGACAGGAAGTGAGGGAGACAGGAGGTGGTGAGGGAAGACAATGACAAAGGCAAAATACTAGAGATTCTTGAACTCTGACAGTGAAGCTGACACTGAAGCAGACATTGCTAAAGTTCTTTTAGTTCAGCTACTCTCAGAACAGTTTTCATGAAAATTGGCTTCCAGAAGAATAGGCAGAGACCAGGGGAATTTGAGGACTGTGGGTATCTGGTCGGGCAATTAGACCTGGGATCAATGATCAGGTATGACCTTTCTGGCTGGTGCAGGAATCAAGAGTATACAGGTTGTTTTCAGTAGCCCTCCTTATACACTCACAATCCAGTGTATCATTTGTTTTATATCTTTAGCAACCTTTACCCCACCCCTTACCACTACTTTTAAAGATTTGTGTAATGCAAATCCCTAATCTCTCTATTCTTTTTTCTCATAGTCCATCTTTTAGGTGAACCTGAGCTTGTACCTTGGTGCTGGAAAATGGCAGAAAATAGTTCCAATAATTCGAAGACAAGAACTCAGGGAGGTTTGGTAGTGCAATGGGTAGTGCCTCTGCCTTTGAGATGAGGTATCTCCTTTTCAAGGGTCAGACTGCCAGGGACCCTTGGCAGGGAGTGGTCCTCTAGTATTAATGATCATTGAAGAGTACTGGCATTATCGAATGCTGTGCTTGCAAACCTACTGCCACCTCCATACAGACAAATCAATAAGCTCCCACTACAAATCTTGCCACCCCCTCCCCTCTGTGACACCCATTGAATATGTCAACAGGTTCTGACAGCCTGCGAGCCATTGTTTGGAAGGTCACCTCGGTTTAGGGTTGGAGTGCTGTTGATGTCTCCTGCCATGAAGGAAGATTCCGACTGCTTACGAACTGTGTCATTCCACATCCTCCGGATCCGACTCTGTAAATGGAGGGCGCAGTGTGTTAGTTTGTGGCCTAAACTTTGCTGCCAGGCACGGGAATGGGGAATTGGACCAGATGACAGTTGGAGAAACAGACTGGCAGTAGCAGACAATTCTATACGAGCAAGCAACAGCAGCACTTGATGCAGGTCTGGAATCCCTTGACATGGGATTATCCCCAGGAGATCCCTGACAGCTGATTCTTCCCAGTGGAAAACCCTCTCTGAGGCCCCTGTCTATTGGGATGATCCCGTGAAAGACTGTCAAAATCATCAGCGACAATGATGATGTTGTGGGGAGTTGCGGCCAGAACAGCTTAGGATCTCCAAGGAATTAGATCTAACAACTAAACTCCCTCAAAGTCTCTGTAACAATGTCACATGCGTCAAAATAACCTGTAAGTAGTTGCTAATGTGTGATAAACTATATCTTTTTAAAGTGACACTTTCATTTAGACCAGGAAGGGGTTTTCCTCCTCCACATTGGACCAGTGTCTAGTTTCGCTACTGATTTACTTCAGAAGGGTTGAACTGTTCTAATAAAGGAGGCATGATACGCAGTTTACACACATCAAGTTTCCACTAACTGCAGTTGTATGGTCTGCCATTCATCATGAGCTGTAACTCATAGACTGTATTGAAAGTGTTGTCATTATCCTCTTTAAATGTAGGAAACTACAGGGGTTGTTGAGACAAGTGTAGGAGAGGAATGCCACGCAGTTGTCACCCAGCATCTGAAGGAGTCACAGCACTTGGTTAGGTTACTTTGTTGGGTTCCTTTCCTTGGTAACACAAGGTTTGGGAGAGTAGAGGGATTGTCGTTCTTACTAGTGCCCTTTTCACTACCATGGTGATGGTGGTACAATGATAATATCACTGGGCTACTAATCCAGCGACCTAGCCTGTGCTGCTCTGGGAACATTTGGTTCCTATCCCACCATTGCAGGTGGAAGAATTCAATTAATAAATCCAGAAACAAATCTTGTCTTAACAATATTGTTTAAAACTCTACCTGGTTCACTAATGTCGTTCAATGAAGGAAATCTACCATCCTTATCCAGTCCAGCCTACATCTGAGTCCAGACCTGCAGGAATGTAGTGACACTTAACTGGTTCCTGAAATGGTCCCAGCAAGCTTCAGGTCAAGGGCAATGAGGGATAAGCAACCAATGCCAACCTTGCGAATGATACTTACATTCCATAAGAAAACGTACTGGCAAAGAGATAGTCACAAGTGTCACTCTACAGAAATTGAATAAAAATTGGTTCAATGTCCAACTTAATCACCGGTATCTTCAACACTACTGTAATGGCTTTAGGTCTTTATATCCTCATCACACCATTATAATAAGCTTAGGTATCTTCCCTGTCCCTTTGCCTTATTCTGGTCGGGTCTTGGGTTAAGCCACATTTCATTCTATTACATGTAACCGCATAGTCCCATTCTACTGGAAGTCCCCCTCCTCCCTCTGAAAAACATTGAAAAAAATCCACTGCCTTCAGGTCAACTCTCTTCATCATAGTGGTTCCTAAGCTCCTCAGAGGGAGACATTGAACAAACAAGCAGTACAAAGCAGGGACAAGGACAGAGAGCTGCACTGCAAAAGCGAAAGGTGGGGACATTGGAGAGCATGAACACGGTACATCACCACGGTTTCTCAGACGATGGCTACTGGTGTTTGTTCAAGTGAAAAGGACAAGGTTGAATGAGGAGAGTGCCTTCCCTGCCGAACCGCGCCTGCCATGAGATTGTAAAACAAAGGTTCAATTGGACGGTGCTGGCAGATTGGAGCTAGATAGAACCAAAGGCATGCCCGCATGCCCTCCCACTTTCTCAGCTCTGACTCCTCTATTCCACCACATGAGAGGGTCAAAACACTGGGACAGTGATACATCTGTGAAGCACACTGACAGACTGGGCTGAGGGCTATTTACTTAGCAGCAGGCCTGGGGCTGCAGCAATAATTCAGCAACAGCCCAAGGTTAACTGACTACCTAACAACAGACCAAAACTGCAGCACTGACCCAGCAACAGGCTTGAGGCTGCCCCATCGACATAGCAATGGTCCCGAGGCTTTACCATAGACATAGCAACAGGCCTGAGGCTGCCCCACTGACCCAGCAACAGTCCTGAGGCTGCCCCACTGACCTAACAACAGTCCCAAGGCTGTACCACCGACATAGCAACAGGCCTGAGGCTGCCCCACTGACCCAGCAACAGTCCCGAGGCTGTACCACCGACATAGCAACAGTCCCGAGGCTGTACCACTGACCTAGCAACGGTCCCAAGGCTGTACCATCGACATAGCAACAGGCCTGAGGCTGCCCCACTGACCTAGCAATGGTCCTGAGGCTGTGCCATCGACATAGCAACAGTCCCGAGGCTGTACCATCGACATAGCAACAGGCCTGAGGCTGCCCCACTGACCTAGCAACAGTCCCGAGGCTGTACCACTGACCTAGCAACGGTCCCAAGGCTGTACCATCGACATAGCAACAGGCCTGAGGCTGCCCTACTGACCTAGCAATGGTCCTGAGGCTGTGCCATCGACATAGCAACAGTCCCGAGGCTGTACCATCGACATAGCAACTGGCCTGAGGCTGTAACAACCATCCAGAAACAATGCAGGGTTGTACCACTCTTGCACCGATAATTTAGAGCAATGGTTGGATTATCCCTGGAAATTGTGTGAATTTGGGATCCTGCCATTCAAACAACTGTGATAGCTGTTTTTGAAACGAGGGTTAAAACTGACTGCTTTAAAACAAATCGAGTTTCATCACTTTCCATGCTGTGCCAAGTTGCTGACATTGAGCAATTGTAAACAGGTTCATGGCAGGGGCTGTTGGCAATGTCAGAAACAAGTGGAAAGTGGGGCTGCACAGTGGCTCAGTGGTTAGCACTACTGCCTCACAGTATCAGGGATCTAGGTTCGCTTCCAACCTCGGGCGACTGTGTGGAGTCTCAGCGTTCTCCCTTTGTCTGAATGGATTTCCTCCGGGTGCTCCAGTTTCCTCCCACAGTCTAAAGATGTGCAGGTTAGGGTGGATTGGCCATGCTAAATTGTACACAGTTCCCAGGGATGTTTAGGTTAGGTGGGTTAGAAATGGGAAATATAGGGGAATGGGTCTGGGTGGGTTGCTCTTCAGAGGGGTGGTGTGAATTGTTGGGCCGAATGGCCTGTTTCCGTACTGTAGGGATTCTAAGTTGTGAATGGCTCCCATATTTACCAAGGAGGCAGTTTCTGCGGTGAGGAGAAAATGTCACCTCACCTTGGGATGGGGGTTACTGCATCAAGGGCAGATCAGTGGTGGGGGAAAGGTCACCTGCCAGTATCCACTCACCATCACCTCTTCCCCCCCCATCCCCACTAATGAAATGTTTGGCTTTCTTTCGTCAATCCATCATGTCTCCCCACAACCCAAGAGGGTGAATTAGCTGAAGAACCCATCGTCTGAGAAAATGGACAACAACACGATTCAACTTTATATGACCCTGTCAAAAAATGACCTTTTCAGCCATCCTCCTGCTTGCCGCAGCGTTCTGTACCTGAGTACCAGTGTAGTACCGGCTGCTGTTCCGGATAGTGGATGTCTTCAGGTTGCCATGGGAGACCCCAGCAGAGGGGCGGCTGCAGCAATGGGCATGCCGCAGGCACTTACTATATTCCTTGTGGACCTGAGCACAGAAACAGGGAGAAAAAAAAAGAAGTTACGGTAGGACAGCTTGCTAACACTGTGCTGTGATCCACAGTGACTTGGATCGATGTAGCATCGGGGCAGTTCATTCTAGCAGAGGTTGGATGCAGCTCATAGCAGAATGAAGAAGCTTTGATGGTTATTGGACTAGTAATCTTCAGGTCCAGAGTCTATGGGGACACAAGCTCAACACATACCCCAACAGCTTGTGGAATGTAAATTCTGTGATTAAAACCTGGAATCTACTTTCAGTGATGGTTCACTAATATCTTTTAGTGAAGGTGCCATCCATATCAGTCTCGCCTATGTGACTCCAGAGCCAAAACAATATGGTTGACTCTTAACTCCCCTCTGAAGTGTTCTAGCAATTCACTCAGTCCAAGGAAAGTTAGAAATGAGCAACAAAAGCTGAGCTTGTCAATGACGCCATATCCCATGAAAGAACAACATAAAAATTGCTTTGAGGCTTATCCGGTCAGTGTTTCTATTGAGGTCTATTTTATAGTGTTTCTGTTGGGGCCTGGTGCGTGGTGTTTGTACTGGGGCATAGCTGGTCAGTGTTTCTACAGCAGCCCAGTTAGGCTTTTATTGAAGCCTAGTTGGTTTTTAATGGGTCTGACTGGTCAGCTAGGGTGAACTGTCCTTGTAAAACACTGTCAGGACACTTACTGGAAAGCACCAAAGTTTTAAGCTCAATATTTCTGGGGATGACGAATTTGTAGACACAAAGCTGATAGACACAGAGAAAAGATCCAGGATGTTTCCCAGAATGTGGGATGAAAAGCCAAATTGTGAAAGAGCGCATGAAAATTTGAGACAGTCCATTCGCCCCCCACCCCCCCCCCCCCCCCCCCACCGTACTAAGTGGTTGTATTGGGGCTTAGTTGGTTATTGATTACAGTGTGGTCCATACATTGTGACCTGTGACTCGTCAGTTTTTATTTTGAAACCTAGCTGATCAGTATGTATTGATCCCAGGTGACATTACTTCTGGACAAGTTAGATTGCTGAATGAAATTGGCTTATGGACCATAATCTGTGGGTTTTTTAAAAACTTGGCGGTCTTTCACTGAAATATAAGCAAATAAAGCTGCAGATTTCTTTTTAAAAAGAAAATAGAAATTCACAGATCAGATCATAGAATCCCTACAGTGTGGAAACAGTCCCTTTGGTCCAACAAGTCCACACTAACCCTCACAACATCCCTGTCAGACCCATTCTCCATAACACACCTAATCTGCACATCCCTGAACACTATGGGCAATTTAGCATGGCCAATCCACACAGCCTGCTCATCTTTGGACTGTGGGAGGAAATCCATGCAGACATGGGGAGAATATGCAAACTCCACACAGACAGTTGCCTGAGGGTAGAATGGAACCCAGGTCCCTGGCACTGTGAGGCAACAGTGCTTATCACTGAGCCACAATGCCACCCATAAAGTCAGTGCATTTTCAATTCATTACATAAAAGAACGATATATAAAACAAAACAAGCTATCTCAATATAACACAGTTTAAAATATTTCAAACAATCCACAAATCAAAATCCCCTTTATTCCTCAAAAATGGCAATTCATAGTTAATAAAAATGTAGAGTAATGTTGCTTTCCTATCATACCTGTAGGTTGACTTTGCTGCTTCTTTTTAGTTTTGATTCCGTGAGCTGTGAAGTTTTTCCTTTTGACTTACGTGTCTGAGAGCTTAGACTCTCTCAGCTTTGATTAGCCAATAAAGATTTCCAACCAAACGCCCCTGGTCTGGAAGTGCTGAAACCCTTACGCCATACTAACATATTCGGTTAAGTGCCCTGAACAGACTCCTTTTTCTAATCTTGTGCCTAATATGTCGTGTCTCTTTTGAAATAAAATCAATAGTTTTTAAATGAATTTTAAAAAGCTTGCTCATCTCAGCCTCTATTAAACTTCAGGTTTAGTGTATCTTTTCTCTCCTGCATAAACACCACTACATAAATACTTGAAGTTCTTGTGGTGCAGTGGGAGTGCCCCTACCTCTGAACCAGGAGGCAATGGGTTCAAGTCCCAACTACTCCAGTGGTGCATCATAACATCTCTCAATAGACTGATTAGAAAAATATCTATAAATAAACTTCCTTTCACAGCTTTGGAGGCCTAAGGTCATCTACTCTTTTACACAAACTAGTTTGAAATCATGCTTCTGAAAAGAATGATCTGGTTAATTATTAAATTCCTTCATACGAATATACCAAACCAATATAGCACTGGTTTAAAGTCCAAACTCCAAAAGGATTGATGGTTATTATATATAGCTTTCATTGCGGGTTTTACACTGGGGCCTCGTTCATCGGTGATTAAATGGCATTAACAGTTAATGTTTCAAATCTGTTTTGACTTCTTTAGTTCAGAAGAAATGTCACATTGCACTAGAAATGTTTCTGTTGCTCTCTCCTGGGATGCTACCAGACCTGTTGAGTTTGTCCAGAATTGTCGGTAATTGTTCCTTTGTTAGGCAACTGAACTAAAAATAAAGCAGCCTACTTCAACGTGGTGAGACTGCATCTGGAGTACTATGTACAAATCTGGTCACCGTATTTATAGGAAAATGTTAATGCAGTAAAGCATCCAAAGAAGGATTACTGAACTAATACCTAAAATAAGTGGATCGCCTTATGGGGAAAGGCTAGACAGCCTTGGCTTGTATCCTCTGGAGTTTAGAAGAGTCAGAGATGACTTAATTGAAACATATAAGACCCTAAGGAGACTTGACCAGGCAGATGTGGAAAGGATGTTTCCTCTTGTGGGAGAAACCAGAATTCAGGTTCATAATTTAAAAATGAGGGGCTGCCAATATATAAACAGAGAAGAGGAAACTTTTTCTACTCGAGGATTCTTTGGAACTCCCTTCCTCAAAAGGCAGTGGATGCAGAATCTTTAAATAGTTTTAAGGTGGGGACAGATTTTTGATGATCAAGAAGATGAAAGATTATCAGGGGATATACAGAATTGTAGTTTTGAGGTTAAAATCAGCTATGGTCTTACTGAATGATGGAACAGGCTCAGAGGTTTAATGGTCTACTTGTATTACTTGTTTTTATAACTTGGGGATGCTAAGCTTCTACTTCAAGGTAGTAGTTAGAGGCAGATCAAAGGCTGAAAAGTGCAAGTGGACAATGTCTGGAGCCTGGTGTCCCCTCAGACTTGCTGCTCCTCTAAGTGTTAGCTTTTCTGCTGACTGCTTTAATACCTGCTGCCTTCGTCATCCCACAGGCTTCAGAGTGCAGCAAACCAGTTGTGAGGAGCCAGGTCAAAACAATCCTTCCCACTTTGCAGTGGAGTAAAACTGAGTAAATCAGACGGCAGTCTGTCAGCACAATTAAAGCAGTTGCCTCTGGTTTATTAAGCAGCAGCTGTCACCAGGCTGGAAACTGGGAGACGTGCCAAGCTGGTGAGTGTGATGCTGGCCTTGATTATCTCATATCTGTGATTACCAGCCCTGGGAACAGTCTGAGGCTACCGTCTTAATCTCTCTCTGCCTCTGCCTCAACATCACTGAATATGGCCTTCAACTCTGCGGAAACCCTCATCCTTGCTTTTGTTGCCGGGTTGACCATCCCAAAGTCCTTCTACTTGGCCTTCCATTCTCCTTAGTCCATCCAAACATCTGCTGCCCAGATTCTGACTCACTGCAAGTTCTGTTTGTCCCACGCTCTCTGACCCACACTGGGCTCCCAGTCCGGTTACAACGCAAATTTTAAATTTTCACCCTTGTTTCCAGCTTCCTCAGGACTTCACACTTCCCCACCTCTCTAATCTCCCCCAGTCCCCCAACCCACCAAGGTATCTGTGCTCCTTTAATTCTGGTCCCTTTAGCATACACTTTTTCCAGTGTTCCACTATTGATGCTTGTGGCTTCAGCAGCCCTCAGCTCTGGAAGCCTTTCTCAAGGCCTCTCTGTCTCTTCACCTCTCTCTCTTTATTTCCACCTTTAAGTTCCTCCTTAAAACCTGCCTCTTTGACTAGAAACCCTGTCCCAATATCTACTTATACAGTTTAGGGTCAAATCTAGTTTAACTATTTAGAGTCTTGAGATATTTTGTTGGGGTAAAGGTGGTACATAAATGTAAGTTGTTGTTGTTGTTGAAACACAATACTGGCCATGGGGGATTTGCAGTGTCCACTTGATGGTAGTTGGTGGAATTATTAATACTGGGGATGCTGTAAAATGGGCGACTATCTAATTTTACTTATTGTAGAAATTAATTGACAGGGCATATAATTGATCATTATCTTTTATATCACTGGGGCAAAATTCCATGACCATCAATGCAACTTGGAAATGCTGAGAGTCTCTCTGATGTCCCATTCCATTAACTGGAGAGGACACAATCTTGTAACACCGGTGCTTCACTTGAAGCTGCCATTCACTCTGTGATAATACATGACCATCTGTTGCAGAGAGTTGTGCCAGCGATTTGTTTAACATAGATTCAGGATCAGTGATGCTCGGATCAAATCCATTCAAACAGCACTCCAGTGGATTCTCAGGGGATGAAACACGTTCCACTCACTTCCATTGTATAGAATTTCAATGGGCGAAGCCTCTCCACTGACACCTTTTTGTACATTTGGTTATACAGGTCCAGGAGGCACATTGTTCGATCCTGGGATGCATCACTGCATGACTTTCATTATTGATCTTGCGCACGTAGAGTTTATGCACTTGTTAAATCCCCTCAAACATGGGTTATTGATTTTGCATGTAATTACACAGCCAGAAACACTTCAAAACCAACCCCTTGATCATCATTACTAACAAAATTGCTTCTTATTGAAAGAAATGTCGATTGAAAGGGCGAGCACCTTAGTGAAAAGATTAAATTCCCCTTTCCTCTTTCTTGACCCACTTGGTGCTTTATGTCTCTCACTGAAAAATACCTTTGACACTGGCATGTGGCACAGTGACAACAATTATGCACTTCATCTCTGCAAAATAATTGCATTTGACACATTTTTACAGTCTGTGCAGCACAGAAGCAGGCCATTTGGCCCAATATGTCCATGCTGTGCTCTATGTTCCTTAGGAGCCTCTTGTCACTTCTTTTCAGCTTGTCAACATTTTTAAAAATTCCTTTTTGCTGGATATAGAGCCTCTTGAAAGAAGGCCATGCTACTGTTGTGATGACTCCTTCCAATGTTCCTCTCTGGATAGGAATACTGTGGTGCCATCTTGGTTCCACGCACACATGGATCACCGTCTTTCATCATTCAAAGGTGATGCAACCTGAGGTCTAGCCTAGCTTTATTCTACAGTTATCGAACAACCTCTCTCCCACACTCACCCTCAGCAGACGTGGAGGGATTGGCAACTCTTTGTGCTTTTCCAACTTTGCAGCTCCTGCAACCAATCATGGAGTTAGTCTGCCTGAGTGAGCCAGCCAATCCCTGTTATTATAAAAACCAAAAGAACTGCAGTTGCTGTGAATCAGGAAGAGAAACAGAAGTTGCTGGAAAAGCTCAGCAGGTTTGGCAGCGTCTGTGAAGAGAAATCAGAGTTAGCATTTCGGGTCCGGTGACCCTTCCTCAGAACCTCCTCTAGTTAACCAAAGTGTTTCAATCTCAGATTTAAAAATGAATAATTAAAATGCATCACCTACTGTATTCTGAGGGAAATGCCGAACTTTTACTACCCTCAGAATGTAAAGCTGTTTTCTAACTTCACTCCCAAAAGGTGTGTGCTGATTTGCACCTGAACATAGACTTTGTAAACAGCAGAAACAATTTCTTCTCCATCTACCCTGGCAGTTCCCTAAAATATTGTGAAAACTATGAATAAATCACCCCGATCTTCTAAATCTCAGCGAATATTCTCACAGGTTAAATTCAAGGAACTTTTGGGGAGCCTTACTTTCTTCTGGAGGGCACAGTGAAAAATGAAGATGAACATTCCCTGGAAGGCATTGAATGTTGTGAAGAGGTAGGCCATCACCATGGACTCTTCATTGATAAACATTAGGCCAAATGCCCAGGTGAGACCCAGCAGGAAAAGGAGAGCGATTGCACCCAAAGCCCAGGACCTAAAAAACAACACAAAGAACGATCAGTAAGTTTCTGCATGAGGGATTTCAAGAGACCTCTTATCAACCAAATGGAGAGGGAGAGGAAACTCTGTAGTTTTGCAATTACTTCAAGGGAAGGTGGTCACAGTTTTGGAGAGAACAGCAAATAGACATACTCGCCTGTCAATATTATTATTTCATTAAGCTGCTTGACTCGAAAGGTACATTAACATCAGAGCTCTGCCTTCTAAACATAAATTGATTTTGGCAAATTGTACTTAAAAAAGGGATTACAGACCAGCAGCAGATCGCAAACTGCCGTGTAGGAGTTAGCTAGTGACATTGTTGACTGTCAGCTTCCTTGACTCCTCAGTACATTTCCAGTCATCAATGAAAGGTGTGAGTGACAACAAATTCTGTAAATCTAAATGTGGAAGGATAGCTGAATGGATGAGGGAGTAAACTCCCTCAGCAAATCAATTAAACAATGTGCCTGGTACTTGAGAGGCCACTCACATCCTTTCTCAGAGAGTTGGATTCTCACCCCAGGGGCAAGTCCTTCCTAATGGCGTTATTACTTCTGCTACAATATTTTCCCATTTAAACCTACCCAAACATATAGGACATGAAAGCATATGACTTAGGTCCAGGAGAAGGCTATTTTTTCCTTTGAGTCCACCATTCATTTAGGATTATGGGTGATCTGATGTAGCCTTAACTCCAGTTTCCTTACTGTACCCCCCACAACCCTTGTTGATCAGAAATCTGTCTAAATATTCAATGATCCAGCCTTCACTGCTCTCTGGGGAAGAGAATCCCACAGACTAATGACCCTCTTGAAAAAGAAGTTGCTCCTAACTTCTGACTTAAATGCAAGACCTCTTATTCTGAAACTAGAGATAACAGTGTGGAGTTGGAGGAACACAGCAGGCCAGGTGGCATCAGAGGAGCAGGAAAGTTGACGTTTTGGGTCAGGACCCTTCTTCAGAAATGGGGAGTGGGAAGGAAGCTCAGAAATAAAGAGAGAGAGGAGGGGTGGGTCTGGGGAAGTTTGGTGGGATGGTGACAGGTGAGTGCAGGTAGGGAGTGGTGGGGAATGGTTAGTGAGGTGGGAGGAGTGGGTAGGTGGGAGAGAAGATGGACAGGATGTGTCAGGTCAAGGAGGTGGAGATGAGACGCCATGTACGTCAAGGACGCCATTCCCGCCGCCAACATCAGGGACGATGTCACTTCCGACAACAAGATCGACGTCACTGACGCCTCACCCTGCCCATGACTGATGTTGCTGACGTGTCACTAACTCCGCCCTTTAGCCAGCTCCAACCCAGCCACCAGCTCAACACCCAGTCCCAGCCCCAAGCCCTGCTGGGTCATCGCCATCCCTCCAGACCACTCCTTCACTGAGGACAGTCAGTCCTCAGTAAAGGACTCATTCTCCTCCACATACGCCACCTAAAATCTGACCTTACAATCAAAGATATATTTCCCTCCCCACCCGACCTGCCTTCCATATGGGCTGATCTCTCTGTGATTCCCTCGTCCGCTTCACACTCCCCACCACCTTTCCCGCAGGAAGTGCTACACTCGTCCCTACACCTCCTCCCCTCACCTCCATTCAAGGCACCAAACAAACCTTCCACATTCGACAGAGTTTCATCTGCACATCCATCAACGTGGTCTATTGTATCCACTGTTCGCAATGTGGCCTCCGCTACATCGGTGAGACCAAGTGGAGGCTCAGAGACTGTTTTGCAGAGTACCTAGGCTCGGTGAACAACAAACGACAACACCTTCCAGTCGCGAACCATTTCAACTCCCCCTCCCACTCCTTGGGTGACATGTCCATCCTGGGCCTCCTCCAGTGCAAAATGTCACCATCTGGAAACTGGAGAAGCAGCACCTCATATTCCATCTTGGACCCCTACAGCCTGATGGTCTCAATGTGGATTTTACCAGTTAAAAAATCTCCCCATCCCCAGCCTCATCCCATGACCAACTCTTCCTCTCATCCCCACCTCCTTGACCTGACACATCCTGTCCATCTTCTCTTCCACCTATCTGCATCTCCCATCTCACTGAACAATCTCCTACCTGCACTCACCTGTCACCATCCCACCTACCTTTCCCAGTCCCACCCCTCCTCTTTATTTATTTCTGAACTCCCTTCCCCCTCCCCATTTCTGAAGAAGAGTCCCGACCCAAAACATCAACTTTCCTGCTCCTCTGATGCTGCCTGGCCAGCTGTGTTCCTCCAGCTCCTTACTGTGTTATCTCTGACTCCAGCATCTGCAGTTCTTACTATCGCTGTGTGACTTATTCTGAAACTAGTTTACCTTGTTCTAGATTCCCCCATGAGAGGAGACATCCTCTCAGCATCTAACCTTCTCAGGTTTCTGCAGATTCTTGTACGTTTCAATAAAATTGCCTTCCATGCTTCTAAAAAGTAATGACAGTATGAACAACCTGCCAAAACTTGGATCATAACACAATGCTGTTATCCCTGAAGCTGAGCGAACATCCTTTGAACTGCTTTCAATGAAAGGTGATCAAAAGCCTCTAGACCCTGTCTGTGTAACAGCAGGCTTGTGGCTACATTTTGACTTTGTGTAATATTGTAAATATTTTCACAACCCAATGAATTAACATCTCTCCCATTGTTAATTCCACTGACATCAGCCAGAGCTTAATGAGTAGCATCTTGCTTCTGAGTCAGGAGATTGAAAGTTCTAGTCATACATTACCATGACTCAGAAATATATCGTCGTTCCTTCAATGTCAATGAGTCAACATCCTTGAACTCATTCCCTATAAACACAGGTGGCTGGGGGTGGGGGCGGTATCTCCACCTCATGGACTGCAGCAGTTAAAGACAGCAGCTTCTCAAGCACAATTAGGAATGGGCTACAAATGCTTGCCCAGCCAGCAATGCCCACATTTTGTGAATGAATAAAAAGAGTCCCAAAGCAAACACTTCAGCACAAGAGCCTGCTGACCCACCCACAAAAGCAGTGTTCCCTGGTAGGGATGCTGCAATTCAGCCGAGAACTGCCTTCTAAGGTTTCTGCAAGTGTTAATGTCACAATGGTGCTTGAAAGATTATGAGATATTCATCTGGTGTTCTGGCAATATTTACCCCTTAACCAGTCTCACCCAAAACAGATGATCTACTTATTATGATACTTCCCTCAGAGGGAGCTTGCTGTGTGCAATTTGGCTGCCATGTTGCCTACTTTACAACAGTGGCTACACTTGAAGAGATGTTTCATTTGGTGTAAAGTACAAGGTGACCTGAAAATAAAGGTTTTCCTCCATTTTAAGTTTTGTGTTAAGAGTACAGATTGGGGGAAATGCATTTCAAATCAGCAGAGAAGAAATTCAGATATAACAAAGGGAACTGTGTAATGAGGTCAGATAAACATGGCTTTATAAGAGTTGTTACCCCAGTGTTGATAGGCTAGACCGACATGGATAACTAGATCAAACCTACAGTGCACCTGCCCTCTCATGGCTGGTAATAGTGACCAGGAGTGAAAGAAGGGTAAAGACTGCACTATTTTTACATTTTTCTTCCTTCTTAAATGGAACGTGGCCAGTCACTGGAAAGGTCAACATTTGTTTCCCATCCTTATTTGCGCTTAAACTGTCTGCCTGTTTAGTCAATTTCAGGGGCAGTCAACCATATTGTTGGTGTCACATGTAGACCAGGCTGGGTAAGGACAGCAGATTTTCTTCCTTAAAGGACTACGTTTTTATGACAATCTGAGGACTGCCTTCAAAGCCAGTACATTTTTCCTAAGTTAAGGGACTCAAAACTGCACGCAGCCTTCCAGTTGTGGTCACACTTTGTATAGTTTCGGCAAAGCCTCCTTACTGTTACACTACGTTCCCTTTGAAAAAAGGCCAACGTTCCTTTTGCTCTCCCTCTTTCCAGCTGAACTTGGATGTAGACATTCTCCTGTTTCACTCTGGATGTACTATCCTAGTTGGTGCTCTGCAACGCTGCTATATCCTTCTGCTTTGTAAGCCAAGTTTCCCCTCTCCTCCAGTTAGTTGGTAGAAGTAAATTGTATACACAGTGTTCATGGCTTTGAATGTTCATTTCAGCTGTTTAGTTATTATGATTTGCAGTTGCTTTGTTCAGGTTTGTATGATAAAGATTTTTATTGGGGTTTACATTCATCCTGCCATTTGTTGATTCACTTTTGGTTTTTCCGCACATTTTTCAAAGATTATGGACAATAAAGCCAGATTTTAACAAATATCTGGCTTGTTCAGTACTCTCATACTTTGAAATAAGCCAAAATTATCACTGAATCTGCTTCCCACCCTTTTAACCAATGCACCAGAGCCACTTTCCTCATCCTTTGCCTGTGTTTCTTTTGTTGATTATAATGAACTTGTGTCCTGTAGTTACTGACTCTTCTGTCTGTGGATCCTCCTAATTACTCCGGAAAAACTCACAGTCTCCTCTGTTCAGTCACCCCTCAAACTTGCATTTTTCAAAAGGGGCCACCTGCTGTTTCACTAGTCTATCTACATAACCAAAGCCAATCTTCTTTACGCCCTCTCCAAGGCTTTGACATTCTTCTTAAAGTGTGACGCTCTTGGACACAAGACACCCATCGACATATTTCTTATGTTCTCTGATTCTCTTGGCAACAGTGACTCATACACCAGAAATAGCGAGGAACGCTGCAATTGTTAATACCATACAAAGGAAGGGTGCAGCCGACAGGGTCAGACAACAGCGAATAATAGCTGCACTAGGTTTGACATTGTAACACTAGATCTTACTTGAGAAACGGTTTGTTGTCCTCATATCTACAGAAGCAAAGAAAAGAGGTTCCATTAGAATAAGTGCCAGTTGCGGGAGATCACATCAACACTTTTACAATGGCTCTGTGTAACCCAAGTCCTAACAGCCAGCACCAAACTCCAGGAAACTGAACTGTTATGAACTCCAACACTTAACATCTGGCCAACTCCGTTACAAATGACTGTTCTTGTGTGATGGACCAGTTTGTGGGAGGTTTGGAAGGCGGGTATTCCCGGTATAATGTTACACTGTATAGGTAAATGCACTTGCCATCCTTGAGGATAGCCAGTGTTGGAAAAAGGGACATGAATGACCCTGAGCTGGCAATGAGGCACCGAGGTGCAAATCCCAATGTGCTTATCTGTAACCATGATGACAAGTGGGTCACATGTATGATAGGACATGAAATGCTGACATCATATTCAACAGAGATTAGGGCCAAAAGCAGGCCATTCAGCCAAACTTGTCCATGATGGTGCTTAAACTCCATGAACTGCCCAACTGGCTTCACCTCACCCTATGAGCACATCCTTTATGCCTTTCCCTCTTGCACAATTACCAAGCTTCCCCTTAAATATATTGATTTCATTTACCTCCACCCCATGGCGGTGAGATTTCTCCTGAATTCCACATTGGGTTTATTGGTGACTACCTCATGCTTACACTGATTGCCTGACGTCCATGTCTTCATCACATTCTCTAGACAGAGATTACTGCCATGCATTCTCCAAGGGATATGCAGAAACTGGCAGAAAGTCAGCACTGGGTGAGGGGTTTTGGGGTCACAGTGCAGAAGGTACACAGTTACTGGGGAGGGGGGCGGGTGACACAATTTCTAGATTACACAGACCTGGTGCTTTGCAGTCTCCCAGACGTTTTAACAATATTGGAACTGTACTGGAATACAATACAAATCGGAGGCCATTCAGCTCATCATGCCCGTGCCAGCTCTTTGAAGGAGTCATCCATCAGTCCCTTGAAATTGCTTTTTATCTTTTCAAATATTTGTCCAATAATATTGTACGAGTTCCTACTAAATATGCTACTTCCCCTTCCCAGTACGTTCTTTCAGGCTTCATGTTCCAGATTAACTCTGTGTATGAATCTTTCTATTTTCATCTCCCCACTGCTTTTTTTAAACAAAGGATCTTAAGTCTTCTGGTCTGTTGGAGAAAACTGATATCTTTATTGCTGCCAACAAAACCCATCATCTTTACTTGAAGAAGCATGATCCCAGTTTTTCCAGAGTCTCAATATTATTGATATCCTATGGCCGAGTACCATCACCAAGGCCTTCACATCAAGAATAAAGTGTAGTGCACAGAACTGACCACATGGTTCAGTGATGGTCTAACCAATAATTTTTGAATGTTTCACTGAACAAGATTGAGGATGCATAGTTTGGGAAATACGACAGGATTAAGGCTGGTAAGTCCACAAGAGAGCTGAGTCCTTGGAGGGGTGCACAGTCTCCAGAATGCAAAGCAACTATGCAGTCTCTGGATATGAGCAACCCTCTTGGTGCAGTTAATTCCATGCTGCTCTGTCCTGGGCACTGTTTAAAAGGCCTTCCTGGGGCAAGTTAGCACACGAGCCCACGAATTCACCAGCTTGACCACGACACATTGCTCTTTAACTCGGCACATGTGGATTCAGATTCAGCCCATGAGAACATTAATTATGGGGAGTCTGCATAGTTTTAATCCAAAATACCATCAATATCGCCACTGGAAGGAATGCTACACAGGCAGAACTAGAAGGGTGCCCTCCTGAAATTAGGGTGAGAAATAAGAGAGAGGGAGCTTCTCTCTGTATCTCACCCTGTGCTGTGCCTGTCCTGGGAATGTTGCCATGGGGAAAGCGTAGAGAAGCTTTACTCTGTATCGGACTCCCTGCTGGGAGTTTTTTGATAGGGGTAGCGTAGAGAGAACTTTACTCTGTATCGAACCTCATGCTGTCCCTCTACTGGGAGGGTTTGATGGGAATAGTGTAGAGGAGGCTTCCCTTTTAGTTTAAAAGGGTACAGGAGGCTTTAATCTCTCTCTAAACATGTGCTGCCCCTGTCCAGTGCGTGTTTGATGTTAACATTGGCAATCAGAAAAATAAAAAGTTTTCATATGACACATGCCTGTGAATGCTTTTTAGAAAGTAGAGCACTTAATGAGAATCAGAAAAATTAAGTTAAACAATTTAAGATTGGATGTGAAATTTTCTTGGAATTATTTGGGTTTTTAGAATTAAAACAATGGATCAAATCTCAGTGCTATTTAAATGATGATATTTTTCCATTTCATGTATTCATAGGGGCATACTGTGGCACTGAGGTGCATGTGGCTGCTGTTCAATTACTTCACATTGATTAAACAAACCTATGCAACTGGGGCTTGACTGGAGAAGCCCTCAAAGCAGGTACCTGGACCATGAGACAGCTGTGTGGCCAAGTACAAAATGAGACTGACAGAAAGCTTACAGAAAATCTTGGTACACAGTAACCCTGGTGCCAAAGACGTCTCTGGCCTGTGGCCTCTGCGGTGACAGTATGTACCTCAATGAGATGCACTCCTGCAACTCGCCAAAGTTTCCTTGGCCTCGTGGGTCCGGATCTCTATTCAGTCCAGTTTCTGACTTATGGTATATGGGGCAGTTACTGGCTGTCAGCATCACACATGTTGGTGTCACTGAGTCATGTGTTCAGCCATTGGTTGATCTCATGTCCTGGGTATAACTGGATCACGTGTGTGGATCTCTGGGCCATGTGTCCAGTTATACCTACATCATATGTCAGGGTGTAATCAGTTCAGAACCCTGGAGCTCCCTTTAACATTGTCTTGAGGGAGCACCTTCCCAGATGCTTCAAGGATGCAACTCACCATTGCATTTGCACGACATTTAGATGGGGTTTGGGGATGGGCTGTTTGGGGGGGGTGGGGTGATTCATTGAGCTTGTTTAAGGCTGAGTTAGATAGTATTTTGATCAACCTCTGAGTCATGTGATGGGGAGACCGGACAGTGGAGTTGAATTCACAACCAGTTTCCTTTAGATTAGTGGAACAGTATAGAAGGGCTGAATGGTCTTTTCATGCTCTTAGGTCCTAGCTACCTGTGTAGTGGCTTTGCCAGCAAATTGATAAATAAAATAGTCAGTCTGCCGTGTCATGGTGGTGACTGATTAGTTAAAATTTGCCTGAGCTAACTGCATTGCTGCACATAATTCTGTAAAAGTCTCAGTCCAGAAAAATAAAGAGACAGCAGTTAAAATGTGGGAAACTCCCAGTGCTGAATCGAACACTTCTGCTGCCAACCTCTTGTGGCCAATTCATCTACCAATTAAGCATGGTAATGCGGATAAACTGGAATTTATATAATATTTATATTATTTAGTGGGAAAAGTTATGAGGAAATTTAGCAGAGATATTTCATATTATTTCAGGTTTTGATACAATGAAGAAGTTGGTAATGAAAGGAGACTGATTTAAGGTAATTAGCTAAAGAACCAGAGGGGATGTGAAGCAAATTTTTTTTTAGATTATGATGTTCCGGAGTGCTTTGTCTGAAAAGGGTGGTGGATGTAAATTTAATTGTAATTTTCAAAACGGCCATTGGAGAAATGCTTGAGAAGGAGAGAGAAAAGATAAGGCTGTGGGGAGTGAGCAAGAGAATTGGATTAATTGGATATGTCTTTCAAAGAGCTGACATAGACCAGATGGACCAAATGGTCTGCTTCTGTGCAACAAGATTCTTAAATGATGCCCCACGTTTTAAAGAGGTAAAGGCCCATTGGGTTACACAGACACATACAGCATAGAATATTCATCAACAGCAGCAATGCACTGAAATGTTAAAATCTGCATCATAGCAACACATCAGCGCCAATGCTAATTCACTCAACAAGCAATGCCAAGCATGCGAACAGTCTAGCCTGGGGCTTCTTCACCAGTGCACTCTTTAAGGCTTTTTGGAAAAAAAAATCCCTCATTTATTTTCAATTCCTCTCTTCACCACTAACTGACCAAATCTTCACACAGCCCTGGGAGAAATAAGGGCCCGTTCATTCCATCACTCACTGATCAGTGCATACCCCTCTCCAGTGTGTGCATACGTTCACCTGAGTAAACATGCATGTTCACAGACATGCACACACCACACACATACACACGTCTAATCAGTGTGACATTTATAATGGATAGTGCTTCCCTCCAGAATGATGGATATGATTGCAGTGGAGGAGTTCTTATCAGAATATGAAGCAACTGTGAAAAGAGATATAATATTCTAGTAGACCTGTTCTTTCGGCCGGGATATGTTTGTCATTGGCAATGTCAGTGTGATTTGTCCATTCCTTAATGCTATTGAGTGTTTTTCAAAATTGTGTTCATTCGTAGATTGAAGGCTTACTAGATCCCTTCAAAGAGCTGTGAAGAGTGAATCACATTGCTGTGGGTCTGAAGTCACATGTAGGCCAGTCAGGGTAAGTATGTCAGATTTCCTTCCTGAGAACATTTGTGAGCCTGATGAGATTTTACAACAATTGCTGATAGGTGCTGAGACTAGTTTGATTTTTCACATTGTGTATGTGTCTGAAGAGGTTACAGGAGTGCCATATTATGTTGATGCTATCCTGAGAAGTGAGCGGAACAACTGAGGATTTCAAAGAAGAGAGACCTAACGTTTAATCCTTCTCAAAGTCTCTGTAACAATGTCGATCATAACAATGTAACCTATAACTTTTTTAAAATTCCTACTTGCGATGTAGGCATTGCTGGTCAGTGTTTAATCAGAACACAGTGATTTAAATAGGAATTGTTTATTAAAGACAGGCAGCAGAATTCATTCAATGGAAATGCAGGAAGAATGTAGGATTCCTTCACATTATCCATGAATGGCAGGAATTCACCAAAAATTAATCTGTGCAGGGTGGCAATCTTGCCTTTTAGCCACAAGAGGACAGAAAGTCTCTATTTTAGCTGCAAAACACAGGGGAATCCACCAGGACCATGGCTCAGAGCGGTAGAAATGCTACTGCTAAGAAACAAAAGTCTTTTAAGCAAGCAACATACATGCTCACATTTAGAAGACAAGGCATCAAAAGTAATACTGCAAGGAAGACTTCATTGCAGAGATGGGTCAAATAGAACACGGAATTGGACATCTCAGAAAAAACAATTTCTGAGATATTGAACGGCTTCCAAATTGGTTGCTTAATCAGAAGTTGAACAATTAACTAATGACACTTCTATAAGGAATTGGGAATATACCTGATGATGTTATAACTTGCCAGGGAGTCAAAGAAATAACAGATACTTTTGAAGAGGTACTAAAAGTCTTGGACAATTACTTCAACCTAAGAGCTAATAACATTTTTGAAAGAACAAGTGTTCATCGAGTTCAGCAACCAGTTGATTTAATTAATGATCCTTACAGATTAGTGGAGAAGTGTGACTTCACCAAAAATGCAACTGTTGAGGGTGAATGAGAGAATCTAAACCAATTGGCAAAGTGAAGTAAAAGCTTCCTTGCTTCAGCACAGATCCATTTTTTCGTGAAATAATCTATTCAGACATGTTTTTTTACACAGCTCTGGTGCAAGTGGAACTTGAACCTGGGTCTCACAATCCAGAGGTAGGGACTCTATGCGCTACAAGAGGGCCTTCAGCACAGATTCATAGGCAGTTTGTGAATTAAATCAGCTGATGCAGATTGTGGAAGTATGTACACAGTTGCATAGAAGCCACCACTGAGACGTGATGACTAATATCTAACGATTCAGGACCACGGCAGGGAAGAAGTCTCAGTAAAGGAAGTCCAAGCGATTAAAGATTTAAAATGAGCTACAGACCTCAGTCTGGAATAGAATCAAAGTATCCAGAAAACTATCAATATTTCAACTCCAAAGAGAATGGGTTCTGGGAGAACAGTGAATCTTCCACATTTGCTGCATTTATAAAGCCAGAAACTGTGGGGGAGATGAGCTTGTGGTCGATGTAACTAACAGTAATAACAGCAAGAAAATTTTGCGGGTGGAGGAGACGTATAAGGATCTGAAGGGTTAACTAAGGAATGTTGTAAGCATCATCAGGGTGTTCTCCTTAAAGTCTTATTAATTCAGAATTGGCTGACCCTTACAAGACAAAGGGTGGTAGTGGACGGAAAATATTCAACATGGTGCTCAGTTACGAGTGGTGTACTACAAGGATCTGTTCTGGGCCCTCTTCTATTTGTGATTTTTGTAAATGATTTGGATGAAGGCGTGGAAGGGTGGATTGGTAAGTTCACGGACGATACAAAGGTGGGTCACGTTGTGGACAGTGCGGAGGGCTGTTCCAGGTTACAAAGGAACATTGATAGGATGTAGAGCTGGGCTGAGAAGTGGCAGATGGAGTTTAACCCTGAAAAGTGTGAGGTGATTCATTTTGGAAGGACAAAAATGAAAGCAGAAAACAGGGTTAACGGAAAGGTTCTTGGCAGCGTGGAGGAGAGGAGGGGTCTCAGGGTTCATATCCACAGCTCCCTGAGAGCTGCCACCCAGGTGGATAGAGCTGTTAAGAAGGCGAATGATGTGTCAGCTTTCATTAATGGAGGGATCGAGTTCAAGAGCCGTGAAGTAATGCACCAGCTGTACAAAACCCTGGTTTGGCCACACCTGGAGCATTGTGTCTAGTTCTGGTCACCTCATTACAGGAAAGATGTGGGAGCTTTGGAAAAGGTGCAGAGAAGATTTACCAGGATGTTGCCTGGAATGGAGGGAAGGTCTTACGAGGAAAGGTCGAGAGAGCTCGGGCTTTTCTCTTTAGAACAACGAAGAATGAGAGGTGACTTGATAGAGGTGTGCAAAATGATCAGACGTATAGATAGAGTAGACAGCCAGAGATTTTTTCCTGGGGTGGAGGTAGCTTTTACAAGGGTATATAGTTTTCAAGTGAAAGGAGGTATATATCGGGGAGATGTCAGAGGAAAGTTCTTTACTCAGAGAGTGGTCGGGGTGTGGAATGGATTGCCAGAGAGGCTAGTGGGGCCGGCCTCATTACGGGCATTTAAGCGACTTTTAGACAGGCATATGGATGATCGTATAAGGTAGCGATGGAGGTTAGATAGACCTTCGGTTTTGGGTAAAAGTTTGGCACAACATCATGGGCCAAAGGGCCTGTAATGTGCTGTACTGTTCTATGTTATATGTAACAATCTCTATCGTCTCAATATAGATATTTTCTGATCAATCTTTTCAGAGAAATTTTATTGCACACCTCTGGAGAGGCTAGACATGAACCCAGACTTCAAAGGGATACTATCAATGCACCCCTGCATTGGTGGCCAGTATGGATGTTTATCATCTTGATGAAGACTGTAACTAGTTGCTAATGTGTAAGTTGCCAAAACCTTGTAAATCAGAAGAGACTCTTCTAGTTGGACCAGGAAGTGGAGTTTCTCTCCAATAGACTAAGCTGGGTTCGGTAGTTTCCTTCAGTTAAAGAGGATAGTGGCAGCAAACTTCATCATGAGCAGCAGTGAACGGACATGCTCATATAAATTCCATATTGTATAACTGAACTTAAGTTCTACCAGCTGCCATGTCCTTAAAGACTAGAGACCTCAGGAGCGCTAGTCAAGTGGCACCATCACTCTGCTATCTTTTCACAAATGGTACCAACATAAAGGCTTGACACCGGAATGAAATACTCAACTGGAAACAGAGAGGAACATTTCACTCCTTTCAGAAGGAACTCCAAGTGGCTCAAGCCCCACACGACGCAGAAGGCTTTTTGCACACTCAAAGATGATCCAGTAAGATTTTTCGTTGTCAGAGCAACCAGGGCTAGGGAATAAATGTTTGCCTTTCTTTATGTGTATTGATGTTTCTCTCTGCTTCTGTTGCTATGCCATTTTCTGTTGTTCTGTATCTCTCTCTGTGTATTGTTAAGTCTCTTGTCTGTCTGGATTCTAATATCTTTTTACCTCTGTGTTCTTTCTTTTAGTGATATGATGTACTGTTGTTTCGAGCCACCCAACTTAACTAAGTTATCTGCTTCTCACTGTACTGAGTCTTATGATTTCTGCATTTGTCTGGTGTGTGTACACGTCTCTACCCACACACTGGAACACAAACATGCACCAGCTCTCACATTCAGTCTTACTGCATCCTTAACATAATTTCCAATCATCGGAGGTCAGATAGGACCAAGACATTGGGGTGCTGTTGGTTATAGGGCTGTAAACGCTGGACACAGCATGACAGGATTGAGCTATTTAATGTCTATAGCCATTGGGTATGATAGCTGGATGAGGTGGATAATTAAGACATTTTTATATTACCCTGGATTTGGGCCAACTATTGGAGACAGCAAGAACTTCAGATGCTGGAATCAGAGTCAACACAGTGTGGAGCTGGAGGAACACAGAAGGCCAGGCAGCATTAGAGGAGTAGGAAAGTTGACGTTTTGGATTTACACCCTTCATCAGGACTTGGGGAGGGGGAAAGGGAGCTGGAAAGTAAATACAAGGTGGAGTAATGGGGCTGGGGGACGGTAGTTAGGATGATGATAGATGGATGCAGGTGGAGGGGAGTGGGGATTGATCAGTGGGAAGGGTGGGGCATATAGGTGGGAAAAAAGATGGATAGGTAGTGTCAGGTCAAGGAGGCAGGGATGAGAGGGAGGGTTGGACATGAGATGAGGCCGAGCGTGGGGAGATTTTGAAAGTCCACATTGAGACCTTTGAGAGGCTCGCAAGGCGGAATATGAGGTGCTGTTCCTCCAGTTTGCATGTGGTCTCACTGTGACACTAGAGAAGGTCCAGGATGGGCATATCACCCAGAGATTGGGAAGGGCAGTTAAAACAGTTAGCAACTGGAAGGCGTTATTGATAATAGCATACAGATCGCAGATGCTCCGCAAGTTAGTTCCCATGTCTGCGCTTGTTCTCGCCAATGTAGAGGAGACCACATTAGGATAAATGGATACAACAGGCCAGGTTGGAGAATGTACAGGTGAATCCCTATCGGATTTGAAGTCTGTCTGGGGCCTTGTATAGAGGTGAGAGGGGAAGTATAGGGGCAGATTTAGCACCTCCTGCAGTTGCAGGGAGAGGTGCCGGGAGTGGTGAGGTTGGTAGGGAGTATGCAGCGGATGAGGGAATCACAGAGTGACTTCAAACGGCAGATAGGGGTGGGGAGGGAAATATCTCTTTGGTGTTGGGTGGGGAAAGTGGCAGAGGATGATGTGCTGGATGCGGAGGTTGGTGAGGAGATTAAGAGCAGAGGAAGCTCATGTGGAGAATAAATTCTGGCTGGGTCGAATCATTGGCTTTTAGTGCTGTTAAGGTTTGGGTTATCAGATTAGTTTTATCAGTTTCTATGCTAAATAAAAGCCTTAAGGAATCAAGATAGCCCCAGATACTTACATTTTTAGAAAAAAGCCAGCCCTTGCAATTTCAAAACAGTTTGACTAATGTACAACACATGCACGAAATACTAAAGTTCAATATGAGCTCCAGATGCTTCATGTGTCTCTTGTCGCTTCACTAGCCTTCTTTTCTCAGTGCACTTTTCAGCTTTTAATCCCAAACTCAGCTCACGCAAAGGAAAATTACATCAAAGTCCACAAGGCGTGCTGATCCAAGGCAAGTGGAATAAGGATACTGTCGATCAGCCAAGATCTAACTGAATGTTGGGTTAAGCTTCAGGGGCTGAATGGCCTCCTCCAGTTCCCAGGATGTTGTTAGCTGAAGCTGATTTCACACTGGGCCTACAGTCAAGGTTGGTTTAGCTCAGTTAGCTGGTTTGTAATGCTGAGTGATGCCCAACAATGTGAGTTCAGTTTCTGTTTTGGCTGCAGTCATCATGAAGGCCCTGTTTTGCCCTGAACCTAACCCCTTGCCTGAGGTGTGGTAACTTTCTGGGTAAATGCACCACCAGTTGTGTCTCTCCCCAGTGCAGAAGCCCATGGTGACATCTATTTTAAACATGAAAGCCACAAGTCCCAATGCGAGGATTCCATTGGCAACTCCAGATTGAACAGGCTGGCTTCACAAAGGTCACAGCCTCAGTTATATCAACAATAGTTCTTGGAGAAGACCATGCGTTGGGGACTTGTTATATCTACTAGGAGGCCCTGGCCAACGGTGGGCCAAGAATTGGTGCCAAAAAAACATAAAAGTGTCTTTAATCTCTACACAGGTGTGAATACACAACTTGAACCTGGTTTATCATAGACTGGGAATGTTGGTTCAACTTTTAGCATAGATGAAAATTCTAAAATGTTACATCCAGGGTAAGGGGACAGATTGGATGCAGGGAAACAGACAGACTGGAAGAAGTAGCCACGTAAGCAGTTGAAGTGGTGTGCTTTATTGACTTTAAAGAAGCACAGAGAAGTGGAGGTATTGAAGAACAGTATATTGGGGGTACAGAGTTAAAGGCATGGATCCTATTGATAGGGTAAAGGGAGGGGGGCACTCATGAGAAATCAACTTTCAAGGAATTGTGAGGTCACTGAGAGTTGCAAAAGTGGAGCAGATACAGAGATAGGGAGGCTTAAGACCATGAAGATATTTAAACATAGGGCGAGAGTTTTAGGTTTTTAGGTACTGGGGAACAGTGGAGGAGAGGCTGCAAGGTAGGCAATGGGCAGCAGAGTTTCAGAAGGATTGAGGTTTATGGAGAGTGGAATTTGGTGACGGACCAGGAGAATGCTGGGGCAGAGAGACAGGTGGTAACAAAGGCACAGAGGAGGGTTTCATGTACAATGGTTAAGATTGTTTGGGGCAAGAGAGGGGTATGGTGTCAAGTGGAAATAGAAGCAGTCAATGGTCTTAGCAAAAGTGAGGACCATGATGTTGGAAACCAGGCTCTGTGGCGTAACAGAAATGTCCCTACCTCTAAGCCAGAAGGTCTGGGTTCAGGTCCCATCTGCTTCAGGCATGCGCTGTGTGTTATAACAGATGGGTTTAATTAAAGATGTGAGAGCAGCCAGGGAGGTCAACAATCCTTCTGAAATGAAGAATTATCCAAAGACGGGAATGGTTTCTCAGCAGGGGAAGGTCAGGACAGCAGGAGGTAGATGTGTAACTCAATGCTCTGCCATGCTCTTATGAGACTTCCTACCCTCCATGTTGTCAGCGTATTTCACTGGGTTACATGTGGGGTGACATATTATTTGGAAGTTCATGCCTAGCTCAATTTACCAATAGTTTCAATGGTACTCCCTTTGCTGGATACCCCTTTGACAACAGCCCCAATAATTTGTAAGGCCAATTTAAGGCACTCCTTTCATTCTGGCAGGGGATTCCTGTCTGCCTTTGGTGTAGAGAGCAGAGCAGTAGAGAAGTGTTCTGCCATTGAGAGGCCCCTATTAATGACAGACTATATGAAAGCAAGGATCATGAAGCATGTGGTTGGTTAATGACCCGTGCCCATACTCATTGGAATAATAGCCAGCACCAGCACATATTCCTTGCAATAGAATCCCTGCAAATACAAAGCTCAGACAGCATCGCATTACTGACAGGAGAATCTGCTTTTTGGTTGAAATGATGTCCTGAAGGATGTGTTCGAAACAGATTCACACACAATTCTGTATCCAGATTCTGGGCACTAGCCACTGGGTATTCAGTGGTTGCAGACGTCACTGGGCAATGTGGGAGGCACGAGCTCAGGTTATCCAAGGGTCCCAGGGTCATGTGTTCACATAGTATTGGGTCACATGTTCAGTGCCACTGGGTCAATTGTTTACAACTCATGAGGTCAGGTATCCGGATGTCACTGAATCATGTGATGACACACCATTGGGTCTTTCAATGTCACTGGGTCACATGTTCAATGTCAATGGACCATGTCCTGGTGCCACTAGGTGACATGGTCAGTGTCAATGGGTCACATGGTCAGTGTCTGAGTCACATGTCCTGATGCCACTGGGTCATATGGTCAATGTCAGAGTCTCTTGTCCTGGAGCCACTGGGTCACATTCAAAGTCAGCAGACTGCCTTTACTGGTGTTGCTGGGTCCCATGCCTTTTGGGTGCTTTATTTAACAGGTAGTTCAAGGGGGTCAGACACAGTTGGATGTAGTGGTACAGTGACTGTGAATGGGTCATCCAGTCAACCACTGGGCAACTAGGGACAGGAGACTGGTCACTAATGATGGTCAGTCATCAAGCTAGATCCAGTCTGTACAGTAACCGATGTCCTAGCAGGCAGATTATGAAGAATACAAGCTCTGAACTGAAAGCGCTGCTTGGTTTTCCTTACCCAGGCAAATCCATACTATAGTAGCCATCACATATGGGGTAACTAGCAAGCATGAAAATTAACAGGAGGGGAAAGAGAGAGAGAGAGAGACAAAGAAGGACGAAAAAGTTAACTCACTCTAAACATGCAGCATGCAGCAGCTTAGATGGGAGTTTGTTTTTACACATCTTCCCATCTGAATACTCCAGAGTGTAAACAGTAAACCTCAGTTAACTCCAAATCACAGGGCCGCTTGGTGACATACTGAGTCAATACTTAAAGGTACTGATCACAGGCATATTTGCAAATATGAGGAGCATGTAAAGTCTAGGATAGGGTCTTGTAAACAGGAGGATGTGGTACTCAGGGAAGGGCAATGTCAAGGGCCCAAGGGTAGTGTGTGGACTCCAGAGAGTGTGTTGTCCCCAGGGTTGGATGTGGGCCACAGGGGGAGGGTATGGGTTTCTGGGGGAGGATGTGGGAGAGGGTGTTGCCTTTGGGAGGGGTTCGGCTGTCCCAGAGAGAAGAGTAAGATCCAGGGGGGGAAAGATGCTGTCTGAGTGGGTGATTTGGGCCCAAATGGTGTGGAGTCTGGACCCCAAGGTAGGCCCAGGGGGAGGATGTAGGCCTGGGAAAAGAGGATGGTAAAAGACATCAAGATGGGCTGAGGTTAAGGGGCAAGGATCCAGGATCTGAGGGGCAGGCCAAAGTTCAGGGTAGAATCATAGCAATGGAGGTCCACTGCACAGGACAAAGTCAGAGTCAGGGAACAATTTCAGAGGCGGGGTAAGGCCCAAACCCAACATTGACCTGGCAAAGTAGCACAGTGCAACTTGGAAGCTTTGAAATGACTGAAGAAATAACATCCAACGGTGCTTTCACTCAGAATAAAAATGAGACTCCTGTCCGTATAGTACAGTGTGGGATGAGCAGCGAACATTAAATAGCCCATTAAATGTGATGGAATGCGACAAGACATCAATCATTGACAGAAGCTTTCAATCATAACCACCTTTTGTCTTGTTTTCCCTTTCTATCCCTAGTCATTGTGTGATCCAGTCACTCCAGGGATATGTTGGTGAATATCCAGTGCATTCCCCTGGTCACTGAGTATAAGAACATGGTGGATGCAGATGTGCTTTCAAAACTATGTCCCAATTTTGCTCCTCATTCAGATACTCGCCAACCTCACCCCTACCTGAGGACCTGCTGCATGTGTTGCAAGGGTGATGGGTGGGTGAGAAGCACATGTAGAAAGTGAGAATGCGTCCCAGCCCAGGAGAGGCCATTTTAGCCCTTCCTCTGTGTCTGTAGCAGCTCGAATTCAATTCTTGCAGCACTCCAAAGTGCAGATCCAAGTGTTTTACAACTGCCTTGAATGGGTCCTGTCTTTACCATCCTTTCAGACAGAGAGGTCCAGAGCTCCCTCCACCGTGCCAACCCAACCCCATCATTCGCTGAGTGAAAATACTTCCAGTTCTCTTATCATTCCGAGACTCACTTTGAATTGAAATCTCCTGGTGATTGACCACCCTTCTCCGACTAATAGGTTCTTATTGTTCACTCAGTCGGGAATCTTCAAAATACTATTGAATTAATCCCTTCTCAGCCCTCTCTTGTTCAAAAGAAAACAGCTCTGTTTACAATTTTTCCACATGGCTGGAATCCTCAATTCCTGGCAATGTCCTCCAAAGTCACCTCTCAGGTGAGGCCCTTAGGACTAATCATTAAATAGAAGTCAGGAATTGGGGTGACAGTGGAATTTGGTTCATTGGTTGCCTTCTGTGGTGACCCGTGTTTCTTCAAATGCAATATCAAAATATTTGCCTCCTGTCACATGCTTCCAACCCCACCATGCTGGGCTCACCAGCTCTGGTTGAATATATTTCTGGAAACTTCATCACAAGGCCTCCTGCCCTGAATTCACACTTCCTCATTGCCTCACTGTGCACCTGACCTGCCCATCAAGGCGGCATCCATCACTTTTTGGCCAATGGCAGAGCTTCCAAATCCCATTATCTTGGTGAATTAAGGTTAGAGCTAGTCAATTACACACCTCGGGAGATTCTGCCACTCAAGAAATAAAGGTGTAGAAATATATTGTTTGAGAAGAGGAACAATTTCAAACATCCTTTACCCAGCGTGTTCCTTGTTGGAGATTAATCTTCAACTTCTGGAGGGTCCGGGGCTATCCAGGAGAGTTGCAAGAAACTCTAGTCCCAGAGATTGATCAGTCTTGAACTTGTCTCTCACCAGGTTGTAGCTCTGTCTCCATCTGTGCTGAAGTCATGGTTTAATGCGTCACAGTGCCTTTAGCCAGTGTGACTGCATCTCTGTGTAAATGTCTGGGCATTCCTAAACCTTGGGGGACATCTTGCCTTGCTAAGGGAGGACATCTCAGTCAATAACTAACATACAACCAAGGGAAAACCCTCTGGAGCATCAGAAATGCTTTGTATAAGTTTAAATTGTTGCTACAGAAGTATCCGGATAATAATTTTACTCTGACCCAGACTAAGAATCGTAGTGGTTTGGATTTACTGATTTACAGGAGATCAGAAATTGAAGTGCCAGCCACTGAACTGTTTGGGTAAAGCGATACCTCAGGTTTTCCTGTTACTTACATGAAGGAAAACAAGGAGGAATTCGGTTTTCACTAAGGAAAGGGACCTAGTTGTGAATGAGAACTTTGAGGAGCAGGAAAACAGGCTTGAACAGATCGAGATTGAGCAAGTTGATGTGCTGGAAATTTTGTCAAACATTAAGATTGATAAATCCCCAGGGCCAGACCAGATTTATCCTAGGTTGCTCCAGGAAGCGAGAAAGGAGGTTGCTAAGCCGCTGGCAAAGATCTTTGCTTCCTTACTCTCCACGGGAGTTGTACCGGAAGATTGGAGGGAGGCAAATGTTGTTCCTCTTTTCAAGAAAGGGAATAGGGAAATCCCTGGAAATTACAGACCAGTCAGTCTTACGTCTGTGGTCAGCAAGGCTTTGGAAAGAAGTCTGAGGGATAGGATTTATGACTATTTGGAAAAGCATAGTGTGATTAAAGGGAGTCAGCATAGCTTTGTGAGGGGCAGGTCATGCCTTACAAATCTTATTGAGTTCTTTGAGGAAGTCACAAGACAGGTTGACGAGGGTCGAGCAGTGGATGTGGTGTACATGGACTTCAGCAAGGCATTTGATAAGGTTCCCCACGGCAGGCTCATTCATAAAGTCAGGAGGTATGGGATACAGGGTGATTTGGCTGTCTGGATTCAGAATTGGTTGGCTGACGGGAGGCAGAGAGTGGTTGTAGATGGTAAGTGTTCTGCCTGGAGGTCAGTGCTGAGTGGTGTCTCGCAGGGCTCTGTTCTTGGGCCCCTGCTCTTTGTAGTTTTTATAAATGACTTGGATGAGGAAGTTGAGGGGTGGGTTAGTATGTTTGCTGATGACACAAAGGTTGGAGGTGCCGTTGATAGTATCGAGGGCTATTGCAGGCTTCAGCGAGACAGTGACAGAATGCAGAGCTGGGCTGAGAAATGGCAGATGGAGTTCAACCTGGATAAATGCGAAGTGATGCATTTTGGAAGGTCGAACTTAAATGCTGAATATAGGATTACTGGCAGTGTGGAGGAACAGCGGGATCTTGGTGTTCAAGTGCATAGCTCCCTCAAAGTTGCCACCCAGGTGGATAAGGTTGTTAAGAAAGCATATGGTGTTTTGGCTTTCATTAACAGGGGGATCGAGTTTAAGAGCTGCAAGGTTATGCTGCGGCTCTACAAAACCCTGGTGAGACCCCACTTGGAATATTGTGTCCAGTTCTGGTTGCCCTATTATAGGAAAGATGTGGAGGCTTTGGAGATGGTGCAAAGGAGGTTTACCAGGATGCTGCCTGGACTGGAGGGCTTGTCTTACGAGGAGAGGTTGACTGAGCTCGGACATTTCTCTCTGGGGAGAAGGAGGAAGAGAGGTGACCTGATCGAGCTGTACAAGGTAATGAGAGGCATGGATAGAGTCGATAGCCAGAGACTTTTCCCCAGGGCAGGATTGACTGCCACGAGGGGTCATAGTTTTAAGGTGTTAGGAGGAAGGTATAGAGGAGACGTCGGAAGGAGTTTCTTCACCCAGAGAGTTGTGAGCACATGGAATAGTTTACCAGTGGTATTCGTGGAAGCGGAGTCATTAGTGACATTTAAGCGACTGCTGGACATGCACATGGACAGCAGTGAATTGAGGTGAATGTAGGTTAGATTAGTTTATTTTTGGATTAGGAATATTCCACGGCACAACATCGTGGGCCGAAGGGCCTGTACTGAGCTGTATTTTTCTATGCTCTATTCCAGCTCCAGGGGCTCTTCCTTTGTAGCACGTTTGTACCAGGTAACTGTATCGCTCAGCATTCATTTTTGCCTTTGGCCTGAAGTAGGTATGCACCCACAGATGTCACCTGACCTCCTTTCATGGTTTATCCCCTTGTTAACAGTTTTACACTCATCTCCATCAGTTTCCATACCCCCTGCCTTCTCTTCAATGTACAAATATCTTATCAAAGGAGGCAGGAGTTGATAAGTGATTTTTAAAAAATCTTCCACTACCCTTGATTTTTTTTGTAAGCAGCAGCATAGAAATTGGAAATCTTTGTAAGTCATTCATCAGGGTGCAGCTAACTGAAATGCCCGATTCTGGGCACCGTGCTTTAAGAAGGATATCAAATCGTCAAAGACCATGAGGTGGTCGATATATTGGAACAATACTGGAGATGAAGGATTTCAGTAACATGGAGAGACAGTGGAGAAACTGGGATTATTCTCATTCCAATAGAGAAGGTTAAGGGGTCATCTACCAGCATTCAAAATTACAAAAAGCTTTGAACACATAAATAAGGAGAATTAGGTCCAGTGGCAAGTAGGTTGATAACCAAAATACTGATTTAAAAGCATGGCAAAAGTAAAAATAGATAAGGAGAATCTTGAGTTGCAGAGATCTGGATTCTGAGAAGACAATGGAAACCGGTTTGATAGCACAGTTACCGTGCCAACTGGAATTTCTGACAATCAAATTTCTTTTAAAAGCTGGTCAAGACATTTCTCTTTAACAAGAAAGAATAATAATAGCAGCGTATTATAAATCTGCCTAACGTTCTTTGTACAGTGGTCTGTAGAATTAATGTTATTAATTTATTGGGTCAATTTTGGGAATTGTACCTGGGACAAAGATACTACGTGCCACTTGCAGCAGCTGTTATTGAGGCTGACCACTTAGTTCATTTATCAATGTGCACCTAAAGGTCATGATTTCTGCCTGGTTCTTGTCTGTGGTGGTTATACCATGGTGCCCTGCTGTGCTGGGATCCCTTGACTGCCTGGATGCTCCTTGTGACACTTCACCTGCTGCAAGATACAGCCTTGCCTTGTAACCTGTGTAATGAAACCATTGGTTAGCCAGCTTCACCACCACTACTACCACTATCTCCCCCCCAACTCTAAGAACATCAGGTAACAGAGGCTTCCCTGTACTTTCAACAGGGGATTGGACAAACAACTGGGGACAGTGAAGTTGGCCATGAGGGAAGGTCAGGGAAGGAAGGTCACATACACGTTGAGCTACATGGTGTCTGTGCTGTGCAACATAATCATGACCCATCCACTCTTCATAAAACCCACTGCAACTATTACTCATTTGTAATCCAACCGAACATTCCTCTGTTAGATTCTCAAATCCATCTTCATCTCTACAAATCCTCGGTTCAGAATTCTTCCAACCATTAGTTAACTCACAAATGTTGTGATCTTGTGTCTTCCATTTCCTTTACCTTTCTCTCACTTCACCCTCATCTCTCACGGCCTCCCCCCTTTCCCTTTTTTAAATTTTTTTCTCTCTTATTCTGGGACTTATAGCAAGTATCCTCCTTATTCCAAGGAATCCATGACATTATAGGCAAGATACAAATGCATTGGCGAGAGTGCAGAAGTGATTAATAAGAATGGTTCCATGAATGAGAAACTTCAATTATGAGCACAGACTGAAGAAGTTGGGACTGTTCTCTTTGAAGAGAAGGCAGCTCAGGGAGATTTGAGGGAGGTTTTCAAAATCATGAGCGGGCTGGACAGAATGGATATGGAGAAACCGTTCCTACTCATAAAAAGAACAAGAAAGAGAAGGCATAGATTTGAAATGGCGTGCATGTGAGGCAGGGATGATGTGAGAAAATAGAGCCATTGCACTGCCTTAAACTGCAGTAGTGACAGGTTCAGTTGAGACATTCAAGAGTGCATTGGATGGTTATTTGTATAGAAATGGGGTTTGCAGAGAAACAGGAAAAAGGCAGGAGATAGGCGCTAGGTAGCAGGACGATTGCATGCATGATGGGCCTTCCTCTGCATTGTAACAATTCTGTGATTTTATGAAATCACCAACTGCACCTTTTGTCACTGTGACCTCCACTCTTCATCTCCCTCAGATCTCTCTGCAGGGTTTTGGGTAATGGGCCTTTAGGTAAATCTGTGACTTGTCACTCGTCCAACTGTGGAGGACAGGCCTTGCTTCCCTCCCTCTCTGGGGGCTTGCACTTTGACAAGGTCCGATCCCATGTGACACCCTGGGGAAGAGTCGGATTAAGAGAAATGGGGCAAGGAGGAGATGCTGGGTCTGGATGCTACTTATTGGCCTAAGGAGTGGTAACCATTGAGGAGGGAGACCTCACTTTCCCCAAACTAGACTGACCAGACCTCATGTGTGAGTGTGTGGCACTAGCCGTGGGCCTCTCCTGATGCTGGTTTCATCAGGTGCCAGTGGACTGACAGCCTGGAAGGTGGGGATTAATTGTCTACTTCAGGGCCTCGATGAGCCCAAGGCTGCCAGATGCTCACTCTACTGTTGGCAGTGCGGAACTCCCACTGGATTATCTCCTTTTACACCTCTCCCTCACCAGCCGTGCAGCATTAAATACAACCCGTACCGCCAAAGCTGAAAAATATTGGAGGTGCCCTCTTTCAAATAAACACAGAACTAGACTGCTCTTTCGAAAGATTCCAATAAATCCTATGAGGAATAACAAGGAAATCTGGACTGCTAGTCCAGCGACATTACTACTGCACAACTGCCTTGTCTGATGTTTCACTGCAGGGTGGAACCAGGAAGAGCGGGGAAACAATTCCAGTGACAAAATGGATGACAGGGCTGGGCAACTGAAAATGATATCGCCTTTTTGCCTTTTCCAACTTCCGGTTTATCACAGACTCTCACTTTCAGTCAGTCCTCCTCTCCCTCCTTCCTCTGACTCTTAACTTGCCCTAGACATGTCACAGCTCTTAATCTGAAGACAGGTCATTAACCTAAAATGTTAACTGTGCTTTCCACAGAAAGCTAGAAAATAGAAGCAGGCCATTCAGCCCATCGTGCCTGCTGTGCTATTCAATATGATTCTGGCTGATCATCCAACTCAGTTCTCACTTTCTCTCCATATCTTTGACCGCTTTTAGCTCTATGATCTATTTCTAACCCTTTTTTGAAAACATTCAATGTGTTGGCTTTAACCACTTTATGTGGAAGAGAATCCCACAAGCTTGTCACTCTGGGTGAAGAAATTTCTCCTCATCTTAGTCCTAAATGACCTACTCTGTATCCTTAAACTGTGACTCAGAACAGAACCCATAGAATTCCTACAATGTCAGGTCAGGCCATTTGGCCCAACAAGTCCACACCAACCCTCTGAAGAGCATCCAACCTAGACTCACCTCCCCACCCTATTCCTGTAACCCTGAATTTCCCATGGCTAACCCACCTAAACTAAATATCCCTGGACACTATGGAGCAATTATAGCATGGCCAATCAGCTAACCTGTACATCTTCAGGCAGTGTGAAGAAGCTGAAGCACCTGGAGGAAACCCACACAGACAGGGGGAGAATGTGCAAACTCCACACAGAGAGTTGCCTGAGGGTGGAATTGAACCTGGGTGCCTGGTGCTGTGAGGCTGCAGTGCTATCCACTGAGCCCTGCCCATTTTTTTAATATTACTGAATTCAAATTCCACCATCTGTTGTGACAGGAATCGAACCTGGGTCCCCAGAACATTATCTGATTAATAGTCCAGTGATAATACCATGACCCATCACCTTCCCAGTTCTCGTTCTGGATTGTCCGGTCATCAGGAATATATTCCTGCATTTAACCTGCCCATTCCTGTCAGAACGTTACAGGTTTCCATGTGACACCCCCATTCTCCCGCAAGTTCTTTTAAACTCCAGTGAATGATGTCCTAACCGATCCAGTGTTTTTTCATATATCAGTCCTGCCATCTCAGGAATCAGTTTGTTCCAATGCAAGGCTTACCAACAGAGATTTTCAGCTCAAATTATCCAACCGTTACTGGGTGTTTCCAGCATGCTCCTTCAGAAAGATTTGTTTGGCACTGTCTGTCTTCCACACTGAATGCACGATACAGGAGGTCATAGGCCACCTGACAGCCCAGTCTAGAGGGGTGGCTGCAATCTAGTGTCTGAAAGCTGGCCTTTATATAGCGCCTCTCACGACTGCGAGATGCTTCAAAGGTCTTTATCGCAAAACATTTTGGATGCATTGTCACTTTGCAAAGTAGGGAACCAAGGGTACACAGCAAGATCCCACATTTAAAAAAGTAATGCCGGTAAAGTGTAGATTCGCTTTACTCCCCCCTCTTGTTTATTCTTTAATGGGATGTAGGCTTTCCTGGCAAGGACAGAATTTGTTGCCTGATACTAATTGCACCTTGAACTCCACTATCACTTGTTCACAGGATGTGGGCATCATTGTCTAGCCCAGCATTTATTGCCCATCCAAATTTGCCCAGTAATTAAGAGTCAGCCATAGGTGAGCCTGGAGTTATGTGTAGGACAGACCTGGTAAGGACCGATAAATATATCTTCCTCTAAAGAAATTTAATGATAATTTACAAGACTTGTCACAGTTGCCTTTACTGAGACTAGCTTTATGTTCCATGTTATTAAATTGAATTTAAAATCCACAACTGCGGTGGTCGGATTTGAAACCACAATTACCCTGGGTCCTTTGTTGACTTTTCCTGTCACATTGTCACAACCTTCCCCCAACTATTTGAAAGGGAGAATGCCAAGCTTTTCTTCAGTTTCCCCTTAGCACTACATTGGTGCGTCAACACAGACCTCCGGAGTGAGATGTGAACTGAACCAGCTCTTGGTAACAGCAGAAGAATGCTACCTACTGAAGCACAGTTAGGACCAGCATCTCACAGCTGTTGAGAAGCACATCATTGAATTTGAAGAAAACATTGGAACAAAACAAAAACCGGATTAATTTAGTCATAGTTGGATTGCAACAGTCTTCAATGCTGGCAGCCTTCAACAGTAGGGAGGGAGGGACAAAAGCTTCTGTAAAAGCTTCTCCAAGCATGTATAAAGGAAATGCTCGGTGAAGATGAGCGCAGGTCCATTACAGGCAAAGTCAAGACAATTTATAATAGGGAACAGAGATACGACGGAGACGCTAAATTATTATTTTGAGTCTGTCTTCACTGAGGAAGATACAAGAAATATCCCAGAATTCACAATATAAGGGACTGGACAGAATGAGGATTTGAAGGAAATCTGTATCGGTAAAAGGTTGTGTTCAACAAATTAATAGGTCTGAAGATTAATAAGTCCCTTGGACTTGAGCTTCTACATCTCAGAGTGTTGACAGAGGTAGCTATTGAGGTAATGGATGCACTGTTGATGACCTTGCAATATTCTACTGATGCTGAGATGATTCCTGTGGATCGGAAGGTAGAAAAGTCACCCCACGATTTAAGAAAGAAGCAAGAAAGAAAACAAGGAACTACAGACCTGTTAGCTTTACATCAGTAGTAGGGAAAATGATGGAGTATATGACAAAGGATGGGATAAAATAGGCACTTGGAGGAGAATAATCTGATTAGGCATAGTTATCTTGGGATTTACTAATGGGAAACTGTGTTTATTGAACTTGTTGGAGTGATTTGAGGATGTTACCAGCAGAACTGATAAAGGGAGAGTCAGAGAATGCAGACTGCATGGATTCAGAAGGCTTTTGATGAACTCACCACAGGAGGTTGTTTAGAAAGATTAAAGCACATGTGATAGGAAGTAATGTACTGGCATTGATTAATGATTGACAAACAAATATAAAACAGAAAATAACAGGAAATGGGTTAGGCCAGTGTTGGCAGGCAGTGACTCGTGGGGTTCTGCAAGGGTCAGGATTTTGGCCTCAGCTTTTCACAGTGTATATCAATGATTTGGGGTTGGGAACTAACTTTTAAATTTACAAACTCACAGATGACACAAAACTTTGAGGAAAATGCAGCACAACTTGAAGAGGATTTGAGTATACACAGTAAATGGGTAAGAACACTGCAGATGGAATATTATATGGAATAATGTGAGGTTATGTACTTTGGTAAGAGAAACAGATGCGAGATTAGAAAGTGCAGTTGTTCGAAAGGATCTGTGTATCCCTGTCAATATGTCACTGAAAGCTGATGTGCAGTGCTAATGTGTAGGAAGGCTAATGGAATGTTAACCTTTATCACAAGAGGATTTGAGTTCAGGAGTAACAAAGTCTTTCTTCAGTTGTATAACAGCTTGGTTAGACTGCAGCTGGAGTACTATTTGCAGTTTCTCTTTGTCTCAGGAAAAATATTGAGTGTAACAAAGGTTCATCAGACTTGTCCCAAGATGCTGGGGAGATTGGGCAAACTAGGCCTGTAGTCTGTAAATATTTGAAGAATGAGAGATGATCTCACTGAAAGCGACAAAGTACATAAAAGAGATAGACAGGGTAGATGTTCGCCAACTGGGAAGTCTAGAACCAGGGGGACAATTCAAAAATTAAAAAAAAATTCAAAAATAAATTCAAAAATTCAAAAACAAAATTCAAATAAATTTGTCATTTATGACAAAGTTGAGGATAAATAAAATTTTAATTCAGGAGGTTCTGAATCTTTGGAATTCTCTACCACATAGGGCTGCAGAAGCTCAGCCTTTGGAAGCTCAGTCTCTGAGTAGCTAAGGTAGAGATTGATAGATTTCTAAGTACCAATGATATAAAAGGATATGGAGGGAGAATGGCAAGAAGTCATTTCACCACAACTGAGTGGTACGGCAGAAAAGACTCAAAATGCTGAATGGCCTGCACCTGCTGCTATGTCATAGGATTTGAAGACTTCCCCTCTGAATATACCATTGATGGAGCTATAATAATTTACACTAATAGAGGAAAAAGAGTGCATTAAATGGGATATTTGCAACGAAGGAAAATGATTACTTGTGTGACAGGAAAGATAATGGGAGTGTGCAGTTTGCCGATTCCATAGCTCATTGCCTCCATCTAGTGGGAGATATCAGAAAGTACCTCAGACAGTGGATTATCTCACCTCCAATACTTTGCTCAGTACTCGAGGACTCAGCATTAGCCAAACTGCAGCATAACTTGAAAATGGGGACTGAGAGCTTTCTCAGACAGTTTTAGGAGGGTATTTAAAAAGTCTTATGTAATTTAGTAAATGGTAGCTACGTATGTAAAGTTCAAATCAGAAAGGAAGCTTCTTCTTCAGCAGAGATAGTTAGACGCGGGAGTCAAAGAAAATATAACGTGGAGCTGGAGGAGCACAGCACTCCAGGCAGCATCGGAGAAGCAGGAAAGTTGATGTTTTGGGTGGGGATGCTTCTTAGGAAAAGATTTCTGAAGAAGCGTCCCCAACCGAAATATCAACTTTCCTGCTCCTTTGATGCTGCCTGGCCTGCTGTGTTCCTCCAGCTCCACACTGTGTTCCCTCTTCTTTTTCAGTACCTGATTTCAGGAAATCACAGCATCTTCTGACAGAGCTGGCTATGGGGTTCGAGTCCTCTTGCAGCAACATGTCCTGCAGTTTAACCATGGTCATGCAAAGTAATTATCCCTCGCACCACCATACTGCTCCACTCATCTACAAGATGCACTGCAGTAAATCAGCAAGGTTCCTCAGCACTTTCCAAATCCACAGCCACTTCCATCCAGCAGGCCAAGAACAGCAGATACAAGGGTGCCCCACCACTTGCAAGTTCCCCTCCAAACCTCTCACTATCCTGTCTTGGAAATATATTGCTGTTTCTTCAGCATCAGGTCAAAATCCTGGAATTCTCTCCCTAAAAGCATTGGGCTGCAGCGGAATAAGAAGGTTGCTCACAGCATCCTCAAGGGCAACTCAGGATGGGCAATAAATGCTGTCTAGCCAGTAATGCTAATGTCACATTAAAGAATAAAAAGGTGAAGAGCACAGTAACACGCCGTGTTAATATAACATTGCACAAGACAAGGTTACCTGTATTGAACTATCTAAAGGTAATTTATACAATAGCACCTTCTGTCTGAAGACCCATCCTTTCACCACTATACCTGCATGGTGATGTCAGTGAGGTAGGAACATCTTAAAGGAACAGACAGAGTTGGAGAGATGGGTTGATTTAGGAACAGAATTTCAGAGCATGAGCCTTAGAGAAGTGAACAGGGTCACACACTGGCACAGAGTGGCAGTGTTCACTGCACGTTTGTAGAAAGAAGGCACAGGTCAATGTTATAGGTTTTGCTACATAGGATGGGGATGATAGTGGAGGCAATATTGGTATGGAGGCTTGAGTGTTATGCAGGCTAGGGTGATATGCAGACTGGGGTGATATGCAGGCTGGGGTGATATGCAGACTGGGGTGATATGCAGGCTGGGGTGATATGCAGGCTGGGGTGATATGCAGACTAGGGTGATATGCAGGCTGAAATGTTTTGCAGGCTGGGGTGATATGCAGGCTGGGGTGATATGCAGGCTGAAATGTTTTGCAGGCTGGGGTGATATGCAGGCTGGAATGACATGCAGGAGAGATTGGTGGTGTTCAGGTAGTGCTTGTTCTTTGTAAAGATTCTGATCTATGGAAAATCAATGAGGTTTTGAGGCCACAGCTGCAGCTTCTCGGTATAAGCCCTATTAATCAATGACTGAGAGGCTCTTATAGTGCAGTGGCAATGTCCCTACCTCTGGGTTCAGGCTTCCCCTGCTCCAAGGTGTGAAATATAATCACTTAACAGATTTATTTAAAAAAAATCTCCATTGATGACTGAAATATTAGCCTGTTCTGGCTACCTGTGCTTCTTGGGCAGGTTCTTCTGTTCTTTCCCCTCTACCTACCACCACCTGAAAGGCTTTCCAATCTCCGTATTTATAAAATTATTCAGAATGGTGGGTTGGGGTTGTGGGGGGGGGGGGGGTTGCTGATGATTACTCAGGCAATGGGAAAACACTCATTGATCAGGCCGGGTTACAGAATCTTTGATTTAAAACGCCCACAGCTGAGGGTTGGGTCTGATTTCAGACATGGGCAGGAAGTCCTTTATACTACCCATTCAGATGTCAGAACAGGAGGAGGCCATTCAGCCCCTTGAGCTTTGTAAAGTCACATCCTGGTTGATCTGTGATCAACCCATTTTCCCACCTTTGCTCCATTTGGCTTCATAACCCAAACCAACAGAACTCCGACAACGTTAATCATGAGCTAGTTCCCTGACCCTGTTGGGGACAAGGTTCATTTTGTTCCTGAGTTCCCTGCTGAATGGAACTAGCTCTTATTCCTATATTCTGCTTTCTGTCCCTGACTCTGCCATGCCCCATTGAATCCATCAGAAATTTTAAGCAGCTCTATCCAATCACCTTTTGTCTTTTAAACTGAAGAGATTCCAGCCAAATCTATGCATCTCACAAATGAACCAGTTTGCCTCTTGCTTTCTCTCTGCTGGAGCGGCCTTGCTCATGTGTACTTCTTGAGGGGCCCAGAACTGAACACCGTCTCACCAAAGCCATAACAAAGTTTCCATTCCCATGAAATCCCATTTTATCCACTAGAGTTCCCATGGACCTTTCCGATTGCTTGACCTTTAACTGCAGGCTTTCCTGACTGGAGTCACCAGCAAAGGGTATAGAGAGAACTCATACCCCCTAGCAACCAGTGTTGACATCCCCTGGAAACGCCATATAATGTTGGTGCAAACTTAAGACATTAAGACTATTGTTGGAGGCTACCCTCCATTTTCCTGTGGGGCAACATCACTGGCTCCAAATGAATGGAGCTGAAGTATTTCCACCCAATCTACGGGGCAATGCACAGTGGATCACAGTGTAAGATGCTTTCCACGCTCATACAATTAGTGATCTCCGGGGGAGGGGGCAAACAGATTAAAAGCCAATGTGGGTGTTGTAAGGGATCCCACTTGTCATTAATGAGGCCTTAGCAGAGCAGGCTCAATGATGGACCAGATGGCTTATCATTTCCTATGCTCTCACATGGAAGTGTCCCTGTGTTCAGTAGGTTGCTGTGACCGAACTAGAGTGGTGAATATGGTGGGCTGGGGTGGATCTGGTAACATCAAGGCTTTCCCAGGCATGAGAAGGGGCCGATACCCTTGTTTGATCTCGCTGCCATCCCTGGCTCTAGGGGATAGCACAAGATGAGCTTCCACAGGGCTTCCTCTGGAAGATGGCAGAATCTTCTCAGACAAGTGAGTGTCTCTAAAGGCTTGAGGGAATGGGAGTTCATTGGCCTGGTGACCTGACAGATTAGGAAAGATGCCCAGTCGACTTTCTCCACTTCACCTTGGTGTGAACTCTCCCTCCAAGAACCCATCTGTGGGTTGGACAGAGTTGGTGACTGAGGGGCTGGCACAGCACTAATGCAGGAGATCTGGGCATAGGGACACCCCCGATGGTTCAAATGCACAGCAGCAAACTACAGATAAAATCAATGCAAAGGCAGCAATGTGGAAAGACAAGGCAAGGTACAAAAATCCAACCTTTGTAAGAGAAACAGTAAAAGAATGCTGGCTTTGAGACTGATGTTTGTCATTCAACTAACACAGAAGGCCCAGAGGTGCCAATTTAAACAGAAAAGCTTTTCAGCTCACTTACACACGTTAGGAGCAGTACATATTCGTATGTAAGACCCTGCCCTCTGCTATCAGAAAGAATATATCCAGGCGTTGTGCTTCTGTCAATTAAAGCAATACTTGTGGGAAGCCACTCCTTGGGGCATTCCCCATGGCAACACTCCTCCCAATCAGAGTCCACTTTCCAACCAACCAGAACCCTCTTCTTATGCAGTATGAATCATTATATCCTTTGAGATTTGGCATTCTTGCCATTCTGTCCTGATGAATGTAAGCTCCAACAGTGTGACCCCTTTTCAGAAAGTTTCCCTTTAAAAAAATTCTCTCATGTGATGTGGGCATTGTTGGGTGGGCCAGCATTTGCTGCTAATCTGTCCCCAACTGCCTTGGCAAAGATTGTGGTGAGCTGCCTTCTCAAACCGCTGCAGTCCTACAGCTGTGGGGCGAGTGAAGGGTCAGGGATAAAATGCAGGAGCTCCTCTCAAGAAAGCAGAGGGTACACACAAGCCTGCGAACAGCTGCAATGAAGGAATTTTGAGTCTTGCCCACGGGGGAAGCTGGGAGCCTGGCAGTGTGGCTGCTTAGTTTCCTCGTGATATAATGTGGGCACATATTTCCCAGCCCCATAACAGAATTTGACTTCCAAGGTATGAAGGAGAGACAGGCCTGCGATCATTTGGGCTAAGTGAGACAGAGCTCATGGTGTCATTCTGTCCTGGACTTTTTCCCATTAAAACAAATCTATTTTTTTGTTCATCTTTTGTATGGGTGCAGATGTCAACTCCAGCTTCATTAATGAGCCAAATGTCTCCTTGTCCAATCAAATCCTTCCTTTTCACAATCCAATGAACCCCTCACCGTGTGGCAGCCAATTAAGTGCATCACCATGCTGGCTCGGCCAATGAAATCACCTTCAATATGCTATCCCCCAATAGGAAGCAAGTGAGGCTGTCTCTAATTATTTCTCCAACTGAGCATTGAAATAGAGCTATTTGATTCTCAAGTAGACAATAAGTCTTACTCCAGACCAATTCTAATCAAATTCTGTCTTTGTCTACCACTCCCTGCCCTTCCCTCCCCTTGTCTTCCCTCCTCCCTCACCATCATTCAACTCTCCATCCTCTGTTCACCCACAGTTACAAATTGCCCTCTTCCCCACCACGTCCTGCCTACCCTCTTCGCTGCTGCCACCAGCACCCCCATTCCACTCCACCCTGGGGTCATTACCCAGGTAAGACATCACCTACTTGATATTCTCCAGCCTGCTGGAGTCTGGCTTCAAGGAGCTGCTGCTTCGTATCATCTTGTGAAGGGTAATCATCAGAAAAACCAGGTTCATCTGCCGGGACAAGGAGAAACACAGGATGTCACATGAGCATATGAACAAGGTGCAGGAGTAGGCCTTTCAGTCCCTTGAATCTGCTCCACCATTTGGTAAGGTCATGGCTACTCTCATAGTAACCTCAAATCCACATTCCTGCATATACCCCGATACTCTCATCCCCTCGGAAAACAGGAGCAGGAGTAGGCCATTCAGCCCTTTGAACCTGCTCTACCATTCGATATGATCATGGTTGACCATCTCACCCAGTATCTTATTTCTGTTTTCTCTCCATACCCTGTGATCCCCTTTAGTCCGAAGAGCTCCATCGAACTTCTTCTTGAAAACATTCAGTGTTTTGACCTCAACTGCTTTCTGTGGCAAAGAATTCCGCAGTCTCCCCACTCTCTGGGTAAAGAAATTCCTCATCTCAGTCTTAAATGGCCTATCCTGTATCCTTGGACTGTTACCCCGGTTGTGGACTTCCCAGACACTGGGAACAACATCCCTGCATTGACCCTTACCTAACAAGTGTGCCTATCCACTTCTGCCTTAAAAATATTCAAGCACTCTGATTCCACCAACTTTTCAAGAAGAGTTCAACAGGGATCAAAAATGTGCTCATCTCTTGTTTTAAATGGGTGACTGCTGATTTTTAAACAGTAGCCCATAGTTCTTGGTTCATTCCACATCACCTCTGTCAAGACCTGTCAGGATCTTATCGATTTCAATCAGGTCCTCCCTTACTCCTCAAAACTCCAGCCCTGCCTGTCCAACCTTTCCTCATGATCCACACATTCCAGGTATGAGTCTCGCAAATCTAAACAGAAGTACTGGAGAAACTCAGTAGGTCTGGCAGCTTCTGGGGAGAGAGAAACAAACTTCAAGTCCAGTGACCCTTCTTCAAAACTGAAGACCGACGTGGAGAAATGGATAAAGCCCATCACTGTTCTATTTCTCTTATCAGTCTCACACACGTAGATACGCATGGACAAGTAAATATGCATACACACACATGTAAATGCACACGTGTGCACATGCTTATCTAGGTACGTAAGCACACATATGTAGATGCACACACACATAGATACATAGACAAGTAGATGCACACATGTGCAAACAGATAATAGCAAAATTTGCACTTACCATAATAACAAAGGAAACTGGTCCAATAAAACTCCAGATAAAGTAGTTGTCCACTCGGAGCCAACATCTGAGTACGGAGGAGAAGGGAGATTAAGAGAGATTAGACGAGACCGTGATGGGTGGGGTGGGAGGGGTGCAAGGGGTGAGTTAAACAAATAAAAGGGAAAACAAATGCATGTTGGGAAGAAAAAACAACAGTGGGAATGATAAATGGAGGAAGAAAGCAAGGGAAAGCATTAGCTCAATGTGTTAGACAGAGTGAAACAACGTTGGTGATAAATGTGGTGCAGTCAGCCTCATTAACTGTCCTTACATTGGTGATGGATACTCCCAACTTAAATATCAACCCTGGCCGGGCGCAGAGACACTTATCAGTGAAACAGAACTTTGAAGCCACAACAAATACTGTTTTTCCTGGAAGATTAAAGGGGAATGTTACTCAGGGGATGGAAAACCCAGCGTTAGATGTGACTCGTTCCAGAAGGCTATAATACCTATTACTTAAAGCAGCAACTTAGAGTCAGGAGTTTTTATCCCAATTATTCATAACATCTTTAAAAGGGCTGTTCAATACATTTCAAATTGAACCTTACAGATAGTAGAGTGAAATTAAACTATTTTCCACGCAGTGCAATCTACTCTCAGGTGTGTCAACATAATTTTAATTGTGTTGGTATTACAACTTAAGTTCTATATCAGGCACACAGCTGGAGGGGTTCTGATCCTTGTTCTCGCTACAGCTGAGTAATCCTGTTTGTTACTCATACTGTGTGTTACTCACCCTGTGTATTACTGTTGCCGTGTATTACTCACCAGATAGTACACTGAGTTATTCTCTTTGGATATTACATGCTTTGTGGCACATTGTATTACTCTCGCCATGTGTTATTTGTTCTGTGATACATTGCATGTTACTCTCGCTGTATGCGTTACTTGACCTGTGGCATACTGTGTGTTACTCCTGCAGTGTGTGTTACTCAGTCTGAGACAACATTGTGTGCTAGTCACCCTGTGATCAACAGTTACTCTCTCAGTGTCGCCCACACACACAGTATTAATCCCACAGAGACAGGGCAAAATACCACCTGCTTATTAAGACATGGTTTCCATGAGCTTTTCCACTTTACAAAAATCTGCAGCACTTCACTGTGTCCACACAGCTCAAAGGTTGTTATTTCAAAAGCTTAAATAGGCTCTAAGTATGTACAATTTCCTTGCTGTTTCCTTGGCAACAGCAATTTCAAAGCATTGTTGAGGGCCAGTTTGCCTTCTCATAATATGACTGTGTTTGATGTTCCCTGAACAGACTAAAAAATTACTCTTCCTATCTCAAAGTAGCAGACCTCATGTGCATTCCCCTCTACAGGGGTGGAAGTTGTAATTACAGTTGATGAGTTTACATAGGTAGATTCCATTATAAAGGCAGACATTGCAATCTTTCAAAGAGAGAGAAAGAAAAGTAGGGACTTCACAATCTGGATATAACTAGAGCTTGGGCTGATTGTTCTCTGTCTAGAGACTCCATTTGACCTGATTGCTACCCTTGGCCATGACCCCTTCGGGGAATCGCTGAACAAATGCTTCTGTGTAATACAGCCCATTTTCTGAAAATAATGCTCACTCCGAATGAATGGTTCACTTAAATATCGATTGACTGAAGTGAAGAACATGGAAAAACATGTTCTATCGTTGTACATCTTGCTTTCCTTTTCATTTTATTCCTCTCTGCGACACAGAAGCATAGAAAATAGGAGCAGGAGTAGGCCATTTGGCCCTTCAATTCTGCTCTGCCATTCAACATGATTATGGCTTATCATTCAACTCAGTCCCCTGTACCTGCTTTCTCCCCATACCCTTGCTTCCTTTAGCCCTAGCAAGTATTGATATGGGTGTGACTGGCAAGGTTGGCATTTATAACCTATCTCTAGTTGTTCACGAGATGGTGGAATTGAGTTTTCTTTGTGAACCACTGACAGTAGTTTTATCCATCATGGTTCATTAGGCTACTTCAAAGGTCAGTTAGGAGTCAATCCTGATGGTTGGGGATTGGAGTCACACATAGGTCATACTGGGCAAGATTGGCAGGTTGCCTTCCCTAAAAGACATTCATGAACCAGGTGAGATTTTACAAAGCTTCTTAATTACTTCTCAAACAGCCGTTGTGTGATTCAAACCCTTAAATACGTCAGAATTAGGAACAGGGATAGGCTGTGTGGCCCATCAAGCCTGTTCAAGCCAGTCAATAAGATCATGGATGATTGGTGGAACTCAAGTCCAGCTTCCTGCCTGTTCCCCCAACATTGGCACCTGTCAGTTCAATCTAAGTCAGCCTTGAACATATTCAAAAATCCAGTCTCTGTTGCTCGCTGGGGCAGAGAATTTCCCAGGTGAGGGACTGTCTAGGAGGAGGCATTCTTCATCATCTGAAGTCTAAACAGACGATTTTTTTCTTTTGAAACCATGCCTTCTTATTTACAGGTTCTATCACAAGGGGAAATATCCTCTCAACATCTATCCTATCAAGCATCCCCAGGTCTTACATGTTTCAATAAGATTCTGGAAAACCCTGAAGATCAGATTTTTAGGTATGCATGTCCAGCAGTCTCTTAACGTAACGGGACAGGTAGATAATGTGGTGAAGGAGGCATACTGGAAACTTGCCTTTATTAGCAGCAGAGTGGTTAGCTGGAGCTGTATAAAAATGTTGGTTAGGCCAAAGCTAGAATAATGTGTGCCGTTCTGGAATCCACATTACAGAAGGGATGTGATAGCACTGGAAAGGGTGCAGAGGAGATTTACCAGGATGTTGTCTTGGCTGGAGTTTTTCAGTAATGAAGAGAGAGACTGGCCTTGTTTCTGTTGAAACTGAGGTGATTGAGAGGGGACCATGACTGAGATGCATAAAATTATGAGGGCCATAGATAGGCTAGACAGGAATAAACATTTTCCCTTGATGAGGGGGATCAATGACCAGGTGGCATAGAATTAAGACAAGAGACAGAAGGTTTAGAGGAGATGAGAGGAAAATCTTTTCACCCAGAATTGGTGGGAATATGGGAATCACTGCCCGTAAAGGGGGTGTAAAGGCAGAAACCCTCATAACATTGAAGAAGTATTTGGATGTACACATATAATGTCAAGACATTCAAGGCTATGGGCTGCCTACTGGAAAATAGGATTAGAACAGGTCAGTGGGGTTGTTTTTCACTGGCATGGATGTGATGGGCTGCAAGGCCTTTTTCTGCACTGTACACCTCTATGACTCTATTTCTCATTCTTCTAAACTTCACAGAGGACCATCCATACCTGTTCAACCAGTCCTCATGAGAAGTCCCCTTAACCTCAGGAAATGGCCAAGTGAGCCTTCTCTGAACTGCTTCTGATGCAAGCCTGTCCCTGCTAAAGTCAGGCCAAAACTGTACACACGTCTGAGAAGTTGTCTTTTACAGTGGGAGCAAGACTTCCCTACTTGTGTATTCCAACAAACTTGGCGATGGTGGATGTAGTAACACTGTCACCAGGCTTGTAATTCAGAGGGCCAAAATAATGCTCTGGGGACATGGACGTAGATCTCAATAGAGGAGCAGAATTTTTGTTCAGTTAGCTAGTCTCACTAATTTTGATCACAAACCAACCATCGATTGCCATAAACACCTGTCTGGTTCACTCATGTCTGTTAGGGAAGAGAATCCGTCATCCTTACCTGGGCAATTAGGGATGGGCAAAAATGCTGACATGCCCATATCGAAGAAAAGGAAAACACAACTCAGCATGGTAGGAATTCCATTTTTCCACTGGTCTCTATTTGAAGTTGAATTTCTTTGCTTTACTCACGCCTTGTCAGTTCCGTAGCTCCTGTAATCCACTGCTGCTGAGATGCCAACCACAAGAGCAGGGAAGCAGTAACCACATAGGTAATAGTACTTCTTCCTGGAATACTCGCTCTCAAAGACCTCGACCAGCATGAGGTAGAGGTGGACACCTTCCAGACACATCCAGGAGAAGGCCGCCAAGAAGAAGAAGTGAAGGAAGCCAGCAATTATTGGGCACACAATCTGCAAAAGAGACATAAAGTAAGTGGCATCAGTGACTGGGAGAGGGCCAGGGCCTAGGGCCTGATACTGGGATTTGAGATGTGGGCGAGGTCATTGGCTGGGATTGTGGATTGGTTTTTGGTACTTAGGTTGGAATTGGGGTTGTGACTGGGCTTGAGGCTGGTTTTGCGTTTGGAACGGTTACTGGGATTTAGACATTGGGCCTGGGCTTGGAGAATGGGACAGGGCTGTGGCTGGGATATAGGATTAGGACTGGTTCTGTGTCTGGGTTTGGGACTGAACCTGATTTCGGGATTGCGATTGAGGCTGGGCCTATGGTTAGGATTGGGGTTTGTGACTGAGCCAATGGCTGGAAATTAGGCAATGAGACAGAACCTATGGTTGGGATTGGAGACTGAAACTGGGGTTGTGGGTGAGATATGGCCTGTGGCTGGGACTGAATTTAGGACTGGGGCTATGGCTGAAATTAGGGACTGGGACTGGGGCTGTGGCTGGGATCTGGGATCTGGGATATGGGATTTGGGGAATGGGACTGGGCCATTGCCTGGACAGGGGATTGGGAAAGGGCATGTGGCTGGAACTAGGACTGGGTTTGCTGCTGGGATGCGGGATTGAGCCAGTACTGGGATTTGATGATTGGGATTGTGCCTGTAACTGGGATTGGATTCAAAATGGGGATTGGGATTGTGAGGGGCTGAGCTCAGGCTTAAAACCTGGGGCTGGCCCTGAGACCAGGGCTGAACTGGAACTGACCTGGGACTAGTGCTGACCTTCCAGTGTAAACAGATATCTGTCACAATGCAAACTGTGAACAGCAACAAAAAAATGTCATAGATACTACATTCTCTTCCATTCTGGTCAGTTCTGAGATGCCGGTCATGAGTGAGGGGCAGCTTTGCCCTGCAAGGCTTGTGTATTTCTAAAATGGATTGAAATGATTCAAATCCATTTAAAATGAGACCAGTTGAGAACTGATCCTAAATTTTACCAATTCTGAGTCCCACAGAAAGTAACTAATGCTCTACAATATGGTGTGATGGATACATCTGAACAGCTAGCTAGATCAGCTATTTTGGTCTTCAAGAACAGTACACAATTTGATCAGTTAACCCAGCCCAAAATGCCTTGGAGATTAAAAGAATGGGAGGCCATCTTATTGAAACACATACAATTCTGAAGGTGATGAACATGGTTAGAGAGTGAGCTTCCCTCCAGGCTGGGGAGTTGAGACCACAGGGACACAATTTCAGGAGCAAGTTCGCAGGGAAGGGTTCGAGATAACAAGGTGTAGAGCTGGATGAACACAGCAGGCCAAACAGCATCTTAGCAGCAGGGAAGCTGACGTTTCGGGCCTAGACCCTTCATCAGAAAATGGCAGCGAAGGGTGATCATTTAAGACTGAGAGGAGGAAAATTTGTTTTTGTCACTCAGCAGTTCATTCCGAAGCCTTGGAATTATCTACTACACAGGCTTCTAGATGTTCAGCCACTGTTTATATTCAAAGGAGAGATTTTGGAATATTAAGGGCACATAGAGATAATGCAGGAATTTCAGGTTGCCAACTCTCCAGGATGGCCTGGAATTTCTGGGAATTATAGATCACTCTCCAGGATCCTGCTGTCTGGAGAAAAATGAAAGTATTTTTTATAATTTACTTTGAAGGTTTATTTTTAACAAGTTTTAAAATATTGATAATAGGATTGAGAAACAATGCCCATTTGGAGAATGTCAAGCATCGTCCAATGGGGCCTCTCTTTTTTGGTTGACCAGGAAAGGATAATGAATTACTAGGATGGGGTTGTTGGTCAATGGTAGGCCAGAGTGCACAAAACCCCCAGGAGTGTATTGTAATCCTCACAGTTGTTAAGCCTTGGGAGATCAAGTTACAGGATCTTCCATGATTGGATGCAGGCTCAAAAGGACTCAATTGTCTTCACCTGCTCCAATCTCTGGGAACTGGATATGGGCCAAGAAAGAACTAGCCTGCAGTGTACAGCGTGAAGTTTCAGAATGGGTGTCAAATCTCTAGGTACTCCACATCACACCGTAGCTCAGTACTCAGTGATTGTAGCTCTCAGTTCGCTCTGCAGTTCATTTATTCTCTCCCAAGTTATGAAATGGAATTCAACAGATCTGTTAACATAGGCTAATATCTGAAAATGATCATAAAATGGACTGGGTTACTACAAATACTTGACCCAGCCATTAATACCCCTCAGGGAGTAGAGTTTGCTCTCCCTCCCTTTATCAGGCTTAAGTGTGTCTTCAGTCCCAAAGAACAAAGAAAATTACAGCACAGGAACAGACCCTTCAGCCCTCCAAGACTGCGCCGATCCAAATCCTCTATCTAGACCTGTTGCCTATTTTCCAAGGATCTGTATCCCTCTGCTCCCTGCTCATTCGTGTATCTGTCTAGATACATCTTAAATGATGCTATCGTGCCCACCCCTACCACTCTGCTGGCAATGCGTTCCAGGCACCCAATGCCCTCTATGTAAAGAACTTTCCGCACATATCTCCTTTAAACTTTTCCCCTCTCACCTTGAAATTGTGACCCCGAGTAACTGAGTCCCCCCTCTGGAAAAAAGCTTCTTGTGATCCACCCCGCCTATAACTCTCATGATTTTGTAGGCCTCAATCAGGCCCCCCCTCAAACTCCATCTTTCTAATGTAAATAATCTTAATCTACTCAACCTCTCCTCATAGCTAGCACCCTCCATACCCGGCAACATCCTGGTGAACCTCCTCTGCACCCGATCCAAAGCATCTACATCCTTTTGGTAATGTGGCGACCAGAACTGTACACAGTACTCCAAATGTGGCCGAACCAAAGTCCTACACAACTGCAACATGACCTGCCAATTCTTGTACTCAATATCTTGTCCGATGTATGAAAACATGCTGTATGCTTTCTTGACCACTCTATCGACCTGCGTTGCCACCTTCAGGGTACAATGGACCTGAACACCCAGATCTCTCTGTGCATCAATTTTACCCAGAACTTTTCCATTTACCATATAGTTCGATCTTGAATTGGATCTTCCAAAATGCATCATCTCGCATTTGCCTGGATCGAACTCCATCTGCCATTTCTCCGCCCAACTCTCCAATCTATCCATATTCTGCTGCATTCTCCGACAGTCCCCTTCACTATCTGCTACTCCACCAATCTTAGCATGATCTGCAAACTTGCTAATTAGACCATCTATACTTTCCTCCAGATCATTTATGTGAATCACAAACAACTGTAGTTCCAACATGGATCCCTGTTGAACACCATGGGTCACAGTTCTCCGTTTTGAGAAAGTCCCTTCTGCTACAACACTCTGTCTCCTGTTGCCCAGCCAGTTCTCTATCCATCTAGCTAATACGCCCTCGACCCCATGTGACTTCACTTTCTCCATCAGCCTACCATGGGGAACCTTGTCAAACACCTTACTGAAGTCCATATATATGACATCCACAGCCCCTTCCCTATCTGTCAACCTTGTCACTTCCTCAAAGAATTCAATCAAGTTGGTAAGACATGACTTTCCCTGCACAAAACCATGCTGCCTATCAGGAATAAGCCCATTTTCTTCCAAATGTAAATAGATCCTATCCCTCAGTATCTTCTCCAGCACCTTCCCCACCACTGACATCAGGCTCACTGGTCTATAATTAGCTGGATTATCCTTGTTTCTCTTCTCAAACAAGGGGACAACATTAGCAATGGATTAGCATTAGTCCCACGTGATGTAGTAGACTCTCAGGACATTAAATACAACTAAACATAATTTTGAAAACTGTGTGTGGTGGTCTACTTGATTAGGCAATGTGTAGTATAGGTCACCTTATGCATGAATGACAGGTTAGTATGCAGGTACAGCAAGTAACCAGGACAGCTCATAAAATTTAATGTTATACAGTGCAGAAAATTGAATGCAAGAGTAGGGAGATTATGCTTCAGTCGAATAAGGCACAGGTGAGACTGCATCTGGGGCAATGTGTACAGTTCCAGTCACCATATGCTCAGAAGGATGTCAGGTGTGTTAGAAGTTCAGAGAGGGTTTACTAGACTAATACCTGGAATGAGTGGATTGCCTTGTGAGGGAATGGACAAGGCTTGGCCTGTATCCTCCAGAGTTTAGAAGACTCAGAGGTGACTCAATTGAAACGGGTAAGATCCTGAGGGGAGTTGACTGGGTGGATGTGGAAAGGATGTTTCCTCTGGTAGGAGAATCTAGAACTAGAGGTCATGGCTTAAAAATAAGAGGGCACCCATTTAAAACAGATATGAGAAAACATTATTTCTCCCCCACAGAACTGAGTGTTTGGAATTTCTGTCTTCAAAAGGCAGCAGATGCAGGGTCTTTAAATATTTTGAAGGCAGAGATAGATTCCTGATGACCAAGGGGATGAAAGCTCATCAGAGATGCAGGCATGTAGAGTTGAGGTTAAAATCAAATCAGCCACGATCACATTGGATAGTGGAGCATTGTCTGTGTAGTTCCTGCACTGGTTTCTCAGCCCAAACCTTGAAGTGACGGGTATAACATGACTACACAATTTTAAGAACAAACACTGTTTAGTGCAGCCCAACTTTCTGCATTGTTTTTAAAAATCTTTGGCCCTTTCTGAATGCGCAAAATCCAACACCCCACACTCTCCGATACTTAAATAGGCAAAAGGAGGTGGGCTTGGGTTGGGATCTGGAGTGCACTGTCTGAGAATGGGCTGGAGGTGGATCCAATCGAAGAGGGAATTGGGCAGTTATTTGTAGAGACGGAGACACAGAGATGGGGTTGGGGGAGAGAGACAGAGAGAGCGATGGGGTGGGGGGAGAGAGACAGAGAGAGCAGAGAGAGAGAGATGGAGCGGAGGGAGAGAGAGAGAGAGAGAGACAGACAGAGAGAGAGAGAGAGAAATTGCAGGACCATGGACATAACAAGACAGGGGAGGGGAAACTCAGTGAGCTGTTCCTTCAGACAGCAAGGATTGAGGCAACAGGCCGACCAGCCTCTTTCAGCATTGTCGCCAATCTCTAAGATGGAATGTCCATCTCTAACCATGAACTAAGATTCTAAAACATTTTCAGTTTTTAATGAAGCCCCCCAATATTGAAATGAGCCTGAAGAATGACCACGTCAGTGACACACCCCCGACAGTGGAATGTCTCCAGAGAAGAAGTTGGATTCTTCTGATGTTGGAGCTACGTTTTTGAAAGCATCCCCGCGCCCATGTAGAATTTATAACCTATGCACTTAATCTCTCTCTGGTAGATCCAGGCTTCTACAGTGAAATGCAATTCAAGTATGCTTAGGATAGACAGCTGTAGTGAGTAACTTGTCAACGTTAGTTTGATGCATCTTCCCGATCGATTGCACAGTTGAACATTTAGACGCGAGAACTCTTGATCTATCTGAATAGTGACAAGGCCTATTTGTTGGCAGCTTTTGCAAATCGGCCACCCCCAGACTGACATTTCTGCAGAACAAAGGGAGCTTCCATCACAAGTGTCAGAGGCACAGATGGCTGATGTTATTTTTAATACTGAGTTACCACGTTTAAAATCATATCAAAGCAAAAGATGTCATTGTTTTGCCGCAGATTTATTGCTGTAAGCAACGACGTGTGAAAGCAGCAGATTCCTGTGCATTTTCTGAGCTTAGCAACAGACAGATTTGACAAGACCCATCAGCAACCTCGGTCAGTACTGCTCAACACCAGGGAGCCAGTTTAGGAAGGATGCAACTGGAGCCAATCTTTACTCACCCTTATACTTATTTACAGAATGAAATGTGACAAGTGTACACCTCCCAACTCAAGCGCCTCAAAGTTTCAGTAAGCATCTCTTCATATGAGTTTAAGTAAAATGCCAATTAATATCCCGTATATACACATAATTAAACATATTTGATATACAATTAATGATGGCCGGGCCAGGCAAAGTGTCTGATATGATAATCTGTAATCGTCAAAACTGTCAAAGGTTTGCTGCTGAGTGCTGTGAGGGGAAACTCACGACATTTATGTTGATGCCACAGCAAACTGGAAGTTCATTCGCTACAACTAGTTGGCAATGACGTTTCGTGACTTCAAAGATTGATTTTAATGAACCTAGGCCCAAATAGATTGGTTTGGAGTGCTAGAAGTTTGGAGGAGGTGGAACGTTAGGGGTACTGCAAAGTCTTTGTTAGACCCCACTTAGACATGATGCAGTTATTTATGAATTTACGTAGAAACGTAGAAGATAGGAGCAGGAGGAGGCCAGTTAGCCCATTCGAGCCTGCTCTGCTATTCTTCATGATTATGGCTCATTGTTCAAATCAATAGCCTAATCTTGCTTTCTCCCTTGATCCGATTTGCCCCAAGTGCTATATCTAGCCGCCTCATGAATACATACAATGTTTTGGCATCAACCACTTCCTGTGGTAATGAATTCCACAGGCTCACTACTCTTTGGGTGAAGAAATGTCTCCTCATCTCTATCTTAAATCATCTACCTCGAATCCTCATACTGCGATCCCTGGCTTTGGAGACATTCACCATCAGGAACATCCACCCTGTATCTACCCTGTCCAGTCCTATTTTGCAACAGAAGGGATTCCAAATAAATATTTGGCATCTCAAAGGAGGAGTTCAAACTTCAGAGGTTCCTTCCTGTTTGCCTTGACCTGTCTCCAACAAAGCAGAATCTAACTGTCTCCCGTTATCGGTAAATGCCACTACTGCCACTGAAACCCCGACAATCCACAACTTAGCGGTTGATGTTAACTGTTAACTGAACAGCCAAAAAATACAGAGATAACAAGGTGCAGAGCTGGATGACCACAGCAGGCCAATCATCACAGGAACAGGAAGGCTGATGTTTTGGGCCTCGACCCTTCATCAGAAGTGGGAAAGGGGAAGGGGGTTCTGAAATAAATAGGGAGAGAGGGGAAGGTGGATAGGAGATGGGTAGAGGAGAAGATGGGTGGAGAGGAGACAGATAAGTCAAAGAGGCAGGGATGGAGCCAGTAAAGGTGAGTGTAGGTAGGGAGGTAGGGAGGCAGGGAGGAACCCCCACACCTCCTTCCTTAACCTCATCCCAGGCCCCAAGAAGACTTTCCTGCACATCTGCTAATGTGGTATACTGCATCCGCTGTACCCGTTGTGGCCTCCTCTACATTAGGGAAACCAAGTGGAGGCTTGGGGACCGCTTTGCAGAACACCTAAGCTTGGTTCGCAATAAACAACTGCACCTCCCAGTCGTGAACCATTTCAACTCACCCTCCCATTCCTCAGACGACATGTCCATCCTGGGCCTCCTGCAGTGCCACAATGCCACCTAAAGGTTGCAGAAACAGCAATTCATATTCCGCTTGGGAACCCTGCAGCCCAATGGTATCAATGTGGATTTCACAAGCTTCAAAATCTCCCCTCTCCCTACTGCATCCCAAAACCAGCCCAGCTCATCCCTGCCTCCCTAACCTGTCCTTCCTCTCACCTATCCCCTCTTCCCACCTCAAGCCGCACCCCCATTTCCTATCGACTAACCTCATGACAGTCCCTTGACCTGTCTGTCCTCCCTGGACTGAACTATTTCCTCCCTACCTCCCCACCTCCACTCACCTCTACAGGCTCCATCCCGGCCTCTTTGACTTGTCTATCTCCTCTCCACCTATCTTCTCCTCTGTCCATCTTCTATCCACCTCCCCCTCTCTCCCTATTTATTTCAGAATCGTCTATCCCTCCCCCATTTCTGATGAAGGTTCTAGGCCCAAAACGTCAGCCTTCCTACTCCTCTGATGCTGCTTGGCCTGCTGTGTTCATCCAGCTCCACACTTTGTTATCTCAGATTCTCCAGCATCTGCAGCTCCTATTATCTCTGAGATAAAAAATACAGCAGCCCTTTAAAACATTCATTCATGGGACATGGATGTTTCAGGCTGGGCCAGCGTTATTGCCCATCCCTAATTTTCCTGAGAAGATGGTGGTGACTTACAAGAGCAGGAAAGAAGTTGAAAAAACTGCAATGAGAAACTCACTTCCTGACTCTCCAAAGCGTGTCCCCAAATATACAAGCCACAAGTCAGCAGCATGGTGGAATACTTCACACTTGCTTGGATGGGTGCGGCTCTAACAACACTAAAGAAGCTTGACACCATTGAAGACAGGGCAGCCTGCTTTATTGGCACCACATCCACAAACATCCATTTCTTCCACCATTGACACTTAGCAGTAGCACAGTGTACCATCTATTTGATGCACTACAGTAACTCACCAAGGCTCCTTAAACAGCACTTTCCAAACCCGTGCCCTTGACCATGTAGAATGACAAGGGTAGCTGTGCATGGGAACACCATTGCTTGCAAGTTTTCCTTCAAGCCACCAAACTGCCGTTCTTTCACTATTGCTGGCTTAAAAATCCAAGACATCTCTCCCTAACACTACTGTGGTGTACCCACAACTTGGACTGCAGTAGTTCAAAAAAACCGCTCAGCACTGCCTTCATGAGTAACAGATATGGGCCAGCTAGCAATGCCCACATGCTGTACAAGAATAAAATAAAACCCCAACCCAAACTTTGCAAATGATCTTCAACCCTCCCTCAGGCCCTGTTGGTCACTTGTACCCTTGGAGCTGCTTCTACTCTTGCTCCCGACCCTGTTCCTGGAACTGACGGTACCCACCTGATACTGAGTTTTGTTGATACCGATGAGGAAGATGAGTTCTGCGATGAAGAGGTTGATGCAGAGGTTCTTGTGAATGGTGTTGCGGTCTGTCTGAATCCCTCGAAGGAAGCAAAATGTGGAGATACAGATGGTGAGGCAGACGAGGGAGATGACGATGCCCACCCAGGTGATAACAGATAGTAGCAACCTGTGCATGCGGTCTTCATACTAAGGGGAGAAAAGGGAACTCCGTGAAAGGAGGCACATAGTAACAAGCATGGCCCACGGAAACATCAAAAGTAATTGAGGACCTGGACATATTGAGTCAATCTAGACCTTTTTTCTACCCCAAGTGCCTAAAACAACTGTTCCCTTCAGCAATACACTAGGTGAGAGGGTTTATAAGATCCTGATCCAAACTAAGCCTCTAGTTCCCCCAACCCAGACGTGCCTGGTCCCACTGGTTCAGTACCATGATACCTGGCACCTTTAGCTTCTGGGCTAGTCAGTTCCCTTCAGACATTCCTGTTACTTCTCAAGTTCTGTACCTGTGTCATGTTGGCTCAGTACCACACTAAATGGCACACTAGGGCTCACTAGTTTAGAAGGTCAAATGGGAGCCTGACTGAAATGTAGACATTTGTGAAGGACTGGACAGACTAGATGGAGGGAGGATGTTTCCCTATTTGGGGAATCTAGAACCAAGGTTCGCAGTCTCAGAATGCAAGATGGATATTTTGGACTGAGATGAAGAAACAATCCTTCAGTCAGAGAGTGGTCAACCTGTGGAATTCTCTACCACGGAAGGCTGTGGAGGCCAGGTTACTGTGTTTATTCAAGAAAGAGACAATATATTTTTAGATTTTTAAAGGCATTAGGTGTGGGGAGAAAGTTAAAATATTGCTTGAAATAGAGGGTCACACACGATCACATTAAATAGCAGGGCAGGCTTGAAGGGCCAATTTCTGCTCCTAGTTTCTGCACACTTTTATATGCAAATAGTAGCCCAGAGCTATGGGTAGTGACTTGAACCTGGAGCCTTTGGCTCAGAGGCAGTGATACTACTCACAAGGCCTCCTTCTGTCCCCTTAAACCTGACATAATTTTGTGATAAATAATGAAAGGGCATAGAAAGTGACATATTAATTTCCAAATTTATAGAGTCATAGATTCATACAGCATGAAAACAGAAGCTTCATTCTAAGCATGTTCCCAAACTAATCTAGTCCTACCTGCTTGCATTTGGCCCATATCCCTCCAATCCTTTCCTATTTATGTACTTATCCAAATGTCTTTTAAATGTCGTAACTGTACCCACATCCACCACTTTGTCTGGAAGTTCATTCCACCACAAACCACTGTCTGTTTGTAAAAGTTGCCTATGCCCTTTCTAAATCCTTCTTCTCTCACCTTAAAAATATGCCCCGTAGTTTTGAATTCCCCCACCTTATTTCGTAACTTATTTTATTTCAAGTTGATTACTTAGAGTGAAACGGTACCTCTTGGTTCTAGATTTCCTCATGGGCGGAAACAATGTCTCAGCATCTGTTCTGCCTGCATTAGGGCTAACCTGCCAAGCTCTCTCTGAATCTTTGACATTTTAATAAGATCACTTCTCATTCTTCTGAGTTCCAATAAATATAGGCCCAACCCGCTCAAACTTTCCTTTTATAAAAGTTCCCTTATCATGGGAATTAATCTTTTTTGAACAACTTCCAGTGACCGAAACCGTACACAAAACTATGAGGGATAATATGGCAGAGGTCATGAGTTCAAGCCTTGACATGACTTGTTGTGATGTTGAATGCAATAAATCTGGGGATTTGTGAGACAGTACCAAGAGTGCCAACTGCTCAATTGCCAGAAAAACCCAACTGGTTCATTCCACGCCCTTTGACCCTACCACGTTTATCTGCCTGACATTCCGTGCAGTTGGATTTCAAAGGCTCTGACACTGCTCAGAATGGAAAGTTGCCTATTCCCCACAAACCACACACAACTGTGAACTGCGTTGCTGGATTAAGTTCCTGGAACTTCCTCTCTGACAGCATTGTGGGTCCTACCTACACTCTATGGACTACAGAGGTTCAAACTAAGTTTGCTACCAACTTCTCCAGGGCAATTAGGGACAGGCAATAAATGTTGGTCCAGCCAGTGACATCTGCATTGATGGTGAAATTATGACATGTAAAGGGAATGTTCATAATGTCACAGAGCCACTTACCAAAATCTCCTTGTGAGCCATCAGCACTGCAAAATTGGTAAGGTGGCTACAGGCACAGGCAGTGTGAGTTCTGTTACTTTCTATCAGACGACAACCTTGCGTTGACCAAAACCCCATCATGGTTCGTTCCGAGTAATTCCAGAATGAGCAGTTTGCACTGAAGTGGTTTTTTGACTGAAAGAGAAAAAATATCAACTGAATGCTGGGCAATACGAAGAAAAATGCAAAACATTTCAGTGTCCGTCAATGCCTTCTCCATTTACTCCATCCCATTGCTGTTCCCTCTTCTTATTCATTCTATCCCATAGAATTCCAGAGGTTCTTACCGCTTCTTATTCACTCCAATATAATTTCACAGGCTGTCTCCTCTTTCCATTAACTCCATACTATAGAATATCATAGCATGTTCCCGTCTCTATTCACTCCATACTGCAGAATCCCATACGCTGTTGCCCTTCCTGTGTTGGTGGGTCTGGGTGGGATGCTCTTCACAGGGAGGTGTGGACTTGATGGAAAAAATGTCCTACTTGCACACTGTAGGGATTCTATACTTCTTTCCACCTGATGCTATAGAATTCCATAGCTTGCGATCCCTACCCATTCACTCCACCCTACAGAGTACCATTGGCTTTCACACCCTTCCCAATCAGTATATTATATAGATTCTCAGCCTTAAACATCCTTGTTACTCATTCCAGTGTCAGTATTCATGGAAAATGTGCACATTGTGCATGTGGTCAACAAGGACTTACATTCCGATAGCACCTTTGACATAAAGAGATATCCCAAGATAGTTCATGGAAGCATTATAAATGAAATATGATGTTGAACTGTGTAAGGGGAGATTAGGTCAGAAAACCAGAAGCTTGGTCATCTGAAATGAGGAAAACAGTGTGTGTGTGTCTGTGTCTTTCTGTGCACGCGCGCACCTGTGTGTGTGTGTGTGTGTGTGTGTGTGTGTGTGTGTGTGTGTCTGTGTTTGGAAGGGGGTTGGGGGGCTGTGTGAGAGAGGTAAAGAGGAATGCCCGAGCTAGGGGCCTCAGGAAATTGAAGGTCCACAGTGTCCAGTGATAGAGTGATTGTGATTGGGATACAAAGGGACCAAAATTAGAGGACTGCAGATACCCTAGGGGGGTGTCGGAGATTATGAAGGGGATAAGGATTGGGATGATTTTGACAATGAGTTTCAAAATTAAACTTGCTGGATTGTGAGTTAACACAGGTCAGTAGGTACAGAGGTGTGAGAAGAGTGTATTTGCTGTGAGTTAAGACTTGGTGACAGGGTCATGATGGCCTCAAAGTCTGTGGGGGGTAGAATTAGATTAGATTAGATTCCCTACAGTGTGGAAGCAGGCCCTTTGGCCCCACAAGTCCACACCACCCCTTGGAGCATTCCATCCAGACCCATCCCCCTATGACCCACACCCCTGAACACTACGGACAATTTAGCACGGCCAATCCACCTAGCCTGCACATCTTTGGATTGTGGGAGGAAACTGGAGCACCCAGAGGAAACCCACGCAGACACGGGGAGAACGTGCAAACTCCACACAGACAGTTACCCGAGCCTGGAATCGAACCTGGGGCCCTAGCGCTGTGAGTGCTAACCACTGAGCCACCGTGCCGTCAAATACGTTGGAGACTAGCCAGGAGTGTGTTGGAATGATTGAGTCAAAAGGCAACAGAGTCTTCAATGAAGATTTCAGCAGCAGATGAGCTGAGCCAGGGGTGAATTTGGAGCATGACAAGAAGGTGGAAATAATCTGATTGACGATGGTGTGAATATGAGGTTGGAAATTCATCTCAGGATCAAATGTGGTACCAAGAAACAGAAGCATGGTAGCATAGCTGACATGGGAAAGTCCCGACAGTCGGGAGTTCAGTAACCAGTTAAATTGCTTCAGGGCTATGTTCCCTCTAAATTTGTTTCTTCCTGCAGGGACCGCTGAGGTATGTGGATGGCGTTGACTTCTGAAAAGCAGAAGTTGATGCTGGGTGCACAGACACTCAGTGGTTGTGTAATTTAGTGGAGACGCTGGTTGAGGAAGGATATTGGTCTCGAGCTCTCCTTCAAATGGCATCCATGAGATCTTTTGCAATTACCTGAATGGGGTAGAGGAGGGCCTCAGCTTATCAGAGCAGAGCATGAAACCTCCAACTATGCAGTGCTCCCTCTGAATGGCACTGATCTGTCAGCAAGGATCATTGAAACAAAGGCTGCAGTAAGGCTTGAACACACACCTTTCTGCTTCAGTGGTATGAATGCTATGAGTTGAGCTAAAGTAAAAACCTAGAAACGTTTGGGAAAATGTATGCTTGTGAGGGGTGAGTACTTCCATTATATTGTACCTGCTGGGAAATGTTAGAGTGCAAAACAGATTGACTGGGCAAAATGTGATTCAATTAGATTCATGTATATCACGATGGTGTAACTGATGATATGGCTCTGACATCCATAAGACAGAAGATGCCCACCTAAAATGAGCATGTGAAGATAGAGGTCTTAGACACTGCTCTAGAGGGCTGTATGCGAGAGCCTACAGTGTATGGATATAAATATGGGTGTTACAGTCTATAAGGAGTTGAAGGGCCTAACTCAGTGAGAACGTGTGGGCAGCCTTAGGTACAGGTTGTTGGCTTACTCGCCGAGCTGGATTGATTTTGTTTAGACGTTTCATCACCGTGCTAGGTAACACCACTGGTGAGGTCTCCGATGAAGCGATGTTGTTCTACTCCACTTGGAATTTATACTTACGCTGAATAGTGTCATTTCCGGCTTTGTTCTGTATGCGTTTGTATATGGGGTCCAATTCTATATGTTTGTTGATTGCATTATGGGTTGAGAACCATGCCTCTAGGAATTCCTGTGTGTGTTTGGGTGAGCTACTATGGTTACGTTATCCCAGTTAAACTGATGGCCTTCACTGCCCAAGCGTACTGATATTTGGGGAAGTTCGTCACATCGTTTTGCTACTAGCTGATGTTCGTGTATTCTGATGGCTAGTTTCCCTCCTGTCTGTCCGAAGTCATGCTTGTAGGAGTCGTTGCATTGTATTTTGTAAATTGCATTGGTGCTGCATGTTGTGGGAATGGGATCTTTATTCCTTGCGAGTGTTTGTTGTAGCGTGGCTGTGGGCTTGTGTACTACCATGATTCGTAGTGGTTGTAGGAGTCTTGCTGTCAGTTCTGATATGTTCTTGACATAGGGCAGTATGGCCAGTGTGTTAGGGCATACTGTGTCCTATTGTTGTTGTCTATTTAGTAGGCACCTGCAAGTGAAGTTTTGGGGATATCTGTTCATAACAAAGATTTTGTATAGATGCTCTTCCTCTTTCCTGCGTAGTTCTGGCATGTTGCAGTCAGTGCTGGCCCGTTTAAACAGTGTCATAGCACAGCACTGTTTGTGAACTATAACTGAACTATAACCATAAAGATGCAAACAGAACAGACTTTGAGGCCGTCCCGGAAACTATATTACAGACTCACGGATGAAACACAACAAGCCATCCGACAAACTATAATCCCCACATTAAGCCAAAGGAATGAATGGGTCACCCTGAACATATCAGAGAGAAAAGCACTAGAAAAACTCAAGAAAGACAACAACATTATAATCCCACCAGTGAACAAAGGGGGCATGACCGGCACTATGAACAAATTTGTTGAGAAAGCACAGGCACTGCTTGCAGATACAAACACTTACCAACAGGTAGCTATAGACCCAACACCGCAGCGAGGTCATAAGATCACCCAAATACTCAAGAGACTGAAGGGATACAGGACAGATAACCAAGACAGGCTACATGAGAATGAAACCAGAAGGCATGAACACTGCACACTCCACCACTCCCACACCATCACTCCCCACCCCCGACCCGCCCAACTTCTACGGACTTCCTAAAGTACACAAAGCAGACATGCCCTTCAGACCCATTGTTTCCCGACCAGGCACACCTTCACACAGACTGGCCAAAGACCTAGTCAACAGATCATGCCATTCCATCCACGCAACCCTAGAATTCCTCAATACCCTTAACATAAAAATCAGCGATGATGAGATTACAGTATCTTTTGATGTCACAGCATTATCCACATCAACTGACAACCCACTAGCCAAAGAAACACTGGCCACATCACTAGAGGAAGCTGGAATGCAGACCAGCAGCTCCATCAGCAATGGCAACATACTCAAACTACTAGACTTGTGTCTCATCACACTTCGTCTTTAATAGTCGAGTAGGCAAACAGATCAATGGCACACCCATGGCGTCACCCGTTTCAGGACTCATTGCAGAGGCAGTCATGCAAAGACTGGAATACACTACCCTCCCTCTTATTCAACCTAAACTGCGGATCCTGTACGTGGGGTGACACATTTGACATCATTAAGCGCACCCAACTAGAAGAGACCCACTACTTCATCCACAACGTATTCACCAGGATTAAATTCACGGAGAAGAGAACAACAATTAGCTTCTGTTTCTGGACTTCAGGGTTGAAATTATGACCGACGGAGAGTTCTAAACCTCGATATACAGGAAAGCAACCCACACTGACCCAATCCTCAACTTCCACAGCAACCACCCCAGCATCCAAAAACAAACCTGTGGTAGGATACTATTTAAATGGGCCACCACTCGGTGCAACGTGCCAGAACTACCCAGGAAAGAGGAAGAGTTCCGATACGAAATCTTTGCTATGAACGGACATCCCCACAACTTCATCCAAATGTGCCTGCTAAATAGATAACACGAATGTCCTAACACACTGCCCATACTGCCCTACTTCAAGAACATATCAGAACTGTCAATGAGACTCCTACAACCACTAGGGATCATGGTAGCACACAAACCCTCAGCCACATTATGGCCAACGCTCGCAAGGATTAAAGACCCTATTCCCACAACGTGCAGAACCAATGTAGTTTACAAAATAGCATGCAGCGACTGCCACAAGCATTACATTGGACTGACAGAAGGAAACTAGTCATCATGAACACCAGCTAGCAGCAAAATGGCACACAAACTTTCCCTCATATCAGCAAATTTGGACAATGAAGGCCATCAGTTTAACCGGGACACTGCCACCATTGTAGCCTACCCAAACAGACACACACAGGATTTCATACAGGCATGGTTCTCAACCCACAATGCAATCAACAAACATATAGAATTAGACCCCATATACAAACCCACACAGAACAAAACCGGAAATGACACAATTCACTATAACAGATTGTACAGTATAAATTCCAAGCGGAGTAGAACAACGTCGCTTCATCAGAGGCCTCAAAGATGATGTTATCCAGCATGGTGATGAAACATCTGAACCAAAACAAGCCAGTTCAGCGAGCAAGTCAACAACCTCACCCACAACACAAGCTGCAAAATCTTTGCAAAAACCCTAAGCCTCAGGGACAGTGTACGTACAGACACCCACAGCTCAAGATACTCCAGACCAGTATCTCAAAGTACAGGTTGCAGGATTTGCTGAAAGCATGAAATAATGTAGAAAGTGTCTTGGCTAATGCATTAATTCAGAACAAGGTACCAATAGGTTAGTGCAAGTGTTATCTTGTAAACCAGACAGGGCATAGCTTGGCATGCAGGAAGGAAAAAGTTTACATTTTCTTTATTCATTCTTGGGATGAGGGTGTCACTGACTGGGCAGCATTTACTGCCCATCCCTAATTACCCAGAGGGCAGTTCAGAGTCAAGCACATTGCTGTGGATCTGGAGTGACATGTAGGCCAGACCAGGTAAGGATGGCAGTTTCCTTCCCAAAGGAACACTACCAAACCGGATGGGTTTTTCCTTGAAATTCAGCAATGGGCTCTCGATCGTCTTAAGATTCTTAATTCCAGATATTTTATTAAATTCAAATTCCACCATCTGCCATGGCAGGATTCAAACGTGGTTCTCCAGAAGGTTATCTGGGTCTCTAGATTAACATTCCAGGGATAATACCACTAGGCCGTTGCCTCCCTTATTAACAGAGTGTGTTTCATTCATTCATGAGATGTGTGCATCACTGGCTGAGGCATAATTTATTGCCTGTCCCTAACTCCTCTTGGGAAGGTAACGGAAGCTGTATTCTTGAACTGCTGCAGTTCAGTTAGTGTAGGGACACCTCCAGTGCTATTTGGCAGGGGGAAGAGTTCCAGGGTTTTGGCCCAGAGATTCTGAAGAAAATCACTTCACCAGCAATGCTCAGTAGTGGCAGAATGTCATATACAAGATGCGCCGCAGAAATTCATCAAAGCTCCTTTCACCTTCAAAATGCACGATCATTACCAGAAAAGGAATCGTATACATGGGATCGCCACGATTGGCAAGTTCCCCTCCAAGCCTCACACCATTCTGATTTGGAAATATATCACAGTTCCTTCAGTATCACTGGGAATGGTCTGTAGTGGTTTAAGAAGGGAGCTCTGCACTGCCTCATGAAGTGGCAATTAGGGAATAAACACAGGAACACAGAAACCAGAAGCAGGAATAGGCCAGCTGGGCCCTTTCAGCCTGTTCTGCCAATTAATATGAACATGGCTGATCATCTGACTCAGTAACCTGTTCCCACTTTCTCCCCATTTCCTTCGATCCCTTTAGCCATGAGAACTATATCTAACTCCTTCTTGAAAACATACAATGTCTTGGCCTCAACTGCTTTCTGTTGCTGTGAATTCCACGGCTCACTGTTCTCTGGGTGAAGAAATGTCTTTTCGTCTTGGTCCTAAATAGCTGTCCCATATTTTTATGAGACTATAAACACTGGTCTTGTCAGTAACACCCACATCCTGACAGAGGGTGCTGAAGAAATCTGGTGGAGTGTATAGGTGGCTGACACAAGTGCCACTATACCCCTAACTGGTCTAGTCTGTCCCCTGGTGATCGTCCATGATACCTACATCAAGGTGCTGCAGGGTGAAGATCACTGGCTCAGTGAGGAAGACCCGGCTTGACTCCTTGTTGATGGAAGCAGCGATGATCTGAGAGTTGACGACGATGGAAGTGCTCTGGCTACTGATGTCTGTGCCCATTCTCACCATGGCATTTTCTGTTGATAGAAACTGGCCCAGGTTGTTGTACAGGATTAACACCACCTTCACAACACCTGCAGGAAACAACAGCAGGTCGCAGTGAGTCCTAAATGGTTCAATGAGACTTGATAAGCTTTCACAACTGTTTGCTAAATCCCTTCTTTACCCAGTAGATGTCTCCCCAAACCATTTACTGTCCCCCCTCCCAGGGAATGTAAATGTGCTTCAGCCATGTTTTCACTCTTTGTAGAAAGTAGAACAGGCCATTCAGCCCTTCAAACTTATTCTGCCAGTTCTGTCCAAAGATTAAGGTTGAGGAGGTGACCATTTTGGCCTTCTAGAATGGTGCAAGGTTATACTTGAGTGAGTACATGTAGAATTTTTCCCTTCACGGGGGAAGGCAGGACGAGAGGCTATCACAATAAGCTGCTCATCAAAAAAATCCAGTAGGGAGTTCGGAAATAAATGTTGCTATCCAGAGATTTACCATGGAGGTTGCAGCTGCAGGGGCGTTCAAATGAAGAGTCTCAATGCATGATGGATAAGCGCGAGAGGGAAACTGTCAGAGAGGGCTATTTTGGCAGAATTAGATGATGACACTTGGTAAGAAGTATCAATGGTACATAACACTAGCAAGTACTGGTTGTGCCGAAGGGCCTGTTTCCGTGTCGCGTATCCCACTTAAGTTAGTGTGAATCAATTAGATCGTGGCTGATCTGTTCCATGGTTCCCTTAACCTGTCACTGTACCCACATTCCTTGATACTCATCAAGGATCTCTCTTTTTTGGTCTTGAAATCTGTCATTCATCATCCTCCATCACTTCTCCCCACCTGCCCTCAATCCCGTCACCCAACTGCGGTCCCAACAGACTTTTTGGGGCATTTTCTACATTTCAATGGGCTTTGTATGAAGAATTGCTTTCAGACAACACTTCAGCACTGTTGTCAAGGTGATGACTTCTTGTACTGAACAGCATCCCTACTCTGGGAAATCGTTCTTCTCTGTTTAATTTATCAAATGCCTTTACAACCTTAAATGCACCAATTAGATCATTTCTCAATAACCTGTACTCGAGGTAACATGCCCAAATTTCAGCAATGGAGGCCTCTTACCCCCTGTGTCATTAGGCTGTCTACCTCTCAATTTAACTTCCTCATGGAGTTCAAGTCACAACCTGCTCTTGTGACCACCTGGGGCCAATCAATACTTGGGGCTGCTTCAAACTGGGACCATGAGCTGCCTATTACCATGACCATCAGTTACTAGTACCAAGTACTACCCACTTTCTTGACTACCCATTTTCAGAATGTGGGACTTTCTGTTACTAGGGCCAAGGACTGCTCATTGCCACGATGATCACCAACTGGGGCCAAAGATTGCTATTCACACCACTGACTGTTGTCATGACTGCACCGTTAGGGCTGCCCATTGGCTAGAATCTAGGTTGCTAGGGCCAACTGTTGCCAGGACCTGGGACTACCCGTTGCCAGTCAATGGGATTTCCTGATGCTTGGCTCCATGTTTCACTTGCTGCTCTGTGAGGGTTTGTGGTGAGAGAATTAGTGATTGCAGGTCTCAGTTCATAGCTGCATAATCATTGTGTTTGACTATATTAAGAACAAACAGAAAATTGAGGGTATTTTCAGGCAAATGGCAGAGACAGGATTTAATGCCCAAGCCAGAAAGATTTGAGACTGGGCTCAGGGTGGGGTTATGGAAAGTAAAGAGAAGGTTCTCTCAGTCTCCTTTTTAACAATTGGATAACAGTCTCAAAGTCAGATGGGTCTTTGAAAGGAGGAGGAATCCCACTTGGATAAGCAGATCAAACTTGATAGTTTTTATATTCTTTTATGGGATGTGGGCATCACTGGCAAGGCCAGCATTCATTGCCCATCCCTCACCGCCCTGAATTGAGTGGTGTGAGGGGGATTTCAGAGGATAGCTAAATGTCAACCACATTGCTTGCATGATCTGCAGTCACATCTACAGGTAGTTCTGCTGTAATGTGTGTTTTGCTAACGTGAATTGGCTGTAACACGATTGTCGAATGGTGGATGTTGTCCGGAGAACGTGAACTTTCTGCTGTACAGGTATAGTGATATTCTATGGCGATTTCATATAATGCAATTTTCTATGGTGATTTTCTACAGCGTGAGGGTCACACAAGAATGTGACTATCACATTATAGGGGAACTGCCTGTAGGTCAGATTGGGTGGCATACTTCCTTAAAGTACATGAGTGAATCAGATGAACTTTTATGACAATTGTCAAAAGCTGTCATTGTTCCCAGATTAGCTTTCAATTCCAGATTTCAAAGAAACAGCTAAATTCCACCAGCTGCCTTGGTGGGATTTGAGACCATGCTTCCCCAGAGCATTAAAATAAAACAAACAACTGTGGATGCTACGTTAACTCTGGCTTCTCCTCACAGATGCTGCTGAGTTTTGCCAGCAATTTCTGTTTTCGTTGCAGATCTCCAGAGCATTAGCTTGCATCTCTTGCTGTCACCACTGCACAAACAACTTTCCCAAATACAGTGGGTGCCTATCCTTCGTACAGAGGTTCTTGCTTTGGGAACAAGATAATACAGTGTGGAAGATAATACACTGATGAAGGGTCTAGGCCCGAAACGTCAGCTTTTGTGCTCCTGAGATGCTGCTTGGCCTGCTGTGTTCATCCAGCCTCACATTTTATTATCTTGGAATTCTCCAGCATCTGCAGTTCCCATTATCTCTAATACAGTGTGGAGCTGGAGGAACACAGGAGGCCAGGCAGCATCAGAGGAGCAGGAAAGCTGATGTTTCAGGTCGCGACCCTTTCTGAAGAAACGTCAGCCTTCCTGCTCCTCTGATGCTGCCTGGCCTGCTTTATTCCTCCAGCTCCACACTGTGTTAACTCTGACTCCAGGAGCAGCAGTTCTTACTATCACTTGCTTTGGGAACAGTTTTGGGGAGGTGGTGCATGTTGTGAACCTGAATGGTGCTCACTCAGTCAATACATTTCAGAAGCGCAGGAGTTAATTGTCTGCATTGTGTTCACACTTACCATTACGGCTGTTCTGTTTGATGGTGTTTGGCGAGATCTGGATAAAGCTTTCTGTCAGATAGCCATTTGGAAATGTCAGCTCCTTCACCTGTTCTTCAGTGTTGAGCACGCAGACTTCAAACACTGTTGGAGCGAGATAGATAGACAGACAGAAACAGAGCCGGGATTGAAAGGAGAAGGGAGAGAGGGTTGAGTGAGTGAAACGAGAAGCATTAGTTTGGAGGATGAGGTAAGCAGAGAGGAAAGGGGCATGAGGAAGGTAGAGAGAGGGAGAGGAGAGGAGAGGAAGTGGAGCAAGGGAAATGGAGAGAGTGAGAAGGTGAGATAGAGAGGGAGATGGAGAGAGGAGAGGAGAGCGAGGTATGGAAAGAAAAGGAGAGAGGAAAACACAGTGGGGTGGGGAAGGGGAATAGAACAAATATGGAGGAGGGAGAGGTGGAATGGAAAAAAAGGGAGAGAAAGAGGGGGGTAGAGGTGAGAGGAAAGAAGGAGAGGGGAGAGGAGAAGAGAGCAGAAGTCAGGAATGGGAGAAGGAAAGAAAAATTTGAAATGCAATAAGAGGATATGAAAGAGCAAGACAGCATTTTTGAGAGATACGATCAGTTGAAACATATAATGAAACACACAGGAGACATGGTTGATGCATAACAAGGAAAAACAGCGGAAGAGTGAGCACCAGTATCCCAACAAAGAGGACAACGGGCAGGAACACAGAAAACAAAAGTAGTACAAAGTGAAGGGACAGATAAATCAAAAGAACCAAATGAGGAAACGGGACAGAGGAAAAAATAGTAAGACAGAAACAGGTATACAGTGTCAGATAAACAGGAGGAAAGAAAAACATGTTTGCGGTTAGCGCTGATGTGGTATTCTTTGGAAAGAGGGCTAGGTTTCTCATTTCCCCTATGAATGCACAGAGGGTAATTCAAGTCCAAAACAGCCTTCTGATCTCAGGCCGTGGCACTAGATTAGTCGGAGCCCAGGCAGGATGGGATGTGCAAGTCGGGTCTGTGGTGAATGGAGGTAAATCAGTCTACAGATGGTGGGACAGGATGCTGCGTGTGATGTACATGGAGGGACATGGGGTTCGTTTGGCAGGAAAGGTGTTCTCTCTGACAATAACCAGATCTCTTCATGACAAAGAGAAGCAGCACATGTAACAGGAAGAAAGTTTGATGCCTCATAGAAAACATATACTTTGTGCAAGACTTCCAACATGTTAAATGATTTCCTGTGCTGTTACTCACAACGTCAACGGATTAGTTTAGGGGAACGAGGTTGTTGACTTGCTTGCTGAGCTGGCTTGTTTTTGTTCAGATGTTTCATCACTATGCCAGGTGACATTATCAGTGGAGCCTTCGAAGAAGCGATGTTATTCTACTCCGCTTGGAAATTTCACTGTCCAGTCCGGGATGGTGAGTACTGTCATTTCTGGTTTTGTTCTGTATGGGTTTGTGCAGGGTGTCCAATTCTACATGCTTGTTGATTGAAGTGGGTGGAGAACCATGCCTCTCGGAATTCCTCTGCGTGTTCGGCTTGGGTAACTATGGTTACTTTGTCCCAGTTAAATTAATGGCCTTCATTGTCTGAATGTGCCAATATGAAGGAGAGTTCATCGTGCTGTTTTGCTGCTAGCTGATGTTCATGTATTCTGATGGCTAGTTTCCTTCCTGTCTGTTTGATGTAATATCTGTGGCAGTCATTGTATGGTATTTTGTAACCCACGTTCATTCTGTATGTTGTGGGAATGGGGTCTTTAATCCTTGTGAGAGTTTGTCGTAGACTGGCTGCAAGTTTGTGTGCTACCATGATTCCTAGTGGTGTTAGGAGTCTTGTTGTCAGTCCAGATATGTTCTTGATGTAGGGCAGTGTGGCCAGTGTGTTAGGGCACACTGTGTCCTATTGTTGTCTTCTGTTTTGTAGGCATCTGTGGATGAAGTTTAAAGTGAGGATCTTGTATAAGTGTTCTTCCTCTTTCCCGCTTGGTTCTGGAGTGTTGCAGTGAGTGGTGGCCTGTTTAAATAGTGTCCTAATGCAGCTTTGATTGTGGACGTTGGGGAGGTTGCTGTGGAAGTTCAGGATTTGATCTGCTGCTTTTCTGTATACAGTACATATTGGTGCATTCAGACAGTGAAGGCCATCAGTTTAACTGGGACAAAGTAATGATAGTAGCCCAAGCCAAACATAGACACACATGGGAATTCCTACAGGCATGGTCCTCCACCTAAACTTCAACCAACAAACATACAGAATTGGTCCCCATCTACAAACCCATACAGATCAAAACTAGACATGGCAGTATTCACCATAACAGACTGGACAGTATAAATTCCAAGTGAAGTAGAATAACATCATTTCTTCAGAGGTTCCACTGATGATGTTACCTAGAATGGTGACGACATGTCTGAACAAAAACAAGCCAGCTCGGCGAACAAGTCCACAACCCGAACTGCAGATCTTCGCCAAAACTTTAACGTTTAGGGGAACATATAAAGGTGGGTTTTGAAAGATTAAGAATCACACCCTGAGGACAATGGCTTTGGGGTTTTGCTGGATTAAACTTTGAGGTGGGACGCAGATTGAGATGCAGTGGTTGTATTGAGGCATTTGGGTTGGACCGAGATAGCTCAGTGTTCAGAGAGAAGAGGAGGAAGACAGTGGAATTGCAATGAGAATGCCAAGAAATTTAAAATGGACAAAACAGAGACTTTGTCATGCTGGTCATATCTGCTCTCTCATTAGAAAGAAACTAGTGGTGGTGTTTAAACTGAGGGTTAACCACACTTCCAGAAAGGGGGCAGGTTGAGAAGGAGAGCCCTTCAGGGTAAACTCAGCTGGTAGGGGAATTGAACCTTCTGCTGGCATCACTCTGAATCACAAACCAGCTATCCAGCCAACTGAGCTAAACCAACAACAGGTGAGCAGCATAACAAAAAGGTGTTGTGGAGTGGGAAGCAGTAACATATTGGAGTCAGATGTTTGGAAATCTCAACAACAGATGCTGGATCAGGTATTAGTTTTAAACCTGTGATCTACACTTTTTGTTTTTATTAAGCAAAGGCAGGAAAGGATATGGGCCAAAGGCAGGCATATGGAGTTAGGCCAGAACAGCTACATTTAACTGACCCCCCCATCAATGCTCACCGACATTCTGAGTGGTGGTGTTGACTTGAGCCGGCACTTTGAGGTTGTCTGCCAGTAGGAAGGCCCCCTCTTCCAAGATGTCCAACAACATGGTTGCTGTGTGAACCTGCTCCGTGGTGTTCATATCTTTCCATGATTCCAGAGCCTCTGGTCTCAGAAGGTTATCGACGGTTTGTACAACAGCCTGTAAGTAAATCACATCTGTATCAAGATCAATGGCTTTAGGCTCGAGTTGCCAACCTCTCCAGGATTGCTCCGGAGTCTCCAGTAATAAGTGAACCATCTCTGGGATGTGATGGAAAGCACAGTCTATCACCATAGAGAACACCCCAGCCCAGAAGTCCCAACGTCTGGCCTGCCAGCCTAGATTAGACCCACCACTGACACACAGTGTGTACCAGCTACAAGAGACACTGCAACAACTCGCCCAGGCTGCTTTGGCAGCATCTTCCAAATGCATGACCATCACCATCCAAGAGGGCAGGAGGAGGAGGTACAAGGGAACACCACCATCACAAGTTTCCTTTCAATCCTCACTGTCCGGACTTGGAAATATTTCACTGTTCCCTCAGTTTTGCTGGGTCAAAATCCTGCAGCTTCCTCCCTAACAGCCACACACTGTGGGTGACCATAAATCCACAGGAGTACAATGGTTCACCTTCTTGTGGGAATCTGGGGAATGAGTAACAGTGTGGCATACATTCCATGGAAGAGTAAAGAAAAAATGCCAGTGGGTCTGTATGCCACCACCTGATGATTCTCAGGGGCAGTGCTCCCAGCTGGGGTGTGGGAGTGAATTAAAGAGGATAGGAAGGATGTTGTGTTGGGAAGGTAAAAGAGGTTACATGTAAATATCAAGCAACTGTGCAAAATCCATGAATCCAACCCCAATACGTTCACAGAAACACTCACGTACCTCTATGTACATTCTGCAGGTCCTTTCCCGTTTCTGTATCTGTGCCCATTGGGGGAGAGAGAGGAAAACATAACATTTGTCACACATTCTCCAAAACTGTCACGTGCAGAGGAAGTCCCACTGCTGTGAACCAACTTCCCTGCTCTTCTTATTTGCTGACGTCCTGAGCTCTTGTTTGCTCCACAGAGTTGTGTGAGGGTGTGTGTGTGTGTATGTATGTGTGTATGTGTCATGGTGAACAATCACCAGGGACAGGAGGGGGTCAGGTAGGGTCTTCAACCCAAACCCCAATATCCCACTTCACTCTTTCACCCTGGCCAAACAAACAACAAAGACTGATTAACCTCAGCCTTGGGAACTGTCATGTTCTCAGCCTTACAGGAAAGAAGACTTCCCAAGTTTCTTTGAGAAAATGTGTTTCCCGCATGTGTTCCTGAATAGCCTAGCTCTAATTTTTAGATTATTCCCACTTGTTTAGGACTTTCTCCACTGCCCCTTATCCAAGCAGAAGGAATAGATTATCGTTCCCCTGAAATATTTGGAAATGAATACCTTGATATTGCTGAACCTCCATTCTGAGTTATTCAGGGTCGAACCAATATTTCCTATTTGCAAGTTGTATATGGATTTTCCCAGTGGGTCACTATAGTCACTTCAGATGTGATCAGATATCCCTGTAATCTTCTGTATTCCAGTGAATACACAACCTCTGACCACTCTGATTGAACCTAAACCCTAACCCTCAGCACCATCCTGATAAATCTGGGTTGCATTTCCTCACAAGTTGATAAGGCCTTCAGTGGTGGAAACTGGGTGTAGTGGTCTAGATGGGTCAAAGCTCAGCTCTTCAGCATTTGAAAACTAACTTCCTAACCTCTATGCATTATAGTCCCCTTGCAATAAAGGTCAAAATGCCAGAAGCTTTCCCAATTTCTTTCCATTCCAGTCTCCACAAGATTTAAGATCCCTCAAATTTCATTCTGCTTCTTGCATTTTCAACCTTAAAAACATACCCTTTGGTCCCAAGTGATGACCTCATGCCTACTGACACTTAAATCCATTTGGTGTTGTTTTGCTCATTTCATTCCTCCTCCACACTGTCAACCTTTTCTCTCCAATTGCTCTTCACTGTGCAAATAAATCCTTCCATTAAATGCTCTATATTAATACAGAATCTTTGCTCCTGCTATTTCTGGAGCTTGTTCAAAAGGCATTCTTTCAGCTGACACCCACCTCCCACCACACAAGCTGTGCAAGAAACATTCACATACTGTGATTGTAAATCTTAAAAACTGCTGCCGTGAATCCAGTTTCCAAGATTAATATAGTACTCAGAGATAATGGGAACTGCAGAGGCTGGAGAATCCGAGATAACAAAGTGTGAAGCTGGATGAACACAGCAGGCCAAGCAGCATCTCAGGAGCACAAAAGCTGGCATTTCGGGCCTAGACCCTTCATCAGAAAAGACCCTTTTTTGATCAAGGGTCTAGGCCCGAAATGTCAGCTTTTGTGCTCCTAAGATGCTGCTTGGCCTGCTGTGTTCATCCAGCTCCATACTTTGTTATCCAAGATGAATATATATTCCCCATCCAGCTACAGCTGCTGGCCTTCTCTTTTCCCTCTGGTTGCTTCAACATTTTGTCCATGCAGTGAATAGGAATGAGTGGGTGAGGGTGAGGCTGGGAGTCGATGTTTGGAGTGTCTGTCCAGTCTGTATTCTTCCTTTCTCTTTCTCTGTGAGCTGCATTACTTCTGTCTCTTTCTCATCTACATTATCAGACCGGAGTGAGAAAGAGAATGTTCTCTCTGCTCTACCTTTGCTCCAATCTTCATTCCGTCTCTCTTTGCAGTTCATTCTCCTTCTTTCTCCACTCTCTCTTTCCTCCTTCCCAGTTTGCATTTACTCTTTGCTCTGCATTGTTTCGCCCCAGGTTGAACTCTCTCTCTCTCTCTCCACTCTGCATTCACTCCTTTGCAGCTCTGCATTCCCCGTCTCTTTCTCTACTTAGCATTCTTTTTCTCTCCACTGTATTACCTTCTTCTCATTTTCTCTCTCTTTCTCTCACCACTCTGCAGTTTGCTCTGCTCTGTATTCACTTCCTTACAGCTGTGCATTCTCTTTTTCTCCAATTTTGATTTGCTCCCTTTCAGCTCTACTTTCTCTCTTTTTTTCTGCTCTCACATGTCTTCTCTCCACTCTTTCTCGGTGATATATTTTGTTTTTCTCTCCACTCTGCGTTCTATCTTTGCTCTACATTCTCTCCCTCTGTTCTAATATTTTCTCCCTCTGCATTCTCTTTCTCTCATTTTCCTCACTCTGTATTCTCTTTGTCTTTTTCTCACCATCCTGCATTTGACTCACTGCTCTGCATTCAGTCCCTTTAAGCTCTGCATTCTTTCCATATTTCTTTTTGCTCAGCAAGCTCTTTCTCTCCTGCTTCCCATTCTACATTCTCCTCTCTGCTCTGAATTCTCTTCACTCCATCATATTCACTTCCTCTCTTTCTCCTCTCTCTCTCTGCATTGTACTCTCTTTCTCTTTTTCCCACCACCCTGCATTTTGTCTCTCCACTCTGGATTCACTCCCTTTCAACTCTGAATTCTCTCTCTTTCTGTTTTGCACACTCCCTCTCTCCATTCTATTCTTTCTCTACGCTATATTGTCTTTTTTGCTTTCCACTCTGCATTCTCTTGCTCTCTGCTCTGCATTCTCTCATTCTTTACTGCATATTCTTTCTCTTTTGCTGCTCTGTTCACTCTCTGTCTGGTTTGAATTCTCTATCCCTTACTCCTCACTCTGCATTCTCTGTCACACTCTTCTCTCTACTGACTCTGTGCTCTGCTTTCTTTATCTCTCCACTCTGCAGTCACCCACTTCTCCCTCTCTGAACTGTGGATCTTGTGGATGCTAACTGTACCCTATAAACAGATGCAATCCACATGAAGGAAAATGGTGCGAACCTTGTTGTAACTGCGTCCTGCTGACTCCTTGTCACTGGGTCTCAGAGCCTGCAGCTGGGCGTCGAGAATATCCAGTAATTGCTCCATCAGTTTGACAGAGGAGCTGACATCGCCAGCATAAATCGGGCCTCTGGTGTGCCGGGCCAGCTCATTCGCAATGTTAGCTGCATTCTCTCCACTCTTAATCTGTTGAAGCAAGGTCCAAATGATGCACAATCAGCACCAGAAAATCCCAGGGGAACGAAAATACCGGTCCAATGTGCTGGGTGGACTGGACAATCATTTCTCAGGTACATGAGCTGAAATGAACCATTTAGAATCACAGAATCCCTACAGTGCATTTGGCCCATCAAGTCTACACTGACACTCTTAAAAAGCATTCCACTCAGACCAATCCCCACCCTATCCCCATAGGATTTTGTTTTACCATGGCTATCCCACCTAGCCCACACATCCCTGGACACTATTGGCCAATTTAGCTTGTCCAGACCACCTAAAGTGCACATCTTTGGACAGTGGGAGGAAACTGGAGCACCCAGCAGAAACCTAAGCAGACTTTACACAAACGGTTGCCCTAGGCTGGAATCAAACCTGGGGCTCCATGAGACACCAGTGTTAACCAGAAGGCGACCAGTTTGTCTCATTCACTAATTTTACTGTATTTTCCTTCTGTGGTAACCGAAAAACTCTGCAAAGTAAACTACCGTTGAGCTCTTGCTGTGTCTGTACCCAGTTCATAACAAAAAGATGTGAATCAGACTCACACTCCTCTACCTGGTCCAGGTTGCCACACTTGTGCACTCTGCTCTCACTCTCACCCACAATGCAGGATCTCTAAACTTCTGCACTGGCAGTGCTGTGCCAATGACAGGTTGGCACTGGTTGCATGTAGAGGTGGGAGGGTGGCAGGGTTTTGGAGTCCAACCCTCCCCACCCAATTAAATCCTCTGCTCACTCCTGCATTCATTGCATCCAGGACTCATAGAGTCGCACAGAATGGAAACAGACACTTTGGTCCAACCAGTCCACACCAACCATGTTTCCAGACTAAACTAGTCCCACCTGCTTGTGCTTGGGCTATATTCCTCCAAACCTTTCCTATTCATGAACTTATCCAAATGTCTTTTAAACACTGTATCTGTACCCGTGTCACAGGTACACAAGTACCTGTCTGGTGGTTCATTCCACACACAAGCCACTATCTAGGTAAAATGTTGAAGATTTCACCCTATATTGCCATTCCTTCAGTGTTACTGGGTCAAAATCACAGAATTCTCCTCTTAAGAGGTCTAGAGGAGTCCCTGCAATAAGCACATGGCCTGCAGTAATTCAAGAAGACAGCTCACCACCACCTTCTTCAGGGCAATTAAAGTAGGGCGATAAATGCTAGCCCAGCCAGCAATGCCCACATCCTACTGGATGAATACAAAACATGAAGTGCCAGTGGTGTCCTGATATCACACCCAAAGAGACATTCGTTGTGTCTTTTTGTTCTTGGTTCTGTGAGAAAAAACACTTTCTCTCTGTCCTGCATGTCAAATTGTTTAATCAGTGTTAGCAGTTCAATTCGATCAGTACTCCATCCTCTACTCTTTTTTTTAAATAAAGATTAACCAGGTTAAACAGTTTCTGGTAGGGCACTGTGACAATAAATCAAAAGGTCTCCTCTATCTTCTAATCTGAAGGAAACACAAGCAGGGTCTATGCTACATGTCATACACTGAGCTAGAAGGTTAGTTTTCAGACGTTTTGTCACCATTCTAGGTAACATCATCAGTGAGCCTCTGACGAAGCTTTGTCGGAGGCTCACTGATGATGTTACCTAGAATGGTGACGAAACATTTGAAAACGAACCTTCCAGCTCAGTGAGCAAACTCACATCCAGAACCTCAACCTGAGCTACAAATCTTCTCAAAACTCGTTAGCACCTATGGGCGCAATACGCTAAAACAGGCCTGAAGATGGGAAACCAATGCCATCCGACAGTGCCACCCATGAACAGCTGGCTTCGTCGGAGGCTCACTGATGATGTTACCTAGAATGGTGACGAAACGTCTGAAAACTAACCTTCCAGCTCAGCGAGCAAACTCACATCCAGAACCTCAACCTGAGCTACAAATCTTCTCAAAACTCGCTAACATGTCATACAGTCATAGAGCTGCACCACATGGAAACAGACGCTTGCGTCCAACTCATCCATGCCAACCAGACATCCTAAATTAATCGAGTCCCATTTGGCAATATTTGGCCCATATCCCCCTAAACCAAGCATACCAAATGCCTTCTTCACTATCCTGTCTACCTGTGACTCCACTTTCAAGAAACAATGACCTGCACTCCAAGGTCCCTTTGTTTGGCAACACTCCCCAGGACCTTACCATTAAGTGTATAAGTCCTGCCCTGACTTGCCTTTCCAAAATGCAGCACCTCACATTAATCAAAATTAAACTCCAGGTGTCACTCCTCGGATCATTGGCCTATCTGATCAAGGGCCTAATGTACTCTGAGGTAACCTTCTTCACTGCTTATTTTGGTGTCATCTGCAAACCTCCTAACCATACTTTCTAATTTCACATCTTTACGTCTATATAATTTAATTTTATTGCACCAGTGTTTAATGAATTTACACTCTTTTAAGATCAATATTCTCTTCTTAAATTGTGATAGGGAATAGAAGGGAACAGCGCTGATGGGATAGACGTACTACTGCTAGCTAATCTCCAGCCCTTTGTATTCCAGCCTTGAGACTAAGGTTAACATTCCATCCACTTTTCTAAATTCCTTTCCGGCATGTGGCCAGTGGCCCCGTGATCAAAAGCCAAACAGTGACGATGCTGGCAATTGGACATTGAAAACAGAAAGTTGAAGGGGAGTCATGTTTGACTTGAAACGTTAACGCTATGTCTCTGTCTCTCCACTGCAGCTGCCAGATCTCCTGCGTATCTGCAGCATTCTGTGTTTTTATTTCTGCATTTGACCCTGAAGTTTCTCTCTTCCATGGCTACCTTTTGTGCCACTTGGTTTACCCAGGGTGAGGTACAGTTGCTCAAGTCAGGGCCTCTTGGGCTCCAGAGTCCGAGTGAAAGGAGACAGAGGTAGGAGGCGATACCTGTCAGAGAGAGAAAATATAAGAAAGAAAATAATAAACTGGTAGATGCGGATTCAATTACAATATTTAAAGAACATTTGGATAAGAATATGAATAGGAAAGGTTTAGAGGAATATGTGCCAGGAGCTGACATGTGGGACTAATTAGCTTGGGATTATGTTCGGCATGGACAGGTTGGACCAAAGTGTCTGATTCTGTGCTGCAGAGCTCAGAGAGAGAGAGAGAGAGAGAGGTAAGTCAATGAATGAATGAGAAAGGAACGGAGAATGTGAATGAGAGAGGGAGAGTGAAAAAGAGTGACTGGGTGAGAGAGAAAAAGAGTGAGAGAGAAAGTAAGAGAGACAGTAAGAAAAAGTGTGAGAGTGCAAGAGAGAGAGAAAGAGCGAGTAAGAGATAAAAAGAGAGGAGAGTAGTGAGAGAAAGAGAAAAAAGAAAGTCAGAGTGAGAGAGATTGACAGTGTGACTGAGACAGCAAAAGAGATACACACAGTGAGAAACGGAATGAGAAAGGAGGACAGAGAGTTTGAGAGAGAAATTAAAAGTGAGAGAGTGACAGAAAAAGGAGTGAATGAATGACTGAGTGAGAGTGAGTGAGAGAGAGAGAGAGAGAGAGAGAGAGAGAGACAACTATAACAGCTGTGTGCAGTTATCTCTGCAAATGTATTTACTTCCAGTGACAAAACAGTAGCGCTAAAGACTTGGTTTTTGAAGGGCTAATACACTGCCATTTCATTACTTTAGGAATTGCAATCCACATGAAATGCATGAACTCTGCATTCTAACTGCAGTGTTTTGAGCTGCTTCCCCTCATGCTGTTTAACCCTGCTCTTCAAAAGAGGACAGGTCAGGGGTCACAGGTTTGAAAGTGATGCTTTTAGGAGGTTTTAGCAGGTTGCTTGAGTGCAGTTTGTGCCATGTAGAGGAGGAACTTTAGTTTAAAGATAGTTTATGTACTGATCACCCCTTCGACTGGATTCAGAGGAACAGGTGCCAGATAAATGTGAGGTGATTCACTTTGGGAAGAATAATATGAAGGCAGAATACTGGGCCAATGGAAAGATTCTTGGTAGTGTGGATGTGCAGACGCATCTTGGTGTCCATGTACATAGATCCCTGAAAGTTGCCACCCAGGTTGATAGTGCTGTTAAGAAGGCTTACGGTGTGTTAGGTTTTATTGGTAGAGGGATTGTGTTCCGGAGCCGTGATGCCATGCTGCAACTGTACAAAATGCTAGTGCGGCCTCACTTGGAATATTGCATACAGTTCTGGTCGTCCCATTACAGGAAGCAAGTGGAAGCATTGGAAAAGGTGCAGAGGAGATTTACCAGGATGTTGCCTGGTCTGGAGCAAAGGCCTTATGAAGATAGGTTGAGGGATTGGGTCTGTTCTCATTGGAGAGAAAAAGACTAAGAGGGGATTTAATAGAGACATACAAGGTGATTAGAAGATTAGATCGGGTGGACAGTGAGAGTCTTTTTCCGAGGATGATGACATCAGCTTGTATGAGGGGGCATAGCTACAAATTGAGGGGCGATAGATTTAAGACAGATGTCAGAGGCAGGTTCTTAGATTAGTTCACAGGTCGGCACAACATCGAGGGCTGAGGGGCCTGTTCTGCGCTGTATTGTTCTATGTTCTATAACACGAGGATTGGGGAATCTCTACCCAGGCTGTACTGGGAATGCGGATCTCTACCCAGACAGAGCTGGGAATGGGAAATCTCTACCCAGACAGAGCTGCGAATGGGGATCTCTACCCAGGCAGAGCTGGGAATGGAAAATTCTGCCCAGGCAGTTCTGGGAATGAGGGAACAGGTGCCAGGTAGTGCTGGGAATGAGGGAACAGGTGCCAGACAGTTCTGGGAATGAAGGAACAGGTGCCAGGCAGTGCTGGGAGTGAGGGAAAAGGTGCCAGGCAGCGATGGGAATGAGGGAACAGGTGCCAGGCAGTGCTGGGAACGAGGGAACAGGTGCCAGGCAGTGCTAGGAATGAGAGAACAGGTGCCAGGCAGTGCTGGGAATGAGGGAACAGGTGCCAGGCAGCACTGGGAATGAGGGAACAGGTGCCAGGCAGTGCGGGGATGCAAGTCCTTATGTGTTAGACAGATTGAGGATGAATCACATATGCATATCCCCAGCGATAGGCACTGGCAAGCTATCTCTTGTTACAGGATATTTCTTCCTCCGCCAGTTTACAAATGCCAGCCTCATACCTTTAGTCCCTTTGGGACACGGTCTCTCCACCAGTACACCCTGCTGCGTCGATGGCCACTTGATGCCTCTGGCCTCTGTTGATTCACAGTATCGCTGAGGTGATGGCTGTTGGTTGGACAGAGGTGTCCGCCTGGTACTGGGGGCATTGGGCGTGACGGGCCGCTGCTCCGGTACCAGCTGGTTAATTGCACCCACCGCCATGGTAGTGAGCGGGGCTTTCCTGGTGGTGGTTGTCGTGGTTACCATGGTGGGTTTTGCCGCCGCTGTGTTGCTTGTGGAAGCCACTGTGACTTGTGCTAAAAAGAAAGAAAAACTTGTCACTCAGTATCTACAGCAACCACAGCCAAATATCGGGTCCAGGCACAGTAAAGAGGTTGACTGAAATTCCCTGGACAAAGAGGACAGAGAAAAAAAGAACTTGCATTTATATAACACCTTTCACCAGAAAGGGGCAAAGGATAAGCCATGGGGAGCTGCAGGCCTATCAGTTTGACACCAAGATACAGGCCATAATATGGGATAGGGTAAATATACGCTTACAGAAAAATAAGTTAATACTAGACAGTGAAGGGCAGGTCATTTCTGACAAATTTAGTTGAGTTCTTGACGAAGTAAACACAAGCAGTTGATGAGGTTGGTGTTGTGAACATTGTATATTTGGACATTCAGAAAGGATTTAATACGGTGCCACTTGGCTGGCTAGTTAGCAAGCTTGAAATGTTTGGGATTGATGGGTCCTTGTAGCAAGGACTAGAAGTTGTCCAAAAGATCGGAAACAGAGATATGTATAGATGGGCAATTCTCAGACCGAAAGAGGAGTTCTCCAGGGATTGATGCCGGGATCCTTGCTTTTTCTGATTCATGTATCTACAGCAATTTAATTTGGAGATGGGTGTTGAGGGATCTCCGACTTTGCAGGGAGAATATGGAGTTCGGAGGGACATTAACAAGTTGGCCAAATGGTCAGACACCTCACAAATGAATTTCAATGCAGAGAGATGTCAGGAAATGCACTGTAGTAGAAGAATCATGAGAGACAATGCAACTCTGAGGAGTAGAGTGACCTTGGGATTCTCTGAAGACAGGCAGCCAAGTTAAACAGTTGTTAGAAGGCTCATAGGATCCTTGGGTTTATACATAGAGGCCTAGCGTATGAAAACAAGGAAGTGATGCTTCAACTCCATAAATCATTGATCATATTTGGATTACTGTGTTTAGTTCTGGGCACTTTATTTAAAAGGATGTTAAAGCCCTGGAGAGATTCACTAGAACGATACCAGGAATGAGAAATTTTAGATATGAGGAAAGATTAGAGAAATTGGGCTTATTCTCCTCAAAGCAGAGAAGATTAAGAGGTGGCCTTATTGAACTGTTCAAAATTATGAACAATTCTGACAGGGTAAAGAAGGATATTTTGTTTCAAATAGTGGTATATCAGTAACTAGGGGTCATAACTCCAAGACCAACAGCAAAAGAGCTAGGATTGAGCTAAGGAGAAACTTCTTTACTCAGAGTTGTTAAGATTTGGAATGGGCTACCTGGGAGAGAGGAGAAGGCGGATTCCATATGAGGTTTCAAAAGACAGCTAAATATGTATTTGAATGTGATGAATTTAGAAAGCTAGGGCTGGAGAATGGGGCCAGCTAGATAGGTCTTTCATAGAATCATTGAAATCCCTGCAGTGTGGAAACAGGCCCTTTGGCCCAACAAGTCCACACCAACCCCTGGTGCATCCCACTCATACCCATCCCCCTAATCTACACATTCTTGGACACAATGGGGCAATTTGGCATGGTCAATCTACCTGCCTGCACATCTTTGGACTGTGGGAGGAAACCGGAGCACCCAGAGAAAACCCACACAGACACAGGGAGAATGTGCAAACTCCGCACAGTCACCTGAAGGTGCAAGTGAACCCAGGTCCCTGGTGCTGTGAGGCAGCAGTGCTAACCTCTGAGCTGCCATGCTGCCCCAGCAGGAGCTGGTACAGTCACAGTGGGTTGAATGGCCTTGTCCTGTCCTGTAATATTCCACGATTCTATAACCTTAGGCCATCCTAAAATGCTTTACACCCAATGAGGTATTTTCGAATTGTAATCACTGTTGTAATGTAGGAAATGGTGTGGCTATTTAGTGCACAGCAAGCTCCCACAGACTGCAATGTGATAAAGACCACATAAATTGTTTTAGCAATATTAGTATTATTAACTGTTTCAGCAAAATTAGTATTATTAACTGTTTTAGAAATATTAGTTGAGGGAGAAATAGTGGTCAGGATGTAGGGAAGAACTCGCCTGTTCTTTTTCATGTCTTGCAACAGGATTCCTTGTCTTCACCTGAGAGAGTAAATGCACTTTATTTTGCATGTGGAAAACAGAGTCTCTGACAGTGCAGCACTCCCTCAGCACTGGCTTACAACATCACCCCAGATCTGCTAAATGCCACAACGATGCAAAAGCAAAATTTCATTACCGCACTGAAGTCTCTCATAACACAGCAAACATTTCTCACAATCTCACTGAAATCCCCCAGTGATTTTGAAAGAATGATACACAGGGGTGCCACAATGTGACTGATTTGACTCCTTCAACCAGTTAAATTTTGGGCAACAGCCAATGTCTGTCTCCGGAGATTGCAGAAATACCATCAGAATGGACAGCACTTATTAAACAGTCACTGGGTTAGCTAGTTGGCTGGCGGCTGGTTTGGGATACAAAGTGACACCAGCAGTGTGGGTTCAATTCCTGCATTGGCTGAGGTTACTATGAAGGACTGCCCTTTTCAATTTTCCCTTCACCTGAGATGCGGTGACCCTCAGGTTAAACCACCACCAGTTCTCTCTCTTTCTCTCTCTTTCTAATGAGAGAGCATTCCAATGGCCATCTGGGACTTAACCCTTGACTTGTTAGATGTCAAATTAACCGTGACATGCTGGTAACATCACTGGACTAACAACCCCAACAGCCAGCCTCACACTTTGGAGGATGTGGGGTCATATCCAGCGCAACTGAATCTAAAATCAATTATTAAATATCTGAATAAAATAATAAAATCATCATTTGTAAAAGCTCATCTGGCCCTTTAGGGTGGGAAATCTGCCATCCTTACCTGGTCTGGCCTACACGTGACTCCAGGCCCACAGCAATGTGGTTAGCACATAATTGTCCCCTGAAAGGCCAAGCAGTTCAAGGCCCTATCCGAAAGGGAAAACCAGCAACATGAATGTACTGGTTCTCCATTTAGAAGAATGAGATGAATTGGACCACTTGGTCTATTTTGTTAGTTTTATTGTTTTTACCTTCAGGATAGGGGCAACAAATGTTGCTATGGTTAGTGACAGCCATGTCCCATGAAATAAGGAATTGTGGGTACCACTCAGAGATAGTAAGAACTGCTGATACTGGAGTCAGAGATAACACAGTGCGGAGCCGGAGGACACACAGGAATTTCTGAAGAAGGGTTCCAACTTGAAACATCAGCTTTCCTCCTCTGATGCTGCCTGGTCTGCTGTGTTCCTCCAGCTCCATATTGTGCGTACCATTGTTCTTTCAAGTTTATGAAACCCAAAATAGCATAAACCAGAGCAAAGGATTGAGGTCTTTTAAGTGTAAGGTTATTTCTACCACATATTGTTTGCCGCCCATCTTTGCACCAGTTTAAAAAATTGGCATCTCAGAAACTATCGTATCCCTCTCCAGACCCATCCACAACCCTGGCCATATTCCCAGGTGGAATTAATCAGCAACTGTAGCTTCTTCAGTAAAGCATTTAAAATTAAGCTGATCTGTTTGAGTGCTGAGGTAGTAATACTTTATGTAATATAAAGTAATATAAAAACAGCATCTTTTAAAAACTTGCAGGAATCATTTCACAGAATTGTAGAATCACACAGTACAGAAAAAACCATTTGGTCCATCCAGCCTGTACTGCCAAAAATACACTAATATCTACACTGGTCTTACTTTCCAACACTCGGTCCATAACTTTGAATGTTATGACACTTCAAGTGCTCATCCAAGTACTTTTTAAACATTGTGAGGTTTCCTGCCTCAACTATCTGCCCAGGTGGCAAATTGCAGACCCCCCACTGCCCTCTGTGTGAAAACATTTTATCTTAAATCCCTTCTAAATCTCCTATCTTTCACTTTAAAACTTTTTCCCCTTGTTGTTGATCCTTCAATGCAGCTGTTTCCTACCCAGCCTGTTCATGTTTCAAATAATCTTATACACCTCAATTAGTCAGCCCTCAACCTTCTCTCTTGTAAAGGAAACAACCTGAACTTATCCAGCCTCTCTTCATTGCTGGAATGTTCCATCCCAGGGAACCTCCTGGTGAATCACCCCCGCTCCCCTTCCAGGGGAATTACATCCTTTGTATAGTGTGGGGATCAGAACTCCACCCTGTCCTGCAGCTGTGGCCCAACCAAAGTTCTGTGTAGATCCAATATAACTGCCCTACTCTTACAATCTATGCCTCAACTCAACAGCAAATGTCATGCACGCCTTCTTAACCACCTGATCAGCCCACCCTGCCACTTTCAGATCCTGCCATTCATTGAGTATTCTTTATGTAATAAGGAATTAGTCAATGCACGCCAATGGTGTGTATGGAATGAACTGCCAGAGGAGGCAGTACAGACACGTACAAATACACCATTTAAAAGGCATCTGGATGGGTATATGAACGGGAAGAGTTTAGAGGGATATGGGCCAAATGCTGGCAAATGGGACTAGATTAATCTGGGATATCTGGTCAGCATGGATGAGTTGGATGAAGAGTTTAGCCTTGTGCTGTATATCTCATCTTTCACTTGTCCGGCCTAATGCAAGAATGCCAAACTTCAAATGATCACAACAATTTACACTCAGGATATGTTGGCAAGTGGAGCCTGAATGGCAGAAATGTTGCCATGCAGAACACCTCTCTTAACCAGCCTCTCTTCATCGCTGCAACGCTCCATCCCAAACAACATTCTGATGAATATGCTCTGCAAACCCTCCAGTGCAATAACATCCCTCCTACAGTGTGGTGGCCCAGAACTGTACACAGTGTTCCAACTGTGGAGTAATGAAAATTCTTTGCAGCTCCACATGACCTCCCTGCTCTTATAATCTATACCATGTCTGATAAAGGCAAGCATCCCATAAACTATCCAACTGAGCTGCTTTGCCACTTTCAGGGATCTGTGGAAAAACATCCCAAGCTTTCTGGTGTCCTGCCAATCACTGAGTATTCTGTTGTCTTGTTCCTTCTTCCAAAGTGCATTACCTTACACTTATCATGGTTAAATTCCATCTGCCCATCTGACCCATCTATTTGTATTATCTGTAACGGAAGACCTTCATCCTCATTGTCAACCACCTGGCCAAGCTTCATGTCATCCACAAACTTACCTATCATTCCCCAAAATTCTCATCTATAACATTTGTGAATATCACAAACAATAAGGGGTTCAGCACTGAGCCCTGTGGTATACCACTGCACACCAGGATCCAGTCACACAAACAGCCTCTTACCACCAGCCTCTGTCTCCTGTCACTGAGCCAGTTTTGGATCCAAATTGCCAAGCTATCCTGGATCCCATGTGCTTTTACCTTCAATAACTGTTTCCCACGTGGGACCTTGTGCAAGGCCTTGTTGAAATCTATATAAACTACTTTAACTGCCCTACCCTCATCCAAACACTTGGACACCTCCTCGGCCATCAGATTCCACCAGATTTGTTTGCTGTGGCCTGCTTCTGACAAAGCCATGCTGACTATCCCTGATTTAACCTGGCCCCTCTCAATGGAGATTGATTTTCTCATTCACTATTTTCTCCAACAGTTCCCTTATCCCTGATATTGGACTGACAGGTCTATAATTCCCTGGTCTAGCTGCTTGTAGGGTGAAATCACATTAGCCATCCTCCAGTCCTCTGGCAGCTTCCCTGTGGCCAGAAACAATTTAAAAATTTGGGTCGGGGCCTCTGTTATTTCCTGCCTTATCTCCCACAGCAGCCTGGGATAGAACTCATTCCAGATCTGGTGATCTTTCGACTCGCTCACCTACCAATACCTCCATGTTTTATACATCAATCTGACCAAGAATCTCACAGTCCACCTTCTTGAAATCTATATTTGCAGCCTCCATCTCCAAAGTAAGACAGATATGAAGCGCTGATTTAACACTCTACCAATGTCCTCTGGCTCGATGCACAGATTGCCCCCTTTGTCCCTCGTCGGCTTTACTCTTTCCCTGGTCATTCTCTACCCTCTGAAATATTTGTAGGAGATCTCTGAATTTCCCTAACTTTGCTCACTAGCAGTTTTTTCATGTGTCCTCTTTGCTCTCCTGATAGTTTTCTCATGTTTCCTCCTGAACTTTCTATACTCCTGTAGGTCCCCCATTGATTTGTTCTCTTTTCCTTTTTATTCAGTCCTGAATATTCCTGACATCCATGATTCTCTGGACACATTGCTCCTACAGTTCACCCTGAAGGGAAAATGTTAAGTCTGTACCTTCCCCAATACTTTCCTGAACACCTCCGACTGTTCTGCTGAGATTTAGAGGCCAAAGTTCCCAGTTTATTTTGGCCAGATCCTGCCATAAAGGAATAAGACGGATCTTGAACACATGTTCCCATCGCTAATTCATCACTGGGCCCAATTCCTGAGGTTGCGAGACCACTGAAGAGCCAATCTCAAAAGAATTTAATTGTAACATGAGTGCAAAGTAGGATAACTTTTGTAGTCGACTGGGTATTGACTGATAATGGAGGACGATGGAGGCAGGCGGAGAGGAAAATGAAGATGAGGCTATAATCAGATCAGAAAAGATCTTACTGAATGTTGGAGCAAGGGCTCAATGGCCTGCTCCTGCTCCTATTTCATACTTTCTTGACACAGGTAAGGTTTGATGGAGGATCAGGGAGAATCAAGGGCATCAGAGGTAGGGCAATAGATGTGGGCTAGCACCCAGTAGATGTGCCCAGCACCCAGTGTCTAATGAAGGCAAGGGTTTATGAGCGGTGTCTATGGGGTGTGCAGGAAGGCAACAGAGTGGCAGTCTATTTAAGGGAGATAGCAAACGCTGGGAGTGGAACCCTCAGTCACAGGGATCACAGACTAACTCATCAACCCACAACCTGCTTGCTGTTGTGCTGGCTTTGGCCTCCATCACTCTGTGGGAAGCATTCAAGGTCCAGATGATGGATGGCTGGCAGGACTGGCCAAGAGCAGGAGAAAATGGAAATAAGATGTTTTCTGAATGCCATTTGCAACCTCAGTATATCATCGAGCAACGAAGCACTGACGACATCAGGTGAAAAGCATCTTATTGCAGTGAGTAATTGGGATTTAAAATATGCTGCCTGAGAGAATGGTGGTGGTGGTGGGGGAGGGCAGGCTCAAACAAGGTTCAAGTGAGCTTTGGATAATTATCCAAAACGAAAGGTTGTGCAGATTTACAGGGAGAGGGCAGGGGAGTGGCATCAGGTATATTGCTTCTATAGAGAGCCAGTTCACGTATGATGGGCTGAAGAGCCTCATTCTACTGCCATAGTATTTAACCTTGGAGCTAAATCAAATCTTGGTGAAGTGCTGGAATGTAAGAGCAGGATAATGTGTTGAACTAGACATTGGAAACAAGAAGGCCAAGCTGAGCCTTGTCAGCACTAATCCACCATGCACTGCAACAATTCAAGAATCATCAAATGTTAGCATCCAAGTTCCATGATTAATAGGGAAGGCAAATGGAAGGGAGTATAAAGGTAGGGAGGTTTTGCTAAAACTATAGAAGGCACTAGTCAGACCACAGCTGGAATACTGTGTGAACAAATGTGGGCTCTTAATTAAGGAATGAAATACTGGCATTGGAAGGAGTCCAGTGAGGGTTCACTCAGTCTATATCAGTTATAGAGGGACTATTTTATGAACAGAGGTTGTGTAGGTTGGGTCTATCCTTGTTGGAGTTTGAAAGAGTGACAAGTGAACTTATTGGAAGATACAAGGTCATAAAGGACTTGACAGGACTGATGTAATAAGATTGTTTCTCTCTGTGGAACAGTATAGATCCAGAGGGCATCATCTCAGAGCAAGACGTTGCCCATTTAAGACAGAGCTGAGGAGGAATTTCTTCGCTTGGAAGGTAGGGAATCTGTAGAATATTATACCAGTGGGGGCTTTTGAGGCTGGGTCATTAAGTATATTCAGTGCTGAGGCAGACTTTTATGGCTGACTGCAGAATTTGAGCTTGAAATGAACAAACTGTCAAAGTTGCTAGAAACTCAAGCTGTAAGCATGCAGCACACAAAACATTTGAAAGTACAGACAGAGACCAGTACCACCTCTGAACAGCTCTCTCCAAAGACTGCCTGAACCTTCAGAACTTCTCTACCATTTACTAAGCCCAAATTCAGGAATTTATCACATCACTTTACAGAGCGCATATCCAGGGAGCAAATGGACAATAGAATATCAGTTTCAGAGTTATGTGATTTTCCAGCAATTTGCAGGAGATACTTGGCAGAGTGGTTGCCTGAATGATATTCGATTGCTCTGCGGACAGTCCAATTTTTTAAAAAACCTTTGCTTTCTTCACAATGCAACTGGACCTTGGGAAATATATTTGTGTTTCTTATTGTTTGTTGTGTGAGCTGACCTTTCCAAACGTCAGTCACATCAAGGCCAGGCAAATCTATATCAGTATCAAACCTGGCTGCTGGAGAATAGGATTATCATCCCATTCCCCCTGCTGCTGAACCATCTCAAAGCTAGCTTCCACTCTTTGATTCTGGGGCTCATGCAGCTTGCTTTCTCTGTGCTTCAGATCAATGCTGGCTTAGAGCTTTGCAATGGGCTCACATTAGCATTTGATGAGATAAGGTGCAGCACATTTACTGCTGCAATCCTCATCTGTGCTTTATCGTTACCACTAAACTCAGCCATTTCAATGCTAGTTCTCCATTCTAACCTCAGTAAACTGGAGGTCATTCACAATGCTGTTGTCTTAACACGCAACAAGCCCCATTTTCCTAACATCCCTGTGTTCACTCACCCTCACTGATTCTCGGTGATGCAATCTGAAGACCAAAACTCCCACCCTCACTTTCAAATTGCTCCACTGCCTCCTTCTCTCTTTAACCTCCTCCAGTGCCTATACCCCTCCCTATCTCTGTAACCACATACAGTCCTACAACATTCCCTACCTCTGCAATCTCCTCCAGCCACTACACCTGTTCCTATCGCCATATCCACTCCTACCCCAGACCCCTCTCTATGTCTATTTCCCCATTTCTGTAGTCTTCCGCAGCCACTACACCTCTCCCATTTCACTGTTACTCCTCCAGACCATACTCTCCTTTCTTTCTCTGCAACCTCCTCAAGCTTCTACAACCCATCCTATCTTTGCTATATCCTCCACCCTCTCTAACTGTTAACTCCTCCAGCCCCTACACTCCTCCCTATCTCTGTATCCCTTGCCAACCCCCACCCACCTATATCTGTGTAACCTCATCCAGCCCCTACCCTCCCTACCTCTGTAATCTACTCCAGTCCCTACATCCCTCCCCATCCCTGGAACCTCCTCAAGCCCCTTACACTCTCTTATCTATAACCTCCTCCAGCCACTGCACCCTCCCTATCTCTGCAACCTCCTCCAGACCCTACATCCCTTTCTATCTCTATAATTTACACCCCTTCCTTTCTCAGTAACATCCCACTCTATCTTGGTGACCTCCTCTAGCCTCCATACCGCTGTAACCTCTCCAGCCCCCTACAGTCCTCCAATCACTGTTACCTCCCCCAGCCCCTACGCCCTTCCCTATCTCTGTTACCTCCTCCAGACCCTACACCACTCCCAATCAATGTTACCTCCTCCTGCCCCAACACCCCTCCCTATGTCAGTAACTTCTGCCAGCTCCTGCACCCCCCTCTATCTCTGTAACCTCCTCCAGCCTCTATACTCCGCCCTATCGCTGTAACCTCCTCCAACCCCACAAATCACTGTGATCTCTTCACTGCTCTAATTCTGGTCTCTGAAGCGTCACTGATTTTAATTGCCCTGCCTTTGGAATCTGGAGTTCTTCCTTGCCCCATGACCTTCTACGTCACTCTCCTCCTTTAAGGCAATCCTGAAAGCTTCTTTCATCAGGTTCAGCTGACCCAATAACTCCTCATACGGTTTGGTTTCATATTTTGTTTTGCAACACTACTGTGAAGCACCTTGAGTCATTTTCATTCTGGTAAAGGTACTACAAAATGATTAAGGGATAACAAGGTGTAGAGCTGGATGAACACAGCAGGCCAAGCAGCATCAGAGGAGCAGGAAGGCTGACGTTATGAGTCTGGGCCCTTTTTCAGAAAATGATTAAGTTCACATAATTCACATAGTGATTAAGTTGCCATTGTTGACCTAATTCACTTTCCACAGTCTTGGCCAACCCGAAGTGAACCAAACATGGAGTATGTCATAACTGCTGTAGGATCTTTAACATCCACCTGGCAGGGCAGATAGGGGTTCCTCTGACTGTGTGGCACTCCTTCAGTGTATCAACCTGCCTTACAGGCTCACGAATCTGCATTGAACACATCAAACCTGGTACAAAAGCTCCATGAATGGTTTAGTTATGGGGCCCCTTTTCTCTTACAGGTAGTGTGTGGTGTGTGCAGGGTCAGGATAAAGGGTGTGTTTCCTACTCCATGGTACAGCAACAATGAGTCTGAAATACTCCGAATGAACAAGTTCAGTGATAGATTCCTGATTGTGCTTTTCAAAACTTCTTTATTGGCATCCCTGGCAAGGCTGCCATTTATTGCCTCTCCCTAACTGTCCTTCAAAAGTTGTGGCAGAGGACAATTAGCTGCCAACCACATTGCTGTGGGTCTGGAGTCACATGTAGACCAGACTAGGTAAAGATGGCAGTTTCTGTCCCTAAGAGACATGAGTGAGCCAACTCGGGCTATTCAACAATCAGTAATAGTTGCATTGTCACCATTGCTTTTAGTTCCAGATTTATTCATTGAAATTACATGTCACCATTTGGCATAACGTGGGATTTGGGCCCATGACAGCATAAGATTCACTGGGGTCTTGCTCAACATCATTGCTGCACCACCTTGTCCCCCTCTGTCGTTCTGCTCATGCTCCAAATACTCCAATCACAAAAGGGACAGAAGGTTAGGGTTAGCTGACTGATTCATGCATAAGCAGAGCAGAGCTCTAGTTCTCACTTTGGATGTGTGTAATTCCCTGCTGGTGCACTGGGCAGGGTGTAATAACAATGCACAGATTCAGGCTGCAATATCTAAGTGTTACTTGACAGCAGTTACAATAACAGCTCATTGTTTCACTGTAGACACAGTAATACCTGATTGTTTTGGCTACAGCATCTCTGCAGGCACAGTAGCTAAGCTATTAAACCAGAAACCTGTTAACGACATATTGATTACACTGTTGAAGTGCACAGATGAAGGGAACTGTTTAATTAGATAGTGCAGCGGTAGTGTCACTACTTCTGGACCAGCAAGCTCAGGTTCCCTGTCCCATTTGCTCCAGAAATATGTAATAACGTCTCTGAAAAAGTAGATTAAAAATTGGTTCAATAATTTTTTAAAATCTTTGAGAACATTTTGTACTGTGCTTCTGTAGTGCAGAGGTGATCATGCGCTCCTAAATATATAAAGTCCCCATTTTAAAACCCGGCAGCATCACATATGCTGTCCGGCATGGTACGTTGATCCCACATGTTAGTAAATATGGATGGAACTGAATCTTGACCTCTTTTAGTGTAGTAGTAATGTTCTTACCTCTAAGCCAGGAAGCTTCAAATCCCATCTACTCCTGATGCCATAGAAGCCTACAGCACATAAAAGGCCCTGCGACCCATCATATCTGTGCTGGTCAAAAACTGTGCTGCTCATGTGGCTATTGCAGTGCAGTGGTCGTGTTTCTACCTCTGAGCTAGGAGACTCAGGTTCAAATCCAATCTGTTCTGAAGGTATGTCATAACATCTTTGAACTGGTTGATTCGAAGATATCTTAGGGCTCTTGCGGTGCAGCTGTAGTGGCCCTAAGTCTGGTCTGGAAGGTCCAGGTTTAAGTCCACCCTGCTGCAGAGCTGAGTAATAAGGTCTCTGACCAAAAATGGGAAAGATTAGCTTGAATCCCCACTTTTTATGAAAATCCTACTAAACTGTTTATATTACTAAATACACAACAGGAAGCCAGTATGTTAGATACACAAGTATCTCACACCAACAGATGCATATTGGGATCATTTGATACCAATGAAAAGAAAAAGGCTGAGAGCACATTTAAAGAGAGACTGCTGGGGTACTGGGTTGATGGTAGGTAGGAGGCAGATATGTGTAATGCCATGATCCAGAGATGTATTAGTGTCTAGTTTCATACTTCTTAAACTGGTTTGGAATCAGAGTAACACGAATTGGTAAATGTGAGCTCAAATCATACAACCCATTCGGTTCAGTAATGCTCTTTATGAAAGGAAATTGGCCTTCTTTATGCAGCCTTTCTTTTCTATTTACTTGTTCATTGGACGTAGGTGTCACTGGCTAGACCTGAAGTTTATTGCCCAGCCCTAGTTGCCCTTGACATGTGGCGATGAGCTACCTTCTTAAACTGTTGCAGTCTTTGGGATTTTCTTCTGTTCTCAGCCAGAAGGGAGGTTTGGCTGACTGCCCTGAGATTGCCTCCATGGGTATGGCAAGGTGGCAGATTGCGAATCCACTCCAGCTGGAATGGGGATTCAACCCTGTGCTATTGGGACCAATCTGATCCACACCATTATCCAACCAGCTGAGAAAACTACCTGCCCTGCAGTGACTGTAACGAGGTCAGCTACACTGAGCTCATACGAGTTCCCTGATTGGGGCTGTTTATCTGTTCACTCTGAGATCTGGCTCTGAGGGAGCTGGATCTGTGTCAAGGACAGTTCATACGTAAATAAAGGGGGACTTGGTGACAGGTACCAGCCTTCGTGGAGTTATTTCAGTGGCAATGAGACAAAAGTACTGAAGAAATTCACTCGCAACAGTCGTGTTTGTGTTGGGTAAGCATTTCTGGCATCATGCTTTTATTTGGGAAACTTGACTTGTTCAAACCTGCTGTCAAAGGATGGGTCCAGTATATGGAAGGAAAGCATTATTTTTTCTGGGCAAATTATATTGGAGCAGATGAAATGTTAAAAGGTTAATATTTGTTCTGCTGACATGTAAGAAATTAGGTGCTAAGCTGCACCATGGGCACCTCTGTCTCGCAGACAAACTGTGGTAATGTAATTACGCTCTGCTCTCTGTAAATGTTGAACTAAGGCTAAAAGATAAGGAACTATCTAGTCATACACATTGTTTTTGGGCAGCTGACCTTTGCTTCTACTGTTAGGTGATTAAGTCATGTACTATCACTATTGCTACGCATGTGACGATGGGGGGAGTAAAAAATTGTATCATGCGTACATGACTGACTGTGATGTAAAATCCTATATAAAGGGAGGATGGTTCCCGTATTAGCAAGCATCGCTAGACATGGCTCTGAAAGCCCTGCAAAGATTGTTAAGATCCTCCAAGCAAGGCTTGTACTTGCTTAAATAAACTGTGGCTATTCACAGAAGTTGGCGTATTGCATTTGTATCATATGCGTAGGAATCTCCTAAGTGGATTAAATAAGTGATCGCCTGCGTGATGGTAACATGAGATGGATGGGCCCACAACGTAATATTTGCCTTGATCTCTCTCATTACTCAGTTGACCCCTCATCCCCTAGAACTCTGTAGAGATGGAAACTCCGCGATAACTTACGCACTTGTACATTGATGTGCTCGTCTCAGGGAGGTTTGAGACCCTCTGGAATTCGGAGGTTAGAGTCCTCCCAACTATAAGTGTCGGGAATTCGGAGGTTAGAGTCCTCCAATACCAGAGTTCGAGTCCCTGGAACGTAATACTGAAGGTAAAGGATAACTACAGCGTCTGTCTCAACCTCCCTGTCTTAGACTGGTTGTTAAGAGGGGAGATCCCCCACACAAAGGTCAGGACTCTGAAGTGGGTGTGGAGACCAAGGACACTGGGCTAGTATATAGAGAGAAGTAAGAAGTTGAAGCGTTAAAATGTGACAAATGTTGGAAAAGTTGGGTGTTGGAACCCCTTTGCATCGGTTATGTCGGGATGACCTTGAAAATGAAGAACGGTTCAGGCATCTTGTCGGCATTCCGAAATAAGAAATTGGGAAATGAAATTTGGCCAATAGGGGGAACTTGGGATGTAGATAAATGCATAAAAGTGGATGAGGCAATTTGGAAACATAATACGGGGACACAATGGAAAACTTTAATATCCACGTGGAGAAAGACGGCTGAGGAAGTAACGAATAAATCTAAACAGGCCAGTTGGGAGAACAATGCACGTCAGAGAGGGATTAGGGTTTCCCTCATGATCACATACTCTAAGTCGTGGGAGGTGTTGAAACGGCAGTGTGAGGATTATGACGTGAGTGAGGCAGAACAGGAAAGATTGAGAAAGGAGAGACAAAATAAGGAATCAGTGTTGAAGTGTCAAGCCGGTTTATCATGTGGGAATAAAATGGAAGTACCTCATGACATGTCTGGTCGGCCAATATTGTTCCGAAATAATGACACCGTTGACCAGGATCCTCCTCCCCAAGCAATTGGCCATAACCAAATGTATGGCCCATGTAATGGACAACACAGATATCTGCAAAGGCGATGCCAGAGCTGATCAAGCTATCAAAGATGCTGTAACAGCACGCACTTCTATTGTGTCCTCTATGAACTGGCCGGCGTTAAATCGCTCACCTGCCTCGAAGACAATAGGCATACCAGACATTGTCACTGCGCAGTGTTTATATGGGGACGTCCCTGACTCAGAAAAAGAAATATGGAAGACGCATGGGTGTTTGCACTCTGCGTTAAGAGGTCTCAATCCAGTTGGACAAATCTGTATACCTGATGCTTTGTTACCAATGCTTATTGACTGTTTTCATACTGATACCCTCCTCGGCAAGGAGGGAATGAGTAATATCATGTTACGCACCTGGTGGCACCCCTGATTGGTTGAGGCGGCCCAGAAGCGTGTCAGGTCATGTCTGACATGTCAGCAAAATAATGTCAGCCAAGGAATGTGGTGCATAACAGGGAAAACACACTTGCCAGGTGGCCCATTTGAGTGTATTCGGCTTGATTTCATTGAATTACCGCATGTACATTGCTAAAAGTATTCCGTTGCATCTGCTCCCAGAATGAGGCATTCCACTCCTGCACATCTCAGATGTCCTCGTTCTTCAAGGGCCGCAATTTCCCCCCCGCAGTGGTCGGGAATGCCCTCTCCCGCATTTCCTGCAACTCATCCCTCACACCCTGCCCTTGCGATAACCACCAAAAGAGAATCCCCCTCATCCTCACATATCACTCGACCAACCTCCGGATCTAACGCATCATCCTCCGACACTTCCGCCACCTACAATCCGACCCCACCCCAAAGACACTTTTCCATCCCCACCCTTGTCTGCTTTCTGGAGGGACCACTATCTCCGTGATTCCCTTGTCCACTCCACCCTCCCCTCCAACCCCACCACACGTGGCACTTTCCCCTGCAACCGCAGGAAGTGCTACACTTGCCCCCACACCTCCTCCCTCACCCCCATCCCAGGCCCCAAGAAGACCTTCCACATCAAGCAGATGTTCTCCTGCATATTTGTCAATGTGGTATACTGCAGCCGCTGTACCCAGTGTGGTTTCCTCTACAGTGGAGAAACCAAACAGTGGCTTGGGGAGCGCTTTGCAGTACACCTACGTTCGGTTCGCAATAAACAACTGCACCTCCCAGTCACAAACCATTTCAACTCCCCTCCCATTCCTCAGATGACATGTCCTTCCTGGGCCTCCTGCAGTGCCACGATGATGCCATCCGAAGGTTGCAGGAACAGCAACTCATATTCCACTTGGAAACCCTGCAGCCCAATGGTATCAATGTGGGTTTCACAAGCTTCAAAATCTCCCCTCCCTGCACTGCATCCCAAAACCAGCCCAGCTCGCCCCCGCCTCCCTAACCTGTTCTTTCCCTCCTCCCACCTCAAGCGGCACCTCCATTTCCTACCTTCTAACCTCATCCCTTGACCTGTCCGTCCTCCCCGGACTGACCTATTCCCTCCCTACCTCCCCACTTACACTCACCTCTACAGGATCCATCCCCGCCTCTTTAAGTTGTTTGTCTCCTCCCCACCTATCTTCTCCTCTATCCATGTTCGATTTGCCTCCCCCTCTCTCCCTATTTATTTCAGAACCCTCGCCCCATCCCCCTTTTCTGATGAAGGATCTAGGTCTGAAACGTCAGCTTTTGTGCTCCTAAGATGCTGCTTGGCCTGCTGTGTTCATCCAGCTCCACACTTTGCTATAAGTATTATCTTGTTATTGTTGATGTATTTAGCAGATGGATTGAAGCCTTTCTAAGCACTAATAATATAGCCTCAACAGTGGTAGAATTACTACTGACAGAGATCATACCGAGGTTTGGATGCCTTAACAGATTAGTTCAGACAATGGCCCCCACTTTAGAGGAAAAATCAACAAAGAACGATGTGAGGTGCTGCATATCCAGCAGCAATTCCATTGTGCCTACCACCCTCAGGCGGCAGGAATAGTGGAAAGGGCGAATGGGATCCTTCAAACAAAAATAACTAAGTTAACATCTGAAACAGGCCTCAACTGGTTGAAGGCCTTGCCTTTGGCCCTGTATCATATGAGAATTACCCCACGTTCGACCACTGGACTGACAGAAATAATAATGGCCGACCCAGTGGGACCGCTTGGGATGCCGACACAGACCCACCTGCCCACGTAGACATATATATTATGGGAGAGGAAATGCAAAGATACTTTCAACAGCTAATATCTCTAAAGTTTCTTTATTCACAGGTAAAGCACGCTTGACATGGCTCTGCAAAGCCCTGCGAAGATTGTTAGGTGATCCTCCAAAAGCTTGTACTTGCTTCAATAAACTGTGGCTATTCATAGAAGTTGGCGTATTGCATTTGCATCAAATGTGCAGGAATCTCCTAAAAGGGAATACCACACTGATGAAAAGCAATGTGTAATTCTTGCGACAGCTTGTGGACCCGCAGATTTTTTTAGTTATTAGGAGTCTACCTTCCCTGAAGCAACAGATACTAAAACCTGTAAAGAGTTGAATGTTCTTGAGCTAAGGAATATTATTAGCCCAAGCCTCTTCTTATTCTGAGATGCTATTGGTTTTACTCAGCAATTTAAGAACCAGAGGAATCCTTACTAGGATCTTTGACGAGGTTAAGATGATTGGCACAAGCTAGTGATTTTGGTTTAACCCTTAATGGGATGCTGAGTGGGATTCATGATGTAACCATGCAAAAGTGCCTACTAGCTGAAGCCCAACTGGACTTCAAACAGGTATTACAATTGGCTTTATCATGGAAAATGTGGCAAGTGAAGCATATAAGTTGCAGTGTATTCCAAGAGAAGTGGACACCCTCGTCAGTCCGACTCTGATTTCCCTTCACAAATGCTGCCAGACCTGCTGAGCTTTTCCAACAACTTCTGTTTTTGTTTCCAATCAAAATAAACATCTGGTTAAATGGCCACCTGGTTCTAATGGGAGTTGATATCAGTACAAGGTCTCTTACATTTCCCACACCTCTGCCCTCACATCCCCTCCTCGCAATAAAAACAAGACAGAATTCCCCTTGTCCTCACATATCACCCCATTAACCTCCGGATTCAACACATCATTCTCCGCCATTTCCGCCACCTGCAATCTGACCCCACTACCAAAGAGATGTTTCCCTCCCCACCTTTATCTGCCTTCCAGAGGGACCGTGCTCTCTGTGGCTCCCCTCCATGTACACTCCACACTTCTCATGAGCCCTACCCCCCACCCCCCCAGCACCTTTCCCTGTAACTGCAGGAAGTGTTACACCTGCCCCTATACCCCTCCCCCCTCACCTCCACCCCAGGCACAAAAAGCCTTCCACATCAGACAGATGTTCACCTGCACATCCGCTAATGTGGTATATTGTGTCCGCTGTTCCCGATGTCGCCTCCTCTGCATCAGTGAGACCAAGCAGAGGCTCGGAGGCAAATTTGTAGAGCACCCGCGCTCGGTTCGCAACAAACAACAACGTCTTCCAGTTGCGAACCACTTCAACTTCCCCTCCCAGGACGACATGTGCATCCTGGGCCTCCTCCAGTGTCACAACAATGCCACCCGGAAACTGGAGGACCAGCACCTCATATTCTGCCTTGGGAGCCTAAAACCCACTAGTCTCAATGTGGGCTTTAGTAGTTTCAAAACCTCCCCATCCCCGGCCTCATTCCATGACTAATCCTCCCTCTCATCCCCGCCTCCCTGATCTGTCTGTCTTATGTCCCACCTATCTGCTCCTCCTACCTCACTGACCAATGCCCACCACCACCTACCTGCACTCACTGATCGCCATCTCACCTACCTTCCCCAGCCCCTGTTATCCCCGTCTCCCTGATCTGTCCGTTTTCTCTCCCCTATCTGCTCCTCCCACCTCACTGATCAATCCCCACTACTACCTGCCTGCACTCACCTATCACCATCCCACCTACCTTTGCCAGCCAAACCACCCCTCTGTCTATTTATTTCAGAGGCCCCTACCCTCCCCCATTTCTGGAGAAGGGTCCCGACCCAAAATGTCAGCTTTCCTGCTCCTCTGATGCTGCCTGGCCTGCTGTGTTCCTCCAGCTCCACACTGTTGTCTGACATTGGTACAGCCATTTCAGTGATCGCAGAATCAGTCTTCACCAAAATTCACTCTGGGCTCCAATCTTCAAGTTTGCACAAGGACTTTGCAAGACTGAGAAACTACAATGGGGAGCCTCTACAGATTAAGAGTACAATTTCAGTTCTAGTCTCTTATGAGAAGCAGCTGATTCAGTTACCACTGATTGTAATAAAAGACTCGGAATCAAGCTTAATGGGGCGAAATTTGTTGAGAAAGATTCACCTAGATTGGCTCATCATTTTTTGATTAGAAAATAACTGTTTTAGTGAGGTCCTAATTAAATAACTGTAAGTTTTTCAGGAAGGTCTAGGGACTATCAAGGGGGCCGAGGCTACTTCGCATGTTGACCAGGAATCAATTCCACAATTCTGCAAGGCCAGTCTAGTGCCATTTGCATTATGGGCAAAAGTAGAGGCAGAAATCAGGAGGCAGCAAAGTGGAAGAATCATCAAACCAGTCTAGTATGTGGAACAGGCAGCACTGGTCGTATCGACTATGAATCCCAATGGGTTGGCTCGGCTTTGTGAGGATTTTAAATGGTAAACTGGTTCTCGCAGCTGGACAAATAGCCTACTCCTTGCATTGAGGATTTACACGCAAAGCTGGCAGGCAGGCTGCTCTTCACGAAGCTGGACATGAGCCATTTGTATTTGTAATTGTGGTTAGATCATGATTCCCAGAAGTATGTTCCAATTAATTACCTATAAATGAGACTTCCATTTGAGATATCGTCAATCTGTACAATTTTTCAGTGGACAATGGAGAATATTTTACAAGGTCTACCCTAGGTTGCCATTTATCTGGATGATGTGCTAATAACAGGGAACACCAATAAGGAGCATATAGAAAACTTGAACACAGACCCTACATGGAAATGCCTTTGAGGGAACATGTATATGTTCCAGGTACCCCACATGACCTACTTGGGATACAGAGTCGGTAAGACCAGGTTATACCTGTTGGAAGATAAAGTGAGGGCGAATAAAGGTGTTCCAACTCCTATGTCTGTACTGGATCTTAGGGCTTTTCTTAGGCTGGTGGACTATTATGGATAGTTCATGCGTAACCTCCATCCGAGCACCTTTGCATTAAGTCTTAAGAAAGGGTCATCTTGAAAATGGTCACATAACCAATCAATAGCCTTCAGGGAAGTGAAGAAACAGCTATTATCCTCTGAGGTGTTGGCACACTATGATCTCAAGCAAGATTTGGTATTGACATGCAATGCCTCCTTGTACAGAACTGGGGTAGTACGAGCTCATAGGTAGCCCAAAAGCACATGCATCCAGGCTAATGCAGAACATACATATGCCCAGATAGAGATGGAAGGTTTGGCGGGCATACTTGTAGTCCACCAATACCTTTATGGACGTAAGTTTGTAATAATAATGCACCACAAACCCCTAGTAGATCTACTTAAAGAAAACAAGACAGTGCTGTCCATAGCTTCAAGCTGAATTCAGTGGCTGGCTCCAGTACTAACAGCGTATAATTAGAAGTTGGAACACTGTCTGGGAGGTCAGGTATCAAATGCAGATGCTTTAAGCCACCTCCTGCTGGCAGATACACCACTGGAATAGTCTGTGATGGTTTTATATTTTCTGCACACACTTCCAGTCACAGCTGACAATATCGTACTTTGGATACACAAGATCTGGTCCAGGCAAAACTAAAACAGCTGGTGGTGATGGAGAAACAAAACGGCTGTAACAAGCAGAATTGAAACGTTTCCAGATCCAGAGAGACCAGATCACTGTAGAGGATGGTATATTATTATGGGGAGCAAGAGTGATTGTCCTGAGCAAAGGTCACCGCCAGGTACTGACTGAACTCCACCAGGGTGATCCAGGGGTTTCCAATATGAAGATGTTGGTGAGACGTTATGCCTAGTGGCCAGGACTGAATACAGACATAGCTGCATTGGTGGGACAGTGCCCAGAGTAGCAACAAGGACAAACATTCCTACAAAAAGCTCTCCCATATGGGAATGGTCAGCTAAACTCTGGACTTGGTTGCACATTGAGTATGCAGGTGCTTTCATGGCCTCGATGTTCTAAGTCATTGTGAATGCTCAATCAAAATGGCTTGAAATGCATATAGCTCATTTGTCAAACACAGGGATGACTACGGAAAAAGTGCCTTGTTTTTTGCAATACATGGATTCCCTGTTACAGATAACAGGCCATTATTTACCAGCAAGGAATGTGAGTATTTCCAAAAGTTGAATGGTATTCGTCATGTAAGGACAGCTCCATACCACCCATCATCCAAAGATCTGGCAGAAACAGCAGTCCAAACTTTAAAGGCAGGCTTAAAGAAGCAGCCTACAGCTTCACCAGATACCTAACTGTCCTGGTTCCTGTCTGATTATAGGGCCACCACTCATGCAACCACGGGGATAGCTCCAGCAGAGTTCCTAATGGGGAGAACAATCTGCACCAGGCTAGATCTGATCTTCCTGTACCCCGGGGAGTGGTGGTGAATTGGCATAAGGAACAGCAATGCCAGATAAAAGACTCCATTAAGTGAGAGAGATAGTTTACGTAAGTGATGAAGATTTGCACCAAAACCATGGAAATGGTCTTGTATAGGTAAGAGACACAGTTGATGTGAGGTCAGGTCCAGTGATATATAAAGTTCAAGTAGGTGCAATGGTCCTGAACAAAGTGTATGGACCATATAAAAGCTGCAAACATGTAAATGGTGCCGGAGCAAAATGTGCCTCCCTCCTAGGCTGCAGTTCCGACTGTTACGGAACCCATGGTTCTCCCCCTCCGTCAAGCGTTGAGAATACATCAGAATCTGAAATGGACACTGTGCATGTCACCACCTTAATGCCTTTGCCACGTGAAGAGGAGCATGAATTTCTTCCAAGGTGCTTTGGGTGTAAGAGGCGAGCTACTGTGCATCAGACACCGCCCATATCACAGGCAGATTCACAGGAAACTTACCCGAAGCTAAAGTGTGCCAGGAAGAGCTATAGTTTGTGTCTCAAGCTCAGTGTGGGAGGGAATATAGTGATTGTAACAAGGTCAGCCAGGTGAACTTCATAGAACAGTTCCCTGAATGGGGCTGTTCAACTGGTCCAATCAGGGAGTCCTTGCTGACAAATTTAAACAGGAGGGTCACAGGTTCAATTCACTCTGAGACAGGTGGATCAGTGTCATGGATTCTCCATGTGTAAATAAAGAGTGACTTGGTGATGGGAAACTGGCCTCTGTGGAGTTATTTCATATCCCAAAAAATCCACGATCCTGTGACAACATGTGTTTTTGATTAAATTAGATTCCCTACAGTGTGGAAACAGGCCCTTTGGCCCAACAAGTCCACAGCACTTTTTGAAGCATCCCACCCAGACCCATCCCCCTATAACCCACACACTCCTGAACACTACGGGCAATTTAGCATGGCCAATCCACCTAGCCTGCACATCTTTGGACTGTGGGAGGAAACCGGAATACCGGAGGACGCCACACAGACACTGGGAGAACATGCAAACTCCACACCGACAGTTGCCCGAAGCTGGAATCGAACCCAGGTCCCTGGCACTGTGAGGCTATAGTGCTAATCACTGAGCCACCGTACCACCGTTTTGTGACGTACCATGGAAAATAATGGGTGAAGCTTCAATGTTCTTACTGTTAAATGGCTGACCATAAATCTCTCCTGCTGTGAACACTTCGGAATCAGAGGACAATAACAGTATGGAACGAGGCCATTCGGGCCATTGCATCTACACCTGCTGGCTGAATAGGCATTATGGTTTTGTGCCTTTTGCCTGCGTTTTCCTTTGCAAACTGAATGATTATATCAATGGAAACAATGTTCTCTTGATAGCCTCAACTGAAGCGGCCTCCACCACATTTTTAGGCAATGCATTCCATAATCTAACCATCACTGAGCGACAAAGTTTTTGCTTTTGTTTTGTAAATCTATGCCCTCACATTTTTAGTGTTTCAACAAGGAGAAACTATTTCTCTCTACCCACTGTATTCAGATCACTCACGATTTTGAAATCTTGTTAGCCTCCTGTGTTCAATGAAAACAGTGACAACTTCTCCAATCTGTCCTCATAACTGCAAGGGCTAACTTCAGGAATCGTTTTTTATAAATCGCTTCTGCAGTCTCTCCAATACATTTCCATCTTTCCCATAACATAGTGCCCAAAACTGTACACAATACTCCAGCTGAGGTCTGTAAGAAGTGTCTTATACAATTTCAGCTCCTCCCCTTTGCTCCTATTTGCCTGTGTTTAACTCCCAGGACGCTATAGGTTTTATTACTTACTGCCTCCGCCTTTCCAACCAGCTTGAATGATCTGAGCACATAAACACCCAGGTCCTTCTGCTCCTGTTTAATTGTAGCCCTATTGTTTGTATATGACCTTCCCACCGAGATGCATCATTTCACTCTACTCCAAATTCCATCATCCACCTAACTGCCCATTCCAACAACTTACCTCTGTTCTTTTTAAGTTCAGCAATGTCCACTGAACAATACATTTCTTCACATACACAGAGCAGATGAACGATCTCTCCTCAGTACAAATTCAAAGGTGTACATCAAATCTTTGTTATCCACAGCAGATAGGGCACAGAATTCCTACAGCTAACAATGTTCTTACATCCCACACATGTGATCAGACCAGACAAGCCCATGTGGGAAAACAAGACGGTTCTGGGATCAACCTTGCAAGCAAAAAGATCAGTGGATAGCAAATCACATATAGTGAAGAGTGTGTAATGAGCCTGGAAGGATTTACAAGTTGATACCCATTCGATGTACCTGTTATGATGTACCTCCCTCCACCAAGTTGAAGTGGAGTCAAACCCAGAGATTTTGTTTCAGTGGTAAGTCAATGACCCACTGCATAACAAGGTACACATCAGGAGTGTGACGGAATACCCCCCACCTCCCTGGATGGGCGCAGCTCCAAGGACACTCATGAAGTTCAATTCCTTCTTGGGCAAAGCAACCCATTTAGTTTGCTCCATATCCACAACTTTCATTCTCTTCACTTCTGATGCTCATTGACAACAGTGTGTACCATCTACAAGATGGGCTACTGTAAAATCACTGAATCTTGTTCAACAGCACCTTCTAAACACATAACTACTGCCATCTAAAAGGACACGGGCAGCAGATACATGGGAGCACCACCTCTTGCAAGTTCCCCTCCAAGCCACGGATGATGCTGACTTGGAAATATATCGTTGTTCCTTCACTGTCACTGGGTCAAAATCCTGGAATTCCCTCCCAAACAGCACTGTGGGTCAACCTACAGCACATGGACTGCAGCGGTCCAAGAAGACAGCTCACCACCACATTCTTAAGAGCAACAAGGGAGGGACAATAATTGCTAACCCAGCCAATGACACCACACCCTGTGTCCAAATAAAACAAAAAGACTTCCATATGTTTGAAATAATACTGGCTTGAAAAAAAAGATAATAATTTGGGGCAAATTTTAAAATCTGCAGCACATCAAGTGTAAAGTATTGACTTATTTTATACCAAATTCCCTAACCTGACTTGCTCGATACAGACTAACACTCCCAAGAGGTGACAAAGTTTGAAGATGGAGGAATAGTTCCTACCTGCGGTTGGGTCAGGGGGTCCAAACTCTAGTGAGTACCTCAGCACGAAATGGTTGTTCCAGACATAGAGCTGGTTGTCCCGGGGGTTGTAGTCCACTGATGAGACATACTGGTAGGGGTTGGGGAAGGCGATGGAGACCGGTTCCTCCCGGTTGAGGTTGGTGTTGAAGGCAAAATCGATGGTATTACCGATGACCTCGCTGTCGTCTTCCTTGGACACCGAGCGCACGGCATACAGTACCCCGCAGACCATGAAGGCATTGGAGGCTGACCGCTTATCGTACACCGTCTCCCAGGTGCCCTCGAAGCGCAGTGTGTAGGGGTTGAGCTGACTCACTACCAGCTTGCCGTTGTTCTGCTCAGTAGCATAGATGGCCCACAGCCCGTTCTCGTCAACGGCCAGGTCGATGTCAGTCTTGCCCCCCCAGCGATAGGGTGAAGTGTCGTGGTAATTGGCGCCACCGATAATGGCCTCGCCGCTCTTGATGCGGGTCCGCAGGTCAAACTTGACTACGTTCCGTGTCCTTTCCTTGTTATAGAATACAGCACCGTCATACACCACAAAGCCTGTGCCGTCCACTCGGTGCGGCAGGCGGTACGAGGTGGTGGGCCGTCCAGCCGTGTAGTCCCCCCACGAACCGTACTCGGTCAGTGTGTCGGTGCGGTATGGGATCCACGGCATATAGTATATACGGTCACCGGCCTGAAGAGGATCCTTGCACCAGGCCCCTGCCTCATGCTCTGACTCAAACACATTGGTTGGCTCGAAGACTTTCCGCAATGTCCCAGGGCAGACGAATACTATGGAGCAAGTAGGATAGAGACACAAACTGATCACTTTTATTCCTAATAATGCACATAATCACACAAACAAAAATGTGTCACATCATATCAAACAGTTGGGCATGATTCGGTACTTGATTCATGGACAGACCCAGTCTGCTATGAACTAATGCTTGCAATCCAGTCATGAGCTGGTATTCTGACCATCGTTCACTCACAAGAGTTCGCGAAATAGATCCATCGCTTTCACTGCCTGGCCATCAGCCCATAATGCTTCCATGTCTCAGCAAGGTCAGTGCCAGCCCAGGGTCTAACCCCAGCCATTCAGAATCAACCTGTTGATTGGCACCATTTCCCAGGCCAAAGCTCCACTCTCGCCATCCCTAGAGACTCCAGCGGATAATAAACACACTGAGGACTTTTGGTGATAACTGCAGGGAATGGTGCAAAATGGGGGCAACTGAAGAGGTCACCTGCCGGGTTTCTTAACCAGTTAACATTGTTCCATCAGTTGACCCACCTTGCTGTTAAAAACTGATGGTAGGGAAATATTGTATCTTTCATGGCGGTTAGTTCAACATCAAACATCTTAGACCACAGCCTGAGATGCAATGCCCCCTGGCACGTGGTAGTGCCAGGATACAGGTACCAGGAGCAACAATGGTTGGCAGCCCACTTTATCTTGAGTTTCCTGACAACTGCTAAGAGTTCTGATTAAAGCAAAAATATTACAGATACTGGAAATCTGAAACAGACGCAGAGAATGCTGGAGAAACTCAGCCTGTCTGGCAGCATCTGTGGAGAGAGAGAGAAACCATGTTAACTTTTTGAGTCCTGTAACCCTTCTTCGGTTGAGGAAAAGTCATATTGGACTCAAAACGTTGAATTGACTTAGATACTCCAACTGGCTTCAGTGTCCTGGATTAATAGGGAGACAAGATCAACCAAAAGGTTTCCAATCCGGATTGGCCTCTGGTAATTCCAGATCAAGTGCATAATTGTGGGAATGATGAAACTGCAGGGGGCAGTGTTACGAGCCAGCAAAGGGGGTCAACCTTAATGACGTGGCAGTAGTCTCCCTCCCAGCTTCAAGTGTTGGAACGACCATTTCAATTCTGACACCCACACACGACTGTAATTCCCAGTGGCATGAAAAACATTAGCTTGGTTAATGGAACTTGTTGAGGGTGGGTGAACATACTCCCAAGTTTAGAGGGTGTGAACGTGACTGAGAGATGGTGACAGAGACAACAAGATGGACTGATGGAGAGATTTTGTGATGTGGTAACAGAAGCAGATTAATTAAAAACCATGAATGAACTTGCAAAATGGATGTAAAATTTGCAAATGAATTTTAATGTAGAAATGCTTGCTGCATGAGATTAGGTTAGACGATAAAAGGGGGTCATGAATTCCTTGGAAAAAAGAAGTTGAAATGGTGAAATGGAGTCAAGGGATCTGGAGCTACAGATACACGAGCTGCTAAAAATATCGACACAAATTAACAGCACCATGAGAAAAACAAACCAAGCATTAGGGTTCATTTGTCAATCAAATTGGAAAAAGAAAGGATATGTTAAATTTTGCTGACAAGACAGGCATGTCGGCAAAGCTTTCCATCTCATGTTCATAGGACCAAATGCAACAATGTCAAATTTAAAACAATCATACCAATTTATACTTCAGTATAAGAGGGGGTAACGATTGGATGGCTAGTCGGTGCAGTAATGATCATCATGGTAAAGTTTCACCATTCAGAGTTGACCTGCCAACCAATTGGCACAACGCCACCCCCCCGCACTTTCCTTTCTCCAGTGGTAGAAATTATTGTTATCATTTGATATTTGACATGGGAAACAATGGCCTCGTGGCATTATCACCAGAGCGTTCATGCAGAGACCCAGGTAATAGAACATAGAAATTACAGCACAGTACAGGCCCTTCGGCCCTCGATGTTGTGCCGACCTGTCATACCGATCTCAAGACCATCTAACCTACACTATTCCATGTACGTCCATATGCTTATCCAATGACGACTTAAATGTACCTAAAGTTGGCAAATCTACTACCGTTGCAGGCAAAGCATTCCATTCCCTTACTACTCTCTGAGTAAAGAAACTACTTCTGACATCTGTCCTATATCTTTCACCCCTCAGTTTAAAGCTATGCCCGCTCATGCTCGCCGTCACCATCCTAGGAAAAAGGCTCTCCCTATCCACCCTAACTAACCCTCTGATTATCTTATATGTTTCAATTAAGTCACCTCTCAACCTTCTTCTCTCTAATGAAAACAGCCTCAAGTCCCTCAGCCTTTCCTCGTAAGACCTTCCCTCCATACCAGGCAACATCCTAGTAAATCTCCTCTGCACCCTTTCCAAAGCTTCCACATCCTTCTTATAATGCGGTGACCAGAACTATACGCAATACTCCAAGTGCGGCCGCACCAGAGTTTTGTACAGCTTCACCATAACCTCTTGGATCCAGTGCTCGATCCCTCTATTAATAAAAGCTAAAACACTGTATGCGTTCTTAACAGCCCTGTCAACCTGGGTGGCAACTTTCAAGGACCTGTGCACATGGACACTGAGATCTCTCTGCTCATCTACACTACCAAGAATCTTACCATTAGTCCAGTACTTTGCCTTCTGGTTACTCCTACCAACGTGCATCACCTCACACTTGTCCACGTTAAACTCCATTTGCCACCTCTCAGCTCAGCTCTGCAGCTTATCTATGTTTCTCTGCAATCTATAGCATCCTTCGTCACTATCCACAACTCCACTGACCTTAGTGTCGTCTGCAAATTTACTAACCCATCCTTCTACGCCCTTGTACAGGTCATTTATAAAAATGACAAACAGCAGTAGACCCAACACCGACCCTTGCAGGACACCACTAGTAACTGGTTCTGGAGATCTGGGTTCTAGTCTGACCATGGCATATAGTGGAATTTGAATTCCATAAAAAAAATCTGGTATTACGGATCTAATGATGACCCATGAAACCATTGTTGATTTAAAAGAAAACATCTCACTCTTTATGGAAGCAAATCTGCTGTCCTTACTTTGACAGGCCTACATGTGACTCCTGACCGACAGCAATGGGAATGATTCATAACTGCCCTCTGGGCAATAAATACTGGCCTAGCCAGTAATGCCTACATTCCATGAGCGAGTACAAAAGTTCATATATCTGTCCTATGAGCGTAGGATGAAAAATTTCAGCCAACGTGCCTCTCTTTCGTGTGATATTTAAGATGTGTTAAGCTTAGTCAGAACACACTGGTGATTACCATATTATAAAGGATTGGAGAGAAAGACTGACTGGAATAATGCCAAAGCTGAGGGATTTTGACTATCAGGTTTGTTTGTGGATAGAAGGGCTAACCTGATGATGGTCTTTAAGCAAGGGGAGAGGCCAGATGGTTGAAAAGAAAATGTTTCCACAGGTCAGTAAGCCAGGAACTGGGATGGCAGAGGTGAAGTGATGCTGCAATAAATACAATAAAGACAGTGATAAAACCAATCAGGAGTTCCGCAGAAAGCTTTTTGATTACTGGTTATTAAATGAAATGTGTTCATAGGTGATCGTTGAGATCACTAACATCAATGCACATGAAGAAAGGTTAAAGGTACATGTGATAGGGAATGGGAAAGAGGAATGTGGCAGTAGAGTGAGGCGAAATACGGCAGGAGGACGCTAGACTTGAGCTTAAGGGCCAGCATAGAGTTGTTGGGCAGAATGACTTGCTTCTGAAGTATTTTAATACTCCCAAACAAGGAGAGAAAGACACAAAATCTCAGAGAATATCTGACTATATCATTGTGTCTCGAAATGAAATGCCAAATAACTCTCATTAATATCAATGCCATAGAAAGGCAGTACTGTGCAGTTTACTAAACAAATTACAAGCTACACCTTTTACATTCAATCATCTAAATTCCAACGATGATCTTTGCCTGCCAGGCAGGTATGAGGGGTACCCAGGTTGTGTAATTTTGACAAAAGCAAGTCGGTGCAAAAGTAAACAACCACAGAGAGATGGTCAGGCAGTGAGGGTCCAAGAGTGAGTGAGTGGGAGTGAGGGTCAGTGTGAGGGACTGAGAATCAGCATCAGTGAGGGTCAGTGTGAGGGACTGAGAATCAGCGTCAGTGAGGATCAGTGTGAGTGAGTGAGGGTCAGTATGAGTGAGGGTCAGTGTGAGGGAGTGAGGGTCAGTATGAGTGAGGGTCAGTGTGAGGGACTGAGAATCAGCGTCAGTGAGGATCAGTGTGAGTCAGTGAGGGTCAGTATGAGTGAGGGTCAGTGTGAGGGAGTGAGGGTCAGTATGAGTGAGGGTCAGTGTGAGGGACTGAGGGTCAGCGTCAGTGAGGATCAATGTGAGTGAGTGAGGGTCAGTATGAGTGAGGGTCAGTGTGAGGGAGTGAGGATCAGTGTGAATGAGGGTCAGTGTGAGGGAGTGAGGGTCAGTATGAGTGAGGGTCAGTGTGAGGGAGTGAGGGTCAGTATGAGTGAGGGTCAGTGTGAGGGAGTGAGGATCAGTGTGAACGAGTTAGGGTCAGTACGAGGGAGGATCAGTGTGAGAGAGTGAGGTCAGTATGAGTGAGGGTCAGTGTGAGGGAGTGAGGGTCAGTATGAGTGAAGGTCAGTGTGAGGGAGTGAGGATCAGTGTGAACGAGTGAGGGTCAGGTGAGGGAGGATCAGTGTGAGAGAGTGAGGGTCAGGTGAGGGAGTGAGGGTCAGTATGAGTGAGGGTCAGTGTGAGTGAGTGAGGGTCAGTATGAGTGAGGGTCAGTGTGAGGGAGTGAGGGTCAGTATGAGTGAAGGTCAGTGTGAGGGAGTGAGGATCAGTGTGAACGAGTGAGGGTCAGTACGAGGGAGGATCAGTGTGAGAGAGTGAGGGTCAGGTGAGGGAGTGATGGTCAGTGGGTGGCAGTGTGTTTCTGAGTGTGTACTGTGTGTGTTTGTATTGGGTTTGCAATAGGCTGAGTGTGTCCGGCAAACCTTACAAATCATGTCTGGAACCACATCGATCCAGAGTAAGGGAAGAGGGAGATTAGAGATAATGGGAACTGCAGATGCTGGAGAATCCAAGATAATAAAATGTGAGGCTGGATGAACACAGCAGGCCAAGCAGCATCTCAGGAGCACAAAAGCTGACGTTTCGGGCCTAGACCCTTCATCAGAGAGGGGGATGGGGAGAGGGAACTGGAATAAATAGGGAGAGAGGGGGAGGCGGACCGAAGATGGAGAGAAAAGAAGATAGGTGGAGAGGAGAGTATAGGTGGGGAGGTAGGGAGGGGATAGGTCAGTCCAGGGAAGACGGACAGGTCAAGGAGGTGGGATGAGGTTAGTAGGTAGATGGGGGTGCAGCTCCCCCCCTCTCCCTATTTATTCCAGTTCCCTCTCCACATCCCCCTCTCTGATGAAGGGTCTAGGCCCGAAACGTCAGCTTTTGTGCTCCTGAGATGCTGCTTGGCCTGCTGTGTTCATCCAGCCTCACATTTCATTATCTAAGAGGGAGATTATATTTGTTTACCACCAAGCTTGTTCCATGACACACCAGTGTACAAGTGCAGAGTGACATTTTTTTAATTGACAGATGTAACAACTGACTGTGCACTGTAGGATTCGACAAACACTACTGAGATGTCAATTGGTGACTTCTAATCTGTGCCCTACACACGTTTTAACTTTGCACAGCCCTTCTACCTTGAAAGTAAGAACTTGCAGTTATATAGTACCTTTCACAAACACCATTCCCTCTAAACTGAACAGTTGCACAGTTCCTTTGCAAGTCAAATGTGCTGCTGTGCAAAAGAAGATTTAATGGGGCTGTGCACTTAAACAAATCATTGTATACTCCAAAGGAAATTAGGTGGTATGTTGTTAGCAAAGACATAATATTAAAAAGGATAGTCCGTTAATTAAATTTGACGTGTAGTCACTGTTGTAACATAACTGATTTGGGCACAGCAAACCCCCATAACCAGCAATATAATACTGACCAGATTGTCTACTTTCTGTGATGGATAGATATTGGCTATCATGTTGCTGTTAACTTGCCCATGTTGCTTTGGCATCTTTCATGTCCGGCAGACAGGGCATCAGTTTCAATTTCACACAAAGATTGTGACAATACAACACTCCTTCATGACTGCACTGAACTCTGGATATCGTGCTCAGATTTGCAGAGTGGAATTTGGATACACAATCTTGTGACGTAAAGGCAAGAATGCAACCCATTGAGTTACAAATGACACCAAGATCTCACACCATTTGAACAGCAGAGATTGACATTTTTCTGTTCATCATTGTAACTGGTGCATTAGGCAAAGGTTTGTATCCTAACCAGACATGAGTGCATCTACTAATGTGAACCTGACACGAAACCAGTGTGTGCTGTGATAGAAACCCAATTAGTTCAGGAGCAGAATGTTGTTTTAGGAAGAGGGAGAGACCATTAAACACATCCAGTGCTGTTTCTGGGTTGACTGATCACACTTATCTTTCCTCTCACTGTACTCATCAACTCCTGTTTCCAGAAACATATCCCATTATCTGTTCTGAAGCCATATTGGACGTGAAATGTTAATTCTGATATTCTCTCCACAGATGCAGCCAGAACTGCTGATTTTCTCCAGCATATTTCTGCATATTTTCTCCACTATTCATTCCTTGTAATTCCCAGATAGTCTATTCCAGAACTGTAATCCTTTGTTCTTTGTAACCTGCATTTGAGACTTCACTCAACCACTTTCACTCATTAACCTGGGACTATTTGCCCAAGTGCAAACTTGTGGCACACTTCATTTTCCGTGGAGGTATTCATGGGCCCTGGGACACAAAATTAAGCTTCACAACTTCAGAGCATGACCTCTGTCTTTTATTTCTCCTACAGTCGGCATCAACCCCCGTCCTCCCTGGCCATATTTTGCTGACTTTGTTTTTAACAGAGAAGACCCGTTATCTCCTTTTCACATCTTCATTACATCCATTTTACACATCTATCTCTATTTACACCATTTTACATTTCTAACTCTCCTTTACCACCATTAGCACTCTCTAGGCACCCTCACCATCTGTCTCACTGTCTCCTCTTCCTCTGTCAACAGTGTTAAAAACAGGATCTTTCGAACCCTTTCAGTTCCATAGAAGAGTCATACTGGGTCTCAAAAACATTGACTGTGTTCTCCCTGAATAGATGCTGCCAGGCCTGCTTAGCTTCCCCAGCATTTTCTCTTTTATGCCTGTATCAATGTTTGTTGAATCCCTTTAATTTGGGTCAAGTTTCACCTCATCTCAGTTTAACCTTTCACCATAACTTCAATTGCTGATTCTTGTAACCATCTCAGTCACTTGTTTTTGGGGCCATAATATTTTTACTACAATGAGAAAATTGGCACTGTGCACAGTACCATAGGATTCCAAAACAACACGTCACATAGCAACGATACAACCTCTTCTAGATTTCATTTTCAGGATTTATCTGCAGTTAGGAAGGCAAATTATTGCAGGGAAATTGGAGTACAGGATAGGGAAGTCTTCTTACAATTGTACAGGGTTTTGCAGAGATCCCAACTGGAATATTATGTGCAGTTTTGATCTTCACATGTCAGGAAGGATGTATTTGCAATTGAGAAGGTTCTTGATTGATTCCTGGGTTGAGGGGACTTTTGCCCTCCAACAAAAAGCAAAGTAAATTGGGTCAATATTTGTTGGTGTTTAGAAGAATGACAGACAATCATACTGAAACATTCAACATTCTTGGAGCTTGGACAGGTTAATCAGGATAAAGGCCGATCATTTCAGGTTTGGGTGGAAGAGAAATGTCTTGATTCAAATGATTGGGAATCTTTGGAATTCTCTACGCAAGGTGGATTTTTGGTCTATTGGGAAATCAAAGGATATGGAGAGAGGTGAGAAAGTAGAACTGAAGACTAAAATCAGCCATAATGTACTGAACGGGGCAACAGGCTTGATGGACTAAATAGTTTACTCATGCTCTGATTTATGTTCTTGTATTTGTGCATTCATTTCCCCATCCTAGTTTTCCTCACTTTAACCTGTTGGAATTACTCAGTCATAGGACAGTTAAAGTATCAGCCAACACTGGCCAAGAAATGGTAGGTCTGAACGAGCCATTTAATTCAAAGGCAGTTAGAGATATGCAACAAATGCTGGTCTTGCTCGTGACACTCACATCCCCATGAAAAAATAAGATAACCTTCATGTTCCTGCTGAAGCATACTAAATTCTATCGAAACTACACTTTACCACTTATTCTGTGGCTTCCACCTCTTCTGCCAGCAATTACAGAGTGAATCCTTTTATTTGTGAGAGTCAATGGGCGTACATATAAACACAACAAAATCTTTATTAGAAAATATAAGGGCAAAGTTACCATAGTTCAACCAGACCACAGAGCTGCTTTTTCATTGGAGAGAGACGACCGGTGGTGGTTTAACTGGAGGGTCACTGTACCTCAAACAAGGGGAGAGACTGAGAAGCAAAGTGTCTCATGGTGACCTCAGCCAGCGTGGGAAGTGAACACACACTGTTGGTATTACTCTGTATTGTAGAGCAGCCATCCAACCAAATGAGCTAACGGACGCCCATGCCAACACTTCAGGAAAAGGTCACTCAGCTGATTCCTGCAATGAATGTATTGTCTTGAGGAAATTTTGGTCCTGTATCTATTGGAGTTAAGAATGAGAGGTGATTTTATTGAATATATCGAAATTGATACCTTTATTGAAAGATAAGATATTGAAAGATGTCCTGAGGGGACATGGCAGGTTTTTTTTCCCTTGTGGTGAATCTGGGGCTATGGGAACACAGTCTAAAAGTAAAAGGATTTCCCAGTGAATAGACGGTCTTTACTTATCTCCCAGAGGCTCACTTGTCTATACACTTCTTTTAAAATTCATTCACAGGATATGTGTGTCACTAGCTAGACCAGCATTTATTGCCCAGAGGGCAGTTAACAGTACAACCACATTTTTGAAAGTCTAGAGTAACACACAAGCCAGACTAGTTGAGGACAGCAGAATTCTTTTCCAAAAGGACATTAATGAACCAGATTTCCTGACAATCAACAATGTTTTCATGGTTATCATTAGACTCTTAATTCCAGATTTTTTATTTGAATCCAAGTTTCAACAATTGCCATTTGAACCTATATCCCCAGATCATTACCAGGGTCACTGGATTAATATTGCATCAGAGATAATGGGAACTGCAGATGCTGGAGAATCTGAGATAACGAAGTGTGCAGCTGGATGAACACAGCAGACCAAGCAGCATCAGAGGAGCACAAAAGCTGACGTTTTGGGCCTAGGCCCTTCATTAGAAAAGCATTTTCCGATGAAGGGTCTAGGCATGAAACGTCAGCTTGGTCTGCTGTGCTCATCCAGCTCCACACTTTGTTATCACTGGATTAATAGTCTACCAATAATACCACGAGGCCACTGCCTCCTTTCTCTTGACCACAGAGCAGCAGAGGCTTGATCTTTGAATATTAAGCCAAGTTACGTGCATTTTTGATTGACCAGAGTTAAATGGAATGAAGGGACTAAAAGGCAAGTAGAGCTGAGGCCACAATCAGGTTGGTCCTGATCTTATCAGTGGGACAGATGTGAGGGGCCAAATGGCCTACTGTTGCTCTTAGTTCATATGTTTGGAGGGTACTGCATGTAATTTTCAGCCCAGGCACATATTCTGTTAATGGGATCAGAAACAATAATGGATGATCTCCTTCAGAGGGTAAGGAATGTTGGAGAAGGTGCCATTAGAATGGGATAATTAAGTTTGACTGCTGCCTGAACCTTCTCTCTTGCTCTTGATGGCATTGTCATCCTCAGGAAGGGAACGACTTGCATTTATACAGCACCCTTCACAACTTCAAGGCACCCTAAAAGCACTCTTTGGCCAACTGTTTGAAGCAAGATGTTCAAAAACCAATTTGCCATTAGGAAACAATACTGGGTCAGGGACAAACATTGGCTGAGGCACCGGAAGAACTCCCATGCTCTCTCTGGCACAGTGTCATGGAATCTTTTACATCCATCCACGAGCAAAGAGGGGTCAGATTAATGTCACATCTGTAAGACCGCACCATTGACAGTGTAGACCTGCCTCACAACCGTGCTGGTGGCCCAGATGCATTTCTACTTAAATCCCAAGAGTAGGCTTGAACCCACTCACCTCTGATTCCAGAAGTGAGTGACAGCTGCTACTGATTCATAATAAAATGACAAGCCAAGAATCCACAGGTGCTGCATTTCTGAGCCATCTTTTAGTTCCTCTTTAGATTCCAAAGCAGGCAAATGAAGCCTGATTATACCAACACTGACACATTTTATTTGGAAGCTTTTCGATCCATCATTTCCTTTTCATTCTAGATAACAATTAAACAATTATAGCTTAATACCACAGAATTTCCACAAGAACTCCTTTCAAACCTGAAGAGAACTGAGGAGGAGGAAACTATCAGCGCAAAGCACACTCTGAGTACAATTATTCCAGGGGAATAGACTCTGAACACAAATACCCCATGGAACACACTTTTAATCTAAGTATCCTGGGGAACAGACACTGAACACAAGTATCCCCATGGAACAAACTTTGAATGTAAGTATCTCAGGGGAACACAGTCAGAGCTTGAACATCTTGGGCGAGCACACTCAAAACAACAATTTGCGTTCGTATAGACCTTAATGCAGAAAAATGTAAGCAAGTAACCAGGAGTGTTCCCTTGTTATAGGCTCCATCCCTTCAACAATAACATTTGAACATCAGATGAGCTTTTGATCCCATACGCACTAATCACTAAGACTGCTTATTTCCACCTCTGTAAAGTCGCCCAGCTAGACTCATGTCGCAGCTGATCAGCTGCTGAAATCCTCATCCCATCTTTTGTTGCGCCTGAACACAGACATCTCCTGTCTACCCATTACCCTTACGTTCACTGACCTGATCTGGCTTCCTCTCAATGTCTTGATTTGAAAAATTCTCAGCCTTGTTTTCAAATTCCTCCATAGCCTCATCCCCATCCCTCCCAATCTATGAAATCTCCTTCATGGTCCACAGTTAAAAGTATTGGAGATAATATGGTTATCCTCTGCATCTCTCCTAATTATAATTGAGCCATATTTTATTGTTGAGAGTTACTTTGGTCTTAAACTCGGGAATTTTCTTTCTCACCTTCTCTATCTCAATCTCCTCCTATAAAATGTTCCTTAAAACCTCTCTCTTCGACCAAGCTCTTAGGCCATTTGGCTCCCACCCCACCCCAGGCCTCAAATGAGGCTTAGCGTCAAGCTTTGTTTTATTATATTCCTCTTAAGAATCTAAAGAACCTTTCCTTCTGTCAAAAATGCCATTTAATTTGTTTTTGAGAAAATGGCTGATGAGGAAAGATTGTCAGCAAAAGTCATTGAGAAAAGGCCCGAACATTGTTGTAAGTGTGAGAACTTGCTGTGGGAGGTGGTTGAAAGAAGGTCAGAGAAGGGTACAAGCCAAGAGTGAGAAGGAGCAAAACCTTGTTAAGCAAGTTGAGATTGAACAAGGAAATTTTTATGAACAACTGAAAAGGATAGTGCAAGTCTAGGCCTATGGAGAAATGAGTAGAGGACCTGGTTGTAGACAAATCACTTTCTACACATTCGAGGAGGAAGGAAAGTTAAAGTGAGCAGAGGATTAGAGAGGGAATGGTGGGCCATTATAATGAGAGATGGTCAAGAGTCCAGAATTGGAGGAGCGGAAATATCTAGGAGGGTTGTAGGACTGGAGGAAATTACACAAGGAGAGGCGAGCCTACACGGAAACAGAGCTGAGAATTTTAAGATTGGGCGATGCTTAACCGTGAATCAATGTAGGTCAACCAACACAGGGGTGCAGGTGGACAGGACTTGGGCATGAGTGAGGACATGGGCAGCAGAGTCTCCAATGATCTCTAGATTACAGCATGTGCTGCCCAGGAGTGCAATGTCATTGAGGAAACAAAGGCAAGTAAATGGATTTCAGCAAATGGTGTGGAAGGCATTACAAGCAACCCTAGTGATGGTGTCGAATGGATGCAGGCGAAGTCAAGTAAAACACTCAGTCTGCAAAAAAGTTGTATTCATTTCCCAGGGAGCGGGGTGGATTCTGTGACTGGGGGGTCATAGAAAACATCTTCGGCCTTGTTGATATTTGCTTAAAAGGAATTTCTGCTCATTCAATCATGGATGTTGGATAAGCAATCTGATAATTTACAGACAATGGTGAGCTGGAGCTGGGTACTATGGTTGTTCACGTGGAAACTGGTAATGTGCTTTCAGATGGTGTTTCTAAGGGGCAGCACATAGATGGGAAATAGACAGGGGTTAAGGGCAGACCACTGGTGGGGGACACAAGAGGTAACGGTGCTTGAGCATGAGAAGAGGACATCTCTGCAGGAGGTCCTGGATGGTAATGTCCTTGGCTCAACATAGAAACATAGAAGAAAGGAGTAACAGGAGGCCAGTCAGCCCTTCAAGCCTGTTCCACCATTCTTCACAATTATGGCTGATCGTCCGACTCAACAGCCTAATCCTGTTTTCTTCCCATTACCTTTGATCTCATTCACCCCAAGAACTATATCTAGCTGCCTCTTGAATGCATTCAATGCATTGGCATCAACTACTTCCTGTGGTAATGGATTCCACAGGTTCTCCACTCTTTGGCTGAAGAGACGTCTCCTCATCTCTGTCCTAAATGATCTACCCAGAATCCTCATACTGTGACCCCTGGTTCTAGACACACCCACCATCGGGAACATCCTCCCAGCATCTACCCTGTCCAGTCCTGTTACAGTTTTATAAATCTCTATGAGATGCCCCCTCATTCATCTGAACTCTGGTGAAAACAATTCCAACCTCGTCAATCTCTCCTCGTACATCAGACCCGCCATTCCCGGAATCAGCCTGGTAAACCTTTGTTGCACTCCTTTGAGAGCAAGAACACCCTTCCTCAGAAAAGAAGGCCAAAACTGCACACAATATTCTAGTTGTGGCTTCATCAAGTCCCTGTACAACTGCAACGACACATTCCTGTTCCTGTACTCAAAATCTCTCGCAATGAAGGCCAACATACCATTTGCCTTCTTTACCGCTGCTGCACCTGCATGCTTACCTTCAAAGACTGGTGCACCAGGTCCTACTTAACACTCCCTTCTCCCAATTTACAGCCATTCAGGTAGTAATCTGCCTTCTTGTTTTTGCTTCCAAAGTGAATAACCTCACACTTATACAAATTTTACGGCATCTGCCATTGATTCGCCCACTCACCCATCCTGTTGAGATCATGTTGAAGGATCCTCATCACAGTTCACCCTCCCACCCAACTTGGTATCATTTGAAAAACTAGGATATGTTACTTTTTGTTCTGCCATCCAAATCAGTAATATATGTTGTGAACAGCTAGGGTCCCAGCACTGATCCCTGTGGCATCCGACTAGTTACTATCTGCCAATTTGAAAAGGACCCAGTAATTCCTACTCTTTGTTTCCTCTCTGCCAATCAGTTTCCTATCCATCTCAATATAATTCCCCCAATCCCATGAGCTTTAATCTTGCACATTAATCACTTATATGGGTCTTTGTCAAACACTTTCTTAAAGTCCAAATACACTACACTGACCAGCTCCCCTTTGTCAACTCTACTAGTTACATCATCATAGAATTCCAACAGTTTTGTCATGCATGAATTTCCCTTCATAAATCCATGCTGTCTCTGTCTGATCCTGACATTGCTTTCTAAATGCGCCTTTATAAAATCCTTGACAATAGATTTGAGAATTTTGCCCAGTACTGATGTTAGGCTCATTGGTCTATAATTCCCTGTTTTCTCACTACCCCACTTTTTGAATATTGGAGTGACATTAGTCACGGTCAAATCTGCAGGGTCTGTTCTAAAGTCTACAGAATCCTGAAAGATGACCACTAATGCATCCACTATTTCTGGAACTACTTCCTTAAATACTCTGGGTCGTACATTATCAGACCCTGGGGATTCACCAGGCCCTGGGTATTGATCGGCCTTCAATCCCAATAATTTTTCCAGCACCATTTCTTTACTAACACTGCTCTCTCTCAGTTCTGTCCTCTCACTGAATCCTGCATCTTCCAACAATTTTAGTATCTGATTTGTGTCCTCTTTTGTGAAGACGGAACCAAAGTATGTATTCAGTTCCTTAGCCATTTCTTAGACCCCAATTATACAGTCACATTTCTGTCTGTGGGGGGGGGGGGTACATTTGTCTTTACCAATCTCTTTCTCTTCACGTGCCTATAGAAACTCTTAGTGTCAGTCTTTAGCTTCTCTTGAGTTTACTTTCATACCCTATTTTCCCCAACTTAATCAATCCCTTGGTCCTTTTTTGCTGAATTCGAAACTGCTCCCAATCTTCAGATTTATTATTTTTCTTAACTAATCTGCATGCTCCTTTCTTGGATTGGATACTGTCTCTTATTTCCTGTGTAAGATATGGATTGGCCCACTTACCCATTTTGCTTTTGCGACAGACAGGAGTAAACAATTGTTGCAGATCCCCCATGCATTCCTTACAAGTTTACCATTGCCGATCTACTGTCATTCCTTTAAGTAACTCTCCCCAATCCATCAACGCCAACTCACACCTCATATCCTCATAGTTCCCTTTATTAAGGTTCAGCGCCCTGGTCTCCGAATCAACAACCTCACTCTCCATCTTGATAAAAAAATTCTGCCCAGGTACAACCCGTCCAATTTGTACAGGCCCCACCTCCCCGAGAACTGGTCCCAATGCCCCAGGAACCTGAAACCTTCCCCCGGCACCATCTTTGCAACAATATATTCATCTGGTATATCCTGACATTTCTCCTCTGACTAGCATGTGGTACTGGTAGTAATCCTGAGCTTACTAGCTTTGAGGTCTGATTTCTCAACTTTCTTCCGAGTTCCCTGTATTCTGCCTTCAGGACCTCATCCTTTTTTTAACCTATGTTGCTTGTACTGATGTGTACCATGATCACTGGCTGTTCACCCTCCCCCTTCAGAATGTCCTGTACCCTCTCCGAGACATCCTAGACCCCAGCACCAGGGAGGCAACATAGCATTCTGAAGTCTCATTTGCGGCCACAGAAATGCCTGTCTATTCCCCTTACAATTGCGCCCCCGTAACCATTTTTTACCCCTCCCCTCTGCTGCAGAAACAACCATGGTGCAATGAGTTTGGCTGCTACTGTTTTCCCTTGAGAGGTCATTCCCCTCAACACTATCCAGAGCAGGATAGCTATTTTGCAGTAGAATGGCCACAGGAGATTTAAGTTAGATTGGCAGGGGTTGGGGAACTGGATGTCTAATTGATAGGATGAGGTATTCAGCCTCCCAACAGACACAACAGGGAATGAGGTCGTTAATTAAGAAAAGCGGTCGATGGAGCGTAATTGTGGACACAGGGATGGTTTGAAGTGTGTATACTTCAATGCTAGAAGTATCAGAATTAAGGTGAATGAACTTAAAGCATGGCTCAGTACTTGGAACTACGATGTTGTGGCCATTACAGAAACTTGGGTAACTCAGGGGCAGGAATGGTTGTTGGAAGTTCCAGGATTTAGATGCTTTAAAAGAAATGGAGAGGGTGGGAAAAGAGGCAGGGGAGTGGCATTGCTAGTCAGGGCTAGTATAGCAGCTACTGAAAGGCAGTTCCCGAATGATATGACTACAGAGTCAGTTTGGGTTGAGGTCAGGAACAAGAAAGGAGCAGTCATTTTGTTGGTTTTTTTTTTTACAGACCCCCTAATAGTTGCAGAGAAGTGGAGGAGTGGATTGGGAGGCAGATACTGGAAAGGTGCAGACTTCACAGGGTTGACTTCAACTTTCCAAATATTGATTGGAAACATTTTAGTTGTAATAGTTTAGATGGAGCAGGTTTTGTCCAGTGCGTTCAGGAAGGATTCCTGACAGAGTAAGTAGATAGACCAACATGAGGAGAGACCACTTTGGATTTGGTGCTTGACAATGAACTAGGTAAAGTGTTAGACCTGTTAGTAGGAGAGAATTTTGGCGGTATCGATCATAACTCTGTTACTTTTACAACAGCCAAGAAAAAGGATAGGTACATACAGCAGGGTAAGGTTTATAATTGGGGGAAAGGTAATTATAATTCTGTTAGGTAAGAACTGGGTAACATAAAATGGGAACAGATGTTGTTAGGGAAGAGCACTACTGAAATGTGGACTTTGTTTAAGGAATGCACACTGTGTGTGCTCGATATGTTTGCCCCTCGCAAAAAGGGAAGATGCGGTTGAGTGGTTCTCAAAAGAGTTTGAATGACTGGTTAAGAGGAAGAAGGATGTTAGGAAAATTTAGGAAACAAGGAACGGAAAAGGCTCCAGAGGGATATATGTTAGTTAGGAAGGAGCTGAAGAAAGGGCTCAGGAAAGCTATAAGGGGACCTGAGAAAACCTTGGCAGATAGGATCAAGGAAAACTTCAAGGCTTTTTGCACGTACGTGAGGAATAAGAGAATGACCAGAGAAAGGTTAGGGCTGATCAAGGATTGTAAAGGGAATTTGTGCACAGAGCCTAAAGAGATAGGAGAGGTCCTTAATGAATACTTTCCTTCGGTATTCACAACTGAGAGGGACCTAGTTGTAGGGGTGGACAGTGTGAAACAGGGCTGGTAGGCTAGAGGTGTATGTTAGTAAGGAAGATGTGATAGGAATTTTCAGGAAATTGAAGATGGATAAATTCCCCGGGCCTCTTGGGGTTTATCCAAGGATTCTGTGGGAAGCGAGGGAAGAGATCGCAGTGCCTTTGGTGATGATCTTGTCGTCCTCACTGTCTACGCGCATAGTGCTGGAAGATTGGAGTGAGACAAACGTCATTCCCTTGTTTAAAAAAGGGAATAGGGATAACCCCAGAAATTACAGGCCAGTTAGTCTTACGTCAATGGTGGGCAAATTATTGAAAAGAGCTCGGAGAGATAGGATTTATGATCACTTGGATAGGCACAGTTTGATTCGTGATAGTCAGCATGGATTTGTGAGGGGTAGATCATCCCTCACAAACCTTACTGAATTCTTTGAAGAGGTGACCAAACATTTGGATGAAGGTAGAGCAGTGGATGTGGTATACATGGATTTAAGAAAGGGATTTGATAAGGTTCTCCATGGTAGGCTCATACAGAAAGTAAGGAGGCATGGGATAGGGGGGAAATGTGGCAGATTGGATTCAGATTTGGCTGACCCTTAGCAAATAAAGGGTGGTAGTGAATGGAAAATGTTCAACATGGTGCTCTGTTACGTGTGGTGTACCACGAGGATTTGTTCTGGGTTCTCTTCTATTTGATTTTTGTAAATGATTTGGATGTAGGAATGGAAGGATAGATTAGTAAGTTTGCAGATGATACAAAGGTGGGTTGAGTTGTGGACAATGTGGAGGAGCTGTTCTAGACTACCAAGGGACATTGATAGGATGCAGAGCTGGGCTGAGAACTCACAGATGTAGTTTAACCCTGAAAAGTGTGAGGTGATTCATTTTGGAAGGACAAGTTTGAAAACAGAATACAGGGTTAACGGAAAGATTCTTGGCAGCAGGGAGGAGCAGGGATCATGGGGGTCATGTCCACTGTTCCCTGAAAGCTGACACCCAGGTGGATAGAGTTGTTAAGAAGGCGTATGGTCTGTTAGCGTTCATTAATAAAGGGTTTGAGTTCAAGAGCCGTGAAGTTATGCTCCAGCTATACAAAAGCCTGGTTTAGCCACACCTGGAGCATTGCGTCCAGTTCTGGTCACCTCATTACAGAAAAGATATTGAAGTGTTGGAAAAGGTCCAGGATGTTGCCTGGAATGGAGGGAAGGTCTTATGAGGAAAGATTGAGAGAGCTAGGACTTTTCTCTTTAGAACGACAAAGGATGAGAGGTAACCTGATAGATGTGTACAAAATGATCAGAGGTATAGATACAGTAGACAGCCAGAGACTTTTTCCTAGGGTGGAGGTAGCTATTACGAGGGGGAACAGTTTTAAAGTGAGTGGAGGTAGTTACGGAGGAGACAACAGAGGTAGGTTCTTTACTCAGAGAGTGTTAGGGGCATGGAATGCATTGCTGGAGAGGACAGTGGAGTTGATCTCATTAAGGGCATTTAAGCGGCTATTAGATAGGCATATGGATGATAGTATAAGGTAGGGGTGGAGATTAGATAGACTTTAGGATTAGGGTAAAAGTTCGGCACAACATTGTGGGCCGAAGGGCCTGTACTGTGCTGTACTGTTCGATGTTCTATGCACTACCTGCCTCTCTCTCTTGCTCTGTCAACCATCTTCAGCAGCTTCATCAATGACCTTCCCTCCATTATAAGGTCAAAAGTCAGAATGAATTTCAATAGCTGCACAATGTTTAACACCATTTGCAACTCCTCAATTCTGAAGCTGCTCATATTCAAATATAACAAGACCTGGTCAAAATCCAGGCTTGGGCTGCTAATATCTATATCACACAAGTGCCAGGCAATGGCCATTTCCAATAAGACACAATCTAACCATGGGTCCTTGACATTCGATGGTGTTAACATCACTGAATCCCTCACTATCAACTCTTGGCCAGAAACTCAACTGGGCTCACCACATTAACACAGTGGCTACAAGAGCAAGTCAGAGACTAGGAATAATGTAATAACTCATCTCCTGCCTCCCCAAAGACTCTCCCACCATCTACAAGACACAAGTCAGGAGTGTGATGGAATACTCCCCACTTGCCTGGATGAGTGCAGCTCCAACAACACTCAAGAAACTTCACACCATCCAGGACAAAGCAGCCGCTTGATTGGCACCACACCATAACCATGCTCAGTATCATCAATGCTCAGTAGCAGCAGTGTGTATTATCCATGAGATGTATCGCAGAAATTCAGCAAGGGTCCTTAGCACCTTTCAAACCCACAACCACTTCCATCTAGAAGCATAAGGGGCAACAGATACATGGGAAACCACCCACGCAAGTTCCCTTTCAAGCCACTCACCATTCTGTCTTGGAAATATATTGCCGTTCCTTCACAGCCGCTGGGTCAAAATCCTGGAATTCCCTTCTTAAGGATATTCTGGGTCAACCTCCAGCACATGATCTACCGCGGTTCAAGAAGGCAGCTCACCACCACCTTCTTAAGGGCAAGTAAGGACTAGACATGCTGGCACAGTTAGCGATGTCCACATCCCATGGGTAAATAAAATAAAAACACACACACAGAGACGCACTCTCTGTCTCACACACAAGCACATACTCTGTCTCAAATAACCCCATGGCGGCTTGTGTCCTGCTACCAAGTCACCCTGCATTTACACGTGCATACTTCTTGACACTGACCCTGCTAGCACAGAGCGGCTCCTAGAGTGAGGAGAACCCATAACCCTTCTGTTTATATCTGTCAGCCAGGGCTCCCTAATTGGACAAGGTTAATAGTCTCAATCGGGAAACCGATATTTTTAAGGTCTCTCTGGCTGATCTCATTCCAATCACTACATCCGTCCCCCTCTAAGTCCTGGAATGTAGGCCGGTTATTTTTCTTGTAACTTCTCCTACAGCGTTTAGAACATAGAACATAGAACAGTACAGCACAGAACAGGCCCTTCAGCCCACAATGTTGTGCCGACCATTGATCCTCATGTATGCACCCTCAAATTTCTGTGACCATATACATGTCCAGCAGTCTCTTAAATGACCCCAATGACCTTGCTTCCACAACTGCTGCTGGCAACGCATTCCATGCTCTCACAACTCTCTGTGTAAAGAACCCGCCTCTGACATCCCTTCGATACTTTCCTCCAACCAGCTTAAAACTATGACCCCTCGTGCTAGCCATTTCTGCCCTGGGAAATAGTCTCTGGCTATCAACTCTATCTATGCCTCTCATTATCTTGTATACCTCAATTAGGTCCCCTCTCCTCCTCCTTTTCTCCAATGAAAAGAGACCGAGCTCAGTCAACCTCTCTTCATAAGATAAGCCCTCCAGTCCAGGCAGCATCCTGGTAAACCTCCTCTGAACCCTCTCCAAAGCATCCACATCTTTATCCACACGTGTTTATGCACTGGATCCAGATCCTCCAACTGTGCCTCAGATATAGGCAGCACGTACCAGGCTGTACCCTGCCTCCTGCACCTGGAAATTCATCTTCTTCAGGTGGTAATGGCATTGAGACTGTGACATCTGCTGTGTCCACCTCGTCCTCAGAGGTTTCCTCGATGCTAGGTGGAGGGGGAGAGCTCATGGGTTCTGACAGCCTTACCAGATGTTCAGAGGGGTTGAGTATGTTTTGCTCCAGCTTCGTTTGTAAGATTGCAGCTTTCATGTGGTCCATGTGCTTGTTCATGATATTTATTGCACCTGAACTGAGCATGTTACAGGACCTGACCTCATGTTGACCATACCTATTAAACATGCAGGGCCATTCCCAGGGTTTTGACAGCAAGCTTTGTCCCCTGAAGTAAACTGCCTCTCCGCTTTAAGGACTCTTGTGTCTGGCATTGGCATTCCTGATGACGTTTTACCACCATGCACCCCCCACCCCCACCCCCAGCCCCAGCCCGATCTGGGAAGATCAAGTGTAATCTGGTGCGGAGTCTTCTTCCCATTAGTAGCTCTGCTGGAGCTATCCATGTGGTTGTGTGAGGGGTGGTTGTATAATCCAATAGGAGCCAGGACAGTTCGGTATCAAGTGAAGCTGTAGGCTGCTTCTTTGAGCCTGCTTTCAAGGTTTGGACTGCTCTTTCCACCAGACCATTGGATGGTGAATGGCATGGAACAGTCCTTATGTGCCGAATGCTATTCGACTTTAGGAAATACTTAAATTCCCTGCTGATAAATGATGGCCCGTTGTCTGTGATCAACCTCTGGGAGTCCGAGTATTGCAAAAGGTGCTCATAGATTTCCTACCTTCGATCCATGTTTGATAAATGAACTCTATGCATGTCTGGCCACTTTGAATGCGCATCAACAACGGCTAAAAAAATACAACCCATGAAAGGACTGGCAGAGTCAATGTGTAACTGAGTCCAAGGTTTACGCAGTCATTCCTACCAATGTGGGGGAGATACTGGGGGTCATTTTTGCTCTTGTTGACACTCTGGGCACTGGCCCAGCAATATGGCTATGTCAGCATCCAATCGTGGCCACCAGAAACAACTTCTCGCCAACATCTTCATTTTGGAAACCCCTGGATGACCCGGGTGGAGTTCAGCCAGTACCTGGCAGGGATCTTTGCTCAGGGCAATCACTTTTGCTCTCCATAACAATGTACTATCCTCTACAGTGATCAGGTCTCTCTGGGTCCAGAAAGGCTTAAATTCTGGTTGTGGTGGCCATTTTGTTTCTCCCATCATCAGCTAGTTTAATTTTGCCAGGACGGACCTTTATTTCGTCCACAGTCTGATATCTAATTGGAAGACTGTCCAGAAAATTTAAAACCAGAATGGACTCTTCCAGTGGCAGCAACACTAGGGAGGAGGCTCAAAGCATCCACATTTCCACTTGGTCCGCTATACGGTTTTCGAACTTATAACTGTACGTACTCAGACTAAGAGCCCACCGCTGAATTCGATCTGAAGCTATTGGCCGCTGGCCACGTCCTCTTTAAGTAGCTCAACCAGGGGTTTGTGTTCCATTACTATTACAATTTTACATCCAAAAGGTATTGGTTGAGCTTTCTCACACCAAAGATGACCACCAAACCATCCCTCTCTATCCGGGTGTGTTTTCACTTGGCTTTAGCCAAAGTCTGGGAAGTATATGGTAACAGGTGCTCCTCTCTGCTGGGTTACTAGAGAATCGACACTACCCCAATACCATAGGGGGAGGCATCGCATATCAGTAGCACATTTCGCTTGGGATCATAGTGTGCCAACGCCTCAGGTTTCTCTAAAGGCTACATCTTGGCTATGAGGCCATTTCCGAGGCTGACCCTTGTTCAATAGCAAATGTAAGGGGGCAACGATGGAGGCCAGGTTACATGTGAACTTTCCATAATATTTCGCCAATCCAAGGAAAGACCTAAACTCTGGTACGGACATGGGAGCTGGAACACTTTTGATCACCCTCACTTTATCTACCAACAGGTGTAACACTGTAGCCCAAGTAGGTCATTTGGGGATCTTGGAACACACATTTTTCCCTTCTAAGGTATACGTCCGCCTGGGAGAAACTTCTAAGGCCTAGTTCTCTACCTGCTCTCTATTGGTCTTCCCAGTTATTAGCACATCATCCAGATAAATGGTGACCTGAGGCAGACCTTATAAAATGTTCTCCATCATCTGCTGGAAAATAGCACAGGCTGATGATACCCCAAAAGACATTTCGTATATTGGTACAAAGTCTTATGGGTATTAATTGTAGCATGCTTCTGGGAATCTTCATTTAATTACAATTTCAGGTCTACATGGCTCATTTCCATCTTCGTGAAGGATAGCCCTCCTTCCAGTTTTGTGTCTGAGTACTCAATGCGAGGGACTGGGTATTTTTTGCAACTGAACAAAGCAGTTTACTTATTGTTTGAAATCCCCACAAAAACGAACTAACGCATTGGGCTTTGCAATTGGTATGACCGGTGATGCCTGTTCCACAAACTGGACTGATTTGACGATTCTTCCACTTTGCTACCTTTTGATTTACTTTTACCTGTAAGGCAATAAGCACTGGGTGGGCCTTTCAGAATTGTGGAATTACTTCCCAGTCAATGTGTATGGTGGCCTTGGCCTCTTTGATAGTCCACAGGGCTTCCTGAAAAACCTCTGAGCATTTCATTTGGATTTCACTCAGGCAGTTATTTTCTAATCAAAAAGAGTTGAGCCAATGAAGCGGAATCTTTGTCAACCAATTTAACCTCATCAAGCCTGGGCCTGAGCCTTTTACTACTGAACTGTTTCTCATCAGAGACCAGAACTGAAGTTGTACCCTTAATCGATAATGGTTCCCTGGTTTAGGTTCTCAGCCCAGCCACAGTCTTGCGCAAACTCTTGGAGTCCAGAGTGAATTTTGGTAAAGACTGGTTTTGCAACCACTGATATAGCTGTACCAGTATTGACGTCCATTAGAACTGGGTGACCATTTAACCAGGAGTTTATTTTGACTGGTTCTGATTTGGAAGTTGTTGGTGGGCTTTCCAGGGTGTACACTGTATTGGATACTGGCCTACGGCTTCTCTTACTCATCTGTGGCCGAGTGGGACTGTTTCGCCATCCTGAGTCCATGTACCAGCAGTAACTACAATGGCCTGCTGGCCCAGGTCCTGATGAAGATGTTAACCATTTTGTCGAGGCTTGGTTTTGTTTTGGGGTTTTGCTGTGGGCTGACCTAGACTCCCTCTGCTCAGGATACATCCTGAGTGAGGCAATGCAATTGCCTTCACTCAAGTGGTGACTCCCAAGCTCAGTCGGCCTAGTAAGGATATCCATTACACTGGCATACCCTGTAATTCATATGCTTCACTTGCCATATTTTCCAATGGTAAAGCCAATTGTACTGCCTGTTTGAAGTCCACTTGGGCTTCAGCTACTAGGCACCTCTGCATGGCTACATCATTAATTTCATATAACAAATGGTTTCTCTGCCTCTCATTAATAGTTAAACCAAAGTCACATGCCTCTGCCAGTCCTCTTTAACCTAGTCAAAAATCCCCCCTGTTTCTTGAACTGCTGAGTAAAACTGATCGTGTTTCAGAATTAGTGGAGGCTTAGGGTTGAAATATTCCTTAACTAAATCCATCAACTCTTGAAATGTTTTAGTATCATTGCGTCAGGGAAAGATAACTGAAAAAGCTGTCAGGAGAATTACTTGTTGCTTTGCATCTGCCCTAATGTCATAATGCATTTTTTCCACACACTGGACCCAGTCTTTGATGGCAAGATCAAACAAGTCAGGCTTCCCAACTCGTGGTGTGATGCCAGAAATGCATACTCCAACTCGAAGACAACTGTCGCAAGTGAATCTATTCAATGCATGTTTTACACTCATCACCTCTGAAATAATACGAGGAGGACTGGTGTCCTGTCACCGAGTCATCCTTTATTTACATATGCATTGTACTTGACACTGGTCCAGCTCACATAGGGCTGACTCCAAGAGTGAGCAGAACACTTGAATTCTGTCCCTCTCTCTCTCTCAACACGCACACAACTCACTCACTCACTCTTTAACACTCACACTCTCTCACAGATAGACACTCCATGTTGCTTGTACACAGAAGGACCTCTGCTTGAGGCGGAGTAACAGTGAATGTTCCTCTGCGATCCACTTTAGGAGCAGAGTGACTCCACACTATCTCTGAATGACATGTGGCAGGGGGTCATCACATCACACGGGCTGAAGACCCGATGCTCTGTATGCAGTAAATGAGCTGAATTTATGATTTGCAGACTGAATGATGTAGATGAATTGTGAGATGGTAGACTTGTTAAATGGGTGAAATGACAGAATGATGTTTGGTGGTATGGTGCTAATGTCACCGGTCCAGAAATGCTGGGAGGCATCCTAATGCTCTTAGGACATAGGACACTATAGCATCTGATGGAAAGCAAATTCACTTCAAGAAACTAGAATTGAAGGCTAGTCAGCAATGATGGAACCCATGACAACCACCAAAAATTGTTGTAATAAGGAAAGGAAATCTGTTAGTCTGGCAACTCAAGATTCAGCAGTGGTGTTGACTCTTAACTGCCCTCTGAAATGGCGTTGGAAGTCACTCAGTTCAATGGCAATTAGGGATGGGCAACAAATGCTGGCCTTGCCAGTGATGCCCTTGTCACATGGAGGAACAGAATCACAGAATCCCCGCCAAATGTGGAAACAGGCCATTCGGCCCAACAAGCACACATTGACCCTCCGAAGACGGTCCCACTCAGACCCATCCTCCTACCCAATCCTTTTAACCCGGCACTTCCCGTGGCATTGTACTTAACCTACATATCCCTGAACAGTATGGGGGATTTACCTCGGCCAAAACCCTTTGTCAGGACTGGGGAGGGGGAGGCTAGCCCAGAAATAAATAGAGGGAGGAGGTGGGGCTGGGGTGAGGATAGGTGGATGCAGGTAGGGGGTTATTGTGATTGGTCAGTGGGAAGGGTGGCCCAGACAGGTGAGTCGGAAGATGGACAGGTTGGGGGAGGACATAGATTTTTGAAGCTGGTGAAGTCAATATTCAGGCTATTGGGCTGTGAGCTCCCAAGGTGAAGTACCAGGTACTGTTCCTCCAGTTTATGTTTGGCTTCACTATGTCAGTAGAGGAAGTCAAGGATGGACATGTCACGAGGGAAGTCGGATGGGTACAGAGGGAGGTGGTTAAAGTGAATGGGAACCAGAGGTCAGGTTGGTTGGTGCATGGTTGGTTTTTTGTTGGGAGACCAAACGCAGACTCGGCGACCAGTTTGTGGAGGACCGGCCCTCTTCACGCATCAACCAGCCCAACCTTCCGGTTGCCATCCACTTTAACACACTCCTCCCACTCCCCTGGTGATGTGTCCATTCTTGACCTTTTCCACTGTCAGAATGACGCTAAACATAAACTGGAGGAGCAACGCCTCATAGTTCGCTTTGGGAGTTTACAGCCTAGTGGCCTGAATATTGACCTCTTCATTTTCAATATCTGCCCTCCCCTAACCTGCCCATCTTCTGACTCATTTATCAGCTCCACCCTTCCCACTGACCAATCACAATAACCCCCTATCTGCATCCACCTATCTTCATCTCACCTACCCTCCCACCATTTATTTCTGGGTTCCCCTCCCCATTCCCAGCCCTGACAAAGAGTTTCAACCCGAAACGTTGACTTCTCTGCTCCTCGGATGCTGTCTAATCTGCTGTGCTTTTCCAGCTCCACATTTATTGACTGCAAGTTACCTGGCACTGTGAGGCAGCAGTACCAACCACTGAGCCATTGTGCTGCCCAAGAATGGTGCTTTAGAGCATCTTACAAAGTTGTGTTAGGATGAATAGGAAAAAAAAATACCAAGAAGTAACAAGAGCAAAGGCAGACAACTCCTTTTCAAGCCCTTTCACTATTAGAATGTAAAACAAATAGTGAGCATTGATCACACCTTAAAATGCAACTTGGCTGTCCAAAACATTAATATTGCAAATCAGGCGGTGATATGTGCCTCAAAGCACCAAGCTATCCAGACACAATGATTTATATTAAGATTGTACAGATGAATGGTTGGCCATTAATCATGCTGGAGCTCGAAGCAACATGCACAGTGCAGCAGTATCCCAGGAAAACACACTCGAGTGCTCACCATTTATGGTCAGACGGAAGGCAAAGTACTGGGCTAATGGTAAGATTCTTAGTAGTGTAGATGAGCAGAGAGATCTCGGTGTCCATGTACACAGATCCTTGAAAGTTGCCACCCAGGTTGACAGGGCTGTTAAGAAGGCATACAGTGTTTTAGCTTTTATTAATAGAGGGATCAAGTTCCGGAACCAAGAGGTTATGGTGAAGCTGTACAAAACTCTGGTGCGGCCGCACTTGGAGTATTGTGTACAGTTCTGGTCAACGCATTATAAGAAGGATGTGGAAGATTTGGAAAGGGTGCAAGGAGATTTACTAGGATGTTGCCTGGTATGGAGGGAAGGTCTTACGAGGAAAGGCTGAGGGACTTGAGGCTGTTTTCATGAGAGAGAAGAAGGTTGAGAGGTGACTCAATTGAAACATATAAAATAATCAGAGGGTTAGATAGGGTGGATAGGGAGTGCCTTTTTCCTAGGATGGTGACGGCGAGCACGAGGGTGCACAGCTTTAAATTGAGGGGTGAAAGATATAGGACAGATGTCAGAGGTAGTTTCTTTACTCAGAGAGTAGTAAGGGAATGGAACGCTTTGCCTGCAATGGTAGTAGATTCGCCAACTTTGGGTACATTTAAGGCGTCATTGGATAAGGAAATGGACGTAAATGGAATAGTGTAGGTTAGATGGACTATGGACGTAAATGGAATAGTGTGGGTTAGATGGGCTTGAGATTGGTATGACAGGACGGCACAACATTGAGGACCGAAGGGCCTGTACTGTGCTGTAATGTTCTATGTTCTATGTCTCAGAAGACTTTGCAGGATGGCGGATACTGAATAGGGAGCAAGTAACAGTTTAGGAGGTGTGATGTCCAACTGTCTACATTTGATTACGCGAGTCTGCTAACTGATCCATGTTCACTGTGCTTGATGGCATAATTTGTCTCTCAGTAAAGTAAACAGACCCTCCAGAAGCTGAGATGTAAGCATGAGTGCAGGCATTTTGTGATTGCAGAAATATTTTAAAACTTATAAACAAATTTGGCGCATACTGAGAAACTAGTCTCATCTCTGCGTGGCTGAGATATGTAGAATGTACAACTGTTAGAAATCTGCTCTAGAAGTGTCTTACAATGGTATTCAGATGAATAGACAAAAGATTAAGAATGTGAATCTTAAGGATAGTCCATTTAGCCCAACTGGCCAATGGTGTTGCTTTTGCTCCATATGAGCTTGAATCCACCCTGATTATCTCACTCTTTGCTGCTCCTTATGTTTATATTCTCTTTTCCCTCACATTCACACCAAGCAAATCTTAGACATTTCAATTGCCTCACTTTTAATTATTTAGCATGACACAGGGACCCCGTGTTCACTACTTGGAATTTTGTTGTTTGATATTTAAGAAAAAACTTGCTGTTAGGTTGCACCGTCCACAGTTACTACAAGGATCAAAGGAATTCACTGCTAATGTGCTTTCATAGAATCAAGAATCATCGAATCCCTACAGTGTGGCAACAGGCCCTTTGGCCCAACAAATCCGCACTGAACATGAGAGCATCCCATCCAGGCCCATCCCACTAATCTACACATCCCTGAACACTAGGGACAATTTAGCATGGCCAATCCACACAGCCTGCACATCTTTGGACAATTTCAAGATGTAGTTGCTGCTGTAATGTGGGAAATTTGACAGTCAGCTTGTGTACTAACACTAACATATTCTCAGGTCCTCTGGTTCTTCACTCAGCTACGAGCGGTGGGCAACAGTGATTTGATTTTTCTCACTTCATCCTATCAGTTGCCTGTTACAGCTATGGATTTTAATCATGTGCAATTAACTGTAGAGAAACAATTTCTTCATATCCATCCAATCAAACACCTTTTTAAAAGACTGTTATCAGGACTCCCTTCAGTCTTCGTTTTGCAGGGGAGAAAACATATCCCAGTCTGTTCAATCTTCTCGATCAATTGCAGCAATCCAGTTCTGGCAGAAACAGAGTAAGTCTTGCAGCTGAAGCACATCAGTAAGTGGAGAAAGTAATTTCCTCTGAGCATGTTTCCCTCGAATACTCATATTCTAAGTGTGTCCCTATGACATACTCGTCCTCAGAGTGTACACTTGCAGAGAGCTCATGCTTTGAGCGTGTTTCTGAAAGATATTCATGCTCCAAGTGTGTTCCCCTGGGATATTTGTACTCTGAATATGTTTCCCTGGGATACCCATGGAGTGCTCCAGGAGAACACACTAAGAACATGAGTGACCAAATGGAACACATCTGAAGCAAAAGTTTCCCTGGGGACCATACAGATATGACTATCCCAGGGCGATATACTTGGAGCACATGTAACCCATGGGAACACATTCAGAGAACAGGCATCTGAGGGCAATACATTTGGATCATAAGTATCTCAGGGCAACATGCTGAAAGCAACGGTAGTCCAACTAAGTGAAACAATAGCATGATTGGTTTTGAACAAGAAGTAAATGCCATGGTTTTATCCAGCTATTGGTCAGTATCACACCCATTAGCTGCTTGCTAAATGCAGGAAATTAACTTTTACTGCCTACCTGACTACACAGGGTCAATTGGACAGCAAGCAGGCTCTGTGTTGTTTGACTGGACAATTTCTGACTGTCAAACAGTTTCTCTTCCCTATTTCCAGAAGACACATATTTCCCTATTTACTCTTAATGAACAAAAGTCTTCCGAAAGAGTTCAGAGGTACACCAACCTTAAATTCCCCAATGGTTTGCCTTCTGGAGTTTGCTGGCAATATCATGTCAGAGATTCATCTCCTGGCCCTGGAGTTTGCTGGCAATATCATGTCAGAGATTCATCTCCTGGCCCTGGAGACTCCAGGACAATTCAGGAGGGTGGCAACCCAAGGTTGTCATGCTTTACCTCGAGACCACAACAAAACACGACGGACCTAAGCAGCAACCCATTCCCCACCCCAACCTCCTTCGCCTTCCCCTGCCCCCCACCTCGTGTCTCCCTGAAGCCTCTGAGAACAATATACACTGCCACCTGTTTCCCTCAGGAGCTCCAACAGGCCCAGAGTGTAAAGTAAGATGCAGATCGAAAACCATGGAAAACACTGCTGAGTAGCTGGGAGGCGCATTATCAGCCCTGCACATCCCTCAGGTTCTTACTTGGTAATTCAGCCCATCATAATACCCCCTCCAATCCCAATTTTGATGAACCCTTGCGAAGAAACCCTACCTCAGATCAAACGTGGTCAGAATATCACATCATGACTGAATCACACTACGGCTGCACAGTCACCATATTGTCTCGTTTTGCATTTTGTATCTCTGTTTATCTTTAAAAGCTTGTGACCATTTTCTTTTTTTTAACAAAGAAAAAGCAAATTGTCTCTTAAATTAAGCAGAAAATAAATAAATTGCAAATCTGGCATCTGGTCGAGTCACTGCGCCACCGAAACCAAATCATAGTTAAACAAAGCTTACAGGTGTGGAAAGGAAGAGCAGAGGAGGAAGAGGAACAGCAAGTGAGGTAGCCCAGGAAACCCAGTTGCTATGGGAAGCATGAAGAAGGTTTCTGGATAAAATCAGATGCATGGACAAATTGTGGCACCCATGGGTGAGGAATATCCCTAAGGAGGTAAAACAACACATCCCGAGCAGCTTCTATTTTCATATAAAACACTTACTGATGTCCCCATGTTAGGTTTGTGATACAGGTTAATGACTGCTAGTTACATGTAGAGATCAAGACTGAATTAATTTTTGGCTACACATGTGCCCTGCTTAGGGCCAGCAGACCAGAGAAAAGGGGATAAAGGGAGTAAACAATTATAAAGGTACAAAAAACAAAGTGTCGGGGTTGGAACTGTGTATGTTATAGCTTTACCTTTTTGTTCCACTTCTATTTAAGCATCGGAAGAGAGAGAGAGTGAAAAAGTGTAAGAAAAAAGAGAAAATAGATTAACATATTTTCGAGCACTGCAACTAGTGGAATAATTTTTCTTTTTTTTAAAGCTGATGAGTCAACAAACCTGTCACAGAATAATGAAATGGTTTTGTTCCCGTTGTATATCCTTCATCTATTCAACAGCAATCTGGAGCAGAGCTAATATTAGCAGCTAGCAGATCATTACACAGTTTCACGTTAAGAGAGAAAGGTTAGTTAGAGACCTGGAATCTCCACAGACTTGACAAGTCACATTTCACAATCCCTTGGAAAAATGATGACAAGATTGATTAAAATGAGAACAGATGAAACAACCGGAATCACCTGAAAATGGGGCCTGAGCCATTACCTACTTTGAGAAAAGGATCCATTAATTGAGGTTACACAAATGCTGACCCAGTATTGACGTATGTGGGCAGAGGACTGCATCTCACTTTACACTCTGCACCAACTCTGGTCAAGCTTTTATTTTGGAATTCTGGAGCAACTGAGAATCTAGGCCCGACGGTCACTTAACAACCAGTTAAAATGAGGGGTGGAGGAGAAGGGGAGAGAGTGTTAAATACTATGTCAACTGTTGGCTAACCAGTTAAGGAGCTGATTCTCTTTGACATAATGGTGGAACATGCTTTGACGTCACATCCCGTATGACATATTTTAAAAAATCAATACTGCTGCTCTTTTTAATTCCCTGTTGTCTTTCTTCAGAGACATCTAGGACCATCCCATCCATCATTTTCGCACCCTGACCTGTTTTTATTGTCATTCCAAAAATGTTAATAAAGCTCATGGTCTTACTTGAGATCTTGCTTTCTGTGCCTCTGTAACTATGTCACTCTGTTATCAAATTGATTATTTTACTTGCTGGCTTGCTGTCAACATAAAGGTCTTGTGGTGCAGTGGTAGCATCCCTCTTGGCCAGAAGGGCCAGGTTCAGGTCTCGACTGCACTCCTGAGACATGTGTCCTCATAGTTGATTCAAAATAATTTCTTTTTTTAGACCTGGCTACCATCACAGGTAACTGACTCAAAAGAAAAGTACTTCAAACTGAGTGCGTTCAGACGAAAGCTCAGCAGTGTTACCATAAAGACCGCATGACGTCTAAGCATCCAATACTGGAATGGGGGTTCATTCCAGCATCATGAGCCCCTTTACAAGTAATGCAAATGGAGAGCTTTCCAAGAGAGGGAGAGGCAAAGGATGGCCAAATGGAAGGTCTAACACACTAGATGGTGGAGAAGTGAGGATAACGAGATGGCAATTTGAAAATTAATGGAGAGGAGAGGCTAATGGAAGGAATTGAATGAGCAACTGCAGGAGAGTCTCATTGGTGAGTTGAGGGGGATAATAAAGGGTTTGGAAGGTCCAATAGTTAATGAAGAATTTAGTCAGTGTTGAAGACAATGGTTTAACAAGTGCCAGAGTGGGAAGCCTGAAAAACAATGAAAATGGAAGTCTTAGCAGGAGAGAGGGTTGTGAGTATAGTAGGCAACATGGAGGATTGTCTAAATTGAGACAGAGTGGGGAACGTAAATGGTGGTGGTGAGGAGAGACTAATAGCACTACAGGGCAGCATGAGACGGAGTGGAAGGGTCAACAGGAATGAAAGCAGAAGAATGTGAGGGATCTATGCAGAAAGGAGTGAAGAGTTTAAGTGGAACAGGAATGCACAATCTAAAAGGTGATGGAGAGGGAAGTGTGGCATGTGATGGAGTTGACAGTCCATTGGGAGAGGGAAAGAAGAGTTATCCATGTGGATTTTTCTGATGCCTCTCAGGTCCCTAACTGGTTGCCTGGTTACCCTGAATTGCCTAGAGATTAGGCAGACAGTTATGTTGGCCTGTGTTTTTTTACAATGATGGAAGGGCATACAACTAATTACACTGCACAGAACTTGAAAGCACAGGCATATAAAACAGAGACAGCATGGTAACACAATCTGTATTGCTCCACATAATCATGATACATTGTACTGTGATAACTTGCAACACTGCAGAGAACATTTGTGTGCAAACAGATGGATTGTTCTACTCTGCAATCACGACTCATGAATATACAATAATGTACAGTAATTTAACAGTTTCTATCGTACGACTACAAAGAAAAGACAATAAAAAACAATAATACATATGGGCATATGATAATGAATAATTTTGCATATGATTTTGCAATATTGAACTTCAAACCATTCTGCAGCATAGTTACTGGAGCTATTGATTATTGGTGATATCCCAATAAGCTGTGATGTACTTGACGTTTTTGTTACATCTGTCACAATTCCAATGTATTTTCTTCACGTGAAATGCATTAAAATGTAGAATTCTGCTTTATAAACAATACAAAAAGAAATACAGGCAGGTGTTCTGATCAAAGAGATAGGAAAATCAGTGACAAATGGAACATTGCCTGACTGGACAACTGGTGAGTGGAGGTTGGTATATTATACATGAGAGGCTTCTCTATACCCTGCTCAGATTTAGCGTGCTCCTGAAGGTACTTTCATCAGGATTTTTGCAACTTTCCAGCCTTTAATATTAGACTGTACAGAATGGAGCCAGAATAGAAGGAAATCTTTTCCCTGACAAAGGTGGATTAAGAGTACCAAAAGTTGAAACACTGACTACAAAGGGTCAAACCCAAACTATAATTACTTTAGAGAATAGGACCATTCAGAACTCAATATACTGGGGATCAGGCTGTCTAAATTTAACGCACCACCTTCACAGAATGGGATTCAGAGTGTCCAAACTCAATGGGGCTGGTTATACCCTCTGAGAAGATAGGGGAGGGGATGGCGTCATGGTGGTGGTACGGCAAGCAGGAGATGGCACGGATTGTGGATCATGAACCCACAATCCCTCCCCACACCATCCAGAGGGGATGGAGTCAATCTTTCAGCATAAGAACCAGAGCAGGCATGATGGACCAAACGGCCTCCTTCTGCACCATAACAATTCTGTGATTCTGTGACCTTTAGGATTTGTATGGAGGTGCCCTCTTGACAGGCATGGAGACTGGCTCCCTGGAAATCTAGGGAGGTGGGGAGGGAGGGAGCTATCAAACGCCTATGAGAGTCCTTCCCACTTGAGAGGGTTGCAGTGACTGAGAGGGATTTTGAACATGGGGGCACATTGTCCACAGCCCTTCATAAAACAAACCAAAAAGCCAAGGCTGTGGGGGTTGGCAGGGCAGCCTTTGGCCATATTCCCCACCCAAAATGGCAGGGAAAGCTTGTAGCCCTGCTTGGAGTAATGACCAAAATCAGGTCCACCCCAAGCTGCAGGCTGCTCATGTCCAGAGAGAGAAGCTCCATGAATTGTGCTCTAAGGCTGCTCCTTGCTGACAGTAAAACCCAGTTACCCGCCTGCTTCATGAGGGTTTGAGTGGCCTGCTGGCACTTCACCTGCCAAAAGGCTATGCCAACTATGGTGACAGAACACAGGTACGCTGACTGAGAGCAATATTTTAAAATCCTGTCTATATCTGTTCATGACGTGGTCCAAAAGCTGTGCCCCATGATAGAATCCCGACAGTGTAGAAGCAGGGCATTCAGCCCATTGGGTCCACCTGAACAGCATTCCACCCAGATCCTCCCCCCACCCTATTTCTGCAACCCTGCACTTCCCATTGCCAAGCCACCTGCATATTTTTGACCCTAGAGGAAACCCACACAGACACGGGGAGAACTCCACACAGACAGAAACCTTGGTGCTGTGTGAGTCAGTAGAGCTAACCACTGAGCCACTACGTCACCCCATGTACTGGACCTGTGCTGACAGCGAGGTGTTTAAAAATGGAGTTCAGGAAGCCCACCTCAAAGGACTCCGCACTTGCGTGGAGAGCCGGAATAACACTCAAGATGCCTGACACCATCCAGGTGAAGCAGCAGAACCCCATCCACCGCCTTCAACATGCTCTGTTCCCCACTGATGCTCAGTAGCAACAGGAAGTACGATCAACAAGATACACTGCAGCAACTCACCAAGGTTCAACTGACAGCACCTTCTAAACCCGCTACCACTTCCATCTAGAAGGACAAGAGGAGCAGATACATGGGAACACCACCCCCGCAAGTTCCCTTCTGAGTCACTCACCATCCTGACTTATATATAGAAATATATAGCCATTGTCTCACTGTCTCACTAGGTCAAAATCCTAGAACTCTCTCCCTAACAGCAGCGTGGGTCAACCTACAGCACATGGACTGCAGTTGTTCAAAAAGGTAGTCAACCACCATCTTCTAAAGGGTAATTAGGGATCAGCCAGTGATACCCACATTTTATGAAAGAGGAAATGAAGAAAGCCTCAACAGCCCCAGTGGGGCAAGCTGGGCATTGTTGAGTCAGACTGAAGGTATCCTTCGGACTGAAGGGTAGACTTGAAAAGTTAAGCTGTAAGTAAAGGTTCAAGGTACAAGAGCACAGCACATTTTGGATGGCCTCTCAATGGTACAGGCTGGGGAGAAGGGCAGCCTTTTCTATCTCTGGATGCCTCTTTGGGTCAAGAAGCTTCCAGGTTTCTTGTGGAGACCATCTCCACACCTGGCATCTTCCCAAGAGGCAGGATGGTGCAATGTGGTATGTGGGAGGGAGGTCTAGTGCCCAGTGGATCATGAAAATCAGCATCAGGGCCTTTAGATTGTTAAAACTGGCTCCTCTTTTTTTTTGACCTGTCCTTCACCCCCAAGGACAATGTTCAGAATACCCAAACTCATTACACTCAGTATGGGGACTGCACAATCAGTGTCTAAATCTACTTAATTTGGCACAAAACAAACAGGGACGTCTGAAGTAGGAGGAGGAGCAGGCCATTTGGCCCCTCAAGCCCATTCAACCAGATCACAGCGGATTTTCCATCTCTGTCATTTTCCTATGCTACAGCCATATTCCTTGACATTTTATTGTTTAAGAAATCCATCAATCTCTGTCTTGAACTCACTCAGTGAATCTGCATTTGTAACCCTCTGGGGTAGAGAATTTCAAAAGTTCACCACCATCTGAGTGAAAGAAATTCCTCCCCAACTCAATCGTAAATCCCCTTATTCTGAAATTGTGACTCCTGTTATACAATATCTTTAGCCTGCAGCATCACTGTCCCTGCATTTACCCTGTATAGCCCTGGAAGAGTTTTGTGTGCACATTTGGTATGAACAAAAATCCTTCACACAGTCTGTCTAATTTCTATATATAAGCTCATGGTGTTGTCACTGAAACACATTGTGTTCTCCCTCCCTTTGCATCAAAGAGGAGCCATATTTCTTCTTCTTCCCACACTCAGCAGGGATAGTGATAAGCAATTAGCAATTTAAATCCTCTAGAGGAAGATGACCTGAAATCCACAATATTCCATGATGGACAGGTCTCGTAGAGACAAGATTTGAGTTATTCACCTCCAGCCTTTGAGCTATTGTAGACACAATATGCAGATGAAGTACAATGTGGATAAATGTGAGGTACCCAGTTTGTTTGCCAGAACAGGATGGCAGATTATTATCTGAATGGTGACAGATTGGGGAAAAGGAGAGGTGCAATGAGACCTGGGTGCCCTTTTACACCAGTTGCTGAAAGAAAGCGTGCAGGTGCGGCAGGCAGTGAAGAAGGCAAATGGTATGTTCACAGATCATCATAGATTCCCCACAGTGTGGAAACAGGTCCTACGGCCTAACAAATCCACACTGACCACCAGAGCATCCTACCCAGACCCATCTCCCTAATCTACTCATTGCTAAACACTGTGGGCAATTTAGCATGGCCAATCCACCCCAACCTGCACATCTTTGGACTGTGGGAGGAAACCAGAGCACCCACAGGTAACCCACGCAGACACGGGGAGAATGTGCAAACTCCACACCGACAGCCACCCAAGGGTGGGCCCGAACCTGGGTCCCTGGCACTGTGAGGCACCATGCAGTACCACTATGCTGGCCTTTGTAGTGAGGGGATTCATGTATAGGAGCAAAAATGTCTTGTTGCAACTGTACAGGGCCTTGGTGAAACAACACCTGGAGCTGTGTGCAGTTTTGGCCTCCTTATCCGAGGAAAGATGCTCAGTATATTGCAGGAGTGCACAGAAAGTTTACCAGACTAGCTCCTGGGATGGTAGAACTGATGTATGAACGCAGGCTGGATCAGTTAGGATTATATTCAGTGGAGTTCAGAAGAAAAAGAGGTATCTCATTGTGCCCTGTAACATTCTCACAGGGCAAGGCAAAGTAAATACAAGGATGTTCCCAATGATTGGGGAGTCAAGAACCAGGGTCACAGTCTAAGGATAGAGGGTAGGCCATTTAGGACAGCGATGAGGAGAAATTTCTTTATCCAGAGAGCTGAGAGGCTGTGGCATTCTCTGCCACAGGAAACCATTGAGACCAAAACGCTGAAGAATTTTAAGAATGACATCAACATAGTTAGAATTCCTACAGTGTGGAAACAGGTCATTCAACCCAACAAGTTCACACCGACTCTCTAAACCCCCTCTCCTATCCCCATAACTCTACATTTCCCATGGCTAATCTACCTGGCCTTCACATTCCTGGACAGTATGGGCAATTTAAGCATGGCCAATCCACCTAACCTGCATGTCTATGGACTGCGGGAAGAAACTGTAGCACCCAGAGGAAACCCACACAGATAAGGGGAGAATGTGGAATCCCACACAGAGAGTCAGCTAAGGCTGGAACTGAACCCAGTCACTGGTGCTGTGAGGCAGCAGCACTACCAACTGTGCCATCCACAGTCCTTAGGACTAAAGAGATTAACAGATGTCGGGAAATGCAGGAACAGATGACTGAGTTGGATGATCAGTCACGATAATATTGAATGCAGAGTAGATTCAAAGGGCCAATTAATCTACTTGTGTTCCTATATTGTCCATTTTTATGCTTAATATCTGTATGCTTATTCCAGTTCAGTTTCTGGGCAACTTGAATCCCCTGGATGTTGATAGTGGAGATGATGATGCCATGGAATGTCAAGGGGTGAAGGTTAGACTTTGTCCAGTGAGGTGCAGAAGTTACTTGCCACTTGTCAGCCTAAGACTGGATATTGTCCTGATCTTGCTGCATTTGAATGTGGACTGCTTCAGCATCTGAGGAGTTGGGAACGGTGCTGATCATTGTGCAATCATTAGCAAACATCCCCACTTCTGACCTGACGATGGGGGCCAGGTCGTTGATGAAGCAGCTGATGATAGTTGAGCCAAGAACACTATACCGAGGAATTCCTGCAGAGGTCCTGGAGCTGACATGACTGACCTCCAACAACCACAGCCATCTTCCCAGGTGCCAGGTATGACTTCAACCAGAGGAGAGTTTCCCACTGATACTCATTGATGCTAGTTTTGCTAGGATCCTTGGTGCCACACTCAGACAAATGTGGCCTTGATGTAAAGGGCAGTAACTGTCACCTTAGCCCTGGAATTGAGCAAGAATGTAATGAGGTCTGGAGTGAATGTCATTGAGCAGTTATTGCTTGGTGAACACTGCTCTCCTGTTTTTTTGTGGATAGAATACACCAGGGCAATTTTCCACATTGTCGGGTAGATTGTAGATCTACATTGTAGATGCCAGATGTTGTAGCTGTGCTGGAACAGCTTGGCTGGGGTGAGGTACATTCTGGAGTACATGTCTTCAGTATTGTTCAGGATTATTGTCATGTCTCAAAACTGTTGTAATATCCAATGACTTCAGCTGTTTCTTGACATCACGTGGAATGAACTACTTTGGTTGAAGGCTGGTATCTGTGACGCTAGGGACCACTGGAGGAGCCGAGATGATCATCCTCTTGGCACTTCTGGCTGAAGACTGTTGTGAATGCTTCAGCCTTATCTTTTACACTGATGTGCTGGGATATCCCATCATTGAAGATGGGAATTTTAGGGAGCCTTCCCCTCCATTGAGTTTTTAAATGGCCACCGCTGTTCACACTGGATGTGGCAGGACTGCGGAGCTTAAATCCGGTCTGTTGATTCTGGGATCACATACCTCTGTCTATGCCTTGCTGTTTATGTTATCTGGTATTCAAGTAGCCCTGTTTGGTAACTTCACCAGGTTGACACCTCATTTTTAGGTAGCCTGGTGCTGGTCCTGGCATGCCCTCCTGCACTCTCCATTGAACTAGGGTAGATCCTGTGGTTTGACGGTAATAGTTGAGTGGGAGATATGCTAGGCAATGAGGTTGCAGATTGTGCTGCAGTACAATTCTGCTGCTGCTGATGGCCCACAGTGCCTTGTGGATGCTGAATTGTTAGATCTATTCAGTCACGTCTAATATGGTGGCAGTGTCACACAACATAATAGAGGGTATCCTTAACGTGAAGGTGTTTGTCTACATAGGACTGTGTGGCGTTGTCGTGGATAGATGTGGCAGGCAGATTGGTCTGGACAAAGTCACGTATATTTTTCCCTCTAACTGATTCCCTCATCACCTGTTGCAGACCCAGTCTGGTGCTGCTGAGCCATTCTTGGTGGTGGACATTGAAATTCCCCACCTGGAATACATTTTAGGTGGCTTGTATTGTTAGACATGGAGGAGAACTGATTCATCACCCGAGGCGGGCAAGAGCAGGGCTATGGGGGTGGTGGGTGCTAATCAGCAAGAGGCTTCGTTGCCCATGTTTGACCTGATGCCATGAATGTCAGTAAGATCGGAGCTAACATGTTGGACTCCATGTGAATCTTTGTCTTGACTGTATAACGGCTGTACTGCCACCTCTACTCAGATGGTAATGGTGGTGTCTGGGGCATTGTCTGGAAGGAACGATTCAGCGAATATGATTACATTAGGTTGTTGTTTGATTAGCCTACAGGTCAATTCTCCCAACTATGGCAGAATTGAGAGACCTGGGGTTGCTATTGCCAGTTCTCCTGCCTAGGTTGGCCCCAGATGGTTGGTCTGGTTTCTTTTTGATTGTTCTTTGGCAGATGGCTTGCTGGGTCATTTCAGAGGGAAGTTAAGAGACAATCACATTACTCTAGATCCAAAGCCACATGTAGTCAAGACTAGGTAAGGACAACAGATTTTCCTCCCTAAAGAACATTAATATGAGTTTTTAAAAACAATTGGTAATAGTTGTCACCTTCACAGAGACTGGCTCTTAGCTCCGGATTTGACTTTAGCTCCGCCATAGTGGTGAAATTTGTATCATTGTCTGTACAGCATTTCCATGGGTCACTAGACTACAAATGCAGTGACATTATCACAGCACACAGCCTGCTCTATTAGAGAATCACTTTGATTTTCAAACACATGTTTACAAAAATTCTCAAGTTTTGTACTGCCACATTTTTAATTATAGCTTGCTTAAAATTGATTCATTCTCTTAACATCGTGGGTGAATTTGAAACCATGTTCTACGGGTGATAAACCCACATATCTGAACAGCAATAACTACAAAACGACACAATCACTGCTTCAGCAAGTGGTCAAAAACTACAGGTCAGATACAGCATGGGATTGGATACAGAGTAAATCTCCCTTTACTCTCTTAAGGTGCAAGTTCTCTCCTACTTTAAACTGAAAGTAAAGTCTCCTCTACACTGTCTCCCTCAAACACTCCTGGGACAGGGGCAGCACAAAGTTAGATACAGAGTAAAGCTCCTTCTACCCTATTTCCATCAAAACTCCTAGGACAGGCACAGCATGGTGTTAGATACAAAATAAAGTGCTCCTTACTCTTTCAAACTGAAGTGAAAGCTTTCTCTACACTGTCTCCATGAAATAGTCCCAGGGCAGGGACTGCACAGGGTCAGGTACAGAGCAAAGCTTCCTCTACTCTTTTAAGCTGCAAGTAAAGCTTCCTTGACACCATCCTTACCTATCTGGCCTACACATGACTTCAGACCCACAGGAGTATGAGTGAGTGTCAGGGAAGGGCAATAAATGCTGGCCTAGCCAACAACACCCCTATCATGTGAATGGATAATAAAAAAGTAAAGGTTCTTCTTTACCAATGCTTTCAAACACTCCCAGGGCAGGGACAAGAGAGGGTTGATTCAGAGGAAAGCTGCCTCTACTCTTTAAAAGTGAAAGTAAAGCTCCATCTACATCGTCTGTCTAAAACCACTCCCAGGACAGGTGCTGCATGAAGTCAGATAGAGAGTAAAGCTCCCTAACTCTATTCAATTGCAAGTAACGCTCCATCTGCATTGTCCTCATCAACCACCCCCTGGCCAAGTACAGCATGAGTTCAGATGCTGAGTAAAGCCCACTGTACTCTTTTAAACTGAAATGAAAGCTGCCTCTACTCTTTTAAACTGAAAGTAAGTCTCCCCTTTCGTGTTTCCATCAAACACTGCCATTTCAGGGACAGAACGGGGTTAGACACAGAGTAAAGCTCTCTGTGAATTGTCCTCATCAAACACTCCCAGGGCATAATGTGGGTTAGGGACAGAGTAAGGCTCCCTCATTTTTCAAAAATAGCATGCATGAGTTTACATAACCTTGGTGTAGCAGTCCCATTGAAACCCTTGCTCATTCACACTGAATTACTTTGACAAGGAGTGAGGAATTAGACAGCAGAGGCTGTTATCCCGTTAGCCTAGAGTGAACTTTGTCTCAGGTACCAAGACTCTGACATTTCTTTATGATGATGATACTTGATGTCAGAATTATTACATATATTCTGGTTTCCTCTGTGCAAATTCTGTATGGATGATGATAGGAATGTTGCCTCTGGTGAAGCTGTTGGGCACCCATCTTAGTCCTTTCATGTGGTGTACACTCTAATATAGGCACTGAGACCAGATCTTTGATGCAATGATAGCTGTCCAAGATGTATCATTTGATCCCACACAGAAATGAATGTGGTGAGTATTAAACAGTCAAGAAAGAAGCTGATGCCATCTTTCAAGAAGTCTAGCTGATGCAGAGTGACCAAGATAGCTCCCTCTTTTGTGCTTCTTACATCAGAGAGCACAGCAGGATACAATACAGATCACTTGCTGTCAAAATACAATACCAATGTTACTGTTATGTCATCATTGTCATTGATATGCTATTATGCTACTGGTGCATTATTGTTACTGGTGTGAGTAACTCATTAATGTGATAAGGTTACTGTATATTATCACACTATTAGTGGCATGTTATCATATTATTATTCGTATTACCACTATTACAGGTGTGTTCTCACATTGTTACTGGGAATTAGTGAGCAGTTATTAGCAATGTAATCATATTAGGTATGTCTTATCATGCTATAAGTGGCATGTGGCTCTATTATTACTGGTGTGCAATCATACTGTTTCTAACCCTATCGTAGGTGATGAGTTATGAGTAATGTAACATATGACTGGCATGTTATCACACTATTATTGGTGCTTTATCACTGTTAGTGCAGTTGGTAACAACATTCTTAGTTATCATAAACTGACTGATCTGTAGTCACTGTTGTAATGTTTTATTAGGCAGTTGGTGGTGTATTACTACATATTTATTGCATTGCCAATCTGTTGCAAGAATGTTAGTACTGTCACTGGTATGTTACCACTGTGCAGTTCCCATTATCTCTGTTACCACTGTGCAGTTCCCATTATCTCTGTTACCACTGTGCAGTTCCCATTATCTCTGTTACCACTGTGCAGTTCCCATTATCTCTGTTACCACTGTGCAGTTCCCATTATCTCTGTTACCACTGTGCAGTTCCCATTATCTCTGTTACCACTGTGCAGTTCCCATTATCTCTGTTACCACTGTGCAGTTCCCATTATCTCTGTTACCACTGTGCAGTTCCCATTATCTCTGTTACCACTGTGCAGTTCCCATTATCTCTGTTACCACTGTGCAGTTCCCATTATCTCTGTTACCACTGTGCTACCACTTAGATACTGTTGTATTACAACAGTTGCTGGTGTGTTACTCACACAGTTACTGCTGCACGACTACAGATACTGCTGTGTATTCAAACATTTCCTGGGGCTAGCGACTGGTTACTACAAATATAATAACATTATTTGTGCTTTTACAGTATGACTGGGGTTATTATGCTGCTGTTGGCATTATCATAGTTACTACCATAGTATGTATTGACTGTAGTATTGCCACTGTTTTGGGTGTGTCATTGTACTATTACTGGTTTGTTATTACAGTGTTACTATTGGCATGGTCACTGGTGAGTTATTGTGCTATTGATGTGCAACTATCGCACAATTAGGGTGGCACGGTGGCCCAGTCTGCCTCACAGCACCAGGGACCTGGGTTTGATTCCACCCTTGGCTGACTGTGTGGAGTTTGCACATTCTCCCTGTGTCTGCATAGGTTTCTTCCCACAGTCCAAAGAAGTGCAGGCTAGGTGGACTGGCCATGCTAAATTGCCCAAGTATTCAGGGAGGTGTAGGTTAGGGGGAACGGGTCTGGATGGGATGTTGCGTGGACTTGGTGGGCCGAAGGGCCTGTTTCCACACTGTAGGGACTCTATGGATTACAAACTAAATTTAAAAAAAAACCTGTGGATGCTTTAAATCACAAACAAAAACAGAATTTGCTGGAAAAGCTCAGCAGGTCTGGTAGCATCTGTGATGAGAAGTTAGAGTTAGCATTTCAGGTCCAGTGACCTTTCCTCAGAACTCAAAAATGTTAACTCTGATTTCTGAACACAAATGCTGCCAGACCTGCTGAACCTTTCCAGCAAATTCTGTTTTTGTTTGTGACACGATTTTATATTACATATAAAATCGCGGCACAGTGGCTCAGTGGTTAGCACTGCTGCCTCACATCACCAGGGACCCAGGTTCGATTCCAGCCTGGGGGTAACTGCCTGTGTGGAGTTTGCACATTCTCCCCGTGTCTGCGTGGGTTTCCTTCGGGTGCTCCGGTTTCGTTCCACAGCCCAAAGATGTGCGGGCTAGGTGGATTGGCCATGCTAAATTGCCCGTAGTGTTCAGGGTGTGTGGGTTTAGGGGGATCGATCTGGGTGGGATGTTCTAAGGGGCGGTATGGACTTGTTGGGCCAAATCGCCTGTTTCCACACTGTAGGGAATCTAATCTAAATTGCCATTACTGGTGTGTTATTGCACTGTCACCGATACAATCCCATAATTACTGGTATGTTATAATGGTGTGTTATCATAATCATTAGTTATCATACTTTTTATGGTCTGTAATCAGATTTGTTACTGGTATATTATCACAGTTTACTAGTGCCTTGTTGCACATTTACTGGTGTGTTATCACACTGTTACATCTGTGTTATTGCACTATTACAGGTCTGGTATCACTGCCAGTGGGGTGCTGTCACTGTTGATGGGGTGTTTGCACTGTTAGCTGCAGTGATATCTCACTGTTAATGTGTTATTACAGAATTACTGGTGTGTTGAAGGTATTTTATCACGGAGGTTTGTGTGTGCGTTGCACACTTTGCAACGATTACCACACTTTTATTGGTGTCATGTATCAAACAGCTGCACCAAAGGGACTTGATGTTATACAGACAGACTACAGGACAGACAACACACAGCGACAGAAATGGGTCATGGAGCCTCATGGCAAGACAAATGGAATCCAGTGACTAACAGTGTCCAGCCTGCCTCAGGGTGGAGACATAGTCCATTTCCCAGCATAATCCTCCTTCACCCTGACAAACACTCACATGTGAAATGGGAAGAGTGAACTATATGCACTTGAATTAAAATGAACGATCTATACATATCTGAGACAGGGAGTCTGCATCCTGTTTATTGCTGTAAAATATTAATTGTTAATATTGATAAACTGTTAATACCTTTCTGCTCTGTTAAATTACACTGTGCACTTAGTGAAATCACTATGGCAAATCAATGCACAGCAATAAACCACTTGGAACAAATCCCATTAGACAGTGTGTGGAGAGTGGTGAGAGGTACAGGGGAGGTAACAGAATACAAAGGTAATGAGAAGAAAAAAAAATGGGTAGAAGGTGAATGACCCTGGGGTGGGAGCAGGGGGAGAGAAAGAGTGACAGAGTGAGGAAGAGAGTCAGAGGGAGAGAGAGAGGGATGGGAAGAGAGATCGAGAGAAGGGTGGGAGAGAGAGAAAGAGAGAATGAAAGAGAGACAGAGAGGGACAGACAGAAAGGGGGGACAAAGAGAGACTGAGAGAGAATGGGGTTTGGGGAAAGACAGAGGCAGAGAGGTCGGGGGGGGGGGGAGAGAGGAACAGAATGCGTCAATCCGAGAATGGCAACGGAGGGAGGATTCCGAAAGATAAAAGAATAAAACAAGAAGAACAATATAAAACAAGTGATTAAGATATTCAGCGAAGAGTCTGCAAGAGCTGTGGGAGATTGAGACAAGTGCAAAGGAAGGAAATGGCGAAAAGAAAATGGAAACGAGAGAAGCTCATGATACATTTGTACAAGGATATTATTAACTGAACACTAGATGGCTTCCTGTTGGGAAATAACAACATTGTAGTAATCACATTGCTTTTATATTCCTTTTGTTGTTCTTTGGGGCTGTTCCAGTGGAGCTGGAAGTAAAAGTAGTTAGTTATTACCACACCAATGTGAGTGTTTATTCAGACAAAACAGTGGCAACAATAATGAAGGAAAGGGCACCGTTTACTAGCATTCAGTGTTGCTGAGGACTTGGCATGCCATTGAACTTATTTTTGTCAATGTTACATTAGCTTGAAAAGCAGAGAGTATTGAATGTGTTGAGCTGAATGAGGATGTAGAAGGGTTACTTCTTCTTACAGCCGGCAGAAGGAGAATTCTTTTACATATCAACAAGCTGAAACATATCGATTAACAACCTGGTTGCTCCTGCCCCACTTAAAGTCAGTATACATGTGGCATTGGCTCAGAAGGCCAATAAAATATCTGAACTCAAAGGTGCTTGTTAGTATTGAACTATTTAAAATTAATATTAACCTTTAAAATTAACGTGAAGCCCCATAGCATGAAGCAGTTCCTGAGAATCTACCACTTACGGGTCTCAGTTTCTAAACAATTTGCAGATAATTATGAGTTCAGCACCTTTGACTATGGCTCTACCGTTGGTTATAATCCTGAATAATTCCTGTATATGGGGATGCAAAAACTGGAAGCCTCTTAAAGTCCTCAAGTTTGTTCCACCACTTAATGAGATCACAGTTGACCTGTGACCTTGCTCCATATCCTCGACTTTGTCCCACATCACTTAACACCTTCAGCTAATAGTTAAGTATTAATTTTAACCAATTGTTATTTGTGAAAGCAAGCTCCAAACTTTCATAACCCTTCCTCTGAAGGGGTGTTTGCTAATTCAACTCCCAATAGTTCTGGTTTAATTTTAGACAACACCCCCTAGATTCTGCAAGCAGTGAAAATTCCTCTGTACCCATCCTACCTGCTCCCTTGATATAGTGAACGGTTGGATGAAGCTGCCTCGTAACCTACCAAATTCTTGAGGAATGCAACCTAACTTTATGGGTTCTTGCTTTGTATTTTTAACACTTAATATCATTCAGCTAAATCTATGCTGCACTCCCTCCAAAGCCAATATATCTTTTCTAAGGTGTGGGACCCAGAATTGCTCACCTTAACTCGAGGTGTGGTCTAACTAGGGCTTTGGACAGATAAATCATGATATTTATCCCACTATATTCTGCTCCTCCAAGTGGAAGGATTAACATTGTTTTTGCCCTGAATGATGTTCTATACCTGGTTATGGCACTTTAGTAATGAGAGTAGCTGGACTCCAAGTCACTGGCTTTTAGCTTTTCACTTTCCAGTGATAGGGTTCTGGTTTGAAGTGGATGGCCGTACATTCGCCAACATTGAAATCCATCTGCCTCAGTTTCTCGGACTGAGCTTCTGTATTCTTTGTATGCCAGTACCTCAGAGCAAGGGTTATGGCAACCCACGGTAAGAACCATGGAGCCTTTTAATGCAGTGAGTCTGTGACACCCCAGCTCCCAAATGGTTCTAGCTGACATGACATCCTCCCTTCTCTTACTGCCAGCTATGGGAAGGATTTACAGATATAGAAATCAATCTGGTTGGCCACTTTGGTGACTTTTAACTCCCGCGAATTTGGTCCAGCTTCTGACTCAGAGATCGGGATGCTACCACTCTGTCATAAGACCCTTTCACTGAACCCATTAAATATCTCCTCATGGTGTCCCGTTTCCATCTACATTGCTAACAATGCTGCTTGACCTTTCCATTACAAAAATACGACATATGTCTTCCAATCCTACATATACTAGGAGCAGAGCTATTGCCGATTTTTACAAATGTTATTGCAAGATATCATCATTTATTTTTTAAGCTGTTTGCTCTTGAGAGAAGATTGTTGGTTTAATTTTGTAATTCTGAGGAAGGGAAAGGTCTATAATTGTGCATCATTCACAAGGCTGAAGCCAATGACTTCTGGCAAGATGGTGGCAGGATAAGACTTTCCATTCTGCTTCCCAGTTATTTTTCTCTTCCTTTCTTTGTCCTTCCTTTTATTCCTCTTTTTCTCTCTCCCTTTGTAATAACTCTATCCCCCAACAACCCATTTAAACTGCCTACCTAAGGAGTCGGGAAGGAGCTGAGTCATGACCGGGCGCCATCTGGTGGGAGCTGAATACGCAGGTTCTGTCCTGCAGTGTTGGCAGATCGAGTGTGGGCCAAAGTATCGGCGGCAGATCAAGAGTGGGCCGGCGAGAGCGGGTTGGTGAGACAGCGGCAGCGAGAGCAAGCTGCTGAGGCAGCCCAGAACAGGATGCTGGCTGAGGCACGGCAAAGTCTGGAAAGCCCTGAGTGGGACTCTGGCTGAGGCATGGCAAGGGCTGGAAAGCCCGGAGCAGGGCTGCAGCAATGGAAAGGAAAGGTGGACTCTATTGTTATCTTTTTCTCTTATCTTACTCTAAGTTAATGTGAATGGGGCCATGTATGTACGGTGATAGTACACACTTTTCACAGTATTTTTATATCGAATACACATGACAATATATGACTCAATTCAACTTTAAAAAATGGCATGGAGCACATTGCAGGAATTATAGTTTGCCATACTTTGGGAGGATGGGGTTAAGAAAAGGAATTAGTCACTCTTCAGAGTGATTACTCACCCAGAGAATGTTTGCTCATGACAAGGAGGGAGAAATTGGAATAAGTGGGTCAGGAGAAAAAGTGAGAGGAACGGGGACACTCAAAGCATGCAAGAGAAGAGCTAGTGACAAAGGGGTAGAGTGGCCAAGTGAGAGAAGAGAATTGGAGCATGGAACAAATGGGGAAGAATGGGAAAAAGAAAGATGGGATGAAGAAAAAGCCAGCCAGGTCTTATAAATAGGGAGCATAAACCAAGTTGAGCATTCATAATGTTGCAGCACAGGGAGAAGTGATAGAGAAATGGGTCATGTAATGCACTTTTCATGGAAAGATCTAGTATTGGGAAATAGCGTGATTAGAGCATTCAGCCTGATCCCATCTTTGTTTACACAGAGCTAGATCTGCAATAACAAAAAGTGATTACAACTTCTTCTGGGGAGAAAGGTCCTGTAAGATCCTCCCAGTACAATGAGGTGGAAAGCGTTAGTTAGGGGGTGGTGTACAAGACAGAGCTGAAACAACGAGATAGATTTGGTGATTAATTTAATGACAGTCCCAACTGCAGGTCTTGAACCAAAACCGATAGCTTAGAGTTTGGCACTTCCCCGGAAATACACAATACTGAAAAGTGTCAGAGTCAGGTTCCGGTTTAACAGCAGGCAGCTCACAACTCACAATGGCCATCCTTTCACAATCTTGATAAGGCATTTACACAACAACAGACAAAGCATTACAGGGAACATGGGGTCATACAGCCATGGTACAGGATCAGGGAAGTACAGCAATTCACCCCTATTCGGTATAATAACACACTGTATTTTCATACTTCCGATGTCTGCTTGCGGGTCACTACCTCCTTACCCTCCCACAACTTGCTGTGATCTTATGTTTGAACTCTGTCCCCTTTAACTCTGTAACCTCTCGTTACAATTGTGTGCTGTAAGTTCCAGCATTGGTTGCTTCCCTATGCAGACCAATTCTACTGTCTCTCTGATGTTATGTTCGGAACTCCTAGTATCTCCCTCTGTGCCACTTTCATCTGAGGCTCTTCCTGTGCAGTGGCTTGGAGCCTAATTCAAGGTTGCTACATCAACAAAACGTTGTCTGTTGCTCTTTAGAGAACATCCAGAAATAATATCAGTAAACTGACAGAGGAAGTGACAAGAGGTAACAGTACTGATCATAGATCAATGCTGACTACTCCAAAGACACCAGTATGTTGTTAAGGAACTTACAGAACCCCAGAATGGTTACAGAATTGAAGGAGGGTACTCAGCTGGTCAGTTCTATGTTGGCTCTCTTTAAGAGTCTAATCCCAATTCCACATCCGTTTTTCTGTAACTCTGAAGATTTTTTTGTCTTCATTTAAGATCCTAGTCCTAGTCTCTTTTGAAGGTCTTGTTTGAATCTGCCACCACAATATTCTCGGGCAGTGCATCTCAGATCTGTAACCCCTCACTGGATTTAACAAATGCCTTTTCTCATGATGAAGGGTCTAGGCCTAAAACATCAGCTTTCCTGCTCCTAAGATGGTGCTTGACCTGCTGTGCTCATCCAGCTCTACACTTTGTTGTTTCCTCATGTCAATGCCGGTTTTGAATTTCTGCCAATCGCCTTAACTTGGGGTGCTTTGGTTTTTGACCCTTGTGCAGTGAGGGATAGTTTCTCTCTGTAAACTACACTGTCCAGACTACTACTGCCCAAACCCGTGAAACCTCAAATAAATCTCCTCTCTGACTTCCCTTCTCTAAGTTCAGTTTCCTGCCCATATAGGCCTAACAAGTCAGAAATGAACTCATGATTCTTTTTTACCTCAGGTTTACTTATTCCAATGTTCTGAAGCTAGCCTCCCACCTTGGTATCCAAGTAAACAAACTCATCCTAATCTTAGTTGTTCATATCTTCACCTGCACTAAATTTTGTTCTCCTCCATATTTGTTCCAGTTTCTTGGGTATCTTGAAGTTAAGATTCTCATTCTTATCTTCAAATCCTTCTAGGACTTCAAACCCTCTTGTCTCTAACCACCTTATGTCTTACAACCCTTGGAAATGTCTGCACTCCTCCAATTCTGGCCTCATACACAACCTGAGTTTTCATCACTGCACCACTGTGACCATTTCTTCATATCCAGAACTCTGAGATTGCCATTCTAAATCTCTCCATCTCTCTAACTCTCTTCTCCAATGAAGTGATGTTAAAAAATCTACGTTTCTGACCAAGTTTAAAATCCCAGCTCACTCTGCATTCTACTGGACTCAGCACCAGACAGTAATTAATCTGGTCCTTGCTATCATGCCAGTCACCAAAATCAAAAGATCTTGCTCATGTTTTCTAATCCCTCTGAGGCTTTATATTCCCTGCTTTGCCAGCTACTTCAGTCCTATATGTCAGTCTGTGCCAACTGTGTATCCCTCCCTGGTACTCTCTTCCCTCTGCTTCACCTTCATCTCCCTTATTCCAACTCTCCACGAAACTCATTCCTCTTGCTCCCTTCTTCCATCTCCAAAACGCTCCAGAAAACCTACCTGATGATTCAACTCCCTTAAACTTTCCACTACCATGCAGAGTGTTGTGTCAATCTTAAAGGGAACTTAATGTACTGGAGTGCTATTTTGAAGCATACAAGTTGATTTGGGCCATTGCGTCATATGTGCCAGTTTTACTCCCTTTTTTTCCTTTAAAGTAATGTTTGGCGTCTGCTTTGTGAGCTCCTCTGAGATGTTCGGAGCTGTGCTCTGTCATAAAGATGCTACATAAGAGTAATTTGATCTTACATGTCTGTTTTCTGTACTGGCCAGCCAACTCGATTTCCTATTTCAAACAAACCCCCCGAACCCAACTTCGCATAACATTAGTCAATACCGAATAAATGCGGCAGGAGTCAAGCAGGTCAAGTGATGGGGCAAACAGATGGACAAGAAGGGGGCAAAGCCTGTTAGATTCCATCTGCCTGAGCTCTTGCTCTATCTGTCTGCCTCTCCGTAACAGTTTTTCCCCTGTATGGCTGCTCCCCTTCCATCTATGTGTACAGTTCTAAGATATCCATCCCCCTGTTTCCATGTTTGTGGGCCTCTTTGTCATCTTTGCGTTTTCTCCCCTACCCCTCGACTGCAACATTCCTCCATTCTTCACTGTTTGACTGAGAGAACGTGGTTATCGGTCTCCGTCTCCCTGTAACTAGTGCCCGGCGACACTGCAAACATGAGGAAACAGAAATGGTTAAGTAGAGGCCAGGAACTCAGTCTATTTACACACCCCCTGCAGGTTGACCTGTGAAGTTCTTTCTCTCAATCTGCTTGACAGTTGAGAGTGCATCACCTTTTCCTCATTGTACCTTCTGTAACAGACTTGAATTCCCTCCCTAGAACTCTCTGCCTGTCTCCCTTCCTCCCATAAGATGTTCTCTAAAATCTAACTCTTCAACCAACCTTTTGGATAGTGATGAGGACTGACCAATATTAAAGTTAAGAATGAGGTGGTTGGGACACTATTCAGGCTAAGTAAGGAGAGGAAGTGAAAGTTGCTACAAGAATGAATAGGTTCTCTAAACTATATTCTATGCGGGTACTATTATTGTAACATGGTGCATTAAAAAAGATTTGTATACATTGTCCTTTAAATGGCTCATAAATTCACCTTTTATTGTTTTGCAAGGCAGAGCTCATGAGGAACTGAGGAATCTAAGGCACTCTGAATAAACACTCATAAATGGAACAAGGCTGAAACGGCACAGAATAAAAGTGACGTGCAAAAGAAGCAAATTTGATGTGAGCAAAAAAACATTTTCACTCAGTGAGCACTTAGGGTAGGGAATGCACTGCCTGGAAATGTGGTGGAGGCAGGTTCGATTGAGGCATTCATGAGGGGCAATGGATGGTTATATGGATCAAAATGGTGCACAGGGACACGGGGAAAAGAGAAAGTATTAGAACCGGTGCTGGCACGATGGTTGAGCGGCCTCCTTCTACACTGTAACCATTCTGTGAATAATTACTCACAGAGGCATGAGGAAAATACCTAGAATGAAAATACAAACAGGGGCAGCTGAGAAAATGGTCAAACCGAAAATACTTGCACTGGCTCTTGGAAAATACCCAGATTGAAAAAATCCACACTGGCACTGGGGAAAATATCCACACTGGCACAAGGCAAAATAACCACACTGGCACCAGGCAAAATAACCACACTGGCACTGAGGCCCACACTGCGAGCAGGGATAACACTCACACTGAGGCTACCTGTACTGATAGTGAGGAAAATACCAATTCTGGTGCTGGGAAAATCCCACACTGTAAATACCCAGATTAATACTGGGAAAATCCCCACACTGTAAATACCCAGATAAATACTGGGAAAATCCCCACACTGTAAATACCCACACTAGCACTGAGAAAATACGCACACTGTAAATACCCGCACTGACACTGAGAAAATACCCACACTGTAAATACCACACTGGCACTGAGAAAATACTCACACTGTAAATACCCACACTGGCACTGAGAAAATACCCACACTGTAAATACCACACTAGCACTGAGAAAATACCCACACTGTAAACACCCACACTAGCACTGAGAAAATATTCACACTGTAAATACCCACACTGGCACTGAGAAAATACCCACACTGTAAATACCCAGATTAATACTGGGAAAATACCCACACTGTAAATACCCACACTAGCACTGAGAAAATACACACACTGTAAATACCCTCACTGACACTGAGAAAATACCCACACTGTAAATACCACACTAGCACTGAGAAAATACCCACACTGTAAATACCCACACTGTAAATACCCACACTAACACTGAGAAAATACCCACACTGTAAATACCCACACTGGCACAGAGAAAATACCCACACTGTAAATACTCACACTGGCACTGAGCAAATACCCACACTGGCACTGAGAAAATACCCACACTGTAAATACCCACACTGGCACTGAGAAAATACACACACTGTAAATACTCACACTGGCACTGAGAAAATACCCACACTGTAAATACCCACACTGGCACTGAGAAAATGCCCAAACTGTAACTACCCACACTGGCACTGAGAAAATACCCACATTGCAAATACCCACACTGGCACTGAGAAAATACCCACACTGTAAATACCCACACTGGCACTGAGAAAATCCCCACACTGTAAATACCCACACTGGCACTGAGAAAATCCCCACACTGTAAATACCCACACTAGCACTGAGAAAATACACACACTGTAAATACACACACTAGCACTGAGAAAATATCCACACTGTAAATACCCACACTGGCACTGAGAAAATACCCACACTGTAAATACACAGATTAATACTGGGAAAATACCCACACTGTAAATACCCACACTGTAAATACCCTCACTGACACTGAGAAAATACCCACACTGTAAATACCACACTAGCGCTGAGAAAATACCCACACTGTAAACACCCACACTAGCACTGAGAAAATACTCACACTGTAAATAACCACACTGGCACTGAGAAAATACCCACACTGTAAATACCCACACTGACACTGAGAAAAATCCCACACTGTAAATACCCACACTGGCACTGAGAAAATACCCACACTGTAAATACCCACACTGGCACTGAGAAAATACCCACACTGTAAATACCCACACTGTAAATACCCACACTAACACTGAGAAAATACCCACACTGGCACTGAGAAAATACCCACACTGTAAATACTCACACTGGCACTGAGCAAATACCCACACTGTAAATACCCACACTGGCACTGAGAAAATACCCACACTGTAAATACCCACACTGGCACTGAGAAAATACACACACTGTAAATACTCACACTGGCACTGAGAAAATACCCACACTGTAAATACCCACACTGGAACTGAGAAAATGCCCAAACTGTAACTACCCATACTGGCACTGAGAAAATACCCATATTGTAAATACCCACACTGGCACTGAGAAAATACCCACACTGTAAATACCCACAATGGCACTGAGAAAATCCCAACACTGTAAATACCCACACTGTAAATACCCACACTGGCACTGAGAAAATACACACACTGTAAAAACACACACTAGCACTGAGAAAATATCCACACTGTAAATACCCACACTGGCACTGAGAAAATCCCCACACTGTAAATACCCAGATTAATACTGGGAACATCCCCACACTGTAAATACCCACACTAGCACTGAGAAAATACCCACACTGTAAACACCCACACTAGCACTGAGAAAATACCCACACTGTAAACACTCACACTGGCACTGAGAAAATACCCACACTGTAAATACACACACTGGCACTGACAAAATCCCCACACTGTAAATACCCACACTAGCACTGAGAAAATACCCACACTGTAAATACCCACACTGGCACTGAGAAAATACCCACACTTTAAATACGCACAGTGACACTGAGAAAATCCCCACACTGTAAATACCCACACTGTAAATACCCACACTGGCACTGAGAAAATACCCACACTGTAAATACCCACACTGGCACTGAGAAAATACCCACACTGTAAATACCCACACTAGCACTGAGAAAATACCCACACTGTAAACACCCACTCTGGTACAGAGAAAATACCCAGACTGTAAATACCCACACTGTAAATACCCACACTGGCACGGAGAAAATACCCACACTGTAAATACCCACACTAGCACTGAGAAAATACCCACACTGTAAATACCCACACTGGCACTGAGAAAATACCCACACTGTAAATACCCACACTGGCACTGAGAAAATACCCACACTGTAAATACCCACAACGGCACTGAGAAAATCCCCACACTGTAAATACCCACACTGGCACTCAGAAAATACCCACACTGTAAATACCCACACTGGCACTGAGAAAATACCCACACTGTAAACACCCACACTGGCACTGAGAAAATCCCCACACTGTAAATACCCACACTGGCACTGAGAAAATCCCCACACTTTAAATATCCACACTAGCACTGAGAAAATACCCACACTGTAAATACCCACACTGTAAATACCCACACTAGCACTGAGAAAATACCCACACTTTAAATACGCACAGTGACACTGAGAAAATCCCCACACTGTAAATACCCACACTAGCACTGAGAAAATACCCACACTGTAAATACCCACACTAGCACTGAGAAAATCCCCACACTTTAAATACGCACACTGACACTGAGAAAATCCCCACACTGTAAATACCCACACTGTAAATACCCACACTGGCACTGAGAAAATACCCACACTGTAAATACCCACACTGTAAATACCCACACTGGCACTGAGAAAATACCACACTGTAAATACCCAGACTAGCACTGAGAAAATACCCACACTGTAAATACCCACACTGGCACTGAGAAAATACCCACACTGTAAATACCCACACTAGCACTGAGAAAATACCCACACTGTAAACACCCACTCTGGTACAGAGAAAATACCCAGACTGTAAATACCCACACTGGCACTGAGAAAATACCCACACTGTAAATACCCACACTGTAAATACCCAGACTAGCACTGAGAAAATACCCACACTGTAAATACCCACACTGGCACTGAGAAAATACCCACACTGTAAATACCCACACTGGCACTGAGAAAATACCCACACTGTAAATACCCACACTGTAAATACCCACACTGGCACTGAGAAAATACCCACACTGTAAATACCCAGACTAGGACTGAGAAAATACGCACACTGTAAATACCCACACTGGCACTGAGAAAATACCCACACTGTAAATACCCACACTAGCACTGAGAAAATACCCACACTGTAAACACCCACACTGGCACTGAGAAAATCCCCACACTGTAAATACCCACAACGGCACTGAGAAAATCCCCACACTGTAAATACCCACACTAGCACTGAGAAAATACCCACACTGTAAATACCCACACTGGCACTGAGAAAATACCCACACTTTAAATACGCACAGTGACACTGAGAAAATCCCCACACTGTAAATACCCACACTAGCACTGAGAAAATACCCACACTGTAAATACCCACACTAGCACTGAGAAAATCCCCACACTTTAAATACGCACACTGACACTGAGAAAATCCCCACACTGTAAATACCCACACTGTAAATACCCACACTGGCACTGAGAAAATACCCACACTGTAAATACCCACACTGTAAATACCCACACTGGCACTGAGAAAATACCCACACTGTAAATACCCACACTAGCACTGAGAAAATACCCACACTGTAAACACCCACTCTGGTACAGAGGAAATACCCAGACTGTAAATACCCACACTGTAAATACCCACACTGGCACTGAGAAAATACCCACACTGTAAATACCCACACTAGCACTGAGAAAATACCCACACTGTAAATACCCACACTGGCACTGAGAAAATACCCACACTGTAAATACCCACAACGGCACTGAGAAAATCCCCACACTGTAAATACCCACACTGGCACTCAGAAAATACCCACACTGTAAATACCCACACTGGCACTGAGAAAATACCCACACTGTAAACACCCACACTGGCACTGAGAAAATCCCCACACTGTAAATACCCACACTGGCACTGAGAAAATCCCCACACTTTAAATATCCACACTAGCACTGAGAAAATACCCACACTGTAAATACCCACACTGTAAATACCCACACTAGCACTGAGAAAATACCCACACTTTAAATACGCACAGTGACACTGAGAAAATCCCCACACTGTAAATACCCACACTAGCACTGAGAAAATACCCACACTGTAAATACCCACACTAGCACTGAGAAAATCCCCACACTTTAAATACGCACACTGACACTGAGAAAATCCCCACACTGTAAATACCCACACTGTAAATACCCACACTGGCACTGAGAAAATACCCACACTGTAAATACCCACACTGTAAATACCCACACTGGCACTGAGAAAATACCACACTGTAAATACCCAGACTAGCACTGAGAAAATACCCACACTGTAAATACCCACACTGGCACTGAGAAAATACCCACACTGTAAATACCCACACTAGCACTGAGAAAATACCCACACTGTAAACACCCACTCTGGTACAGAGAAAATACCCAGACTGTAAATACCCACACTGGCACTGAGAAAATACCCACACTGTAAATACCCACACTGTAAATACCCACACTAGCACTGAGAAAATACCCACACTGTAAATACCCACACTGGCACTGAGAAAATACCCACACTGTAAATACCCACACTGTAAATACCCACACTGGCACTGAGAAAATACCCACACTGTAAATACCCAGACTAGGACTGAGAAAATACGCACACTGTAAATACCCACACTGGCACTGAGAAAATACCCACACTGTAAATACCCACACTAGCACTGAGAAAATACCCACACTGTAAACACCCACACTGGCACTGAGAAAATCCCCACACTGTAAATACCCACAACGGCACTGAGAAAATCCCCACACTGTAAATACCCACACTGGCACTCAGAAAATACCCACACTGTAAATACCCACACTGGCACTGAGAAAATACCCACACTGTAAACACCCACACTGGCACTGAGAAAATCCCCACACTGTAAATACCCACACTGGCACTGAGAAAATCCCCACACTTTAAATATCCACACTAGCACTGAGAAAATACCCACACTGTAAATACCCACACTGTAAATACCCACACTAGCACTGAGAAAATACCCACACTTTAAATACGCACAGTGACACTGAGAAAATCCCCACACTGTAAATACCCACACTAGCACTGAGAAAATACCCACACTGTAAATACCCACACTAGCACTGAGAAAATACCCACACTTTAAATACGCACACTGACACTGAGAAAATCCCCACACTGTAAATACCCACACTGTAAATACCCACACTGGCACTGAGAAAATACCCACACTGTAAATACCCACACTGTAAATACCCACACTGGCACTGAGAAAATACCACACTGTAAATACCCAGACTAGCACTGAGAAAATACCCACACTATAAATACCCACACTGGCACTGAGAAAATACCCACACTGTAAATACCCACACTAGCACTGAGAAAATACCCACACTGTAAACACCCACTCTGGTACAGAGAAAATACCCAGACTGTAAATACCCACACTGGCACTGAGAAAATACCCACACTGTAAATACCCACACTGTAAATACCCACACTAGCACTGAGAAAATACCCACACTGTAAATACCCACACTGGCACTGAGAAAATACCCACACTGTAAATACCCACACTGGCACTGAGAAAATACCCACACTGTAAATACCCACACTGTAAATACCCACACTGGCACTGAGAAAATACCCACACTGTAAATACCCAGACTAGGACTGAGAAAATACGCACACTGTAAATACCCACACTGGCACTGAGAAAATACCCACACTGTAAATACCCACACTAGCACTGAGAAAATACCCACACTGTAAACACCCACACTGGCACTGAGAAAATCCCCACACTGTAAATACCCACAACGGCACAGAGAAAATCCCCACACTGTAAATACCCACACTGGCACTTAGAAAATACCCACACTGTAAATACCTACACTGGCACTGAGAAAATACCCACACTGTAAACACCCACACTGTAAACACCCACACTGGCACTGAGAAAATCCCCACACTGTAAATACCCACACTAGCACTGAGAAAATACACACACTGTAAATACACACACTAACACTGAGAAAATACCCACACTGTAAATACCCACACTAGCACTGAGAAAATACCCACACTGTAAATACCGACACTGGCACTGAGAAAATCCCCACACTTTAAATACCCACACGAGCAATGAGAAAATACCCACACTGGCACTGAGAAAATACCCACACTTTAAATACGCACAGTGACACTGAGAAAATCCCCACACTGTAAACACCCACACTAGCACTGAGAAAATACCCACACTTTAAATACGCACACTGACACTGAGAAAATCCCCACACTGTAAATACCCACACTGTAAATACCCACACTGGCACTGAGAAAATACCCACACTGTAAATACCCACACTGGCACTGAGAAAATACCCACACTGTAAATACCCAGACTAGCACTGAGAAAATACCCACACTGTAAATACCCACACTGGCACTGAGAAAATACCCACACTGTAAATACCCACACTAGCACTGAGAAAATACCCACACTGTAAACACCCACTCTGGCACAGAGAAAATACCCACACTGTAAATACCCACACTGTAAATACCCACACTGGCACTGAGAAAATACCCACACTGTAAATACCCACACTAGCACTGAGAAAATACCCACACTGTAAATACCCACACTGGCACTGAGAAAATACCCACACTGTAAATACCCACAACGGCACTGAGAAAATCCCCACACTGTAAATACCCACACTGGCACTTAGAAAATACCCACACTGTAAATACCCACACTGGCACTGAGAAAATCCCCACACTGTAAATACCCACACTGGCACTGAGAAAATCCCCACACTGTAAATACCCACACTAGCACTGAGAAAATACACACGCTGTAAATACCCACACTGGCACTGAGATAATACCCACACTGTAAATACCCACACTGGGACTGACACAATCCCCACACTGTAAATACCCAAGCTGTAAATACCCACAATGGCACTGAGAAAATACTCACACTGTAAATATCCACAATGAAAATACCCACACTAACACTGAGAAAATACCCACACTGTAAATACCCACACTGGCACTTAGAAAATCCCCACACTGGCACTGAGAAAATCCCCACACTGTAAATACCAACACTAGCACTGAGAAAATACACACACTGTAAATAACCACACTGGCACTGAGAAAATACCCACACTGTAAATACCCACACTGGCACTGAGAAAATACCCACACTGTCAACACCCACACTGGCACTGAGAAAATCCCCACACTGTAAATACCCACACTGGCACTGAGAAAATACACACACTGTAAATACACACACTAACACTGAGAAAATACTCACACTGTAAACACCCCCACTAGCACTGAGAAAATACCCACACTGTAAACACCCACACTGGCACTGAGAAAATACCGACACTGTAAATGCCCACACTGGCACTGAGAAAATACGCACACTGCAAATACCCTCACTAACACTGAGAAAATACCCACACTGTAAATACCCACACTGGCACTGAGAAAATACCCACACTGTAAACACCCACACTGGCACTGAGAAAATACCCACACTGTAAATACCCACACTGGCACTGAGAAAATCCCCACACTGTAAATACCCACACTGGCACTGAGAAAATACCCACACTGTCAACACCCACACTGGCACTGAGAAAATCCCCACACTGTAAATACCCACACTGGCACTGAGAAAATACCCACACTGTAAATACCCACACTAGCACTGAGAAAATACCCACAGTGTAAATACCGACACTGGCACTGAGAAAATCCCCACACTTTAAATACCCACACGAGCAATGAGAAAATACCCACACTGTAAATACCCACACTGGCACTGAGAAAATACCCACACTTTAAATACGCACAGTGACACTGAGAAAATCCCCACACTGTAAACACCCACACTAGCACTGAGAAAATACCCACACTTTAAATACGCACACTGACACTGAGAAAATCCCCACACTGTAAATACCCACACTGTAAATACCCACACTGGCACTGAGAAAATACCCACACTGTAAATACCCACACTGGCACTGAGAAAATACCCACACTGTAAATACCCAGACTAGCACTGAGAAAATACCCACACTGTAAATACCCACACTGGCACTGAGAAAATACCCACACTGTAAATACCCACACTAGCACTGAGAAAATACCCACACTGTAAACACCCACTCTGGCACAGAGAAAATACCCACACTGTAAATACCCACACTGTAAATACCCACACTGGCACTGAGAAAATACCCACACTGTAAATACCCACACTGTAAATACCCACACTAGCACTGAGAAAATACCCACACTGTAAATACCCACACTGGCACTGAGAAAATACCCACACTGTAAATACCCACAACGGCACTGAGAAAATCCCCACACTGTAAATACCCACACTGGCACTTAGAAAATACCCACACTGTAAATACCCACACTGGCACTGAGAAAATCCCCACACTGTAAATACCCACACTGGCACTGAGAAAATCCCCACACTGTAAATACCCACACTAGCACTGAGAAAATACACACGCTGTAAATACCCACACTGGCACTGAGATAATACCCACACTGTAAATACCCACACTGGGACTGACACAATCCCCACACTGTAAATACCCACACTGTAAATACCCAAGCTGTAAATACCCACAATGGCACTGAGAAAATACTCACACTGTAAATATCCACAATGAAAATACCCACACTAACACTGAGAAAATACCCACACTGTAAATACCCACACTGGCACTTAGAAAATCCCCACACTGGCACTGAGAAAATCCCCACACTGTAAATACCAACACTAGCACTGAGAAAATACCCACACTGTAAATACCCACACTGGCACTGAGAAAATACCCACACTGTCAACACCCACACTGGCACTGAGAAAATCCCCACACTGTAAATACCCACACTGGCACTGAGAAAATACACACACTGTAAATACACACACTAGCACTGAGAAAATCCCCACACTGTAAATACCCACACTGGCACTGAGAAAATACCCACACTGTAAATAGCCACACTGTAAATACCCACACTGTAAATAGCCACACTGGCACTGAGAAAATACCCACACTGTAAATACCCACACTAACACTGAGAAAATCCCCACACTGTAAATACCCACACTGGCACTGAGAAAATACCCACACTGTAAACACCCACACTGGCATTGAGAAAATACCCACACTGTAAATACCCACACTGGGACTGCGAAAATCCCCACACTGTAAATACCCACACTAACACTGAGAAAATCCCCACACTGTAAACACCCACACTGGCACTGAAAAAATACCCACACTGTAAACACCCACACTGGCACTGAGAAAATACCCACACTGTAAATACCCACACTGGCACTGAGAAAATACCCACACTGTAAATACCAACACTAGCACTGAGAAAATACACACACTGTAAATACCCACACTGGCACTGAGAAAATCCCCAGACTGTAAATACCCACACTGGCACTTAGAAAATACCCACACTGTAAATACCCACACTGGCACTGAGGAAAATACCCACACTGGCACTGAGAAAATCCCCACACTGTAAATACCCACACTAGCACTGAGAAAATACACACACTGTAAATACACACACTAACACTGAGAAAATACCCACACTGTAAATACCCACACTTGGACTGAGAAAATACCCACACTGTAAACACCCACACTGGCACTGAGAAAATCCCCACACTGTAAATACGCACACTGGCACTGAGAAAATACCCACACTGGCACTGAGAAAATACCCACACTGTAAGTACCCACACTGGGACTGACAAAATCCCCACACTGTAAATACCCACACTAACACTGTGAAAATACCCACACTGTAAATACCCACACTGGCACTGAGAAAATACCCACACTGTAAACACCCACACTGGCACTGAGAAAATACCCACACTTTAAATACGCACACTGGCACTGAGAAAATACCCACACTGTAAATACCCACACTGTAAATACCCACACTTGGACTGAGAAAATACCCACACTGTAAACACCCACACTGGCACTGAGAAAATCCCCACACTGTAAATACGCACACTGGCACTGAGAAAATACCCACACTGGCACTGAGAAAATACCCACACTGTAAGTACCCACACTGGGACTGACAAAATCCCCACACTGTAAATACCCACACTAACACTGTGAAAATACCCACACTGTAAATACCCACACTGGCACTGAGAAAATACCCACACTGTAAACACCCACACTGGCACTGAGAAAATACCCACACTTTAAATACGCACACTGGCACTGAGAAAATACCCACACTGTAAATACCCACACTGTAAATACCCACACTGGCACTGAGAAAATACCCACACTGTAAATACCCACACTCACACTGAGAAAATACCCACACTGTAAATACCCACACTGGCACTGAGAAAATACCCACACTGTAAATACCCACACTAGCACTGAGAAAATACCCACACTGTAAATACCCCACTGGCACTGAGAAAATACCCACACTGTAAATACCCACACTAACATTGAGAAAATACCCACACTGTAAATACCCACACTGGCACTGAGAAAATACCCACACTGTAAATACCCACACTAGCACTGAGAAAATACCCACACTGTAAACACCCACTCTGGTACAGAGAAAATACCCAGACTGTAAATACCCACACTGGCACTGAGAAAATACCCACACTGTAAATACCCACACTGTGAATACCCACACTAGCACTGAGAAAATACCCACACTGTAAATACCCACACTGGCACTGAGAAAATACCCACACTGTAAATACCCACACTGGCACTGAGAAAATACCCACACTGTAAATACCCACACTGTAAATACCCACACTGGCACTGAGAAAATACCCACACTGTAAATACCCAGACTAGGACTGAGAAAATACGCACACTGTAAATACCCACACTGGCACTGAGAAAATACCCACACTGTAAATACCCACACTAGCACTGAGAAAATACCCACACTGTAAACACCCACACTGGCACTGAGAAAATCCCCACACTGTAAATACCCACAACGGCACTGAGAAAATCCCCACACTGTAAATACCCACACTGGCACTCAGAAAATACCCACACTGTAAATACCCACACTGGCACTGAGAAAATACCCACACTGTAAACACCCACACTGGCACTGAGAAAATCCCCACACTGTAAATACCCACACTGGCACTGAGAAAATCCCCACACTTTAAGTATCCACACTAGCACTGAGAAAATACCCACACTGTAAATACCCACACTGTAAATACCCACACTAGCACTGAGAAAATACCCACACTTTAAATACGCACAGTGACACTGAGAAAATCCCCACACTGTAAATACCCACACTAGCATTGAGAAAATACCCACACTGTAAATACCCACACTAGCACTGAGAAAATACCCACACTTTAAATACGCACACTGACACTGAGAAAATCCCCACACTGTAAATACCCACACTGTAAATACCCACACTGGCACTGAGAAAATACCCACACTGTAAATACCCACACTGTAAATACCCACACTGGCACTGAGAAAATACCACACTGTAAATACCCAGACTAGCACTGAGAAAATACCCACACTGTAAATACCCACACTGGCACTGAGAAAATACCCACACTGTAAATACCCACACTAGCTCTGAGAAAATACCCACACTGTAAACACCCACTCTGGTACAGAGAAAATACCCAGACTGTAAATACCCACACTGGCACTGAGAAAATACCCACACTGTAAATACCCACACTGTAAATACCCACACTAGCACTGAGAAAATACCCACACTGTAAATACCCACACTGGCACTGAGAAAATACCCACACTGTCAACACCCACACTGGCACTGAGAAAATACCCACACTGTAAATACCCACACTGTAAATACCCACACTGGCACTGAGAAAATACCCACACTGTAAATACCCAGACTAGGACTGAGAAAATACGCACACTGTAAATACCCACACTGGCACTGAGAAAATACCCACACTGTAAATACCCACACTAGCACTGAGAAAATACCCACACGGTAAACACCCACACTGGCACTGAGAAAATCCCCGAACTGTAAATACCCACAACGGCACAGAGAAAATCCCCACACTGTAAATACCCACACTGGCACTTAGAAAATACCCACACTGTAAATACCTACACTGGCACTGAGAAAATACCCACACTGTAAACACCCACACTGGCACTGAGAAAATCCCCACACTGTAAATACCCACACTAGCACTGAGAAAATACACACACTGTAAATACACACACTAACACTGAGAAAATACCCACACTGTAAATACCCACACTAGCACTGAGAAAATACCCACACTGTAAATACCGACACTGGCACTGAGAAAATCCCCACACTTTAAATACCCACACGAGCAATGAGAAAATACCCACACTGTAAATACCCACACTGGCACTGAGAAAATACCCACACTTTAAATACGCACAGTGACACTGAGAAAATCCCCACACTGTAAATACCCACACTGTAAATACCCACACTGGCACTGAGAAAATACCCACACTGTAAATACCCACACTGGCACTGAGAAAATACCCACACTGTAAATACCCAGACTAGCACTGAGAAAATACCCACACTGTAAATACCCACACTGGCACTGAGAAAATACCCACACTGTAAATACCCACACTAGCACTGAGAAAATACCCACACTGTAAACACCCACTCTGGCACAGAGAAAATACCCACACTGTAAATACCCACACTGTAAATACCCACACTGGCACTGAGAAAATATCCACACTGTAAATACCCACACTGTAAATACCCACACTAGCACTGAGAAAATACCCACACTGTAAATACCCACACTGGCACTGAGAAAATACCCACACTGTAAATACCCACAACGGCACTGAGAAAATCCCCACACTGTAAATACCCACACTGGCACTTAGAAAATACCCACACTGTAAATACCCACACTGGCACTGAGAAAATCCCCACACTGTAAATACCCACACTGGCACTGAGAAAATCCCCATACTGTAAATACCCACACTAGCACTGAGAAAATACACACGCTGTAAATACCCACACTGGCACTGAGATAATACCCACACTGTAAATACCCACACTGGGACTGACACAATCCCCACACTGTAAATACCCACACTGTAAATGCCCAAGCTGTAAATACCCACAATGGCACTGAGAAAATACTCACACTGTAAATATCCACAATGAAAATACCCACACTAACACTGAGAAAATACCCACACTGTAAATACCCACACTGGCACTTAGAAAATCCCCACACTGGCACTGAGAAAATCCCCACACTGTAAATACCAACACTAGCACTGAGAAAATACACACACTGTAAATACCCACACTGGCACTGAGAAAATACCCACACTGTAAATACCCACACTGGCACTGAGAAAATACCCACACTGTCAACACCCACACTGGCACTGAGAAAATCCCCACACTGTAAATACCCACACTGGCACTGAGAAAATACACACACTGTAAATACCCACACTAGCACTGAGAAAATACACACGCTGTAAATACCCACACTGGCACTGAGATAATACCCACACTGTAAATACCCACACTGGGACTGACACAATCCCCACACTGTAAATACCCACACTGTAAATACCCAAGCTGTAAATACCCACAATGGCACTGAGAAAATACTCACACTGTAAATATCCACAATGAAAATACCCACACTAACACTGAGAAAATACCCACACTGTAAATACCCACACTGGCACTTAGAAAATCCCCACACTGGCACTGAGAAAATCCCCACACTGTAAATACCAACACTAGCACTGAGAAAATACACACACTGTAAATACCCACACTGGCACTGAGAAAATACCCACACTGTAAATACCCACACTGGCACTGAGAAAATACCCACACTGTCAACACCCACACTGGCACTGAGAAAATACCCACACTGTAAATACCCACACTGGCACTGAGAAAATACACACACTGTAAATACACACACTAGCACTGAGAAAATCCCCACACTGTAAATACCCACACTGGCACTGAGAAAATACCCACACTGTAAATAGCCACACTGTAAATACCCACACTGTAAATAGCCACACTGGCACTGAGAAAATACCCACACTGTAAATACCCACACTAACACTGAGAAAATCCCCACACTGTAAATACCCACACTGGCACTGAGAAAATACCCACACTGTAAACACCCACACTGGCATTGAGAAAATACCCACACTGTAAATACCCACACTGGGACTGCGAAAATCCCCACACTGTAAATACCCACACTAACACTGAGAAAATCCCCACACTGTAAACACCCACACTGGCACTGAAAAAATACCCACACTGTAAACACCCACACTGGCACTGAGAAAATACCCACACTGTAAATACCCACACTGGCACTGAGAAAATACCCACACTGTAAATACCAACACTAGCACTGAGAAAATACACACACTGTAAATACCCACACTGGCACTGAGAAAATCCCCAGACTGTAAATACCCACACTGGCACTTAGAAAATACCCACACTGTAAATACCCACACTGGCACTGAGGAAAATACCCACACTGGCACTGAGAAAATCCCCACACTGTAAATACCCACACTAGCACTGAGAAAATACACACACTGTAAATACACACACTAACACTGAGAAAATACCCACACTGTAAATACCCACACTTGGACTGAGAAAATACCCACACTGTAAACACCCACACTGGCACTGAGAAAATCCCCACACTGTAAATACGCACACTGGCACTGAGAAAATACCCACACTGGCACTGAGAAAATACCCACACTGTAAGTACCCACACTGGGACTGACAAAATCCCCACACTGTAAATACCCACACTAACACTGTGAAAATACCCACACTGTAAATACCCACACTGGCACTGAGAAAATACCCACACTGTAAACACCCACACTGGCACTGAGAAAATACCCACACTTTAAATACGCACACTGGCACTGAGAAAATACCCACACTGTAAATACCCACACTGTAAATACCCACACTTGGACTGAGAAAATACCCACACTGTAAACACCCACACTGGCACTGAGAAAATCCCCACACTGTAAATACGCACACTGGCACTGAGAAAATACCCACACTGGCACTGAGAAAATACCCACACTGTAAGTACCCACACTGGGACTGACAAAATCCCCACACTGTAAATACCCACACTAACACTGTGAAAATACCCACACTGTAAATACCCACACTGGCACTGAGAAAATACCCACACTGTAAACACCCACACTGGCACTGAGAAAATACCCACACTTTAAATACGCACACTGGCACTGAGAAAATACCCACACTGTAAATACCCACACTGTAAATACCCACACTGGCACTGAGAAAATACCCACACTGTAAATACCCACACTCACACTGAGAAAATACCCACACTGTAAATACCCACACTGGCACTGAGAAAATACCCACACTGTAAATACCCACACTAGCACTGAGAAAATACCCACACTGTAAATACCCCACTGGCACTGAAAAAATACCCACACTGTAAATACCCACACTAACATTGAGAAAATACCCACACTGTAAATACCCACACTGGCACTGAGAAAATACCCACACTGTAAATACCCACACTAGCACTGAGAAAATACCCACACTGTAAACACCCACTCTGGTACAGAGAAAATACCCAGACTGTAAATACCCACACTGGCACTGAGAAAATTCCCACACTGTAAATACCCACACTGTAAATACCCACACTAGCACTGAGAAAATACCCACACTGTAAATACCCACACTGGCACTGAGAAAATACCCACACTGTAAATACCCACACTGGCACTGAGAAAATACCCACACTGTAAATACCCACACTGTAAATACCCACACTGGCACTGAGAAAATACCCACACTGTAAATACCCAGACTAGGACTGAGAAAATACGCACACTGTAAATACCCACACTGGCACTGAGAAAATACCCACACTGTAAATACCCACACTAGCACTGAGAAAATACCCACACTGTAAACACCCACACTGGCACTGAGAAAATCCCCACACTGTAAATACCCACAACGGCACTGAGAAAATCCCCACACTGTAAATACCCACACTGGCACTCAGAAAATACCCACACTGTAAATACCCACACTGGCACTGAGAAAATACCCACACTGTAAACACCCACACTGGCACTGAGAAAATCCCCACACTGTAAATACCCACACTGGCACTGAGAAAATCCCCACACTTTAAATATCCACACTAGCACTGAGAAAATACCCACACTGTAAATACCCACACTGTAAATACCCACACTAGCACTGAGAAAATACCCACACTTTAAATACGCACAGTGACACTGAGAAAATCCCCACACTGTAAATACCCACACTAGCACTGAGAAAATACCCACACTGTAAATACCCACACTAGCACTGAGAAAATACCCACACTTTAAATACGCACACTGACACTGAGAAAATCCCCACACTGTAAATACCCACACTGTAAATACCCACACTGGCACTGAGAAAATACCCACACTGTAAATACCCACACTGTAAATACCCACACTGGCACTGAGAAAATACCACACTGTAAATACCCAGACTAGCACTGAGAAAATACCCACACTGTAAATACCCACACTGGCACTGAGAAAATACCCACACTGTAAATACCCACACTAGCACTGAGAAAATACCCACACTGTAAACACCCACTCTGGTACAGAGAAAATACCCAGACTGTAAATACCCACACTGGCACTGAGAAAATACCCACACTGTAAATACCCACACTGTAAATACCCACACTAGCACTGAGAAAATACCCACACTGTAAATACCCACACTGGCACTGAGAAAATACCCACACTGTCAACACCCACACTGGCACTGAGAAAATACCCACACTGTAAATACCCACACTGTAAATACCCACACTGGCACTGAGAAAATACCCACACTGTAAATACCCAGACTAGGACTGAGAAAATACGCACACTGTAAATACCCACACTGGCACTGAGAAAATACCCACACTGTAAATACCCACACTAGCACTGAGAAAATACCCACACTGTAAACACCCACACTGGCACTGAGAAAATCCCCGCACTGTAAATACCCACAACGGCACAGAGAAAATCCCCACACTGTAAATACCCACACTGGCACTTAGAAAATACCCACACTGTAAATACCTACACTGGCACTGAGAAAATACCCACACTGTAAACACCCACACTGGCACTGAGAAAATCCCCACACTGTAAATACCCACACTAGCACTGAGAAAATACACACACTGTAAATACACACACTAACACTGAGAAAATACCCACACTGTAAATACCCACACTAGCACTGAGAAAATACCCACACTGTAAATACCGACACTGGCACTGAGAAAATCCCCACACTTTAAATACCCACACGAGCAATGAGAAAATACCCACACTGTAAATACCCACACTGGCACTGAGAAAATACCCACACTTTAAATACGCACAGTGACACTGAGAAAATCCCCACACTGTAAATACCCACACTGTAAATACACACACTGGCACTGAGAAAATACCCACACTGTAAATACCCACACTGGCACTGAGAAAATACCCACACTGTAAATACCCAGACTAGCACTGAGAAAATACCCACACTGTAAATACCCACACTGGCACTGAGAAAATACCCACACTGTAAATACCCACACTAGCACTGAGAAAATACCCACACTGTAAACACCCACTCTGGCACAGAGAAAATACCCACACTGTAAATACCCACACTGGCACTGAGAAAATATCCACACTGTAAATACCCACACTGTAAATACCCACACTAGCACTGAGAAAATACCCACACTGTAAATACCCACACTGGCACTGAGAAAATACCCACACTGTAAATACCCACAACGGCACTGAGAAAATCCCCACACTGTAAATACCCACACTGGCACTTAGAAAATACCCACACTGTAAATACCCACACTGGCACTGAGAAAATCCCCACACTGTAAATACCCACACTGGCACTGAGAAAATCCCCATACTGTAAATACCCACACTAGCACTGAGAAAATACACACGCTGTAAATACCCACACTGGCACTGAGATAATACCCACACTGTAAATACCCACACTGGGACTGACACAATCCCCACACTGTAAATACCCACACTGTAAATGCCCAAGCTGTAAATACCCACAATGGCACTGAGAAAATACTCACACTGTAAATATCCACAATGAAAATACCCACACTAACACTGAGAAAATACCCACACTGTAAATACCCACACTGGCACTTAGAAAATCCCCACACTGGCACTGAGAAAATCCCCACACTGTAAATACCAACACTAGCACTGAGAAAATACACACACTGTAAATACCCACACTGGCACTGAGAAAATACCCACACTGTAAATACCCACACTGGCACTGAGAAAATACCCACACTGTCAACACCCACACTGGCACTGAGAAAATCCCCACACTGTAAATACCCACACTGGCACTGAGAAAATACACACACTGTAAATACACACACTAACACTGAGAAAATACTCACACTGTAAACACCCCCACTAGCACTGAGAAAATACCCACACTGTAAACACCCACACTGGCACTGAGAAAATACCGACACTGTAAATGCCCACACTGGCACTGAGAAAATACGCACACTGCAAATACCCTCACTAACACTGAGAAAATACCCACACTGTAAATACCCACACTGGCACTGAGAAAATACCCACACTGTAAACACCCACACTGGCACTGAGAAAATACCCACACTGTAAATACCCACACTGGCACTGAGAAAATCCCCACACTGTAAATACCCACACTAGCACTGAGAAAATACCCACACTGTAAATACCCACACTGGCACTGAGAAAATACCCACACTGTAAACACCCACACTAGCACTGAGAAAATCCCCACACTGTAAATACCCACACTGGCACTGAGAAAATCCCCACACTGTAAATACCCATACTGTACATACCCACTCTGTAAATACCCACACTGGCACTGAGAAAATACCCACACTGTAAATACCCAAACTAACACTGAGAAAATACCCACACTGTAAATACCCACACTGGCACTGAGAAAATACCCACACTGTAAATACTCACACTGGCACTGAGCAAATACCCACACTGTAAATACCCACAGTGGCACTTAGAAAATACCCACACTGTAAATACCCACACTGGCACTGAGAAAATACCCACACTGTAAACTCCCACACTGGCACTGAGAAAATCCCCACACTGTAAATACCCACACTAGCACTGAGAAAATACACACACTGTAAATACACACACTAACACTGAGAAAATACCCACACTGTAAATACCCACACTAGCACTGAGAAAATACCCACACTGTAAACACCCACACTGGCACTGAGAAAATCCCCACACTGGAAAGACCCACACTGGCACTGAGAAAATACCCACACTGTAAATACCCACACTGTAAATACCCAAGCTGTAAATACCCACACTGGCACTGAGAAAATACCCACACTGTAAATACCCACACTGGCACTGAGAAAATTCCCACACTGTAAATACCGACACTGGCACTGAGAAAATTCCCACACTGTAAATACCCACACTGGCACTTAGAAAATACCCACACTGTAAATACCCACACTGACACTGAGAAAATACCCACACTGTAAACACCCACACTGGCACTGAGAAAATCCCCACACTGTAAATACCCACACTAGCACTGAGAAAATACACACACTGTAAATACACACACTAACACTGAGAAAATACTCACACTGTAAATACCCACACTGGCACGGAGAAAATACCCACACTGTAAACACCCACACTGGCACTGAGAAAATACACACACTGTAAATACCCACACTGGCACTGAGAAAATACCCACACTGTAAATACCCACACTGGGACTGACAAAATCCCCACACTGTAAATACCCACACTAACACTGAGAAAATACCCACACTTTAAATACCCACACTGGCACTGAGAAAATATCCACACTGTAAACACCCACACTGGCACTGAGAAAATACCCACACTGTAAATACCCACAACGGCACAGAGAAAATCCCCACACTGTAAATACCCACACTAGCACTGAGAAAATACCCACACTGTAAATACCCACACGGGCACTGAGAAAATACCCACACTGTAAATACCCACACTAGCACTGAGAAAATCCCCACACTGTAAATACCCACACTGGCACTGAGAAAATACCCACACTGTAAATAGCCACACTGTAAATAGCCACACTGGCACTGAGAAAATACCCACACTGTAAATACCCACACTAACACTGAGAAAATCCCCACACTGTAAATACCCACACTGGCACTGAGAAAATACCCACACTGTAAACACCCACACTGGCATTGAGAAAATACCCACACTGTAAATACCCACACTGGGACTGCGAAAATCCCCACACTGTAAATACCCACACTAACACTGAGAAAATCCCCACACTGTAAACACCCACACTGGCACTGAAAAAATACCCACACTGTAAACACCCACACTGGCACTGAGAAAATACCCACATTCTAAATACCCACACTGGCACTGAGAAAATACCCACACTGTAAATACCAACACTAGCACTGAGAAAATACACACACTGTAAATACCCACACTGGCACTGAGAAAATCCCCAGACTGTAAATACCCACACTGGCACTTAGAAAATACCCACACTGTAAATACCCACACTAGCACTGAGAAAATACACACACTGTAAATACACACACTAACACTGAGAAAATACCCACACTGTAAATACCCACACTTGGACTGAGAAAATACCCACACTGTAAACACCCACACTGGCACTGAGAAAATCCCCACACTGTAAATACGCACACTGGCACTGAGAAAATACCCACACTGGCACTGAGAAAATACCCACACTGTAAGTACCCACACTGGGACTGACAAAATCCCCACACTGTAAATACCCACACTAACACTGTGAAAATACCCACACTGTAAATACCCACACTGGCACTGAGAAAATACCCACACTGTAAACACCCACACTGGCACTGAGAAAATACCCACACTGTAAATCTCCACACTGGCACTGAGAAAATACCCACACTGTAAATACCCACACTGTAAATACCCACACTTGGACTGAGAAAATACCCACACTGTAAACACCCACACTGGCACTGAGAAAATCCCCACACTGTAAATACGCACACTGGCACTGAGAAAATACCCACACTGGCACTGAGAAAATACCCACACTGTAAGTACCCACACTGGGACTGACAAAATCCCCACACTGTAAATACCCACACTAACACTGTGAAAATACCCACACTGTAAATACCCACACTGGCACTGAGAAAATACCCACACTGTAAACACCCACACTGGCACTGAGAAAATACCCACACTGTAAATCTCCACACTGGCACTGAGAAAATACCCACACTGTAAATACCCACACTGTAAATACCCACACTGGCACTGAGAAAATACCCACACTGTAAATACCCACACTCACACTGAGAAAATACCCACACTGTAAATACCCACACTGGCACTGAGAAAATACCCACACTGTAAATACCCACACTAGCACTGAGAAAATACCCACACTGTAAATACCCCACTGGCACTGAGAAAATACCCACACTGTAAATACCCACACTAACACTGAGAAAATACACACACTGTAAATACCCACAATGGCACTGAGAAAATCCCCACACTGTAAATACCCACACTGGCACTGAGAAAATATCCACACTGTAAATACCCACACTATGAATACCCACACTGGCACTGAGAAAATACGCACACTGTAAATACCCACACTGGCACTGAGAAAATACCCACACTGTAAATACCCACACTGTAAATACCCACACTGGCACTGAGAAAATACCCACACTGTAAATACCCACACACACTGAGAAAATACCCACACTGTAAATACCCACACTGGCACTGAGAAAATGCCCACACTGTAAATACCCACACTCACACTGAGAAAATACCCTCACTGTAAATACCCACACTGTAAATACCCACACTAGCACTGAAAAAATACCCACACTGTAAATACCCACACTGGCACTGAGAAAATACCCACACTGTAAATACCCACACTAACATTGAGAAAATACCCACACTGTAAATACCCACACTAGCACTGAGAAAATATCCACACTGTAAATACCCACACTGTAAATACCCACACTGGCACTGAGAAAATACCCACACTGTAAATACCCACACTGTAAGTACCCACACTGGCACTGAGAAAATACCCACACTGTAAATACCCACACTGGCACTGAGAAAATTCCCACACTGTAAATACCCACACTGGCACTGTGAAAATACCCACACCGTAAACACCCACACTGGCACTGAGAAAATACCCACACTGTAAATACCCACACTGGCACTGAGAAAATACCCACACTGTAAACACCCACACTGGCACTGAGAAAATCCCCACACTGTAAATCTCCACACTGGCACTGAGAAAATCCCCACACTGTAAATACCCACACTGGCACTGAGAAAATCCCCACACTGTAAATACCCACACTGGCACTGAGAAAATCCCCACACTGTAAATACCCATACTGTACATACCCACTCTGTAAATACCCACACTGGCACTGAGAAAATACCCACACTGTAAATACCCAAACTAACACTGAGAAAATACCCACACTGTAAATACCCACACTGGCACTGAGAAAATACCCACACTGTAAATACCCACACTGGCACTGAGAAAATCCCCACACTGTAAATACCCATACTGTACATACCCACTCTGTAAATACCCACACTGGCACTGAGAAAATACCCACACTATAAATACCCAAACTAACACTGAGAAAATACCCACACTGTAAATACCCACACTGGCACTGAGCAAATACCCACACTGTAAATACCCACACTGGCACTTAGAAAATACCCACACTGTAAATACCCACACTGGCACTGAGAAAATACCCACACTGTAAACACCCACACTGGCACTGAGAAAATCCCCACACTGTAAATACCCACACTAGCACTGAGAAAATACACACACTGTAAATACACACACTAACACTGAGAAAATACCCACACTGTAAATACCCACACTAGCACTGAGAAAATACCCACACTGTAAATACCCACACTCACACTGAGAAAATACCCACACTGTAAACACCCACACTGGCACTGAGAAAATCCCCACACTGTAAACACCCACACTGGCACTGAGAAAATCCCCACACTGGAAAGACCCACACTGGCACTGAGAAAATACCCACACTGTAAATACCCACACTGGGACTGACAAAATCCCCACACTGTAAATACCCACACTAACACTGAGAAAATACCCAAACTGTAAACACCCACTCTGGCACTGAGAAAATACCCACACTGTAAATACCCACACTGTAAATACCCAAGCTGTAAATACCCACACTGGCACTGAGAAAATACCCACACTGTAAATACCCACACTGGCACTGAGAAAATTCCCACACTGTAAATACCCACACTGGCACTGAGAAAATACACACACTGTAAATACCCACACTGACACTGAGAAAATACCCACACTGTAAACACCCACACTGGCACTGAGAAAATCCCCACACTGTAAATACCCACACTAGCACTGAGAAAATACACACACTGTAAATACACACACTAACACTGAGAAAATACTCACACTGTAAATACCCACACTGGCACTGAGAAAATACCCACACTGTAAACACCCACACTGGCACTGAGAAAATACCCACACTGTAAACACCCACACTGGCACTGAGAAAATCCCCACACTGTAAATACCCACACTAGCACTGAGAAAATACACACACTGTAAATACACACACTAACACTGAGAAAATACCCACACTGTAAATACCCACACTAGCACTGAGAAAATACCCACACTGTAAACACCCACACTGGCACTGAGAAAATCCCCACACTGGAAAGACCCACACTGGCACTGAGAAAATACCCACACTGTAAATACCCACACTGGGACTGACAAAATCCCCACACTGTAAATACCCACACTAACACTGAGAAAATACCCAAACTGTAAACACCCACTCTGGCACTGAGAAAATACCCACACTGTAAATACCCACACTGTAAATACCCAAGCTGTAAATACCCACACTGGCACTGAGAAAATACCCACACTGTAAATACCCACACTGGCACTGAGAAAATACCCACACTGTAAATACCCACACTGGCACTGAGAAAATTCCCACACTGTAAATACCCACACTGGCACTGAGAAAATACACACACTGTAAATACCCACACTGACACTGAGAAAATACCCACACTGTAAACACCCACACTGGCACTGAGAAAATCCCCACACTGTAAATACCCACACTAGCACTGAGAAAATACACACACTGTAAATACACACACTAACACTGAGAAAATACTCACACCGTAAATACCCACACTGGCACTGAGAAAATACCCACACTGTAAACACCCACACTGGCACTGAGAAAATACACACACTGTAAATACCCACACTGGCACTGAGAAAATACCCACACTGTAAATACCCACACTGGGACTGACAAAATCCCCACACTGTAAATACCCACACTAACACTGAGAAAATACCCACACTTTAAATACCCACACTGGCACTGAGAAAATATCCACACTGTAAACACCCACACTGGCACTGAGAAAATACCCACACTGTAAATACCCACAACGGCACAGAGAAAATACCCACACTGTAAATACCCACACTAGCACTGAGAAAATACCCACACTGTAAATACCCACACTGGCACTGAGAAAATCCCCACACTGTAAATACCCACACTGGCACTGAGAAAATACCCACACTGTAAATACCCACACTGTAAATACCCACACTGTAAATAGCCACACTGGCACTGAGAAAATACCCACACTGTAAATACCCACACTAACACTGAGAAAATCCCCACACTGTAAATACCCACACTGGCACTGAGCAAATACCCACACTGTAAACACCCACACTGGCATTGAGAAAATACCCACACTGTAAATACCCACACTGGGACTGCGAAAATCCCCACACTGTAAATACCCACACTAACACTGAGAAAATCCCCACACTGTAAACACCCACACTGGCACTGAAAAAATACCCACACTGTAAACACCCACACTGGCACTGAGAAAATACCCACACTGTAAATACCCACACTGGCACTGAGAAAATACCCACACTGTAAATACCCACACTGTAAATACCCACACTGGCACTGAGAAAATACACACACTGTAAATACCCACACTAGCACTGAGAAAATACCCACACTGTAAATACCCACACTGGCACTGAGAAAATACCCACACTGTAAATACCCACACTGGCACTTAGAAAATACCCACACTGTAAATACCCACACTGGCACTGAGAAAATACCCACACTGTAAATACCAACACTAGCACTGAGAAAATACACACACTGTAAATACCCACACTGGCACTGAGAAACTCCCCACACTGTAAATCTCCACACTGGCACTGAGAAAATACCCACACTGTAAATACCCACACTGGCACTGAGGAAAATACCCACACTGGCACTGAGAAAATCCCCACACTGTAAATACCCACACTAGCACTGAGAAAATACACACACTGTAAATACCCACACTGGGACTGACAAAATACCCACACTGTAAATACCCACACTAACACTGTGAAAATACCCACACTGTAAATACCCACACTGGCACTGAGAAAATACCCACACTGTAAACACCCACACTGGCACTGAGAAAATACCCACACTGTAAATCTCCACACTGGCACTGAGAAAATACCCACACTGTAAATACCCACACTGGCACTGAGAAAATACCCACACTGTAAATACCCACACTCACACTGAGAAAATACCCACACTGTAAATACCCACACTGGCACTGAGAAAATACCCACACTGTAAATGCCCACACTAGCACTGAGAAAATACCCACACTGTAAATACCCCACTGGCACTGAGAAAATACCCACACTGTAAATACCCACACTAACACTGAGAAAATACACACACTGTAAATACCCACAATGGCACTGAGAAAATCCCCACACTGTAAATACCCACACTGGCACTGAGAAAATATCCACACTGTAAATACCCACACTGTAAATACCCACACTGGCACTGAGAAAATGCGCACACTGTAAATACCCACACTGGCACTGAGAAAATACCCACACTGTAAATACCCACACTGTAAATACCCACACTGGCACTGAGAAAATACCCACACTGTAAATACCCACACACACTGAGAAAATACCCACAATGTAAATACCCACACTGGCACTGAGAAAATACCCACACTGTAAATGCCCACACTCACACTGAGAAAATACCCTCACTGTAAATACCCACACTAGCACTGAAAAAATACCCACACTGTAAATACCCACACTAACATTGAGAAAATACCCACACTGTAAATACCCACACTGGCACTGAGAAAATACCCACACTGTAAATACCCACACTCACACTGAGAAAATACCCTCACTGTAGATACCCACACTGTAAATACCCACACTAGCACTGAAAAAATACCCACACTGTAAATACCCACACTGGCACTGAGAAAATACCCACACTGTAAATACCCACACTAACATTGAGAAAATACCCACACTGTAAATACCCACACTAGCACTGAGAAAATATCCACACTGTAAATACCCACACTGTAAATACCCACACTGGCACTGAGAAAATACCCACACTGTAAATACCCACACTGTAAGTACCCACACTGGCACTGAGAAAATACCCACACTGTAAATACCCACACTGGCACTGAGAAAATTCCCACACTGTAAATACCCACACTAGCACTGAGAAAATACCCACACTGTAAATACCCACACTGGCACTGAGAAAATACCCACACCGTAAACACCCACACTGGCACTGAGAAAATACCCACACTGTAAACACCCACACTGGCACTGAGAAAATCCCCACACTGTAAATACCCACACTGGCACTGAGAAAATACCCACACTGGCACTGAGAAAATACCCACACTGTAAGTACCCACACTGGGACTGACAAAATCCCCACACTGTAAATACCCACACTAACACTGTGAAAATACCCACACTGTAAATACCCACACTGGCACTGAGAAAATACCCACACTGTAAACACCCACACTGGCACTGAGAAAATACCCACACTGTAAATCTCCACACTGGCACTGAGAAAATACCCACACTGTAAATACCCACACTGGCACTGAGAAAATACACACACTGTAAATACCCACACACACTGAGAAAATACCCACAATGTAAATACCCACACTGGCACTGAGAAAATACCCACACTGTAAATACCCACACTCACACTGAGAAAATACCCTCACTGTAAATACCCACACTAGCACTGAAAAAATACCCACACTGTAAATACCCACACTAACATTGAGAAAATACCCACACTGTAAATACCCACACTGGCACTGTGAAAATACCCACACTGTAAATACCCACACTCACACTGAGAAAATACCCTCACTGTAAATACCCACACTGTAAATACCCACACTAGCACTGAAAAAATACCCACACTGTAAATACCCACACTGGCACTGAGAAAATACCCACACTGTAAATACCCACACTAACATTGAGAAAATACCCACACTGTAAATACCCACACTAGCACTGAGAAAATATCCACACTGTAAATACCCACACTGTAAATACCCACACTGGCACTGAGAAAATACCCACACTGTAAATACCCACACTGTAAGTACCCACACTGGCACTGAGAAAATACCCACACTGTAAATACCCACACTGGCACTGAGAAAATTCCCACACTGTAAATACCCACACTAGCACTGAGAAAATACCCACACTGTAAATACCCACACTGGCACTGAGAAAATACCCACACCGTAAACACCCACACTGGCACTGAGAAAATACCCACACTGTAAACACCCACACTGGCACTGAGAAAATCCCCACACTGTAAATACCCACACTGGCACTGAGAAAATACCCACACTGGCACTGAGAAAATACCCACACTGTAAGTACCCACACTGGGACTGACAAAATCCCCACACTGTAAATACCCACACTAACACTGTGAAAATACCCACACTGTAAATACCCACACTGGCACTGAGAAAATACCCACACTGTAAACACCCACACTGGCACTGAGAAAATACCCACACTGTAAATCTCCACACTGGCACTGAGAAAATACCCACACTGTAAATACCCACACTGGCACTGAGAAAATACCCACACTGTAAATACCCACACTCACACTGAGAAAATACCCACACTGTAAATACCCACACTGGCACTGAGAAGATACCCACACTGTAAATGCCCACACTAGCACTGAGAAAATACCCACACTGTAAATACCCCACTGGCACTGAGAAAATACCCACACTGTAAATACCCACACTAACACTGAGAAAATACACACACTGTAAATACTCACAATGGCACTGAGAAAATCCCCACACTGTAAATACCCACACTGGCACTGAGAAAATATCCACACTGTAAATACCCACACTGTAAATACCCACACTGGCACTGAGAAAATACGCACACTGTAAATACCCACACTGGCACTGAGAAAATACCCACACTGTAAATACCCACACTGTAAATACCCACACTGGCACTGAGAAAATACCCACACTGTAAATACCCACACACACTGAGAAAATACCCACAATGTAAATACCCACACTGGCACTGAGAAAATACCCACACTGTAAATACCCACACTCACACTGAGAAAATACCCTCACTGTAAATACCCACACTAGCACTGAAAAAATACCCACACTGTAAATACCCACACTAACATTGAGAAAATACCCACACTGTAAATACCCACACTGGCACTGAGAAAATACCCACACTGTAAATACCCACACTAACACTGAGAAAATACCCTCACTGTAAATACCCACACTGTAAATACCCACACTAGCACTGAAAAAATACCCACACTGTAAATACCCACACTGGCACTGAGAAAATACCCACACTGTAAATACCCACACTAACATTGAGAAAATACCCACACTGTAAATACCCACACTAGCACTGAGAAAATATCCACACTGTAAATACCCACACTGTAAATACCCACACTGGCACTGAGAAAATACCCACACTGTAAATACCCACACTGTAAGTACCCACACTGGCACTGAGAAAATACCCACACTGTAAATACCCACACTGGCACTGAGAAAATTCCCACACTGTAAATACCCACACTAGCACTGAGAAAATACCCACACTGTAAATACCCACACTGGCACTGAGAAAATACCCACACCGTAAACACCCACACTGGCACTGAGAAAATACCCACACTGTAAATACCCACACTGGCACTGAGAAAATACCCACACTGTAAACACCCACACTGGCACTGAGAAAATCCCCACACTGTAAATCTCCACACTGGCACTGAGAAAATCCCCACACTGTAAATCCCCACACTGGCACTGAGAAAATACCCACACTGTAAATACCCACACTGGCACTGAGAAAATCCCCACACTGTAAATACCCACACTGTAAACACCCACACTGGCACTGAGAAAATCCCCACACTGTAAATACCCACACTGTAAACACCCACACTGGCACTGAGAAAATCCCCACACTGTAAATCCCCATACTGGCACTGAGAAAATACACACACTGTAAAGACCCACACTGGCACTGAGAAAATACCCACACTGTAAATACCCACATTGGCACTGAGAAAATACCCACACTGTAAATACCCACACTGGCACTGAGAAAATACCCACACTGTAAATACCCACACCAGCACTGAGAAAATCCCCACATTGCCAGTGGGAAAATATCAGTCGAAATAGAGTAAATGTTTACAGTGGTACTGGGGAACTACCCACACTGACACTGAAGCAAATGTGAGCAGTGGGAACTCTACACTGGGAGTGGAAAAATACAGACATTGACACCAGGGAAATTACTCACAGGGGCACTAGGGTAATACAGTGCCACTGGAGACATTCACCTCAGAAAGTGCTGCACTGTAGGAGATGCTGTTTTTGTAAATGAGACATTAACCTGTGACCTCTGTCCCTCCAGGATGGATGTAAGGTAGTTTACTGAATCATTTCAAAGAATGTCAGAGAGTGGTTTGAGGTCTTTTCGTCAATAAGTATCACTGACGCAAAATCACAACAAACAAAAACAGATTATCTGGTTGTTATCTCACTGCTCACACCTTTTCTATAATATCACTTTAAAAACTGACTTGATAATGTCTTAGAGTTAGTAGGAACTGCAGATGCTGGAGAATCTGAGATAACAAGGTGTAGAGCTGGATGAACACAGCAGGCCAAGCAGCATCAGAGGAGCAGGAAGGCTGACGTTTCGGGCCTGGTCCCCTCTTCAGAAATGGGTCTAGGCCCGAAACGTCAGCTTTCCTGCTCCTCTGATGCTGCTTGATAATGTTTTGGGATATTTTCGTGTGGTGAAAAGTTCCATTTCTTATGGTCTGACCACTATTTCTTACTTTGCTATTGCAGGAAGGAAGCATCAACTATGACCTTGTTGCGAAGGACTGAACATACAAATTAGGAGCAGGGTGGGCCCTTGGTCCCTCTAATCTGCTCTGCCATTTGATAAGATTTCACTGATCTGATTGTGACCTCCCTCTTTCCTATCTAGCGTTTGCATATCCTTTGACTCCTTTGTCACTCAATCTCAAAAAATAAATACTCAATGGCCCTGCTCCACTGCCAGGCAACTTTTCCTCTGAACTGCGCACACGCATTGTCCTGATGTTCCCTCCATGGCAATTGGCGTTGCTGATTGTGGTAATGATTTCTGGTTCCAGAAGTCACTGCCATGCATGGGTTACATTGGCATGCGCAGTTGGTAAGAAAATTAGAGGGAACGTTACTGCTGGATGATATGAATTTTGCTGCGGCCAGACTATTTTACCTGATACGGCAATGCTTCTGCTATCCTTCGTAACATAAGAATCTAGGGCATGTGTAATATGAAGATTCAACAGCCATTTATCACAGCTCGCCAATTTATGAAGACATTACATTCGCAGACGCATCAGAATCTCGGCTATTACTAAGTTATTCTGTTACAAACAGTAACACACTCCCACCAGCATGTCATGCCTCAAGTGGCCTGAGTTACGGTGGTAATCTGAGACATTTATACCGTCAGGTCACATGCTGTGATACAGTGAGGATATCATGAGCATGTCCCACAAAGGGGTATTGCATGCCAACTTTGAGCTACAACACAAACACTGGGGAAGAAAATGCCACAAGCTACTAAATTGAAGAATAGGCTTGATTAGTCAAATGACCTTCCCCTTTTCTTGTCTTTTATAAAAATGCAAGTGCTGTTCTCTACAAAGAGATAACTGGGAAGTGGGAACCCCAAAAACTGGGAGGACGGGACTTCCTTGTGAAAAAAATCAGTGAGTTAGCAGGAAGGTGCATTGACAGAGAGCTGGGAATGAAATATGAGTTCAAAAGGTCCTGGTATAAAAAGCCCATTGTCCTAGATTGATTAACAGCCATTGTGCTGCTGACATCAGATGACTCACAGTTCTCTATCCACCTATTCCCCAACTCCCAAGCACCTCTCTTGACCTCTTGCCTTCCTCTAAATTGTCAGACCACTTGCCTAACATCCAGACCTGGGTGAGCAGATATTTCCTCCAACTGAATGTTAGAAATTGCACTGTTTTAATAACTTGCTCCAAACACCATCCCCCACCCCCGCCATCTGTTTGCTCAGCCAGACTGCTCTCAACCTGGATAACCCATCTGTCCTTCTGTGATGAGTGAAGATGAGTGTCTCACCACGTATCAGCACCACGACTTAAACTGTCCATTTCCACCTTCATCACATACACCCGATTTGTAAGATTGAGTCCATCCTGTCTCAGATCATCTGTGGCCAAAACTCTCAGCCATGCCTTCGTTATGCCCAGATTTGCCCAATTTAGCAATCCTCCCTGGTCTCTAAATGTGATCCTTTGAAAGCATGTGTCATTCAAAAACCTTTTGGAATACTGCATTAAATTCTGGTCCTCTTGCTATAGGAAGGATGTTGTTAAGGAGGGACGTTGAAAGGGTTCAGAAAGGAATTACAAGGATGTTGCCAGGTTTGCAGGGTTTGAGCTATAGGGATAGGTTGAATAGGCTGGGGCTATTTTCCGTAGAGCGTTGGAAGCTGAGGGGTGACCTTATGTTTATAAGTTCATCAGGGACAAAGACAGGGTGAATAGTCAAGGTCTTTTCGCAGGGTAGGGGAGTCCAAAACTAGAATGCATAGGTTTAAGGTGAGAGTGGGAAGATTTGAAAGGGACCTAAAGGCAACTTTTTCACGCAGAGAGTGTTCCATATATGAAATGAGCTGCCACAAGAAGTGGTGGAGGCTGGTACAATTGCAACATTTAAAAGGCATCTGGATGGATACATAAATAGGAAGAATTTAACAGGGATTTGGGCCAAATGCTGGCAAGTGGGGCTAGATTAATTTAGGATATCTGATCGGTGTGAACGTGTTGAACTGAAGGATCTGTTTCCTTGCTGTACATCTCTATGACTCTAAGTCCTTCTCACCTACCAGACCTGTGTTTGCTACCCTTCATTGGCTCCCAGTTAGTCAATGCCTTAATTTGGGATAATGATCGGATAGGAACAGGTAGTGGGACGATTTGCAAGGTTCTATTCTCTGCAAACAAAAGGAACATATTCAAGCCTTCAGTCTTTTGTCTAAAATTACCCAAGAGCTTGGGGAGATGTTGTTTTATCTAAGGCAACAACTTGGCCAACAAAAGTCAATTTCCCAACCATCTCTGCAGTAGTATAAATTGTTGTGGTCTTTTGAAATTTGCCATTCTTGCATGGGTGCTGATGAATGCAAGATGACCAGATTGAGAACCATGTCTCTCTCTTCAGCAAGATACAAACTGTGTCACACTGAGTGAAAGAGATATAGCAGAACATAGAAAGCAGAATGATGGAGGAGCTGGTGTTTGCAGAGTGTGGAAAGCAGGAGGCTGGCTGGGACAACATTGTGTGATGAAATCCTCTTTTTTTAATCTATTTTAACTTGTACTGAGCAGGTCAGAAATCTAAGACTGATAACATCTATCGAATTTATCAATCCAAGAGGTGGCTTGCGGCTGCATTCAATTCTGCACAGCAACAGGGGAGGGACTCATGGCAATATTTTCAATAGGTCACACAGACAATTTGGAGCCTCTGAAGAGGAGTTCAATGTGGACAGACAGTAAGTTGAACAGGCAGATTCAGTCTCCAGGCTAGGGAGAACTACTGTTAACAATGCTGCAGGTTTAATGTAGTGAGAACTCAGGAAAATCCTTCAGTGGTTGAAGTGTGCTGGTTAGTGTAGGCTCAGGGAAGTCTTGGGAGCTCATAAGGAAGAATGTGTCATTAACAGTTCAGTACAGCCGGGAGCAGGTATCAATAATCCAACAGGTACTGTTTGCTCAATGCAACCGAGTAAGATTAGCGCTCAGAAAAATCCAAAAGTAGAAGTGGGCTGGAAAAGCCTACTGTTTGTGGAAGCAGGAGTTGTGCCTGTGAGGGAGTACATTTCTGGAGTCCAGGAGAGGACAGATCCAGATAAAGAAGATGATTGACCAGAATGGAGTATTCAGGCAATCCATGACAGAATGGGTCTCGGGAATGGATCTAGTGAGAATATTCACTCCAGTAACAGAATGGGTATATGCCACAGCAGCAGATGGGCATTCAGTATCTGGTTTCAGCACACCAATGGTCTGCCTTAACATGTGGCAACATGACGTTCATTGTAAGCATGTTGTGTATGTGTGCTGGTTACTCACAGAATTTGTGGGCCATGTGATTGGAGGATACTTCTGGTCTGGCACAGTGGTACAAATGCAGATGGCACGGTGGACTGATGCAAGGCAAAGGTATCATTGATGGTTGCCAGGGTATAGGACAATGACCCGCAGGGTTCAGTACCTATGGGTGCAGACCAATTGTAAGTTGAGGGAATGGAATTTCTTATGAGTTGACATGTGGGACCCACATAGCAACATGAATAAAGATAATGCAGTCATCCTGCACCACGTTCTAAGTGAAGTCAACTGCTCACTGTGTCTGCTTCACTTCTGCAAAGGCATTCATCTGTTCATCTCTCTCTCTGCACCTTCTCTGTGGCTTTAACACTATATTCTGTACACTGTTCTGCCAGCCTGATGCACTTTGTATGACACGACTTGCCTTTATAGTACACTAAACAACACACTGCACGGTCAATAGAGGACCTAATAAAGTGTCCCGACCTGAAATGTCATCTATCCTGCTCCCATGATGCTGCCTAAACTGCTGTGTTCTTCCAGCTCCACACTATATTGACTCTGAGTCCAGCATCTGCAGTTCTTGCTATCTCTGAGTGGCTGAAAACATGCTTCAATGTATCTTGGTACATGTGGCAACATCAAAGCAAATCAAAACCTCTGCAGCCACTGACAAGTCCTGCTTTGAAGTTGCAGCATGCTGTTTGACTTCAGTGGGGGGCATCCACACCCTGTTCCTCACTCTGCTGCTGGAACTGCTCCCTGAACACCCTTGGCTGCCATGGACGGAAACACAGAAAATAGGAGCAGGAACAGGCCATTAGACCATTTGAGCCTGTGCTGTCATTCAGTATGATCATCCAACTCAGTCCCCTGTTTCTGCTTTCTCCCCACACCCTTTGAATCTGTTAGCCCTAGGAAGCATTTCTAAATCTTTCTTCAAAATCTTCAATGTTTTGCCTCAACAGCTTTCTGTGGCAGAGAATAATGCAGGTGTATATTGGTGTAGCCTTAAAGCTGTGATAGACTGATTCTTCGCCAGTCTGGTTATCATAGGTTCTGGGGCAAAGGCAGGAAGGTAGACATGAGGAATGTCAGATTGGCCATGGTCCTGATGAATGATGGAGTAGTCTCAAAGGGCTGAATGGCCTCTGTCTGTCCCTATTTATGATGAATTTATGTTCTCATCACTCTCTGGGTGAACAGATTTCTCCTCATCTCAGTCTTAAAGGTCTACCCCTTTATCCTAAGACTGCCATCCTTGGTTCTGAACTCCCTGGTCATCAGGACCATCCCTCCTGCATCTACCTGTCTAACCCTGTTAGCATTTCATAAGTACGCTCTCAAGAAGATTCTAAGGGACATAGGTTAATGTCTCACGAGAGGTAGTAGGTTTTCTTTGAAGTATTTTGAAATTAGTTTTTTGGATTTTTTTTGTTTATAGTGTCCTTAAATTAACTAATACGATCAATTCTTTTCTGGGATCATGGGATGTCAGAAATCTCATTTACCGTCATTTCCAGATGAGATACCTTCATTGTTTAATAAATCGTTCCAGGAAGAGAAACGGGTTAATATAGGTTATTGATACTCTCCATTCCTGTATCTTCCAACACCTTGTGCTGCTCTGCATTCCTGCCGCTCATGGTATTCCAAGAGCAATGCCTACCAGTGTTCCCACAACCTGGGAGCAACGGGATTGTGCAGCAGCCTTTCACTTCAACTCTGGCTTACCATTTTCCATTGGTATTTCAAACGTAACAAAGGCAAGAAAGCAATATGTGTACAATTGTAGCAACAACCAGGTTGAAACAGTCAAAAATCAATTTATAAGTAGTTGACAATCTCTTTAATGACAGAGCTGGCATGGGCATGGATCTTCCAGCTATTTAATGCACATTCAGTTGTGCATGATTAGTGTGCATTGCTCAGAGTATTGAACTCCAAAACACAGCACTGGTGTTAAATCCAAAATAATAAACCCTAGGATTCCCAATGCCCTGGCTTCGCAGTCAGTTCCACTGCGTTGAATGATCTATGCAAACTTTAATTCCTTTTAGCCCTCTCTACTCTGACATGCCCATATCATTGATTTTACATTGCTTTTCCTCATTCTTGCTTGCCTGTGTGTGAACACATAAGCCTTTTTCACTCTAACCATCTCTTCCATGTGCTTATATCCCTCTACTCCCACCACTCATCATCATTTATCTATTCAACACCCCAAATAGCACCCTCTGCATTCACAGTGAGTCCTGCTGCCCGATTGGAAACTGGATGCTTGTATGTGCATCTCACCATTCCTGGTGTATTTCTGGATATAGAATCATACAGTATGGAAACAGATCCTTTAATCCAATCAGTCCATCCCAACCATGTTCCCAAACTAAACTAGTCCCACCTGCTTGCACTTGGCCCAATTCTCTCCAAACGTTTCGTATTCATGAATTTATCTTTTAAACATTACAATCGTACCTGCACCCACCACTTTCTCTGGCATTTCATTCCATATATCATAAAAGAATGGTGTTCTCACGGAGTGAATAATAGATCATAAAACTCCTACAGCCCTTCAGCCTAACAAGTCCACACTGACCCTCGGAGATTCCCATCCAGACCCACCACACTATAACCCACTTAATCTAGACACCCCTGAACACTATGGGTAATTTAGCACAGCCTACCCACGTAGCCTGCACATCTTTGGACTGTGGGAGGAAACCGGAGCACCCGGAGGAAACGCACGCAGACATGGGGAGAATGTGCAAACTCCACACAGACAGTCACCTGCAGGTGGAATCGAACCTGGGTCCCTGGCACTGTGAGGCTGCAGTGCTAACCACTGAGTCACCGTGAGCATTATGAACCACTCTCTACCTGAAAGGATTGCCCTCATGTCCCTCTTAAATCTTTCTCCTCTCACCTTAAAAGTATTACACCCAGATTTGAACTCTTCACCCTTAGAAAAAAGACCTTCATCATTCACCTTACCAATGCCATTCCTGAATTTATAAATCTCAACAGGGTCACCCCTCAAACTCCTACATTCCAGTCAAAATCTTCCCAGTCTTTCCAGTCTATTTTTATATCTTAAGCCTTCTACTCCCGGCAACATCCTGGTAAATATTTTCTGAACCCTTTCCAGTTTAATAATACCTTTCCTACTGCAAGGTGACCAGAACTATATACAGTACTCCAGAACAGCCCTCAGCAACGTCCTGTACAATCTCAACATCACGCTCCAGTTCCCACACTCACAGGTCTGAGCAATCAAGACAAATGTGACAAATGCTTTCTTAACCACCCCGTCCACCTGTGATGCAAATTTCAAAGAATTATATCTGAACTCTTAGGTCTCTCTACAACACTAATCAGGGTCCTGCAATTAATTGTATAGGTCCTGTCCTTGTTTGCATTACCAAAATGCAATATTTCACATTTATTCAAATTAAACTCCATCTGCCACTCCTCAGCCCATTGACCCAAGTGATCAAGATTTCTTTGTCATTTTAGTTAACCTGCTGCTGGATTTCCAAATAACCCCGTTCCAGCCAGTTTGTTTTGATCTCTATCCATTTCCTGCAAGCTTCAGGCTTGTCCCACATAACCAGACTCTTGAAATTAACCTATTTATGTTTTGTATTTGGTCAGGGAGATTTCATGCAGCTGGTTAACTCTGTCAATGGCTTTTGGGATATCCAATTTAAGGAATAAAGGTTAATATCTCACGCAAAGTAGTGAATTTATTCTTACTGATTTTCAAATTACTTGCTTAATTAATGGTTTTCACTGATACAGTGTCCTTAAGCTAAATATTATCAATACTTCTTTGAAATTGTTGTACTTTAGAAACTTCACTTACTGACATTTTCTGATTATATATCTTCATTGTTTACTAAATTGTCACAGTAAGAGGCACAGTTGATAACTAATTATAGATGAGACATAAAAAACTTGCAATTGGTTAAGGATTGCACGAATATAAGAAGTGATAACTTGAATTTTATGTTAGTCTGTGTCAAGCCAGCTAGACACAGCTCGTAATGCAACAGTTGAAACTGAGATGGCAACTGAGCTTGTGCAGGAAGTACTCTCCTAGTGTTGGGGGACAAATAAACCCAGCCTTCTCCATTCCCTCTGACCTATCCTTGATAACCATTCCTACAGCTTCCCCGAATTTAGAATTCCCTTCCATCAACTTCTCTGCCTCTCCAGCTCCCTTTCTGCTTAGTTGTTTGTGATTCAATTGAACCAGGAGTGAAAGGATTGCAGGTTTGATGAGGTGGAATATCGCCACTGTCAGCTTACATTCAGGACAGCAAACACTTCATAGAATTGTTACAGCGCAAGAGGAGGCCATTTGGTCCATCATGTCTACCTGCTCTAGCTCACTAAATGGTGCCAATCTCCTGCCTTTCGGACATCTCCTTATGTCTATCGAAATAATCATCCAATGCCCCCTGAGAATGCCCCAATTGATCCTGCCTCCACCAGATTTCCAAGCAGTGCATTCCAAACCCTGACTGCCTGCTGTGTGAAAAAGATTTTCCTCACTTCACCCTTCCTCCGTTTGCACATCATTTCTTATTCCTTTTATGAGTGGGAACAGTTTCTCCCTATCTACACTCTATTAGGCCGCTCATGATTGTGAAAATCTCTCTCAAATCTCCTCTCAGTCTGCTTCTCTCCAAAGAGAACAATCCCAATTTCTTCAATCCATCTGTGAACTTAAATTTAATATGGCATTTTCCACTAGTGGTAAAGTACTACTGAAGTTTAGTCATTGCTATAATGTAGGAACGGGAGTGAACAATTTGTGCACAGCAAAATCCTGCAAGTTGCAATAGGACAGCAGCCAGATAATCTGTTAGCTATTAACCAGGTCAGCAGGGAGAAAAGATGTCATGGGAACCTCATATTCTTGTTCTGACACTTCCCACACCTCCAACAGTGTGGCACTCCCTCAGCAATGTGCAGCACTGTTTGGCCTGAATGAACATCTTCAGTCACTGGACTCTTTACCTCAGAGGCATGAGTGCTACCAACTGGATTACACCTTGATACTTCAAAGGCAGAGGTAGGCAGCCAGCATCTAGCTTGCAATGCCCCAAGCGTATTCACCCCAGGATGGGCAGCGGGCAGGGTTGCTAATTCTCTCCCGTTTGGTAGCAGTCCCATTGTGGAAGCTGTAGAAATGATATCAGAGGCAGCACTGTTGCTGGGGACTGAAGGAGGCACCAAAACAGCTGAAAACTAAGAGGTGTCTGGGTCACTTTGTAAAAGTTTACCAGCCACATTGTGGAAGTTTTCGGAGTCTGCCCGACCTGCCCTGAGGTGCAGATGGGTTAAATCTACAATTTGCACACTTCTGTAAAACAGGTGAAAGCAGATTGACAGATCTTTCACATCTCACCCGTTTGGAAGCACATGGAGCACATGCAAACTCCACACAAACAGTCAACTGAGGGGTAGAACTGAACCAAGCTCCCTGGCACTGTGAAGCAGCTGTGCTAACCACTGAGCCAACGTGCTGATCCAAAACACGAAGGAGCAAATCTTCAGCCCTGTCTGGTTATTTGATTAAAATATAGTCAATCTTTTATAGGATGAGGGCGTCAGCAATTTGGCCAATATTTGCCACTCATCGAGATCTGCCCTCAAACTGAGTGGCTTGCCGAGTCATTTCAGAGGGCAGTCAAGAGTCAATCCCATTGCTATGGGTCTGGAGTTACATAAGAGAGTCATAGAGATAGACAGCATGGAAACAGGCCCTTCAATACAACTCATCCATGCTGACCAGTTATCCTAAATAAATCTAGTCCCATTTGCCATGTAGGCCAGATCGGGTAAGGATGGCAGATTTCCTTCCCTGAAGGACATTAGTGAACCAGATTAGATGTTACGACACTGTGGGAAAATGGTACTGATGTAGGAGATCAACCTGGTACAGTTGAGTGATAAAGCAGGGGCCTACTCTTATTTCCTATGCATGTTGCTGTGGGTCTGGAGTCACATGTAGGCCAGATTGAGTAAAGAAAGGAAATTTCATTCCCTAAATGGCTTAAGTAAACCAGATCATTCAATGATAGTTGTTTTGGCTGCCATTGCTGAAATTAGCTCCAAATTCCGGGATTTTAATTGAATTTGGATAACAACCACTTGCTGTGGTGGGTTTTGAACTTTTGTTCCCACAGCATTCGTAAGGCCTCTGGATTATTAATCTGGTGAAATTATAATATGACAACCACATTCCTGCATTAAGTGTTTTTGCACCACATCCCTTCTTTCAATTCCTAATAAAAATCCATTGGTCTCCATTTTCAACACTTTAAATGCTCCCAGCCACTTTCCATCAGCAGTTTGGACATGACGGTTTTAGATCTTCCCTGACCCTTCACAGGAAAAAGAGCTGAACAGACCAGATCTAATGGTACCCTCCTGGGATTGTTCTGGATTCCTCCAGGGGAAATGATTCCTTCAGACCTTTTCAGATCATCCTCATTGTTGGTTCCTTATAAATTTTAAACACCCCAATCAGAATCTGAGAAAGTCAAAATGTATCCCTTAACAAAGTTCTGTTTGAGACTCTCCGGAATGTCCCTAGCTGGAATTTGGGTGGAGAAGCGTAGGGGTTTGAGGAGGTGATATAAGTGGGGAGATAGTAGAGTTGGACAGTGGCAAGATGGGGTCATCAATATTCTACTTTGAGCTCAGGAATGTGGTAGGCCTGGAACCCTTTGGAGAACATTTGGCACAAGTTGCTTGCAGGTTTTAGGTCATGATGAAGGGCTCTGAGTCCCTTGCTCATGCATGTTTGATCTGACCGTGGCTTATCTGTATTTCAACTTCATTCATCCAACTCTGATTCACTTAACCCAAAATAAGTCAATTAAGCTCAGCTTTGAAGTTTTTGATCGCCTCCCAGGCTCAGTTGTTATTGTGGGAGTCACGGCGGTAACAGTAAGTCCTATATTTTCACTACTCCTTGGGTGAAGAGGTACTTCTTGACAACCCCTGGACTGGGCTTCATTCTGAGGTTATTCCCCTCCCTGTTCTGGTCTTTACCCTGCTCCAAATAGAGGCAAGAGTTTCTCTACATCTGCTTCCTCAATGCTGTTAACCAGCTCGTGCACCTTATTTTCTGTACTTAAGGGCGATACAAGCCGAACATGTGCAATCTCTAGAGATGCAATAGCCTAGTGGCATTGTGCAGTGGCCCAGGGAATGTTCTGGGGATCCAGGTGCAAATTCTGTTACAGCAAATAATGGCATTTGAATTCAATAACAATCTGGAATTATGACATTCAGGGTGACCTGGTGACTTTCAGGGGGAGTAAATATTTGGTTCACTAATGTCATTCAGGGGAGGAATCTCATCCTTACCTGGTCTGGCCTCCATGTTCCTCCAGACCTGCAGCAATGTGGTCGTTTCTTAACTACCCACTGGGCAAACAGTGATGGCCAATAAAAGGCAGTTTAACAGGGATGCCATCATCCGTAATTGCCCAGGGGCTCTCATTATGCGTGTGAATGAATTCAGAAGGAAAATCTGCCCTTCTAATTTAGCCCTTTTATTCCTGGAATGAATCAGATAGAACTGTGCTGCACCCCTGCCAGGCCAGTATAGTGGATATCAGGAAAACTTAGTTCAAACTTATGGTGAGTAATCTCAGCACAGGTAAATATTAACCTAAATCTACATTAAAAACAGGCAATGTAAACCTCATTACATGTTCTCACTCTTTGGAGATCAATATCTATGATATAATTCCTGAGGTATGGCGTTCAAAATGAAACTTTGATCCGGGGTTGTGCTGGAGTTTTATATATCAGTAGCGTTCCCTCTGTGTTCAAGTCTTTTTGAGATCTCTGACCATTAAATTTGATGGGGGTACCTGCAATAGTCTATATCCCCATGTACCTCAAGAGTCTCTACTCCGTCCCAACAGACACCTTCCTGTCTCAAACCTTCTCTGTCTGTAGTAAGGGCAAGATTGAAAGCATGCCATTGTGTCTGCACCAACCTGCCAAAGAGCAACTCACCCACAATTAGCCCTTTACCATCGCTATCCCTGTAACCCTGCATTTCTCACGGTTACTTCACATAACCTATGCATTCCTGGACACTATGGGCAATTTAGCACGGCCAATCTGCTTAACCTGCACATCTTTGAGCTGTGGGAGGAAACCAGAGCACCGAGAGGAAAACCAATGCACGGGGATAATGTGCAAACTTCAAACAGACAGTCACCCAAGGCTGGAAACGATCTTGGGTCCCTGGCACTGCGAGGCAGCAGTGTTAACCATTGAGCCACTGTGCTGCCTAGGAGGGTGTGGTAGAAGAAGGGATGACCATTTACCAGAACCTGATATCTGATTTGAGGGGGGATTTGGTCTGCAGCCTGATATAGTCTTGTGGAGCAGTGGTAGTGCCCAGAGCTCTGGAGACAGGTCTTACCAGCTCCACAGATATATAAGAACATCTCTGAACAAGTTAAATCAAAAACATATCTGTGGCTACTCTCCAGGAGTGGAGCAGCCCTGAACTATCCCAGTGAGGACCCTACCAGTGAATTGGAGATGGTGAAGGGTCTCAAGACAGAACTGACCTGCAGGGTCATGGGTCAGACAGCTGAACACACCAGAATGAGAGATGCAAAGAGCGAAGAGAACTGGGAACTGTCACAGTCTTGGGGCAAGTTATTCTCCCTGAAGACCATCCAACAGATTCAAACATGACACGGGACTGAGTGTGGATAATAGATGTGCACCCTCTCATCTATCAGAATCTATGACCTGAACTGGGATTGGGAGAGGGTGCATGGAGTGAGGGCTGTACCAGACTCTGTGACACATGCTGTCAGATGTCAGAAGATGCAGATCCTTTGATCTCACAGACTCCCCACAGTGAGGATTGAGGCTACTTGGCCCATTGCAGCTGCACCAACCCTCTAAACAGCATTCTACCCAGATGCACCTCCCTACCTCCGACCCACCCAAACCCTGTAACATGCATTTCCCGAGGCTAATCCATCTACCCTGCACATCCTTGGTCTTTACAGGGCAATTTCCCATGGCCAATCCACCTAACCTGCACATCTTTGGACTGTAGGAGGAAACCCAAACACATGGTGGAAGCCCACGCAGACACAGGGACAATGTGCAAACTCCACACAGACAGTCACCCCATGGGTGGAATCAAACCTGGCGCTGTGAAGCAGCAGTCTAAATAGTGTGATCTAATGGATGCTATCATTTGTTGCTGCTATAGAAAACATGAGAAAAGGGCTCTTGTGAGCAGTGGCTGTGTCCAGACGTCTGGGCCAGGACGCCTGGGTTCAAGTCCCTCCTGCTCCAGAAGTGCATGGTAACATCCTCTCTGAACAGGTTGTTTAGAGAATATCGAGAGCTACAAGAACCTATTTCCCCTGCACTGCCCACGCCACCCCTCCCCCAACTTTGCAAAAATGAACAAACTTAGATGTGTGGAAAAGCTGCTCATAAAGATGTTGGCGTCCTCTTCTCACTGCGCTGCGGGGAGAAAAACAAAAGAGGGAGAAAAAAGGAGGAACGAGGAAGACGCCTTGAAAAGAAGCTGTCAGCAGGGTTAGAAGGAAAGGGTTAGCAGCGAATGACCAGCCGCGCCAGTCATTTGACTCACGGCTTGGCGACAGGGCTGTGATTGGCTGGATTCAACACTGAGCGAACGTCTGAAAGGGAAGTCAGAGACGGACAGACAATGCCTGCTGAAACCAATCGAAGGACAGGCCCAAGATGTGACGTCTGTGCCCCTCAGCACAATACACAGTCGTTACGATCAGGAGAGTGCGCCCCGGATTCAGGGGCAATCTCCATGGCAAGAACAACAATGAACAAACAAGCTCTTCACAAAGGGCAGTGGTCCGTGAGGGTGAAATTAGAATGGGAGCTGCTACTTACTGTAGGGGACACACTCATACTGGATCTCCAGATACTTGTAGGTCCCTGGGCAGGGGTCAGGGAAGACGTCAGAACCTGCCACCACCACACACTGTGTACGGTTGTTACACCTGCCAAAGAAACAAAACCAATTACACACTTGAAAACTGCTGTGGAAAGTGTAAAAGATAATCATTTCTTAATTCCAAGGGCAAATACAGTTTGGGATTAGAGACAAAGTAAAGCCTCCTCTAATCTTTCAAACTAAATGTAAATGGAAAGTAAAGCTACCTCTACACTGTCCCTATCATACATGGCCAAGACAGGGATAACACGGGGTTCGATACAGAGTAAAGATTCATGCACACTGTTCCCATCACATACTCCCAGATATGAAGGCATGCTACCAGATACAGAATAAAGTTGCTTCTACTCTTTTAAATGGAAGGTAAAGCTTTCTCTACAGTGTCCACTCCAAACACTCCCAGGATAGGGCATAGTTTTAGATCGAAAGTAAAGCTCCCTGTACTTTTTAAAATGAAAGTAGACAGAAAGGAAAGCCTTCTTGACATTGTCCCCATTAATCACCCCCAGAACAGGGTCAACACAGGTTCAGATCCACAGTAAAGCTTCCCATACTCTTTTAAATTGAAAGTAAAGATTGTTCTGCATTGTTTCCACCACACTATCCCAGGACAGGTGCAGCATGGGTTAGTTACAGTTTGATCGACCTCTTCTCACCTTGGTTGGCTTGATGACTCTAACAGAAGCTTCATGTCTGACTATGAATCGGTGATAACACTGAAGTAGGACTGTGCTTTTGGAGGCTTTGATTCGTATTCAAGATTCTAATTGGAGTTCTGGCCCACTGTTGAGAACAGAGACAATTCCCAGGTTGATTATCAATGATTTAACCTCCGTTTGGCAGAATGATATCAGCTGTCTGCATCGCCTCCTTGGAGGTTGCACCAAAATTATTGGGCAAGGGTGGAGTGGGGTGGCAGGAAAACAGGAGAACTCACACAAATGTTCTACGTTCCTCCCATGGAACCATCTTTGGAGCAGAGGGGTTGCTTAGCATTCTGCCCAGTTCACTCAGGGAACTGTTGCTATATCCACTTTTATAAACATGTTGTAGCCCAGAGCTCTGCCTAGTGATGCTACAGCCTCCAACGCTCCTCCCATCCCATGCTAACCATTTTTCCTGCTCTTACTACCTGTCATTAATGTGCTCTCTTGAAAATTTGTACGCTGACACTGGACCTATTTTATGAATGCACCTTCTTTGGCCAACAAGTCCTGGACTGGGGCTCGAATCCAGTGCCTCTGGCTCAGAACCAGATACTCTCCCTATTGTACACTATGATCATTCACTTCCTGTCCTTAGGTCTGACCTTCCTTTTGTTGGGTGCTAACAGTGCACAGATTTGCAGTCAAGGTTTTGGTTTCAGTTTGTATTCTCACAGCTTTTACCTCATAAAACTGTACAGCAATGTTGTGTCACGTGTCATTTCTAAAAATCCAAGCATCCTGCATCTTACATGACTGCTGAATTAGGCCAGCTCACAGGCACAGTGGTGAGCTCATGGCCTGTGCAGTAAGTTAGGGCAGGTTCAATTGTGGAAGGTTTTGGACTTTTCACATCCACTGTTAGTGACCACTAATGCAACGGACAGAGCAGAGGTGGGTCAAAAGTGGGAACAGCAAAAGAAGAGAGAGATTTCAGCTCTATGAAGTTGATATTCTTGGTTTGTTACTGTATACTATGTTCGAAAAGAAAGGTAGTCAGCAAGGAAACCTGAATCTGTATATATCAGCTCATGTAAAAACTGACTTGTGTTCCAGCTCCTGTCTCTATGGACATTGTTCTGCCATCATGCATTGTGCCCACCATGGGTTTGTACATCACACGTCCTGAGGTCAGAACATAATAGAAGAACTAGGAGCAGTAAGTAAATTAGTGAGTAGGCAATTCAGCCCCTTGAGCCTGCTTCACCATTTGGTATGACCAAAACGTCATACAGCATAGAAACAGGTCCTTTGGCCCACTATGTTTGTTCTAACCAACAATCACCAAACTACACTAACCCCGCTTCCCTGTACTTTGTCAATAGCCCACTCTACCCTGGCATTTTAAATGCTCATCCAGATGCTCCTTAAACGTTGAGAGTACCACCCTTCACCACCCTCTCAAGCCGCATGTTCCATATTTCTGCCACTCTCTGGGTGAAAAAATTTCCTTCCCACATCTCCTCTAAACTTGTTGCTCCTCACCTTAAACTTATTCTCTCTGGTTGACCAAGTTCAGTTAGCTCTAGATGGACTGTTCCAATTCTGAGTCTGCTGTATCTTTGTCCTTCCCTTATTGAATATGACTGCTGTCTGACTGTCTGTCGGTGCTGTAAACTCTATTTACGTTCTAATATACAGAATACTTACCGTGGCTCTCTTGTACATTTCTACCCTTCCTTTCTTCTTCAAGTATCACACACGTGACTATTTGTCAGAGTTACATCAGCATGTCCATCATTTTCATTTAGATATTTATCCCCATTACCCTACAAAAATGTTGAGGGCTAGAGAGATAAGAGACAAGACCGGAAGAACTGATAAACTAGCTGCTGGGCTGTTGAATTAGAGTCTTTCTAAATGTGGCAATCATAAGCTTAAGAACAAGAACCAGGAGCAAACCCCTCTGAGCTTGAGCACTGAGGTGAGGAAGACTTTTCTCCTAAGAGGGTGGTGAACCATTGGAATTCCCCACAGAGCCATGGAGGGTCAATGATTGAGGACATTCAAGATAGAGATCAACAGTCTTCTAAATTTCTTGCTGCAGTTATACAGGGCCTTGGTGAGGCAACACCTTGAGTATTGTGTGCAGTTTTGGTCTCCTCGTCTGGGGAAGGATATTCTTGCTATTGAGAGAATCCATCAAAGGTTCACCAGACTGATTCCCAGGATGGCAGGACTGACATATGAACAAAGACTGGATTGACTGGGCTTGTACTCACTGGAATTTAGAAAAATGAGGGGTTATCTCATAGAAACATGTAAAAGCCTGATGAGACTGGGCAGGCTAGATGCGGGAAAGAATGTCCCAAATGTTGAGGAAGTCCAGAACTAGGGGTCGCAGTCTAAGAATACGGGATAAGTCATTCAGGATTGAGACGAGGAAGCATTTCTTTACTCGGAGAGTTGTGAACCTGTGGAATTTTCTACTATAGAAAGTGGTTGGGGCCAGTTTGTTAGCTATATTCAAGAGGGAGCTGGACATGGCCCTTGTGGTAGTGGGATACCGAAATTGCACCACCAGCCATGATCATACTGAATGCTAGTGCAGGCTCAAAGGGCTGAATGGCCTACTCCTGTATCTATTTTCTAAGTTAAATATTGAAGCTCTCCAGGGGCGATAGTGCTGGCATGAATGTTGGCCATGATCTAGTTCAGAGTCACGAGGCCTTTCATAGAAAAAGAACATTGAACAGTACAGGCACTTCAGACCACGATGTTGTGCTGACCTATTATCCTACTAAGATCAATCTACCCTGCATACCCTATGTTTTACTATCCTCCATGTACCTATCGAAGAGTCACTTACAAGTGTCAAAAGTATCTGACTCCACTGCCACTGCCGGCAGTCCACTCCACATGCCCACCACTCTCTACTCTGTTTCCTATGCTGCTACAGGAAGGGGCTGCTTGAAGGTGGTCATAGAATAAGAGGATAGTACAGAGACAAGAAGGCACTTAAACTCAAGGATGTGAATTTGACACTTTAGGATGCAGTTCAAATGTTCCCACTGCAATGCACCTGAAGCTACAGCGGATATGAACAGGTGAAACAAAGTCTTCCACTGGGCTGTGAAGACCAGAGTTAACAGCAAAAACACAGCGAGATGTCTCATAGACTCCAGGAATCTGGAATTCAAATTAAGAGTAGAGAATGAAAACAGCAAGAGAGGGAGAGAGATATGTCAGAGCTTTTCCACTTATGCAAATATCTTGCAACCACCTTGGGCACTTGACGCACTAATGTAAAGTGGCTGCACTTTCCCTCTAATTATTCGTCTACTATTATACCAACCCACTTTTGCAAACTCTCAGCTACTTGAGTGTGTCTGTCATGGTATCATTGCAAAGCTTTTGAACAGCACATTCCACTGAAAAATTACCTTGGAGGTGAACAATAAGGATTAGTCCATTACTGTTGCCTCTGGCAACCCAGGAGTATGGCATTACGGAGCTTCATAATGTAAGAACGAACGAGCTCTGACAACCAGTGACATGTGAAGCTTTACTGAACTCTTGCCATCTACAGCTGTCAGCTGATTGGCGTGACAGCAATTCCCAGGAGACTGCATTTAAGTTGGGATCATTAAATATCCAGAGATTCTGTGACATTAGGTGCATAGGTAGAGAGAAACGCATTGAAGGCTGAACATAAACTGGGGCTGAACAATACTTAAATGTAACTGCCTCTGTCGGGGACCAAAGTGAATTGGCCCCATTATCTTGTTCGTGACTGGCCTTGAGATGGGCTGTGGGGAGAATCAATGTGGACACTCCAGTCTTGTACAGAGGGAGTGCTACACGGTCAGAAGTGCAGAACTTCAGGCGAGAAGTTAAACAGAGGCACTCTCTGCCTTTTTGGGTGGGTGTAGAAGATTCCATGGTGCTATTTGGAAAGAGAACATGATGCCAACACTTATCTCTGAACTACCATTGCTGAAGCAGATTGTCTGTTTAGAATCACATTCCTATTTGTGGAGCTTCCTGTACGCAAATTGAACATAGAACATAGAACATTACAGTACAGTACAAGCCCTTCGGCCCTCGATGTTGTGCCGACCTGCCATACCGATCTCAAGCCCATCTAACCTACACTATTCCATGTATGTCCATATACTTGTCCAATGACGACTTAAACGTACCTAAAGTTGGCGAATCTACTACTGTTGCAGGCAAAGCGTTCCATTCCCTTACTACTCTCTGAGTAAAGAAACTACCTCTGACATCTGTCCTATATCTTTCACCCCTCAATTTAAAGCTATGCCCCCTCGTGCTCGCCGTCACCATCCTAGGAAAAAGGCTCTCCCTATCCACCCTATCTAACCCTCTGCTTATTTTATATGTTTCAATTGAGTCACCTCTCAACCTTCTTCTCTCTAACGAAAACAGCCTCAAGTCCCTCAGCCTTTCCTCGTAAGACCTTCCCTCCAGACCACGCAACATCCTGGTAAATCGCCTCTGCACCCTTTCCAAAGCTTCCACATCCTTCTCATAATGCGGTGACCAGAACTGTACGCAATACTCTAAGTGCGGCTGCACCAGAGTTTCGTAAAGCTGCAGTATAACCTCATGGCTCCGGAACTCGATCCCTCTATTAGTAAAAGCTAAAACACTGTATGCCTTCTTAACAGAATTGTTTCTCATGTTTCCTACACCAGGACACTGATTACATTTCAAAAGTATCTCATCAGCTTTAAATTGCTTGAGAATGTACTAAGATCACAAAAAACACTATATAAATGAATTATATCACATTGCTTTCAGTTGTGCTCAAAGTCTTTGATCGTGCGCTCTCTCCTTTGTAACATTCTCATCAGCATTGTCCCCAGTGCACTGGAACTATAGCACTTTCCCTGGTTGATTTGATAAAACAATTGCTACACCGTCTTAAAGTTGGCCTAATTAACACTGCACCAATTAAGATGGACTTAGGGTACAGCATGCCAAAGGTCAGGGTGACCACATTCTTAGTGACTATCAGTCAAGGTTCCTCTTCAATCATTCCCTCTGACAAACCCACATTAGGAACCCATTGTTGTGATATGGTCAGGGCTATTATTTCCGCTTCCTTTACAGTACAAACTTCCACACAGATCAAAGCATTGCTTCTGTGCAAGAGCCTAATCAACCAAGATTTCAAACGAGACTCATAAACAGTTATTAGGGCAGGAGAGGGAAAGATTGTTCGGAGAGGCAGGATTTATGGACTATCTTAGAGCAGAGAGCCCAGAAAGGGGCCTGTTTCTCTCTAACTGTTCTGCCTAAATTTTGCATCCATCTCTTCCACAGTCTGTTAAACATGTTTGATAGATGCGCGTTGTCAGATGGACATGCTTTTGAAGTTTTTCATTTGGCACTCATCAGTATGGACCCATGAATATCAAATTTGAGTATATCTAAGAAAAGGCACATTATGTTGAAATTATTGATCTTGCACTCATAAATACAATTTCCAAGAATACCAAATTAAAGGGAAACATGAGAGGAGAATGCTGATTGATTGGCAAGTGGTCTCTGGCTGGTAGAGTATTGCCATGGGGAATGCACCTGTTAATGGTGACTGACAGATAACTGCCAAACTTGGTTCAAATTTTAAGCCAGACAGGTTGACTTCTTGGTCAAAGAATTATCTTGAGAACATGAACAAGCAAATGACTCTCGCTTGTTTTGTTGAGCTGTAACAGGTGCCGTCCATGTCACTACAAAAAGACCAAATTTCAAAGGGAGCAACAATTTACTTTGCATGAGAAAAGGCACTGATTTGTTGGCAAGTTGGCTGAGGTTACGGTATTGCCTCAGGCAAAAACTCAGAGGGAACTGCTGTCCTCCACATTTTTTCTTTAGAAAAGACATAATGCCTAGAAAATATTCTCTTTGCTCGCAGAGGACCGGTCTCTGCATATAAGTAACTTCCAGAAAATGCAAAGGAGGCATATTGCCTGGATACCTTTTGCCACTTAGCTCCACACAGCTTCCTGGTTTCCAGAATTCAGTCATCCCATCACAAATGGTCCTAACAGTTTTCCACATGCACCTTAACAGCTTTCCGCCTGGCTTCACAAATGTCTTTCTTTGCATTGCTAACAATATCGCAAATCTACTTCCTAAACACAGCTAAATTGTGTTCTGCTACAAACCCTATCTTTTTTTCATTAAATGGGCTGTATGTTATTGTGTGTTGTCAGCATGACATCACGGATAGGTCTGTCAGTCAGAAGGTCCCTGGGTTCATGTCCTGCCTGAGAAACAATGACACAAAAATCTCTTTATATTGTTGCTTGCCCCATTTCTCTTTACTTCTTGTAATCATGTCAGAAATACGGGCAAGATTAGGCTATTCAGCCTGCAAGGCTGTCCCACCATTCAATAAGATAATGGTTGAACTTCTACATCCATTCCTCTTTGCTACCTCTGTGTCCATTATCCTCAAATTCCTTTATTCCCAAAAACATATCTTAATCTTGAATGGACCTGATGATTGAGCATCCACAGTTTAATTCCAAAGATTCACAAGTTTTCCCTTATCTCGGTTCTAAATAGCCAACCCCTCTCAGTTTCCTGTCTGATGCGAAACCTGGGAGATACAGGCCATTATCATCATCACATTAAGGAACTGTGAATGCAATTAATGTGCAAACTAATTAATAAATCAATTTCTTAATGTACGATAGCTTCAGACATTTGCAAATTAATTCAAAAGTTTTCAAATTGATTTCTAGATGTGCACATGAATTTGGAAGTGTATCCATTGATAATTAATGACATAGGTTTGTAAATGAATTTATGTATTGAAGTAAGGTGAGGTAATGGGTTTATGAATGAAAGCATGAATTAATTTGAAGCTGGCTGTAGCAGAGCTCAGACCCTCTGAGCTTACAGCATGCTCTGAGTTAATAGTGTAGAGCATGTGGTATCATCTCATATTCTTGCTTGTTGCTAGGTCAGTGACTTTCATCATCTCAACTGCGTTTGGCTATACACATCCTTTCTGACCAGTTCCTCACCTCTTGTCTTGTTCCAATTCATTTTCTCTTTCTCTCTGTTCCTTTCTCATTCTCAATCAATGCTCTACCATCTCTTTCTTTATTTCCCTCAGTTTTCCCTCCTTCTGACTGGTCTCTTTTTTCACTGTCTTCTCTTTCTATCCCTCTCTCACCTGACCTCACCCTCTCACTTCCTCCTGCTCTCTGTCTCACCTGTATCCTCTCTCTCACCTAACACTTACCTCTTACTTCCGTGCATTTCTGCTTTAATCTTCTCCAACCTGATCCCACCTTTCTCTCTCTCTTCCTTAACCCTTCTTCTCTTCCTATCCGTCGCTTACCCGGCTCTATCCTCTTACTTCCTCCTTCTCTCTCTCTCTCTCTCTCCCCTCACCTCTTGCCCTCTCTCATTTTCCTCTTCTCTCTTTCTTTCCTTCCACCTTTTTCTCTCGACTCTGTAACCACCACCCATCTCTCTTTTTCTACTTCTCACCATCTCTTTCCTTCTCTCAGGGCCACTCCTTCTTTTCCTCTCTTTTTTTTGCCATGACTTAAACCCCTGGTGTTTTGTTCTCCTCTTTCTTTCCTTCTCCCTCCATCTCTTTATTTACTCTCTTTCTGACACTCCCCCACCACCCTTTCTTTTTTACTTTTGCCCTCTATTTTCCCTCTCTCCACACCCCCCTCACTATTTCTATCTCTCTTTCTCTCTGAAATAACAAATTGATCTACTAACATCCCTGATTAGTTTCTGGGAATGAGAGAACATTTGTCTTGCTCCATTGCTTAGTACAGCTCAACATTTTCACAGATCATTTCTCATTTCTTCTGCCTAAACTCCTAAGTTCCCATACTCTCTCCTTTTTTGTTTGTGCGCTGTCTATCCATCACATCTTTGTCTGCCCCTACACCTCAGTCTCACTCCTCCTGTTTTAGCTATATCTCTGTGCCTGCTTTGAGGGTTTTCTGCGATAGTGTCCACCTGGTACTACCTCTGACTGTTGTAGTGATCACAATCTCATTAGATTTAACTTTAGCTGCCAAACAAATACAACTGAAAATTCAACACAAATGCCTCAAATATATAATGCCTCAACACCAGAAGTCTCAATGAAAGACAGAACGGAATCCCTACAGTGCAGAAAGGGGCCATTCAGTCCACTGAGTTGGCACCAACCCTCGAAAGACAAACACACCCCATCCCCATAACGGCATAAGGGATTTCTTTTTAAATCATGGCCAAAGTCTGGTGGAAATATAGAATCCCTACAGTGTGGAAGCAGGCCATTTGGCCCATCAAGTATACACCAACCTTCCGAACAGCATCCCACCCAGACCAAGTTCCTTACTCTATCCCTGTAACCCTCTGTTTCCAAGAGCTTACCCACCTAGCCTGCACATCCCTGGACATTGTGGGTAATTTAGCATGGCCAATCCACGTAACCTGTACATCTTTGGACTGTGGGAGGAAACTGGAGTACCCAGAGGAAGTCCATGCAGACATGGGGAGAATGTGCAAACTGCACATAGACAGTCGCCCAATGGTGGAATCAAACCTGGATCCCTGGCACTGTGAGGTAGCAGCGCTAACCACTGAGTCATCGTGCCACCCTTACAGTGTGCCAGAGAACACATAATGCATCAGAGACAGACAGAAAAACAGAATAAACATTTCAAAATAAGGACACATCATCAGGATTGGAAAATATCTGAAATGAATGTCTTTTAAGAAGGTGCTGGGAAGAGATTGTAATGTGGTGATAATATCACTGGGCTAGCAAGCCACAGCTCTCTGCTTATCTTCTCAGAACATGGGCTCAAATCCCACCACTACAACACAGTGGCACTTAAAATTCAATTAATTAATTTGGATTTGAAAACTAGTTTAATTAATGGCACAAAATCTATGCTCAATTGTCATTCAAAAAGCCCCACCTAGTTTACTCATGCCATTAAGGGAAGGAAATCTGCCATCTTTACCTGGTCTGGCTTACATGTGACTCCAAGTCCTCAGCAATAGGGGTGACTCTTAACTGCCGTCAGTAATAGAATAGTTATTGAGTTACTCAATTCAAGGGTAGAACATAGAACATACAAAAGTCCCTGCTGGGGACTAAGATTTGCCAACCTGCTGCCTCTCCAAACCAATGATAGCCCAAGCAATTAGCACCCTTCTCTCATGCTGTCTAAATTGGTGTTCCATTTTTAAAGTCAGTTTCTTGTATCCTCATCCTGATGGGTGCCCTTCGGCCCACGATGTTGTGCCGTGGATTAATCCTAATCCAAAAATAAAATAACCTAACCTACATTCCCCTCAATTCACTGCTGTCCATGTGCATGTCCAGCAGTCGCTTAAATGTCACTAATGACTCAGCTTCCACGACTACTACTGGCAAAGTATTCCTTGCGCTCACAACGCTCTGGGTGAAGAACCTAAAGGAAGGACATAAATGCTGACCTTACCAGTGACACCTATATCCCATGCATTAAAAATAACTGCAGACTCTTATCTCTTTCCCACTCATCTTCCCAGACTCTGGATTTCCTGGCTACTTCATACTTTTAAAAAAGAAATTGTTCATAGGTTGAAGGTATCATTGGCTAGACCAGCATTTTTTGCCCATTCCTAATTGCCCATAGGGCAATTAAGAATCAACTACATTGCTTTGGGCCTGGAATCACATATAGGCCAGAGCAGGTAGGGATGGCAGATTTCCTTCTTTGAAGGACATTAGTTAATCAGGTGGGTTTTCATGACAATTGAGGATGGTTGTCGTATCATTACCGAAACTAACTTTAAATCCAAATTGGGTTACCTGGTCACCACAGGGCTAACATTTTACTTGAAATTTTTATTGAATGCAAATCTGAATGTGGGATTTGAACCCATGTACCAGAACATTAATCTTGGGTTACTAGCCCAGTGACATTGCCACTATGCCATTGCACCCTCCAGATATACGTTGGTATAAATGGTTAAAAGGAGACACAAATCCACAGCTTCTTGGCACCCATCAGGATGAGGATACAAGAAACTGACTTTAAAAAAGAACACCAATTCAGACAGCATGAGAGAAGGGTGCTAATTGCTTGGGCTATCATTAGTTTGGAGATGCAGCAGGTAGTCTCTGATTGTTCAGGGTGTTGCCATGTTGCTGAGATTGGCAGTTTTTTTTTTAAGACTAGATTCCCTACAGTGTGGAACAGGCCCTTCGGCCAACAAGCCCACACTGCCCCTTGAAGCATCCCACCCAGACCCATCCCCTTATAACCCACACACCCCTGAACACTATGGGCAATTTGTCATGGCCAATCCACCTAGCCTGCACATCTTTGGACTGTGGGAGGAAACTGGAGCACCTGGAGGAAACCCACGCAGACACAGGGAGAACATGCAAACTCCACACAGACAGTCGCCCGAGGCTGGAATTGAACCCGGATCCTTAGCACTGTGAGGCTGCAATGCTAACCACTGAGCCACAGTGCCACCCCATTTTCATGAGTTCTTTCTTTCAAAATGTAATAGGTACAATTTTTTAAATTCTCTAATGGGATGTGGGCATCAGTGGCTGGCCAGCGTTTATTACCTGACCCTTGATGCTCTTGAGAAGATGGTGTTGAGCTGTCTTCTTGAACGGCTGCAGTCCATTTGGTGGAGATGAGGTCAACAGTAGTGTTAGGGGGGTAGTTTCAGGATTTTGAGCTAGTGGCACTTAAGGAATGGTGATATATTTTCAAGTCAGGATGGTAAGTGGCTTGAAGGAGGCCTTACACTCACTACTCTGGCTTGGAAATATATTGCCATATATCAATGCACGTACAAACTTCTTTTGTCTACATGAAACAGGGCTCTGTGTGTTCCTCTATGCAGCTTCAAGCACATGCAAATGCATCACTGATAATCTTAAACTGGCTTCTGGTGTAATTCTTTATACAGTCTAGTGTTCACTATCTAAGCAGTTATTCAGTAATCTGCACAGGAGACAAATTGCTTGTCCCATGCAAATTAGTCTTTTTTTGAAATGGTTGGCAAGGTTGGGTTGGCACTGGCAGTGAGGCTTTCTCTTTTAACCCTCATGCCTATCCCAGCTATGCAACATGGCTGGCATTCCCCGTCTCCCAGAGTGCTGGGATTTGGGGATCCATTGATGGTGAGGTAGGTGGTGGTGAGGTCACACCAGCTTCAAAAAGTGGGGGAGGGACAGATCACTGCATCTGCATTCGCCTGCACCTTTGGGAGCATCTTGTCAGGGCAGCGGGGGGTATTTGCCAACATGGAAAGACCCGGAGGCAACCCTCACTGGAACCAATGTTCTGTTTATTTGTGGTGACAGAGGCGTGGGATGACAAGGCAGGGAATAGATTTCCCAGTCGCAATATCAGTCTCAATTCAGACAGCACGAACACAAAGGTAACAGAATAACAATGAATGTTTATTTAAAGATGGGAGTTCTCTCAGGATGCAGAGCAGGTGAGGTTTGGCAGCCTGGTCACTGCCGGTCAATGTCTGACCGTACGGATCAAAATGCCACACCTATTCATCAGGAAGGTTGGCAGAGCTGGGTGGCACTCAGATTCAAAGCAGCGTCTATTTCTAGTTTCATGATCAGACTTGATGAGCGAGCCTCCCACAGCATTGCAATGCTCACAGCTCCTTGTGAAGTGGCAGCAGATTGTCAGCTTCCATGAAGCCACAGGGAGCCAAGCACGAGCAGCAGAAATCTTACATTTGCTTTGTCAGACTGAGACAGTGGGTCATGACAGCTTATTCTACATTAACTGGGATGTATTGGGTCAGTGTGGAGATTGATTTAACCTGCATCAAGCCAGTGTTGTCCCTGTCCTGGGAGTACTTGATGAAGACAATGCAGAGTGAGCTTCACTCCATATCATACTCTGTGCTGACCCTGTCCTGGGAGTATTTAATGGAAGCAGTGTAGATGAGCTTTACTCTATGTCTAACCCTGTATTGTGCCTGTCCAGGGATTGCTTGAAGGAGGCTGTTTAGGAGTGGCTTTACACTATACCCAACTCTGTTCCGCTTCTGCCCCCGGTATTTGACAGGGGCAGTGTCAACATACTTTTACGTGCAGCTTAAAAGAGCAGAAAAAGCTTTACTTTGTATCTAGCCCTATGTTATCCTTGTTCTGGGAAGAGTACAAAAAAGTACAGTGCTTTCAGTTTAAAAGAGTAGCGGCAGCATTTGCTGGGGACAGTATAGAGGGAGGTTTACTCTGTATCTAATCCCACGCTGTCTGTGGCCTGAGACTGTTTGATGGGCACAGTGTAGGGAAAGCTTTACTCTGTACATGACCCTGTGCTGTCCCTGACCTGGGAGCGTTTGATGGGAATAGTGCAGAGGTAGCTTTATTCTGTATCCAATCCGGCGCTGTCCCTGTCCTGGGAATGTTTGATGGGAACAGTGCAGAGGTAGCTTTATTCTATAGCCAATCCTGCTCTGTCCCTTACATAGGAGTGTTTGATAGGGACAGTGTAGCAGAAGATTTAGTCTGTAACTAACCTCATGCTGTAGTTGTCCAGGAATGTTTGTTTGGGACAGTCTAGAGGAAGCTTTATTCTGCGGAAGGTGGCAGCGCTGATACTAATGAACTGTTGCCTAATCTTTCATTAGAGCTTCTTCTTTGATTCTGGCTCCTGGGGACAGTAACTTTCCATTTGAAGAGGAAACTACTGGAATCACACAGCAGCAGGTATGAGCAAATTGTTCCGTATTGTTCTGGTGCATTGTGTCTCAGCTTGGAGGTTGACGATGGAAAAGATTCTATTCCCCGTTCACTCACCCTCTTCTGGCGACATAAATAAACAGAAGTCTCTCTCCCCTGTGGGATATCTCCTCCTTTGCGCCGAGCATTCATGTTGGAGATATCCCCCACACTACACTAACTGGATAATCCCGGGAGGAGTCACAGAGTAAATATACCAATCTCCCGAGCAAGCTGTGACCTCAGCTCCTAACTTTGCGTCAAGCTTCCTCAGCTGAGATAGTAATCCTGCAGTCTCAGCAGCTGCAGAGAGCTGGGAGTTATATGCAACATAATAGTTGCTGCAGGCTGAGGGTCCTTTTCTGTAAACCTCTATGACACTTTCCTGCCTTTTCCCTTGACTTCCTTACTGTGTCCAAACTCTTAAAGTCATGCATTTACTCAGAGAGTGGTAAGGGCATGGAACGCCCTGCCTGCCAGTGTAGTTAACTCAGCCACATTAGTGGCATTTAAACAGTCCTTGGATAAGCATACGGATGATGAGAGGATAGTGTAGGGGGATGGGTTTACATTAGTTCACAGGTCGGTGCAACATCGACGGCCGAAGGGCTTGTTCTGCACTGTATTGTTCTATGTTCTATATTTATTGTCAATCTTTGTGTTGCAGACAGGTAACTAGGTTCCAATTCAGGGAACACGGTTAATACCTGAATGCCATGTACTTACTTGTGTTCCCGATAACTTAGAGATGTAATTTAGTTGGAACGTTACCACAGTTACACGGTAGAGTATACGGTTGAGTCTTGCTGGTAAGGTAGACAAATACTTGGCTCCTGCTCGTGTTATGGGTGATGCGGTGATCCCTGTTCATGTAATGGAAGAGAGAGGTGGATTCTGAAGATGTACTATGATATCGAGGTGCACTCTTATGGTGTACTAGGATATTGCAGCACATTCTGATGGTGTACATGGATATAGATGTGCATTCTGATGATACTGTGGCTTTAAGAGGTGTATTTTATCCTTTTTTTAATGAAGAAATGTTGAGACAGAGGTGAGACCAGTCTGTTCAGAGTCAATAAAATAAACAGCATGTCAGGCCTTTGGATCTTTTTAAAGTTGTAACAACAGAAGAAGGCAGAATGGATTAAGCTCCCACAGAACCAGGATTTTTAGTTTCATCTTTCAGCAGTTGCTGGGGTCTTGAAGTGGAGTACACAAGCTCTTATTTCTCTTTCAGTTACTGCTAAAAGCTGGGGTCCTCTTCCTGCTGTTAGAATTGCATGTGAACCAATCAATTTTACTGAATTTGCCTTTGTCAAGGGTGTGTTTGTGTGATGTTACTATATTGGAACAGTTGGTTAGTAGTAGTTAACGCATATACTATTTTGTTAAGCATTTAAATCATGTTACAGTTAAGCTTTTTTTTGCTTTTTATTTTGTCTGTATTTTAACTGTAGTGTAAAAATAAAATGTGTTTTGTTTAAATGTTGAGTAGTTTGACTAATTGAATTGCATCTGGAATGCAGCGCCTTTACCTTTAAATTAAGAAAGAGTTAGGGTCTAGGTTATTTTCTTAATTTTTTGAGGGGTTTTGTCTGGTCCATAACAACTGGAATATGGAGGTCGATTCTGATGGTGTACTGGGAATATCCATTGAGCTTTGTAATGATACAATTGAATGATAATGTTAATGATACTGTGAGGTCACTTTTTCATTTTGGGGTACTTGAGAAAGAAGGAATATGGGGAAACTTCAATTTTATTGAGCCTTCAAATTATTAGAACAATTCACATGTAAAAGGTTAATTTGATGTACGTAGTGTCTGTTGTCATGTGCAACCAGTCTATTAAAGCTGTATAACGGGTATTAACAAGTGCAAGTGTGTTTATAACAGTTATAGGATTGTCAGCTGGTATCATGCAGTGTATGCAGTGAATAAATGACTGCGATAAAGAGGTAATGTATCATAGTAATGTGCGAGGTATCTGGTGTCAGGATGGAATGTGCCCACCTGTAAAAATGAAGAGTGCACGTGGAAGCAGAATTCTCATTTCTATCATGTCCAGTTTTCTTGTGGGGGAGTAAGGTGGGCTGTGATTCACAGAGTTTAGGTACCTAACACAATGAGGCCACTTAAATTTATTGCTGAGTTCAAACGTCTGTGGAGAAAGTGCACAGGACTCTCAAATTTACTGGGGTAGGCATTTACACACATGAAGGGCAGATATATTTGTAGAACTGTTGTGATCTGGAGAATTTTCTAACCTTGTAAAAAAAGGTTGCACTGTTGGTGAAAATTAGGAAAAAAACCCTACTGTGCTACATTGCTTTGATTGACGAGCAAAGTAGGATAAAACAGTTTCAGAGACAGCAGTTTCAGTTAGCATCCAGCTCTACACCTTGTTATCTAGGATAAAACAGTGATTGGTCATGCAGCTTCAGTTGAACTCTTGGTTGAAGTTTCATCAAGGACTAGCACTGTGTCATTATGCATGCTTGGCTGAGTTTCAGAAGCTTATCGTATCTCAGTGGAGTGTTCTGAGTTCACAGTTTGATTGACTGTTTTAAATAAAATGAACAATATTCATTACTTTTCATGTATGGTTCAAATAAAAAGGGAGTTATTTCCCCATCAAGTATGTAGGAATAAGAAGTATATAGGTTTATTAGAAATTTATTATTTTTCATCTCCACACTCGATGTCTGCTCAATGTAGATACTAGATAAGTGGCTATAGAAGTGGTATATGGATATGGAAGGCCATGGGGACAGTATGGGTTGGTGTCAAATTGGCATGAAGGTATGTGGGTGGGTGTGGTTATGGTCAAGGGAGGATGGGGTTGCGGGCTTTGAAGAGCCAACAACTTTCAAAGCAACTGGGGCAACATTGTGGAGCATAGAGGCATGTCACCCTCAGCGCTCCCCTGTACTCAAGGCCACTTCCAGCCTGTTTCCAGACACACTGTGTCATACATCACTCCCGCACCCTCTCCACCACGTCACCCCCCGACCCCGGTGAAAACCATGCATTTTGGGATGCTTGTTACAGAGAAGGATCCAGCAATTTGAGATATCTCCCAGGCAAACATCTCACATCAATCGCCAAAAACACAGCCCTAAGTGCACCCCTAGCCCTCTTGCCCTGGGCCCCCCATTGCTGCAGTTTCCCTCTATTGGTTTGCTGCTCTCGGCGAGACCAACACATGACTTTTAGCACTCCAGTCACAAGGATGCCAAATGGTACAAAATTTTAGTGATTTCTTACAGGAATCGTTTCTTATCTGATTTTCTTTTATCACAATTTTCCTGGTGTCCAAATCAAAACTGGTTTGAAATTGGGGCAGCTCTGTAAGTTGGAAAGGGAGTTTGCTGTCCTTTCTTTATTCCGCACAGTGATGAGTGATAAGGAACAGAGCATTGTTCAGCATTTGGAGGATGCTACTCAGTGCCGCATGCCACCTCCTCCTGCTGTACTGACATGTGAGGCTAGTGATTTGATCTGGTGCTCATTCACGTTCATCATTGTAATGGGGAGTCAATGGCCTAGTGGTATTAGCGCTAGACGGTTAATCCAGAGACCCAGACAATGTTCTTAGGACCAGGTTCGAATTCCACCACAGTGGATGGTGGAATTTTAATTCAATAAAAAATTATCTGGAATTAAGAATCTAATGGTGACCATGAATCCATTGTCAATTGTTGGAAAATCCCAACTGGTACATCAGGTGAAGGGGCACTGCTCTAAAAGCTTATGATTTCAAATAAACCTATTGGACTATAACCTAGTGTCATGTGACTGTTGAGTTTACTCATGATGGTCATTGGGTTAACCATTGTGGAGAGACATTGTATACCTCACTGGAGGCCACTTGGTCCATCATAGCTGTACCAGCTCTTTGAAAGGTTTATCCAATTAGATACATTTCCCATACTATTCGCATAACTATAGCCTTTTCAATTATGGCTCCAAATCCTTTTGGACAGCTAAGACTGGTTCTATTGCCTTTTCATACAGAACATTTCTGGTTACGACAATAAAATAATAAAAATAAAAATTTTCTCCGCTCTCCTCTGGTTCTTTGCAAAAGAATATCAGAAATAACAGCCATTCAGCCCCATGCTCTGCCAGTGTGAAGGACTGTGACTGATTAGATCTTGACTTCAACTCCACTTTCTTGCCTTTCACTCACAAACCTTGACTCTTTCAAAAACTGTCTAACTTAGACTTTGAATACATTCAGTGACCCAGCCTCCAGTACTCACCAGGGGATGGAATTCACAATATTAATGAACCTGTGAGAGAAGAAATTCCTTCACATCCTTCACATTACTTGGGAGTGCCTTTATCTTTAAACTGCGGCTCTCAGTTTGAGAGTTCCCCAGAAGTGGAAACATCCTCGAGGAATCAGGTCAATCGAGGGCCTCAGAATTTTATATTGAATGAACCTTCTCTGAAATGTCTCCAATACAAATTCGTCCCTTCAAGAGGATCAGGTCATAAAATATAGAAGCAAAATTAGTCCATTCAGCCCATCAAATCTGATCTGCCATTTAATCATGGCTGAGATGTTTCTCAGTGCCATTCTTTTGCCTTCTCTCCATACACTTTTGATCCCCTTACTCATCAAGAAACCATCTATCTCTGTCCTAAATACACTCAATGACTTGGCCTCCACCGCCTTCTGTGACAATTCCACAGACTTGCCATCCTCTGGCTAAAGAATTTCCTCTCATCTCAATTCTAAAGGTCATCCTGTCACTCTGACGCTGTTCTCTCAGGTACTAGCCTTGCCACCAGAGGATTCCTTTTCTCTATGTCCACTCTATCCAGGCCTCAGTATTCTGTAAATTTCAATGAGAATCCCCCTGCTTATTCTTCTAAACTCCATTGAGTACAGACCCAAAGACTTCAATCGCTCTTTATATGAGAAACCCTTCATTTCTGAGATCATTTATGTAAACCTCCTCCAAAGCCAGCAAATCCTTCCTTAAATTGGGCCTGAAACTGCTCACAATATTCCAAATGCAGTCTGACCAGAACCTTACACAAGCTCAGCATTACATCTGTGCTCTTGCACTCTACCACTCTTGGAATGAATGCTAACATTATATTTATCTTCCTAACTTCAACTGAACCTGTATGTTAACCTTAACAGAACCCTGAACTAGGGCACCCAATTCCCTTTGTGCTTCAGATTTCTGAAGCCTTTCCTTATTTGGAAAATGGTATGAGCTCCTATTCTTCCTACCGAAGTGCATAACCTCATGCTTTCCCACTCTATATTCCATCTGTCACTTCTTTGCTCACTCTCCTAGCCCGTCCAAGTTCTCCTGCAGCCTCTGCACTTCTTCAACACTACCTGTCCGTCCACCTATCTTTGTGCTATCTGCAAATTCAGCAGCAATGCCTTCAGTTCCTTCATCCAAATTGCTAATGCAGAATGTGAATAGTTGTGGTCCCAACACAAACTTTTGTGGAACTCCACTAGTCACCAGCTGCCACTCGGAAGAACACCCCTTTATCCCCACTGTCTGCCTTTTGCCAGTCAGTCAATCCTCTATCCATGCCAGTATCTTGCCCCTAACATCATGGCCTCCTATTTTATTTAACACCTGACTGGCACCTTGTGAAAGGCTTCTGGAAATCCAAATAGATCACATCCACTGGCTCTCCTTCCTTGAACTTCCTTCTCTCTCCTTATCAGACCTCCATTATAAATCCCTTTGATTTCCTTCACTCCACTGATAGATGCAGAAAGATTGTTTCCCACTATCTAGCACAAGACGGCATAATCTTAGAATAAGGAGTCACCCATTTAAGACAGAAATGAGGAGGAATTTAAAGTTTTGGAGTAGATCTGTAGCTCGGGTTGTGGGTGTTGAGGTTGGTTGGCTCGCCGAGCTGGTTTGTTGGTCCGCAGACGTTTCGTTACCGTGCTTGGTAACATCCTCAGTGCAGCCTCTGATGAAGCATCGGTGTGTTTTCCCGCCTGGTTTTTAAACTCTGCGTTCCGTTGCAATGGATTGCCTCACTTCTGGGTTTTCTCTGTAGTGGAACGTATATAGGGTCGAGTTCAATGTGTTTATTAATAACCTGCTTCGTGGAGTGCCATGCTTCCAGGAATGCTCACACGTGTCTCTGCCTAGCCTGTCCCAGGATCTTGGTGTAGTCCCAGTCGAAGTCGTGGCTCTCCTTATCCATGTGGATCGAGATGAGTGGTATTGGTGGTGTCTTTTTGTAGCCAGATGGTGTCATATATCCTTGTTAGCTTCCTTCCTGTTTATCCGATGTACTGTTTCTTTCAGTCTCTGCAAGGGATCTTGTAGATGACACTGGTCCTGTCCATGGCAAGGAATGTGTCTTCAGTTCGGGTGAGCAGTTGTCGTAGGATTGATGTGGGCTTGTGTGCCACTCTGATGCCCGTTGGTCATAGAAGTCTTGTGGTGAGTTCTGACGTGTTCCTGATGAAGGGTAGTGTGATGACTGTGTCGGGGCATATAGAATCTTTACGATGTTGTTCCTGTAGGCATCTCCTGACCCAGTTCTTTGGATATCCATTATCCCTGAACACTTGGAAGAGGTATTACTCCTCCTCTTGGCGTAGTTCCGTGTTGCTGCAGTGTGTTGTTGCCCTTTTAAACAGTGTTCGCATGCAGCTTCGTTTGTGTGTGCTGGGATGGTTACTATTGAAGTTTAGTACCTGGTCTGTATGTGTGTGGCTTTTTGGTGTACTTTCATTTGCAGTTCCCCATTTGTCTTGTGCTCTACCATGATGTCCAGGAATGGGAGCTGTTTGTTCTTCTCCTCCTCACTGGTGAATTTTATTCCGGTGAGGGTGTTGTTTATGAGTTTGTGTCTCTCTGCTAATTTGGTTCGTTTAATGATGACAAAGGTGTTGTCTACATAGCATATCCATAGTTTAGGTTGGATTTGTGGAAGGGCAGTCCTTTCCAGTCTTTGCATCACTGATTCTGCTATGAGTCCGGAGATAGGCGATCCCATCGGTGTCCCGTTGATTTGCTCGTATGTTTAGCCGTTGAAGGTGAAGTGGATGGTCACGCATTGGTCCAGTAGTTTAAGCACGTTGTCCTTGGAGATGGTTCCACTGGGGTCGTGTTCTTGTTCAAGTAGTGTTGTCATTGTTTCCCTTGCTAGTGGTATGTCTATTGATGTGAATAGGACGGTGACATCAAACAATATCATGGTCTCTTCGTCCTTTATCTTTATGTCTTTGATGGAGTTGAGGAATTCTTGGGCTGAGTGGATGGAGTGGGGTGATTTGTTAACTAGGTGCTTGAGTCTTCTTTTTATTTCTCTGGCTAATTTGTGTGATGGAGTGCCTGGTAGGGAGAGTGCTCGGGAGGAATTTCTTCGCTCAGAGGGTTGAATTCTTTTCTGCAGAATGTTGTCAAGAATGAATCCTTAAGTATAATCAAGGCTGAGACAGAAAGATTTTCAATTAGGAAGGGAATCAAGGGCTATGGGGAAGGGCACGAAAGTGGAGTTGAGGATTATCAGATTAGCCATGATCCCGCTGATTGCAGAGCAGACTTGATAGGCTGAGTCGCCTTCTTCTGCTTCTACATATTATGATCTAAGGAGAACAATTCCAGATTTCCCATTTTCTCACTGTGATGGTGGCATCATGGTAAGTCACTGGACCGGTAATTCAGGCAGCAAGCTAATGTTCTGGGAACCTGGGTTCAAATCCAACCTTAGTGGCTGGTGAAATTTAAATTCAGTCAAATTAATCGACCATTGGAAGATAGTTGCAGTGATGGTGTCTGCAACAAAACTCATCAATTGCCGTAAAAACCCATCTGGCTCAATTATGTTCTTCAGGAGGGAAATTTGCTATCCTTACCCAGTCTGTGCAAAATGTCATTCCTAACACGCAACGACACTTAACTGCCCTTTAGCAAGCCACTCAGTTCAAGGGACAGGTAACAAATGTGATCATACCAGTGGGGCCCTCATCCCATGAATAAAAAAGGAAAAACAGAATTTCCTCATTCTGCATACCTTCTGTTTTGGGAGCTTACAGCACATGAATAAATTCCTGGATTTCTTCCATTACAATAGTGACAAGACATCAGTAAAACACTTTGCGATGCCCTAAGGCTGCAGGCACCATATAAATGGAAACTTTTATTTTTATGGACTAAGTGCTGAGATATAGATATTGCATAATAATGGAAGAAAAGGCAACAAAAATCTATATCTGTCAAGCACCTCTAATATGGTAAAATGTCCCAATTGGGCTTTTGGGGGGGGGGTGTTGCACAATTAAATTTGACACCATTATACCATCTGACCAAATGTTTGGTCAGGAGTCAGATTTTAAGGAAATTCTTGAAGCATTGGAGTGAAGAAGACCTGGAGAGTCGCAAGAGGCAATTCAGGCTTCAGGCAGTGGAAAAAATGGCGACTAAAGGTGGAACCATTAAAAAGGCCAGAATTGGAGGGGCATAGGTATCTCATAGTTTCAAGGCTGGAAGAGATTACAAAGGTAGGGAGGGGGAGACCATGAGAGCACTGGGGAATAAAGGAAGAATTTTTAAATTGTAGGCAGGGATCCAAGGCAGGTCAGTAATCACACAGTAAAAGGATGAATGAGACTTGGGATGAGTTCAGACATGGGCAGTGACCTCAATAACCTTAAGCCTGTGGAGGGTGGAAGGTAGGAGTCCGACTGGTTGTGCGTTGAAGAGAACCGTCTCAGGAGTGGGAATATGAATGACGGTTTTAGCAGCCATCAGCTGAGGGAGAGTTGGAGTTTACAGGCGAAGCCATGGATGTGGAAACAGCCAGCCTCAGAAAGATGGCCCCTTGCTTACCTTGGGGTCAAAACTGGCACTGACGTTGCTAAGAACAGGCCAGTCCAACCTCAGGCAGTTGCCAGAGAGAGGGACGGAGAGGGCACAAAAGGTGCGTCAGGAATTAGGGACTGGTGGGGTGGGGGAGAACAAAGAATTGGAGAGACGACAAATGACTAGAGAGAGGAAATAGAACTGGAGAAAGCAGCAGAGAATTACAGAGATTATCAGACAGAAGCAAAGGGTTTCTTATGAAAGGACAGCATACTGGACTCAATGATTTAGGCCATTCTTCCACATTAAGTCAGGGCTTTGAGTGGTTTTTAGTACATGATCAAATTTCAGAATCAAATCCATTCAACATTTTAATTACAGTGTCTAGAAACTGGAAGCTCTCAGCCTCTGGTGTGTGTGTAATAGAATTCAGATTAAACTCACTCACTGCCGAGAGAGACATAGCCATTTTACGTGTTTATCGCCTGTGGTGAATGGAACAGAGACATAAAATATAGCATCTCATTACAGGAGATTAACAATAAACCTCATTTACTTCGAGCAAGGGCGTTCCTGACAGGATTCATTATTCAGAATGTAGCTTTCTGATGTGGTGATCCAAAGGCCTATTTACCCCCTGAGGATGTTTATTTGAGCTGCGTTAGTGTTTATTCAGCAGGACAAGGGTTAGTCACGGTGTTCAAGGGTGCCTTACAAAGCTCAGTCTGCGAGAACCTGCATTTATATTGTGCCACCCATGTCCCAAAGCACTTCACAGCCCATAACACACTCTCAAAGGGCAATCGCTGCTGCAGTGTAGGAAACAAGCCATTTTGTGCACAGTGAGATCCCACATACACCAAGGGGATAAACAACCAGGAAATATTATCCAGGAGAGGGTGCAGTAAAAGATGAATGAACAATTTTAGTGACAAAGATGAATTGGAGAAGCTAGTGCTGTTAAGAGCCAGATGATTGAGGGGAGGTTTGATAGAGATGGTTCCACATTGCAAGGGGTCTGGACAGAGTGGACATTAAGAAACAGAAGTAGGCCATTCAGTCCCTCAAGTTTGTTCCACTATTCTATATCACAGCCGATCATGTGGCTCAATGTCCTACTCCAGCATTATCCTCATGGTCCTTTGTTTCTTTAGTGGAGAGAGATTTGCAGATTGAGAGAAACCATTCTCACTGGTGGATAGTTTGAGAAACCCAAAGGACACTTGTTTAAGATGATTTGCAAAGGAACCAGGGGTGACATGAACACAAATCATTCCACCCAATGAGTGGTGAGGATGTAGAAATCAAAAGCTGAGAGTATGGTGGAGGAATGATCAACCACAGCATTCAGAAGGAATCAGCTTTGTACTGGAAGAGTATTATGGGTTAAGGGTGGCGGGGGGAGTGGGGCAAACTCACTTCCTGTTGCAGAGAGAGCCAGCACGGACACGGATAGGCTGAAGGACCTCCTTCTCTGCGGTAACCATGCTCTGATCTTCATGACTCCTCCAGGGATGTCTTGGCAAATGGAGAATTGGGAATTGGAAGGTAGAATACAAAAAGGGGCTTTGTCTAGTAGTAAATGTGGAAGGTAATAAGGTTAGAAGTGGGGTGAGTAGAAAGAGGAACGTGGGTGAGGGGTACAAGGAAGGACTGGGAATACTCATGTCACCAGTCAAGGCAATGAGGGCAGAGACGCCCGGTGAGATGAAGGAAAGCAAAGAGTACAGAAAACAGGAAGAAAGGATAAAGAAGATTTAAAAAAATACAATGATTAACAAACTGGGTGAACAGATTCAGTGGGCTGAGCGGCTTCATCTTCCTACTCCTACTTGCGAACATATCCCTTTTCCCTCTCCCATTCCAATTTCTGCCCCTCCTCCAATCTTGTCCCTGTTCCTACTCCAGTTGACAAATCCAATTCCTATGTTTCTGTGGCACAGAGGTTGATGAGTCCTGCTTCCTGACTGGGATGTGACTGACCATAGCTCTGTTAATGCCCTGCTGTTCTGTGCTCCTCTAAGCTGCTTAATATATAAATCTCCCTTCCGTACACCAGATGTTCATTACTTAACTAGATAAAAGAATTGAACCTAGCAGATCAGAGCCTTGCCTTAGTACCACACACACACAGCTCTGTCCTACACAACCTTTGGTCAGTTTACCCAGAGCTGCCCACACACCAGCAGCCCTATTGCTTCTAACCACTTCAGCATCAGCTGCAAAGTCTAGTTTGGTTGCAAATATCCCCACAAATAACCATCCTTAGAACACTATCATGTCTCACAGCGACTGACTCGGCAATCATTTCAGGTTTTTGTCAATTGCGTTGCATAAAGAAGCTGTAATGCTGCCTAGAATTGGATGATATGCACTTACCTTCTAGTTACTTCTTGATTCTGCTGGAAAGGACGAGTAAAGGAGATTTACTGGTTCTGTGCAAAGAGTGTGAGAGTGTAAGAGGGTGCCTCTGTGATGTGTGTGATGTAAGACCATAAGACATAGGAGTGGAAATAAGGCCATTCGGCCCATCGAGTCCACTCCGCCATTTAAATCATGGCTGATGGGCATTTCAACTCCACTTCCCTGCACTCTCCCTGTAGCCCTTGATTCCTTCTGAGATCAAGAATTTATCGATCTCTGCCTTGAAGGCGTTTAACATCCCGGCCTCCACTGCACTCCATGGCAATGAATTCCACAAGCCCACCACTCTCTGGCTGAAGAAATGTCGTCTCATTTCAGTTTTAAATTTACCCCCTCTAATTCTAAGGCTGTGCCCACGGGTCCTAGTCTCCCTGCCTAACGGAAACAACTTCCTAGCGTCCACCCTTTCTAAACCATACATTATCTTGTAAGTTTCTATTAGGTCTCCCCTCAACCTTCTAAACTCTAATGAATACAATCCCAGAATCCTTAGCCGTTCATCGTACCTTAAATCTACCATTCCAGGGATCATCGGTGTGAATCTCTGCTGGACATGCTCCAGTGCCATGGCTGTGTACATGCGCATATACATGGTATGCGTGTGCAAGTAAGTGTGTGGCGAATATACGTGGTGTGGATGTGTCTGTGTGCATTGTTGGGTGTGTGTGTACGAGTATGTGTGCGGGAGTGTATATGAGCACATGTATGAGTGAGAGAGAGCGTGTGCATATGTATGTATGTGCATGTATGAGAGAGCATATTTGTGTGTGTGTTGTGGAATTTGTATATTAGTGTGTGTACGTGCATGTGTGTGCAACAGAGAGAGACGTACAGAGTGGTGAGTGTGCTTGTCCAGAACACAGCGGGTGAAGAAGGAGGGTTAACGCTACCTGTTCTATCAGTGTGGTTCAGTCAAATCTCCTGCATGTCCGTAATACACTAGATACACTAGACACATGTCCGAGGTGTCCGAATAAAATGCTGAACACGCAGCCAGCTTAGACAAAAGGAGGTAGGTAATTAGCTACAGTTCATGAGTGACACTGGGCATGTCTCTCTGTTACAGAGTGCCAATAGTATGAGGAACCCTACTATGTATCAAGCATAGAGTAACGTGAAAAGGCAAGAATACTGGGATAGTAACCAAATCTGCACTGTGTACATTAACCTGAACCACACCAGAGCCAGTTAGCCAACTGATCTCACCAACCCTTGTAAGGCAAAGATGCTTAGAATATGGGCACTTCAGAGGGGAACTCAAAATTGTGTAATCCTCAGGGCATTCCACTGACAATCAGGTATCTTTGAAGTGTCATGACCTTCATGATGTGGGAAATACAGCAGCTCGTGAGCAGGAAGAAAAATCCCACAGGTGACACTATGATAACAGCCTAATGCCCGACATTGCCTGAGGGGTAAATATTGCACAGGACACTAAGGAAGAACTTCCCTGCACTTTTTTTCTCATGGGACCTTCCACATCGTCCTGAGGGGACAGGCAAGGAGTTCGGTTTAATGTTTCATTGGTGTAGATAGGAATGGATGAGTGAATGAGTGCAGAGACAAAGAATGAGCAACATTTAATGCATGTCATATTTGATTTAGATCTGGAGTGAAATGATTTTCCTTTTCACCTTGAGAGCGATCTAACAGGAAGCCCCAGGAATAATTTGAATCCAGATAATCAAACATGCAGAAGGATGCTGCTACTTAACATCATTATGTGACATGACAAAATGTGCTTCTCTGCAGATCCCAGAAAAGGCCAACACTCCAGAGATTTGAGGCATTGTTATCGCTGGATGCGCTAGAGGCAACTTTAACCAGCAGTTATGGAGGATCTGCAGCAAATTAAACAGTTTTGTTAATGTCGAGGTACAAATGTCTGTCTGTCAGGGAATGAGCTGAAAGTTCACTTGATTTTATGTCATTAGTTTATTTGATGATAAAAAAATATAATTTTGCAAGCATCATCTTATTGTGCTCATTCACCTTTACTTGCTGAACTTATTTTTCACCACTTTCTCTTGTTCTCCTCCTCTTCCTTTCCATTTCTTTGACCTTTCTTCCTCCTCCACTCATCTCCTCAGGCCATCATGCTCTTCCATTCTCATGGCTTCTCAATTTCTTCCTCTTCATCTTCTACTCGGAAAACATTAGACTCCTGCTGGGATGGGGGTTGGGGAGCGGAGCTGGAGTCACACCCATGTATGTGGTGCAATTAGACATGGGACAACAGGATGAGCTTAGAGGCCGGGATTTCTCCAAGGAGTAACTCAACCCCAGTAAGTCTCTCCCTAAATTTGTCCACAATCGACAAGGTGCAAGTCAGGAGTGTGATGGAATACCTCCCACTTTCCTGAGTGGGTGCAGCTGCAACAACACGTAAGAATTTTGACACCATCCAGTACAAAGTAGTCCCACTTCGTTGGCACCAAATCCATAAACATCCACTCCTTCCACCACCGATGCTCATTAGTAACACTGGGGTACCATCTATCAGATGCACTGCAGAAATTCACCAAAGCTTCTTACGCAGCAGCTTTCAAACCCATGACCTCTACCTTTTAGAAGGTCCTAGAAGGACAAGGGAAGCAGATATATGGGAGCAGCATCACCTGCAAGTTCCCCTCCAAGCCACTCACCATCCTGACTTGGAAATATATCGTTGTTCGTTCAGTGTCCTTGGGTCAAAATCCTGGAACTCGTTCCCTAGTAGCACTGATTGAGTATTTTCAATTCATGGACCAGAGCAGCTCATGAAGGCAGTTCATCGCCAACTTCTGAACAGCCATTAGAGATGGGCAATAAATACGAAGAATACAATGTACCGGCAGGCAGGAAGGTGGTTTGAAGTGTGCCTACTTCAATGCCAGAAGCATCCAGAATAAGGTGGGTGAACTTGCATCATGGGTTGGTACCTGGGACTTCGATATTGTGGCCATTTCGGAGACATGGATAGAGCAGGGACAGGAATGGCTGTTGCAGGTTCCGGGGTTTAGATGTTTCAATAAGATCAGGGAAGATGGTAAAAGAGGGGGAGGTGTGGCATTGTTAATCAAGGACAGTATTACGGTGCAGAAAGGACGTTTGATAAGGACATGTCTACTGAGGTGGTATGGGCTGAGGATAGAAACAGGAAAGGAGAGGTCACCCTGCTGGGAGTTTTCTATAGGCCTCTGAAAAGTTCCAGAGATGCAGAGGAAAGGATTGCAAAATGATTCTGTATAGGAGCGAAATGAACAATGTAGTTGTTATGGGGGATTTTAACTTTCCAAATATTGACTGGAAACACGATAGTTGGAGTACTTTAGATGGGTCAGTTTTTGTCCAGTGTGTGCAGGAGGGTTTCCTGACACAGTATGTAGATAGGCCAACAAGGGGCGAAGCCACATTAGATTTGGTACTGGGTAATGAACCAGGCCAGGTGTTAGATTTGGAGGTAGGTGAGCACTTTGGTGGTAGTGACCTCAATTCGGTTACATTTACTTTAGCGATGGAAAGTGATAGGTATATACTGCAGGCAAGAGTTATAGCTGGGGGAAAGGCAATTATGAGGTGATTAGGCAAGATTTAGGATGCATAGGATGGGGAATGGAACTGTAGGGGCTGGGCACAATTGAAATGTGGAGCTTGTTCAAGGAACAGCTGCTGCATGTCCTTGATAAGTATGTACCTGTCAGGCAGGGAGGAAGTGGTCGAGCGAGTGAACCATGGTTTACTAAAGAAGTTGAATCTCTTGTCAAGAGGAAGAAGGAGGCTCATGTAAAGATGAGGCATGAAGGTTCAGTTAGGGTGCTTGAGAGTTACAAGTTAGCCAGGAAGGACCTAAAGAAAGAATTAAGAAGAGCCAGGGGGGACATGGGAAATTTTTGGCAGGTAGGATCAAGGAGAACCTTAAAGCTTTCTAGAGGTATGTCAGGAATAAAGGAATGACTAGAGTAAGATTAGGGCCAGTCAAGGACAATAGTTGGAAGTTGTGTGTGGCGTCCGAAGAGATAGGAGAGGCGCTACGTGAATATTTTTTGTCAGTATTCACACAGGAAAAAGACAATGTTGTTGAGGAGAATACTGAGATACAGGCTATTAGACTAGATGGGATTGAGGTTCAGAGGGAAGAGGTGTTAGCAATTCTGGAAAGTGTGAAAATAGATAAGTCCCCTGGGCTGAAAGGGATTTATCCTAGGATTCTCTGGGAAGCTAGGGAGGAGATTGCAGAGCCTTCAGCTTTGATCTTTATGTCGTCATTGTCTACAGGAATAGTGCCAGCAGACTGGAGGACAGCAAATGTTGTCCCCTTGTTCAAGAAGGGGAGTAGAGACAACCTTGGTAATTACAGACCAGTGAGCCTTACTTCAGTTGTGGGTAAAGTGTTGGAAAGGATTATAAGAGATAGGATTTATAATCATCTGGAAAGGAATAATTTGATTAGAGATAGTCAACACGGTTTTGTGATGGGTAGGTCGTGCCTCACAAACCTTATTGAATTGTTTGAGAAGGTGGCCAAACAGCTGGATGAGGGTAAAGAGGTTGATGTGGTGTATATGGATTTCAGCAAAGCATTTGATAAAGTTCCCCATGGTAGGCTATTCCAGAAAATATGGAGGCGTGGGATTGAGGGTGGTTTAGCAGTTTGAATCAGAAATTGGCTAGCTGTAAAAAGGTGGTGGTTGATGGGAAATGTTCATCCTGGAGTTCAGTTCCTAGCAATGTACTGCAAGGATCTGTTTTGGGGCCACTGCTGTTTGTCATTTTTATCAATGACTTGGATGAGGGCGTGCAAGGATGGGTTAGTAAATTTGCAGATGACACTAAAGTCGGTGGAGTTGTGGATAGTGGGGAAGGATGTTGCAGGTTACAGAGAGACATAGATAAGCTGTAGAGCTGGGCTGAGAGGGGGCAAATGGAGTTTAATGCAGAAAAGTGTGAGGTGATTCATTTTGGAAGGAGTAACAGGAATACAGAGAACTGGGCTAACGATAAGATTCTTGGTAGTGTGGACAAGCAGAGAGATCTCGGTGTCCATGTGCATACAGCCCTGAAAGTTGCCATCCAGGTTGATACGGTTGTTAAGAATGCGCACGGTGTGTTAGGTTTTATTGGTAGAGGGATTGGGTTTCGAAGCCATGAAGTCATGTTGCAGCTGTACAAAACTCTGGTGCGGTCGCACTTGGAGTATTGCATATAGTGCCGGTCACTGCATGATAGGAAGGATGTGGAAGCATTGGAAAGGGAGCAGAGGAGATTTACCAGAATGTTGCCTGGTATGGAGGGACGGTCTTATGAGGAAAGGCTGAGGGGCTTGAGGCTGTGTTCGTTGGAGAGATTAAGGTTCAGAGGTGACTTAATAGAAACATACAAGGTGATCATAGGATTAGATAGGGTGGACAGTGAGAGCCTTTTTCCTCTGGGCAGATTGTTCTGGAGTTGGTGCTCACTTCTGTAGCTCAAGGGGACATAGCTTTAAATTGAGGGGTGATAGGTATAGGACAGATGTCAGAAGTAGGTTCTTTACTCAGAGAGTAGGAAGGGCATGGAATGCCCTGCCTGCAACAGTAGTACACTCACCAAATTTAAGGGCATTTAAATGGTCATTGGATAAACATAAGGATGATAATGAAATAGTGTAGGTTAGATGGACTTCAGATTGGTTTCACAGGTCGGTGCAACATCGAAGGCCGAAGGGCCTGTACTGTGCTGTAATTTTTATGGTCTATGATCTACTAGCCCAGCGAGCAACACACATTCCCAGAGAAAGGATAAAAAGGACATAGTGGGCCCAACATTGACCCCATATAAGTGCTGGGGTTTGAATTGGTTAAAATTGAACCCAGCACTGTATGGATCGATAAAAACCATTGAGGGAAATAGAGCTCTGCGTACTGTATTTTCTACTAGTCCTTGGTTCTGTCATTTGAGGGGTTCATTCTAACTACATAATATTAATGAGACACAGTGAACATCAGTAGAGGAAGTGATGCAATGTTGCATGCTCTTGCTGTCTCTCACAGCCTCATGGCAACATGGAGCCACAAGATGTTTTGTTGTGAAATGTTTAACTTTAGACTCAGCATATTCTGTGTCTAGCCTGCTGCAGCAAAACAATACCTCGAATATTGTCGGTCCAAGCACAGCTACCCCGAATGCAACAACCGGCAATGAGGTAGGATTGTGCAATGGCTCTAGGGACGTTTGATCTTAGTGGACTTTCCAATAAAGAAGGGCCCACCAATCATGAAGGGATTTAAACTGGTGACACATACACTGACATTTATAATTTGCTCATGCCATTGTCTCCCAGTCTATGGATCTTCTTTAACCTTGAAGTAAACTTGCTTGATCCACAGTGGCAGACAGCCAGGCAGAACCACTTTTTATCTGGGACCAGGTTAATGTGCTGCTCAGCATGGTAAATCTGGGCAGATTGTTCTGGAATTGGTGCTCAATTCTGTAGTTCAAGACGTCTGGGAATTGCCAGTTCTGGGAGCCAAGTGGTGTTTAACATTATATGTAATATTGAACAGATATAACATACAATAGTGAGGGGATATACAAATCAAGGTGATAAGTAGATACAACACATGGCATGAAGCAGATGCAACATGCAGTGGCAAGTGGATGTACAAAATATGACGATGAATGGATTCAGGATATGATGGTGAGCAGATACAATATCTGTAGGGAGCAGTTACATATGATGTTGAGCAGATACAATGCATGGCAGTCAGCAGATACAACAGATGGCAGTATGTGTGACAAGGTAGAGGAGTTAGTGACATAAATACAAAAAAAAAGTTTGATTTAACTGCCATTCTTGAGGCTTGGTTGCAGAGAGGCCAGGGTTGGGAGCTCAATACTTCAGGGCAAAATTCAAAAGAAATTGGGATATTCCTGACAATAAAAGATGAGGGAAAGGATCTTAGCACAAAACAAAAATGGGATGCAGAATTTGTAAAGATGGGGTTCAGAAATGACTAAGGGCAGAAAACACTGATGAGAATAGTTTACAGACACCCAAACAACATTCATCTTGGTGCTACACAGAGTGTGAATCAGAAATTAGAGGAACATGTAAAAGAGTAATGCAATAGTTGTGAGGAACTTTAATCTTCATATAGACTGCGCAAATCAACTGGCGCAAGTAGCTTGGAGGCTAAATTAATGGAATGCATTCAAGACAACTTTCTGGAGTAATGTGTTGAGAAAGAAAAACCAAAGAGGGAAAAGATTATTTTATATCGAGTGCTGTGTAATGGGACAGGGTTAATTAATAATCATATAGGAAAGCATCATCTGGGGAGGAGTGATCATAACGTAATTGAATTTCATATTAAGTTTTAAATGATATCTTTAAGTCTGAAATCAGCTTCTTAAATTTAAACAGAATCAATTATTTTGTATGAGGGGAGAATTTGCCGAGGTAGATTGGGAAATTAGATAAAGATATATTATAGATAGCTGATGGAAAACATTTTAAATAATGAATTCATAATTCTCACTAAATATCACTTCCCTCTGAGAATAAATATTCCACTACAAAAGTAGTATAATTACAGCTAACAAAAGAAGTTAACATGTGTATTAGATTTCATGGAAAAAGTACAATATTGACAAGAAGAGTAGGAGTCTGAAAACGGGATAGGGTATAATAATCAGCAAAAAATGTTTAAGGAAGTCTTAAAAAAGGGAGATATAGGAAAATGTGATTAAGCTAGCAAAGATTATGAAAATGGATTGGAAAAGCTTTTACAAGTATGTAAAGAGTGAAGAAAATAATGAACTTCCTTCATAGACAGGGTGAGGAAAAGTTACAATACGGAGAAAGGAAATGGCAGAGATGGTTGGCAAATATTTATGTTTACCTTCACAATGGAAGATACACAACATATTTTTAAATGTAGGAGACCAAGAACTTGACCAGAGTGCGGAACTTAAAACAATTAATACCACTTAGGAAAAACTAGATAAATAGGACTGATTAATAGGACGAAAGGATGGCCAATCCCTGTACTTGATGGCCTACCTTCTATTGTCATATAAGAAATGGCTGCAGTTAGTGAATACTCTTGTTCTGATCTTCCAGAAATCGCTAAGTTCTCATTGGTAGTAAATGTAACCTTCTGTTCTGAAGAAGGGTCACTGGGCCTGAAATGTTAACTCTGATTTTTTTCTTCACAGATGCTGCCAGGCCTGCTGAGCTTTTCTGACAACTTTGTCTTTGTTCCTGATTTACAGCATCTGCAGTTCTTTTGGTTTTTATTTAAATGTAACCTACTGATCACGAAAAACGAGAGAGATAGGAAACAATAAAATCTCAGTGTTAATAGTAGGGACAATGCTGGAAGCCACTGTTACAGAAATAGTAATAGCAAACCTTAACAATCAAAATATATTTAAGTTTAGTCAAGATGGTCTTATGAAAGGGAAATCATACTTGATAGATGTGTTAAGAGTTTCCGAGGTCAAGGGGGTTTACGATGAAATAAAGGACACAACAGATTTGGATTTTCAGAAAAGATTTTACAAGGTGATACACAATAGATTGCTTCATGGGATCCAGAACAGGTCTTGCAATTAGCAGGTTTTGGCAGCTTGGGTGTTACCTATGTCCTTATTCATCATGGCACAGATTTCTCCACTTGTCTAGACCTAGGCCATCAACCCATAAAGTTAATTCAACATGCCATCATGTGGGTCTAGTGATGGATGTCTAGCATCACAATCTCATTGAGCCCCCAATCAACCTGCTAAACCTGATCTTAGCCTGTACTGATCACAGGCCAAGGGGGTTTCTTTTCTCCCTCTGGCCTTACAATGCCCTGCTAAGCTCCACTTTCTCCAGGGCAGACAGGGGTTGGTTTCCTGGACCTTAATCATGGTCATCCATTCAAATTTCTCTTTGCTTCTCCCCACTCCCCCATCTGTACAAACTACTAAGGAACCCAAACTCCCTTTCTGTTCTCAGGAACCAGAATATACGCTATTGAGGAATCCAAATGCTTTACACTCAACTGCTGAACCCTCCTTCTGTACTTAGAAGTTAGAAGTTTTTGTATACTCAGGAGCCCAAACTCATTGTGCTTAGTAACCTAAATCCACCGTTATCACGAACCCAAAACCATTATGCTCAGAATCCTAAGTCTCTGCATTCAAAGACCCAACTTTTCCTTCCTCAGAAACCAAGTCCTCTGAACTAAGGAACCTGAATCCAGTGTATTCTGGAATACAAACACATACAATTAATATTGATTAATTAATATTGATCTCTCCTTTTGTGCACCTTGACTGTAGCCGTGACAATATTTGTTGCTCTGTTCTATTATCCTAACGCACTTTGTATGGTCTGATCTGCCTGTACTACATGCAAGACAAAACTTTTCACCGTACCAAGGTACATCTGACAATGATAATAAATAAAATTAAATCTTTCTGCACTCAGTAGTTTGAACCCATGGTACTCAGGGACCTGACTATGCTCTGCACTCGGGAGCCCAGTTCACCCTCTGAACTCAAGGATTTGAAATGTGCTTCTGTATTCAGGAACCCAAATTCACTGCACTCAGGGACCTGAGCTCACCCAGCAATAATTCAAATTCTTGAGACTCGACTGCAATCAGCATATTCATTCCAGGTAACCGAAATGGCACCCCTCACCAACCAAGTTCACGGTGCTCTATAATCACAAACCCATACAGTCAGCTCCCAACGTTAGTGCACACACCACTGCACACCATCAACCCAGCACAACACGTGTATTACAGCCTGGCCAGCACCCACTCAGCACCAGGGGGGATGTAATTAGGGGAGTGCAGCGCTGGGGAGGCTGTCCGCCTCTACAGTAATTTCTACAAGTTAATTAGGTGGGCAAAGCTCGCACCAGATTCGTGTATGCGCTGTAGAATGTGCAGTCTAATTAGTAACCAGCTCTCAGTTCAGATTTCATGCTTCTTCACTCCAAGGCTGATGGTATTTATGCCATGTTTAATTATGCTTTTCCTGTAACAATAATGTCACAAACGGCAAGCTTCAAAGATCAACAACTTTACCAGACCTGAATAATTAAGAGAGTTTAAGGATTTGAATTGAGCATGAGACTCAGAGTGGGATCTAAATGTCACGATATAATGGGATCCTCAGATAAAGGTTGGCAATCAGGGTAACAGGTGGAGGCTGTAATCTTCTCATCTCAAATCTCATTCGATTTGTGATCTTCTGATATCATTACCCTCACTGGTTTGGTGAGCTGGGACCAGCAACATGCCAACACCCATGGCAGATGGGAGGGGCCGTGAACAGAAGAAGCTTGTCGCAGATACATCCATCTGAGCAGTCACTGTGAAAGCTGACCTTTAGAATGATTGGATAATTACCTCTAAAAACCCGCGTGCCAGCATTAACCACGCTGCTCAGAGAGGTGTCAAACACTTGAAAAATAGACCAGCAGGAGATTCATTGGTTAATGCACAGAAAACACTCAAAATTCAGTCTGCAATACTTTGCACTGTCACATTGCGTTTTCACTGTAATCTTATTACATAGTACTACACTACTCAATGAAATGGTCTGTAATCACAGTAATGTACAGTTCACTGAAGTCCAGCACGGCTCAGTCTTGAACCCTATCCTTCTGTACCCTAAAGTATGATACTCTGCACTAACCTCTATTTATACAGCATTTTTAACAGACTAAACCATCCCAAGGTGCTTCACAGGGGCTTTACAAAATCAAATGTGATACCGAGCCATAAGTTAGGGGAGACAGCTGAAAGCGTGGTCAAAGGGATCAGTTTCAAGGTGTGTTTTAAAGAAGGGAAATGGATACAGAGTTTTAAAGACAGAATTGCAGAGTTTCGGCCAGAAGTTGCACAAAGCATGACCACTGCTGTTCCATTCCTTATCTCCGAGGCCCGCTGATATTTTCCCCGCCCCCCCCCAGCCCACTGCTATGTTTCCCACTCCCCTAGCCCACAGCTGTCGTCTTCGAATTCCCTATTTTCATGCTGAGGTTTGGATCCTCTATCAAATTGCTGTGTTCCCCAAGTCTGCCTCAAGTCACAGTTCATATTGCCCTCAATCTGTGCTCAATAGACTTGACGTAACAGTGAGAGAAGGAAAATGATTCAAATATCAAGTTTCCGCGGAGCAGGATTGTGAGGCTCAGTGGCATTTATTAAAGGAAGTGAAGATATTGGCAGAAATAAAAAAATCGATTGTGTTGTTTTCGCTGTTCTGCAGTCCCTTGAGGCCAGGTTGCAGAAGCAAACTGCAGCAAGAAATGAACCTAAAGACTATTTCCAATCATTCAGGGTCAGGTTATGCCTTGAAAAGCTGAGCCAAACAACATACTCCCACTGCGACACTGGCCAGGCCCCAATTTTCTCAGATGCAGTGACCCAGACATGACTGTTTTCTCACCTGGAGTCCCAAAAGGCCTGGGTACACAGTGGCATCTACCTGACATTGGATCTAATCGACTAGTTGTGCAGAGCCTCTCTGGATTTGTTGCAGTCACTTTCATGTCTTTGAATAAGATAGGCTGGAAAAAGCCATGTAACATGAATGCATGAGTCTGGGCGTCCTGCTTTTGTGATTGCACATGGGTGCACCTGTCATTTGCATATGCCTGTATATGTATTTTGATGCATAGCCACGTTTGCAAGTACTTGCTCAAAGGCTTGTGTGTATTTGTGTCTGTGCTTACAAGGGTTTGCATGTGCACTTGTCATGTGTCTGTCATTCTGTTTGAAAGTAAATATGCATGTGTACATGCATGCTTGTATGTGTACGTGTGTCTGCCTTCATGTGTTTGACAAAAGCACGTGACTCATTGTAATACCTGTCTACCTGTGACTGCCAGGGAGCAGTGTGGAGGACATGTCCTGTCTGTAACAATGGTGCTGAGGCAGAGGCGGTTGAGAATTACAAGTTCCTCAGACTAAGTATCAATAAAAATCTATCCTGGTCCATCCACATGGCGCTGCAGTCAAGAAAGTGCATCAACACCTCTCTTGCCTCAGAACACTAAGGAAATGTGACATGTCCATAATGACTCTTATCAACTTTTATAGATGCACCATGGAAAGCATCCTATCTGGAAGGTTCACAGCTTGGTACAGCAACCACTCTGCCCACGACTACAAGAAATTACAGAGAGTTGTGAACACAGCCCAGTCCTTCATAGAAAGGAGTCTTCCGTCTATTTACTCTGTCTATTCTTCCCACTGCCTCAGGAAAGCAACAAACATTGTCTAAGATATAGTAAGAACTCACTCAGTGACTTTACCAGTTTCAAATTCACCCCACTCCCGGCCTCACCCCACGACCAACCCTCCCTCTCATCCCTGCCTCCTTGACCTGATACAACCTGTCCATTTTCTCTCCCACTTATCCACCCCTCCCACCTCATTGACCAATCCCCACCACTGCCTACCTGCACTCACCTGTCACCATCCTACCTACCATCCTCAGCACTATCCCTCCTCTCTCTATTTATTTCAGAGCTCCTTTCCCCCTCCCCCATTTCTGAAGAAGGGTCCCGACCTGAAACATCAACTTTCCTGATCCTTTGATGCTGCCCGGCTGCTGTGCTCCTCCAGCCCCACACTGTGTTATCTTCAACATAATCAAAGACCTCTTCCACCCCATTATACTCTCTTTCATGCTGTAATCAGACTTATGAATGAATCTCTCATATAATATCATCGATTTTTCTCTGTAACTTCTCTGTAGCTGTACACTATATTTCACATTCTGTTCTATTACCGTGATGTACGAATGCAAGGTATGGTTTGGTTAGCATGGAATCCAATACTTTTCACTGTATCTTGGCGCACGTAACAATAATAAATCAAATCAAATAGCACCATCTCTGAGCAGGTTGATTTAAAAATAAACTCATTTGAAAATGGTATTTAATATTTACACAATCTTGCTTAGTGTTATGCGGTGACTTTATTGTATATACTTGATTAAGAGTTGACATTTTGAGGCAAATATTTTTGTAAACAGTGAAGGACTGACTTTATACGAACGACACTTTTGATAGTTTTAGATTCGTGTCAGGTCTTTCAAATTGCAGACTAAGATGCAGACTCTGATTGCTGACCATGGTGCTGACCTTAGTATGGAACGGCTGACAACAGCACTGACATCGGTTGCTGACCATGGACCTAGATTCTGTCCTGAGCTTCCTCCCGGTCATCTTTACATTAAAGTTACAAGATGAATGATGAAAAAGACTTATAAGGCAGTTCCCACCAGCCAAACCCATAATGCTGGCAAAAGCTGTGTGGGAAATTATGGATTTTGAAGCCAAAGGCTGACTTATAAGCAGGTTGTGAGAAAAAGAAAAATGACTCTTGGAGCAAGAGTTGGTCGAATCACACAAGAATGACATTATTTGAGCATTTACAATACATAGAATTCACAATGCAGACACAAGGCATTCTATCCAACTGGTCCATGTCAGTCATCCATCAGCATACGATCCTGTCCCTTTCTCCATCACACAATTACATGCCTTCGGTCTTCTATGCAACAATGCTACTCAAGTCAATATTACTTATGAGTTCCAAGTGCAAGCCACTCTCTGAGTGAGCCTATATCTCCTGAATTCCAAATTGGATTGAATGGTGAATATCCTATATTTTTATTGATTTGATTGGATATTGATACTGATTTGTATCCTTCAAGTGGAAACAGGTCAGTCCCACACCGAATCAAAAATTTGAAGACATGCAGTAGCTTTAATATCTTCATTTGTGTTAAGGTCGTCCATGCCATTACATGATTTCAGTTTTGGCATGATCACTGTAAATCTCTTCAGCACACTCTCTGGTGCTCCTCTACATTCCTGGTAGGGTGGAAATTGGGCCTTTTCACAATCTTCTGACTGCTGTTGAATTAAGACTCTATAAACTGAAACACACCTTCTCAATTTTTGAAATTTATTTCTTGGGGAATAAAAATATCACAGCTTGTGTAAGTTGCCCTCTTTACCCCTGGGTGCTATTTGTAGGTCAGTGGTATCTCAGCAGACCTGCTGGCATCTTTAACACTTGCCAGGTTAAGTACATAAGAAGCCATCATTCACCCCTCATGATGCAACAAAACCATCAGCAAATAATGTAGTCAAAAAACAAGCTATGTGACAAATCAGTGATTGAACAGTGTGCGAATGGATTGATAGATTGAATTGAATTGAATTAGCAGCACTATCAAGTATCCACTTTAGTGCACTGCAAAGTTTAGAAGTTGCCACTTACGGCATCATCTCATGTACAAAGGTAACAAGGTACAGATTCTTGAGTACAAATTCTTATTTCTTTATTTTCCTAATTTTCCAAAGAAGTCCCGCATTACAAACCTTGAAAAGTACAAAATCAAAGTATTAAATTAGAAAAATAAAAAAGAATTAGAATAACAGTCCTTCCATGATAATATAGAGAAAAGAAACTAAAAGAGAGAATTCAAGGCAATGTTCACTTCGTCCATTTTACAGTTCTGGGCTCAAGGATCCAGCTTCCATTGGAATCCCAGGGTGGACCTACCATGAAGGATCACTGTGTGAATGGAGTTATTAGTCATTGTGTGATTTGAGTGACTTATGTGGTAGCGGATGGATTGATCGGCGTGCGAATGTACGGATTGATCAGAGTATTAATGACATGATTGATCAGTGCATGTGAATGGACGGATTGATCATTGGGCTTGTATGGAAGGATTGATCGGTGAGTGAATGGATGATTCATCAGGCTGTCTGAATGGAGTGGTTGATCATTATGAATGAATGGAAGGATTGATCACTGTGTGTGTATAGAGTGGTTGATCAGGGCGTGTGTATGAATGAAAGAATAGATCCCTGTGTGAATGAAATGTTTGCTCATTGTGAGAATGGACTGATTTATAAGTGCGTAAATAGACTGATTGACCAGAGTGTGAAAGGTAGGATTGATTATTGTGTATGGATGGAAGGACAGATCAGTGAGTGTGAATGGCAGGATTGATCCCTGTGTGATTGGAGTGATTGATCATTAAGTGAATGAATTGATTGATCAGTGTGAAATAGACTCATTGATCAAAGTGTGAATGGTAGGATTGATCAGAGTGTGAATGGAATGGCTGATCAGTGTGTGAATGGAAAGATTAATCAGTGTGAGAATGGACTGATTGATCAGTGAGTGAATGGAGTGATTGATCAATCGTTGTGAATGAACATTTTGTGGGCTGGCTGAGAAGGTTCAAAAAATTAACATTAACTGATGCAGAGGACTTCTGCCTTCACTTAATCGACATGTTTCAGATATTGTAAGAAGTGATATATTTCTTTCCTGTCTTATCATGAGACAGTCCTTAGAAACTTTTTTTTTAAAGAAAAGGTCAATCAGGCTGACATTCCCCCCCAATACAAAAGCTTATGCAGGTGTTGAAAATTTAGAAGCAAAGAGACCACAGAAAACGAGAAAGATTCTTTCCATTGGTATTGAAGGCCGACATAGGGGAACTAGCTTCATTCAAAAGATAGACATGTTTTCAAAGCTTCCACTTATGAGGACAGATGCAAGACACCCTAATGTCAAAGGAAGCTACTATATATACTACACAAGAAAATGACACTGATGGTTGGCAAGTTAATACCAACTGTTCAAAGCATTGCTATGGAGAATGCACCAGGGAACTAATGTCAACATTTTTGTTTTGTTCAAAGAAGGTTCAATGTCTGAACAGAATGTTTTTGCCTGCAGAGATGGCCACATTGCAAGTCTTAAGGGTAATTTTAAACTGATTGGCAGTGCAATTCTTAACAAACTCAGCATTATTCAGCAAGTGCTGTCAAATGATGGTATCTCATCTAAGCTTAGACATTATATTCTGAGTTTTGCAAGCATGGGCTTGTTCAGTGTGGCCACCGCAAACAGTCGAGAGGATGTGCTGTTTGAGGCGATCTATGACATTGCTGTCTACCCATCTGGCATCACGCTGGCACTGAAATTCATAAATCACCTTCCAAACTCAGAATTAATGTCTCCTTGAAGCCAAGGGCTGCAGATACATAGGAAAACTACCAGTAGCAAGTTCCCCGCCAAATCACTCACTATCCTGACATGGATAAATATTACTGTTCCTTCACTGTTGCTGGGTCAAAATCCTGGAATTCCCTCTAGAACAGCACTGTGGGTCTACCTACTGCACATGGACTGCAGTGGTTCAAGAAGGCAGCTCACCTCCACCTCCTCAAGGGTAATTAAGGACAGGCAATAAATGATGATCCAGTGAGTGACATACATTACATGAATGAACAAACAAAACATCTCTCATTAACCCTTATGGGTGACTAAATTCTACACAGAAAAAAAAAATACACGAGGGCTCTTGCTTCCAGAAAACTTATGCTGTCTGGCTTGGGATCACTCAAGCATATCAATTGCTTGTTTCCCAAACTAGCTAAAGACAGCTTCTATTCATGTGTTGATGTCAAGGGTGTTGTGCTTGATAGGTAGCGTCAAGACTAGGATCAACTATGATGCTTGAATAGGTGAATAGCCTCCCTCTTGTCTGCATTCCCGAGCTAAAGGACAGGGACTTGGTTGAGGAGGGTGCCAGCCCACATGAATTTGTGACCCAGCAGAAAGATGGATCTTCAAGATAAGCGTCTTTAACATGATAAAAAATTTGAAGGAGCTGCCAGGGAGCAACTTAAAAATAGGAGACCGAGCAATATAAGCAGGTAATAGGTGTTAAGTAATAGGCCAAATAAGCAAAAGCATGATTAGAAACATAGGTTTTGAGGAGCATCACAAAAGATGTGGGAGAGACTCAGAGGTTTAAAGAGCCTAAAGCTTAAGCCACATTCACTAATGGAGGCATGATTCATACAGGGAATGCTCAAGAGGCCAGCCTTGGAGCAGCACAGTATTGCAGCTGGAACTCAGACTGGAAATGATGACTGAGGGGATTGGAGGGATTTGATAAAAACGGATTTGAATTCAAAACTGAGGACACTATTTGACTTGGAGTCAGGGGACATTATGGAGTATGAAGGGTGGGGTACAGGTTCACGGTCCCCTAGTTTCCCTTTTCATCTGTTATACAGTCAGTGCAGTCTTTTAAAAAAAACACTGTGCAGCCCAGAGACCATTTCCCACTCAAGAAGGTTCAATTAGCATTGATCACATCACAGAACATTCTTTTAGGAAGTGGGTGCCAGAGCATCCTGGTCCAGTAGTATTATTGATTGCACACTCCATTGCTCAGACCACACGTCAAGTCACATCCCCAAAAGGCCGCCAGGTAGAAGCTCCCCACAGATTTAGTTGGCGCCAAGGTTTAATGAACAGTCCGCACTGACTGATGCAGCTGTTATTGATCTATTGGCAAGTTTTACTTTGTTGATTGCACTTGAGGTTTGGAGCAGACAACATATTGATCAAAGCCCATGTATTACCACAGAAACAGAGACTTCCAGACAACTTAGCTGGTCAGTACATCTTCCTACTTTTCCACTTATTGGTAGTGAACGCCCCAGGGGAAGGAAACAGGAGGACTGAATGAGAGGAGAGACGTAAAGGGAAGGGAGAAAGGTTGGGGGGGGGGGGTGTGTGGGGGGAAAGGAGGGAAGCAGGCAGAGGACAAAGGAAGAGGTTGGAAGAAGGGAGGGATTAGGAGAGGCAGAGAATGAAGGGACAGGGGGAAGGCAGACAGGGTCAGGAAGAGCCAGAAAAGTGGTGAATGAGTCAAAGGTCTACAGGTTAGGTAAACTGGCCATGTTAAATTGCCCACAGTATCCAGGGATGTGCAGGCTAGGTGGGTTAGCCATGTTAAATGCAGGTTTACAGGGATAGGTTGAGGGTAGGGGAGTGGGTCTGAGTGGAATGCTCTTCAGAGAGTCAATGTAGACCCAATGGGCCAAATGGCCTGCTTCCACACTATAGGGAGTCTATGATTCCACGATGGGGGACAGAGAGCGACACTGGAAGAGGGCAGGAAGGAAAAAGACTGAGGGAGAGAGGGAAGGTAAAGAGAGAAGGAAGGTAAGATACATAGAAACATAGAACATAGAAAAGTAGAGCACAGTACAGGCCCTTCGGCCCACTATGTTGTGCCGTGGAATAATCCTAATCCAAAAATAAAATAACCTAACCTACATTCCCCTCAATTCACTGCTGTCCATGTGCATGTCCAGCAGTCGCTTAAATGTCACTAATGACTCTGCTTCCACGACTACCACTGGCAAAGTATTCCATGCGCTCACAACTCTCTGGGTGAAGAACCTCCCTCTGACGTCTCCTCTATACCTTCCTCCTAACACCTTTAAAACTATGACCCCTCGTGGCAGTCAGTCCTGCCCTGGGGAAAAGTCTCTGGCTATCGACTCTATCCATGCCTCTCATTACCTTGTACAGCTCGATCAGGTCACCTCTCTTCCTCCTTCTCTCCAGAAAGAAAAGTCCGAGCTCAGTCAACCTCTCCTCGTGAGACAAGCCCTCCAGTCCAGGCAGCATCCTGGTAAACCTCCTTTGCACCCTCTCCAAAGCCTCCACATCTTTCCTATAATAGGACGACCAGAACTGGACACAATATTCCAAGTGTGGTCTCACCAGGGTTTTGTAGAGCTGCAGCATAACCTGCTGGGCGGGAGTAGAGGCAAAGTGATGGATGGAGAGGGAGTGGGAGAAAGAGAGGGATGGGAAACAGAGAGTGATGGGTGAAAGGGTGAGACCGGGGAAGAGATGGAAAGGGAAAGATACGATGGAGCAGTAGAAGAAGGAGGAAGAGGAGAAAGGCAGAAAGGGAGAGAAGAGAGAGAGGGCAAGAGAGGAAGAGAAACAGAGAGGGATAAAGGAAGAGAACAGAGAAAACAACAAGATTATGAGGTCGAGAAATGTGAGTGGAAGAGAGAAAAAAAGAGAGAAGGAATGACAGTGGGATATGGAGAAATATGAGGGAGAGTTAGACAGAGGGAGACAGAAAGAAAGAAAGAGTGAGAGAGAGTAAGGGGAGAAAGGAAAAAAGAGAGATGTGGAGGCTTGGCAATTTTAGCAACTAATTTCTCGTGTCCTTGCTGCTTTGAAAGAAGTGAGCGATAGTGCTTTCAAACACGGAGAGGAATAAATACACTGAAAAGAGAGAGTGAGAGAGAGGAGGAAGGAGACAGAGAGACAGAGACAAAGCTGGATGTATCAGTGCAGATCCATCAGGAGATATAGGCTCCTCAACAGCAGTCAGAAGAATTCCCACTTGCCAAATGTTTGGCAACATTTATCTTACTGATCACTTACGTATTTCTAATACTTTTCTTGTTGAAACACGACTTAGGGATTTCACTCTGAGTTCTCTGACTGAGAGCAGCTCTGACCCACAGGACCGCAATCTCCAACAGGGGTAGGGCAACATAGCAGGTCCCCAGTGCACCCGAGCCAGAACGGGGATTGATCCCTCTGCTGTTGGCACCAATCTCATCCACACTAGCTAACTAAAACAACCAGTCTCCTAAGGATGGGCACAGGGAGCTGTCAGGAGTCATGTGTGTCTAAGTCGGCCACAGGAGTAGGCCAAAGTCATTCTCGGGGTCAGTGCAATGAAAGTCAAGTGGTTGGGGGTTTGGTTTCTGTGTTGCAGTGGTGAAGTTGGGGGACTCAATGCTGGGTATTGGAAGCAGCAGCAAGGGTGCAGGGAGAACAAGAATGGTGAAGGGGGCAAATACGGTTTAGAACATACATCAAAACAATGCAGGAATGGGTCCTTAAGCCCACAATGTTGTGCTGAACATGATGCCAAATTATACTAATCCATTCTGCCTGCCCATGATCCATATCCCTTCATTCCTTGTTTATTCATGTGCTTATTTGGAAGTCCCATAAATGCCCCTATTGTATCGGTCTCCACCACTGCCCCTGGCAGTACGTTCCAGGCAGCTACCTCTCTCTGTGTAAAAAACTTGCCCCTCAAATCCTCTTTGAACTTTCCGCTTCTCACCTTAAATACATGCCCTCTCGGGTTAAACATTTCAACTCTAGGAAAAAGGTTCTGACTGTCAAGCCTACGTATGCCTCTCATCATTTTATTAACTTCTATTAGGTATTACATAAGGTATTGAGGGGTGGGAAAACGGTAGTACACGGTAGAACATAGGAAACTATGGAAGTAGGAGTTATTGGCATCACCGCCACAGTGGCCTGTTGGAGAAGGGACTCATGAGGGTTAGGTCAGGTGAAGAATTACACTTGTCACTCTGGGTGCTGGGTGGGGGATGAGTGGCGATGCTGGGCAAAAAGGGACACAGGGAGGTCTTCATTACAAAGCTGAGAATATGTCACATGGAGCCAAGTGCAACCTCATTTTCTCTTGACTCCTAAAAGCACACGCAGATTGAAAATAGCTGTGACCACACCTGGAGTGGACTGGCTCAGTGTTTGTTTTCCTGTCCCAACATGTAAGCTTCATTTCTGAGTGATGGGAATCCATTCAGGGAGCGATCATATCAGTCAGACACTTGCAGAGTACAGGGTGAAGTCCTCTGTAATCAGAGCATGCGAAACATGGTCAGTTTCCAACTGGGTGGGATATGCTGGTCACAAGTGATCTTGAACACGTCACTGCAGAGTGAAAATAGCCATCTCTGTGAAAGTGACCTTATAAGTGGGCTACAAAGCATAAAGCTAATGAGAGATCCCACAGTCATCACAGGTGCATCGAACTGATTCCTCTCACCGTCTGCAACACGGTCTTACATGCAATGCTGCCTTTCGTGATGAAATGGGGCTAGGAGGAGATGGTGTCAATACTCACGCAGCACTTAAATTTCTCTGGCTGCCTCTTGTGATATGATACATTTGTTGGAATAAGGTGGACAGGTGAACTACTGTGTAGGTACAATCCAAGGCTCTCCTTGTCCAAGTACTCCATGTCCCACCGTGTAGAGGACTCTGAAAAACCATCATCCGTGTGTGATGTGAATGCTGACTGCTCACAGTATTAAGAGCCTATTCTGTTTTCATCAGAAGAATGAGAGACAGATCGGGCTGCAGTAGGGGTTATCGTCGCTGTTTCTGGGGTGTAATGGAGATGCAGAGACACAGAGGAAGAGTAGATACACCAGCAAGTTCAAGACCAGCAGCAAAACTCCACCAGATGTTGAAAATCTTCCACATGAAGGGGTTGCTGCTGAAGGTGCCCTCATGAAACTCAGGATGATCAGAGCCACACTGTTCTTGGAACTAGGTAATAAACATCTGCAAGAGGGAGATCCTTCTAGCCCACAGCAGCCTGATCCAGTGAGTCCAGATAGCTATTGTCGCTAACAAGATGAATTGCGTGAGCTGTGATTCAGTGGCAACCATAAAGAAATATACAATGATACTTAAGGAGCTGCTGCATGCTCTTGCCTAGTCAACAACAACTTTATGGAAACATGAAAAATACAAGCAGGAATGACCCATTTGGTCCTTCAGTCTTGCTCCACCAATCAATATGATCATGGCTGATCGTCCAACTCAGTAGCCTGTTCCCACTTTCTCCTCACACCCATTAGCCCTAAGAACTATATCCACCTCCTTCTTGAAAATATTCAATGTTTTGGCCTCAACCACTCTTCTTAGCAGAGGATTCCATAGGCTCATCACCACACTCTGGATGCAAAATCTCAATCATAAATGGTCTACCCACTATTCTTGGACTGTGACACTTGGTTCTGGACTTTTCCAGTCATTAGGAACGTCTTTCTTGTGTTTATCCTGTCTGGTCCTATTAGAATTTTATAGGTTTCTATGTGATCCCTCTCATACTTCAGAATGCCAGTGAATATAGTGCTCACTGATCTGAAGTCTCTTTGTATATTAGCCCTGCCATCCCAGGAATCAGTTTGGTAAATCCTGTTGCACTTCCTCCATCACCAGAACATCCTTACTCAGATAAGAAGAGCAAAGCTGCACACAATATTCCAGGTGAGGTCTCACTGAGACCCTGTACTTATGTCTTCTCACTGTGAAGGTCAACATTATGCTGTAAAGCATTGTAAGGTGTTGCCACAGAGCATTATCGGACAAACATGTAAAACTGAGCCAAGCAAATAGGATATTCAGCTCAGTGACTAAATGCTTGGTAAAAGATGTATGTTTTAAAAAGGTGGATATTGGAGCCTGGACGTTGGAGAGGGTGGAAGCAAAGATCTTGAAACTGGAAAGGCAGCTAAAATGCACTTGTGAACAGGAACAGGAAACTCAGGTGATACTGGCATGATGACAATAAAGGCAGAGCTATCAGCCACGACCGGTGGTTTGTGCCGTTTGATACATCTGAACATTTCCCATCTTCTGCAAGGAATTATCATCTCTATATTTGTAAATCAATGTATCTTAGGTCTGCACCTACTTTGAGTGTATAATACCTCATGCTCTGCTGTCAGGTTCTGACACAATTTTCTGTCAATTTCAAAACTCCCATCTCCTAATTTGTAACTGAAAAATCCTATGTAAATTTGTCACATTGCATTTGCACCCTCCTGCCTGTTGTGGCACTGCAAACACCCCAATCTTGTATTTTTAGCTCTTTTCTAGAACTCCCGTAATACATTTTGTTATGCCAATGACAAGTAGAATTGCAATGAGGTCATGTACACAAAAAGGACAAAGTGCACATGAGGGAAAGAATGGGGTCTGTATAGCAGCTGGCTCACTCACTGTATATCCTGAACATCAGGTCAGGATTCCTTGTGTACAATGTTGTAGGATATTGGCAAATCAACCCAATGTTTTACCAGAACGGAAGGAACCTGAAATAGGATCAAATACTCATCTCTTTCAAACTTTTATTTTCACTCTCTCCACCTCTTACCCAATGGCCCACATTCCCTATAATTGACATCCTACCTCTGTGACATGATCTTGAAGGTGTCGGGAAGGTAACACTCCACATTCTCCATCTGGAAGATGTCGGCATCACAAATCTTGCTGTCGGTTCGCCCATAGTTGGCACTTTCAATCATTATGACGTCGCTCCCTGGACACCGCAGCTCGATGGGGTATCCTTCGCACGCGAGCTCCCGGCGCATCAAACCAAATGGCAAGGCAGCCCGACTCAAACCTGGGGAAGGCAAAGAAACAGCGACTTGAGACATGCTACATGGACCCAGGCTAAACGGTGAATCACGGCAAAAATCCTTATTAGCAGTAAATTTATTCAGAAAATGTAGTGTGGCCAAAGTCTGCCTCTGACCTACAACCCCTCAGTGACCCAGCATCAAAGGAGCTGCCTGGCCTGCTGTGTTCCTCCAGCTCCACACTGTGTTATCTCAGACTCCAGCATCAGCAGTCCTTACTACTCCTGAGTCCCTTTTCATATTCTTTTGAAGCAAGTTATGAGCAGCCTCTAAAGGGGGCTTTCTAACAAAAATCTACCCTTCACAGGAAACTTATCAAAAATATTATTTCTGGTGCGCCAAAGTAAAAGTTGCCTAAGTCCCAGAGGTTGCTCTCTTTGTTAAAGAGAGAGATGGCTGGTGCTGAGTTTAACCTGCCGGTCACCTCTCAGAGAGCTGAGCCTGAGAAGGGATTGACCTCAGTTGACATCGGAACTGAGCCTACTCTGTTGGCATTATACATGAGCCAACCCACCAATCAAGCTAAGCTACCCTTACCCTTGACTCACTCCTTTCTCTGTGGTGCCTACAAGTCACAGAAGGCCACAAGTGTATTGGTGCACTGCCTCGCCAGAGTTACCCAGGCATGGATATAACCACAGAAGTGGGGCAGAAACCAGGTCTAATGGCCTTTTCAATTGTTCACCGGCTGGATCCATGAATATCAACCTTAACCAGGCTCTGGAACAAACCCACCAACAAGTCATTATCCTTGCCCTCCAAACCTCATCTTTGTCCCAGGTGGCCAAACATTCAAACTGTGGGGCTGAAGTGCCATCAAAATTAAAAATTAAGAAGTGACTTCACACATGTGGAAGATAGACTCCTTGAGGATTCAGAAGAGGCAAGTTGCTTGCAAGTCTCTGAACCATTTTAATCTTTTGTTGCAAGGGACTGCTGCATGCCAAATCCCCAATGATCAGTCCCTTTTCGTTATGTGTTCAAGGGAATCAATTCCCTCCACTTATTTATCCTAACCACACAAACAATACAATTGATACACCATTAACAACATTATTGCTATGGATCCCAAAGCCCTCCACCATTAAGGGTTTCCCTGATTGCTACGTGAAATTTCAGAGATGATGCAATGTTTTATTTTAGGATATTAAAGTGATTGGATAAGACAGAACAAGTTCAATAGTTTAACCTTGTTTTGAATAGTAGACCCAGAGGACATGTCACACACCAGAAGGGAGATAGTGATGTAGTGGGAAAGTCTCTGGATTAGACATCTAGAAGACCAGGTAAATGATTTGGGAAAATGAGTTTCAATTCCACTCTGACAGAATTTAAATTTAATTAAATGTTGAATATGAAACTGGTCTCAATAATGGATACTATGAGGACCACCATCAGCTGTCAAAAGATCCCATCTGTTTCACTAATGTCCATCACACAAATGGTGAAAGGGGAAGGGATATTTTGTAACTATCTGAAAGATCAAAGGTGCTTTAGTGTCTCACTTGAAAGACTGGAGTGATCTCTCCTTTAAGCAGCTTCATCAACGTCACCCTTTATGTCTACCTGAGAGAGTAGATGAGGCATGGGCTTCATGTTTCATCCAAAAGACCAGAGCTCTGACATTGCAGCACTCCCTCAGCACTGCACTGGGAGTGTCAGTCTGTATATTGAGCTCAAAGCTCTGCTTTGAATTTGAAATAACAACCTAACTTGGAGATGTGGTATTGACCATTGGGGAACACTGGTGAAAGGAATGAAAGAATGTAAAGGACTGTTGTCAAGGAGGTATGGGTGCTTGTGTTTTATAAGGGTCATTGAGGGGACAGCATTTAAAACTGTGGTCAGGAGTGATGGTGCAATGGTAGTGTCCCTACCTCTGAGCCAGATGGAGTCACAGAGTCATACAGCATGGAAACAGACCCTTTGGTCCAACCAGTCTATGTCGACCATTATCCCAAACTATGCTACTCCCACTCGGCCTAGATCCTTCCAAACATTTCTTATTCATATATTATCTAAATGCTGTTTAAACGTTGCAACTGGACCCACACCCACCACTTCCTCTGGAAGTTCATTCTACAAACAAATCACTCTCTGTGTAAAAAATGTTGTCCTAAATGTCTTTTTAAATTTTTCTCTTTAAAAATATGCCCCCTAGTCTTGAAACTCCCTACCCTACGGAAATGACACCAGCCATTCATCTTATGCAAAGCTCTCATGATTTTATAAACCTCTATAAAGGTCACCTTTCAGCCTCTGTACATTCCAATGAAAAAAGTTCCAGCCTATCCAGGCTCTCCTTATAATGCAAACCCTCCATTCCTGGCAACATCCTGGTAAATCTCTTCTAAAGCCTCTCCAGATTAATAACACCCTTCCTATAGCAGGGCAACCAGAACTGCACACAGTACTCCAGAAGAGGCCTCACCAATGTCCTGTACAACCTCAACATAACGTCCCAGCTCATAGACTCAAAGGTCTGAGCAACAAAGGCAAGCGCACTAAACACCTTCTTAACCACCCTGGCTACCTGTGATGCATATGATGATAAGTACCAGTCCCAGCTGTGCATTATCTAAGCAGACTGATGAAAATAACAATAGGACAGAGGTGCAAATCATAAAGTGTAAAATGAGTGGACAATATCATTTGGATTCTTATGAAGTGTCAAGTTTTAAAATATTTACTTCTACAAATATAGCTTTGGCATCAAGGGAAAAGAAAGTTTATCCCTCCTGCATGATTGATCCTTCAGAAAGCGAGCACTCTATATATCAGAGTAAGACTCTACTTTCACAGGGTCAGACGATGTGTAAATGAAAAATAAGTATATTCTGGAGATCATGACAGGTTCAATCAATCAGGTAGGGAGGGGAAACATTCACAGATCTGAGATTTGAGTGTGGTCTAATGAATTGCAATGACAAACCAACATGGATTGCAGGCAGCCCCAGACTGATAGGGCCCTGGGCCATTCCTAAACAGGCCCCAGGCTTCAAATGTTAGCATTGCCTCAGACAAACCACTCAGTCGGGACAATCACAGATCAAAGCAAGTCTAAACAAGGTAATTAAACTTCCAGGATTGCATCAGGTTTAGGGTTTAGACCTGTCTGGGATAATGTTTCCTTCCATCGGTCTTTTCTCCCAGATTGTAAACTTCTGTAAGTTCAGGAAAGAAATCTGTACGGTTAAAAACAGTCTCTTCTTTCGAAATATAGAATCATTTTTCAAAACTTGGACAAAGGGCGTGTGGGCATTTTCTCGTGCCCTTTATAAGTAACTGAATTTCCAAGCAACCCACTGAAGTAACTCCACAAAGGCTGGTGGCCCATCACCAAGTCATCTTTTACTTGCACATGGAGAGCCCTTGACAGAGATCCAGCTTCCGCAGAGCCAGCTCTCAGAGTGAGCAGGATGTCAGCCAGGGTTCCCTGATTACACCAGATTAACAGTCTCAATCAGGGAACTCATATTCTATGAGGAACACCTGGCTGACCTCATTACAATCACTACATCCCTCCCCCTCTGAGTCTGAGGACATAGGCCAGGTTCTGCATTTTTGTGGCTCCTTCCGGGTCATTTTAGCACAGGGTCAGGATCGTCCAACCCTGCCCCAGATATGGGTGGTGTGTAGTCTCTCACGCCTGCAGCGTCGCAGGCGAAATTTACTCTCTTCTTCAGGTGGCAAAAGCGTTGAAGTGGTACCATTCACTGTGTTTATCTCAGATTTCAGGTACTTTCAATGCTTGACGGAGCGGGAGAATCCATTGGCCAGTTCGAAAGGCTGTCGAGGAACTGGGCACATTTTGCTCTCGCACTGCTTGTGAGTTTAGAGCTTTCATATGGCCCATGTTTGTTCAGAACCGTTGCACCTACCCGAACTTTATAATTTACTGGACCTGATTTTATGTCGACCAGGCCTCTTACTCATGCAGGGCTATTCCCTTGGTTCCTACTCCAAACTTTGTCTCCTGAAGTAAACTTCCTCTCTCGCTTAGCAGGGTCTTGTGTCTGGTATTATTATTTTAAAAAAAATTATTGCCTTGTTGGTAAACTACTGCCACTTCTCAGCATCATCATTTGATGAATGGCTTTGTTGATTTCACATCTTTGGATTAAGTACCTGAGTCACTGATTGTGAGAAATAGCATCATGGCCTATTCTCCATTGCAAGAGTTGTAGTTACACATGTGGTTCCGTAGAGTTCAAAATAATGACTTTTAGGCTCAATTTAAAAAAAAGTCCATGGATGTCACTGGCTCAGCCCTAATTGCCCAGAGGGTAGTTAAGAATCAAGTCCATTGCTGAGAGTCTGGAGTCACATGTACACCAGACAGGGTGTGGATAACAGATTTCCCTCCCTCAAGGGCATAGTGAACCACGTGGGTTTTTGTGACATTTGTCAGTGATTACATGTTTGTCGTTTGGCAAGCTTAATAATGTTAGACATTTTTCATTAAATTAAAATTTCAGCATCTGCCTTCTTGGGATATAAATCTATGCCCCCATTGCACTTTCTTCCAATGTCTTTTTTTTAAAAAAAATCACACAATGATACATTATTTATGAATTGTTAGAACAGATTGCCGGACAGTCATGAGTTTTTCACTCATGCATTCATTCATGTGATCTGGGTGTTGCTGGTCGGGTCAGAATATAGCCTCTGTCCCTTGTTGAAAAGGTGGTGGTGAATTGCCTTCTTGAATTGCTACAGTCCATGTGCTACAGGTAGAACCTCAATGCTATTATGCAGGGATTTTCAGGATTTTGACCCAGCAACACTGAAGTAACAGCAATATATTTCCAAGTCACAATGGTGAGTGGCTCGGAGGGGAACTTGCTGGGGGTGGTGCTCTCATGCATCTGCCGGCCTTGTCCTTCAAGATAGGAGTTCATCGTAGGTTTGGAAAGTGAAGTCTAAGGAAACCACTGTGGTGGGGTTGGGGACGAAGGGACAACACCTTGATTGAAGTTTAATTCTATTGCGTTCCATCAATGTGAGCAATTCCAAAACTCTGTTGCCTTCATCCTAACAATGTCTAGTTCTGGTTCTGCGGGAAACAATTTTCTCAGCTCAAGTCATAAATTTGTGGGTTCAGGTTGTGCACAATTCAAGTTATGAGGGCAAATATACCTTCAAGTATTTTGGGTTGATTTACTTGGGATGGTTAAAGGATTTGATAGATCTGACTGAGATAATTAATTTTCTTGAATGGGCTTAGTCAGAACAAGGGGACTAGACCCAGATTTTCACTCCCAAACTGGGTGCTGAGAGTCAGGAAATACTCCGGCTAGGTTCAGTCACCTTGGGGGATTCTCCACTGAAGGATACTATCTTCATTCGGGGATGGGGAAGTGGAGTTCATAGATTCAAGGTAGAACCTGACTCACCATTCCTGGATACAGTTCAGAGGTAGCCACAGGTAGGCTGGAGCTCATCTGACGTGGTTTTATTAATTTTCCGGCTCTTTAGACTTCACACGCCATGTAGGACAAATTAATGTCAAGTCCCTCCCCCCACCTGGCTTTTATTAATTCATTCATGGGATGAGGAGATGTCAACAATGGTTAAGCAAGAATTTATTGCCCAAAAGGCAATTAAGAGTAACCACTGTGCGCCTGGAGTCACATGTTGGCCAGTCCAGGCAAGGATGGCAGTTTCTTTCTCTAAGGACATGAGTGAACCAGATGGTTTTTTTCCGAAAATCAACAATGCATTCATGGTCATCTAAATTCTCCTAACTGCAGATTTTTATTGAATTCAAATGCCACCACTTGCTGTATCAGAATTCAAACCCGGTCCCCAAAAATTTCCCTGGGTCTCTGGATTAGCAGTCCAGTGATATACCATTTGACCATCACCTTCCCTCCAACTTGAAGTCCACCCATGCCAACTTTCCTAGTATGCAGTATGTACTGACCTATGGAGCCATGTTGAGATTATATATCTGTCACAGTTCTCACTATACTGCGTCGACGTTACCATTCATGAAAGCTCATTCAAAACTTTTAAATCTCAAATGCCTAAACCCATATAACAAGAAACAATTTTCTATTCATTAATGCACATTAAAAACTCTTAATTTTTGACATTTTTGAACTGCCAACTGAACCGTAAACTTAGGATCTGTATGGTGTGATAAATATAATCTATGAAATGTGGCCAAGCGTTCATAGTGACATACAGCTTGGGCAGATATCAACACATAGAAATTGTAACTGCTAGAGCACAGCTTTCATCAACTCTCACTGACACAGGCAGTGTACTTTAAAAAATTTTTTTTTAAAGGACTGGGGATTTAAATTACTTCACATTTGACTGTTCTGGAGACCTTATTATAAGACATTTACGTCTGCTCCAAATACTTGTAACATCTATGCTGCATGTTAAGTCTCTTTCACCGCAAATGGTGTTTGAACTCAGTACTGGCCCTGTTGAGTTGAAAGCTTCCTGCTTGTGTGAGTCATGCCTTCCACCTTCACCCTACCAGAAAATGGAATCTATCAAAGATCGATGTAGAACTTTCATAAGGACCTTCTCCTGTCCAGGCACTGTCACTATGAAAACAAATACAAACCGTTCAGGAACTTGGAAGCAAAATCCAGAAGTGTTCATCAACTCAGTTGAGCAACTCTGAGAGCAAAACAGAGTTGGCCCAAGATACTAACTCTACTTTGCCTCTGTCTTTCTTCATGGATTCTGGGCTAACATCACTGTGGGTGTACAAACAGGAGGCTGGAAGAACACAATAAGCCGGGCAGCATCTGGAAGAAAGAAGTCAACACTTTGGGTATTATAAAATACGCGAAATGCTGAACTCTCCTTTCCTCCCAGTGCTGCCTGCATTGCTGTGTTCTATCAGCCTCCTGTTTGTCTACTTTTGTTTCCAGCAACTGAAGTTTATTGGTCTCTATCGCTGTGGGTGAACCTACACCACATGGACTGCAACAGAGCTCAAGAAGGTGGTTCACTACACCTTCATCACAGGGCAACAAATGTTGGCAAAACTAACAATGCCCAAGTTGCACGAACAAAGCAAAAAAAAAGTGTTGAGAATTTACAGCATTTCCTGCTTTGTAAGCTCTGTTCCAATTCTGAGACCCCTGGTGCATAAACCAGGGTCACGCAGTGCTAAGGACATGCTGCCTTTCAGATCAGACTTGAAACAAGATACGCTTCCTACTTTCTGCTGGATGTAGAATTTCCCATGGCAGGAGTTTTAAAAAGAGTACGGTAAGATTCCCCCTTATATTCTGGCCATTGTTTATCTCTCAACCAACACTGCAAAATCAGGTTATCTGGTCATTACCTCTTTGCTGCTTGTGGGAGTTTCCTGTGCACAATTGTATTTTGGGAGTTACGACAGTTGGAATATAGAGGAATAAGAGGTAACCTTATTGAAATATATAAGATTCTTAGAGGACATTACAGGGTAGGTGTGGAAAGAATCTTTCCCATTGTGGGAGAATCTAGGACCACAGCATATCATCTCAGAGTAATGGGAGTTATATTTAGAGAGGAGGAGGAATTTCTTCTCTCAGAGTGTAGTGCATCTGTAGAAATTCTTTATCGTAGATGGCTGCTGAAGCTGGGTCATTAAGCATACTCAAGGCTGAAACAGATTTTTAATGAGTAAGGGGATCAAGGGCTATGGGGAAAAGGCAGGAAAATGGAGATGAGGATTATCGGATCAGCCATGACTGAACTGAATGATGCAGTGAGGCTTAAACCCAGTGGCAGGGAAGCTAACCAAAATACTGCAAGAACTTCCAGGATCTGTGGAGACTAGGCCCATAATTTACCAATGGCAGTGCAGCTTGTGACAATTCAAAGAAATAGTACAAAAATGCTTAAAATCATTGATCAGATGTGTATCAGTTTGAGAGATTCCAGTAGCAAGAAGAGAAATGACAGTAGAATGATATCTTGGCAGGATGTATGAAGAACGTGTCATTAACTCCAGCATGTGGGGAAAGATTTACAAGGGGCCTAAGGGACTACTTTATCATACAGAGGCCGGTGCGTGTATGGAATGAGTTGCCAGGAGAAGTGGTGGAGGCTGGTACAATTACAACATTTAAAGAGCATTTGGATGGTTGTATGAACAGGAAGGGTTCAGAAGGCTAATGGTCCAAACGTTGGCAAACGAGACTAGATTTATTTAGGATATCTAGTCGGCATGGATGAGTTAGACTGAAGGGTCTGTTTCCATGCTGTATATCTCTCTGATTCTTTCAGCCCTCTGCCCAGAAAAGGGCCAGACAGGTGAGCGCATGTTAATATAATTAATCTGGAATGTGGGAACCTAGGCTCCAAACCCACTCTCAAAATTACACCATTTAAAAGGCATCTGGATGGATACATGAACAGGAAGGGTTTAGAGGGATTTGGGCCAAATGCTGGCAAATGAGACTAGATTAATCTGGGATATCTGGTTGGCGTAGATGAGTTGCACCGGAGGGTCTGTTTCTGTCGTGTACAGTTCTATGATGCCTGCATCATAAGCTCTCAGTCGGGTGTCATGTTGGTACTTCCTTTGGAACGAGTAATTATATACCAGGTAAATGAATGGCAAATCTGAACAGGAACACTTTAATGGTGGTTACCATCTTCACAGCTGGTTCAAGATTGAGCCCAATCTCACCCTCCCAGGTTACCTGACCATTTTTCTTAAAGCAGCAGGAACCCCAACTACATATACAACATCCCTCCCTCTTTATTTTAGAAGTCTCATTATAAACATACATACAACATGTATTACCATTATACAGGCATTGTAGCTAACATATATTTTATATATATAGTAAGGAATATTACAAAAAAAGGAAAAGAAAACCATCTCTCCAGTTTACGTTGACATAATTAGCCTCTCAGTGGGGTGGCAGTTCCTTAAAGGCTGTCTCCTTGTTTCAGGAGCCTTTTCTAGTGCAGTCTCCTGGGCCTCAGGAAACTCCTGTTGTTTCGCTGATACATCACTCTCTATTATCTGCCGTTGCCCTGTGATGCTGCTGTTGCTTCCTCCCTGCATATGGCCAACCCTTGCTTGGGGATACACGATGCATTTGTCCATGCACTCTTCCTCTTAATGGGGCTGGAATAACAAACTCTCATTCCCCATCCAATACGGACAGCAGCCACTTCTTGGGCAGGTAAGGGCCTAATTCTGGGCGGTTTCTATGAAAAAAATCTGCCTCTCAGTCCCCACCATTCAGTTCAAAACTGGTCGTTTCGAGCCACGTTGCACACCTGATTTGCTGATACCAGCATCTTGTCATCCTGAGGTTTCAGTTGGGTACATCCTTACTTCCCAGTAGTGGTAACCTTAACAAAGCATCTGCATTACAGTGCTTCTCTGCCTGTTGGTGTCTGATCACTCATGAGTCAGCTGCAAGTGTGCTGCCACCATTGACCCTCCCCCGTATATGGGCCAAAAGTGGAGGTCAGCAGCCTGTGGTCTGTCGGCAGAACAAAGTGCCTTCCGTAAAGGAAGTGGGTCACTTTCTTAATGGTGAACATGGTGCTCGATCCTTCTTTTTCAACTTGATCATACTTCTCCATCTTTGCTCGTGACGACGATGAAAATGCAATAGGTCTAGCTCTTCATTGATAAGATCTGAGACAATCCAGTGCCAACCCAAATGGGTGAGGCCAACTACAGTTCCAACTTCCGGTTGAAATGCATTAACATCTCCGACCTTTTCAAGGCTTGCTTCTCCTCCTGCTAAGCGAGCTCACTTTCTTGGGTCCATTTCCACAGTTGCCCTTCTCCCAGGTTTTAGCATGGTTGTCGGATCCGAGATGAACTTGCCATAATAATTCATAAATCCCAAGAACAATCTCAGTTGAGATACTCTGGTCCGGGGGCCTTCATGATAATCTTCGTCTTCTTGGGCACTTTGTTTAGTCCCTCACCATCAATTATTTGGCCCAGATACTTTATGGAGATTTTAAAAAAAACTTGCATTTCTCCCTTATCATTTGTAGGCTGTGCTCCTGCAATGTTTTAGGGTTCCTTCCAATTTTTTAAAATGCTCCTCTTCAGAGGATTCAATAATCAAAGTATCATCCATATAATAGTGGATTCCTAACAATCCATTTACTATTTATCCATGGCCCTCTGAAATAACAGGCAGTGTTGACGTGATGTCGTAAGGCAGTCACTGGTATTGGAACAGTCCCATGTGTGTCACTATCATCAATAGTAGCTGAGACTTCTTTGCCACTCCCATATGTAAGTAAGCCTGTGACAGATCCATTCTTGAAAATATCCTTACCCCGTGCTAGTCCACTGAACAGGTCCTTATTGAGTGGAAAGGGGTATTGATCTGCAGGGCGGGGTTGGCTATGACCTTAAAGTCACTACACCTCACTGCACCATCTGGTTTAAAGATCAGAACGATGGAGTGACCCATTCACTGGTGGTTACTGTTTCTGACGCTCCTAGATCTAGCAGACATTCCAGTACTGCCTCCACTTTAGGCCAGATGGCGTGTGGTACTGGACATGCCATGAGACCCCTTCGACCAGCATCTGGCCTCAGCTGTAGTTTAGTTTCAACTCCTTTCATTTCCCACAGGGTTCTTTTGAAGACTTCTTTATGTTTATCTGGGATCTCCAACAAACTCATGTTTGAGTCCACCAGTCCATTAACCACTCTCCAATTTAGCCTTAATTTTTGAAACCAGGAACATTTGAACAATGGCAATTTTGCACACTGGTCTCTCAACTGTACTTGCATCAGTATGAAGCCCTTCAGTGGCACCACTTGTTCCATGTTTATCCGTAGTATAATCTTGGCAGGCATCAATGATAGTACCCTTAACTTCTCCTTATGGAGGGACACTGCTGCACCTGTTCAACTTCCATTTTTATGTCTTTCCCTCTAATTTGGGAAGAACTCAAAAATAAAACGTTTCACCCCATACTGGCAGGAAGTTTAAGCAAGGCTCTAGGACTTCAACTTCTCCCACAGTCCTAGCTGACTACCTGTCTACTCTCTGCCCCAACCGCGTGTATGTTAGGGCGTGTTCACTTTCTGGTTGCTTCTTTCTGACTGCCCTTCTCTTGTTTGAGCTGTACCTAGCAATTTCATACAACATAGCCCACTCACACCTGTGGCACTGGGCTTCTCAAGTCCAACAGGTTGACTCCCTCTGCCCAATCTTGCCACACAGGCAGCAATCTATGGTTGGTACGCGTTCTGCCAAGTTTCTTCTACTTGACGTACCCATCCGTCATCAGCCAACTGAGTTTTTTTGCTTGTGGTCAACTCCATCAAGGTAGCAATTTTGAAAGCTACCTTGAAATCCAGGCCTGTGTGAAAGAAAGTCAGTTTTTCACTCCGCATCTGTCCCCAGTAACGTCAGGCATGCCAAAAAATGAGAAAGTACACAGCACCTACACAAACAGACCCTCACTGAAATGGGCTGCAATTCAAGAAGCCAGGCATGAGTAGGAAGGGTGGATTAGCTGTGGGAGACATAACTTGCAGGGCTAGGGTCAGGGAGTGGGTCTAGATGGGACGCTCTTCAGAGTGTCATTGTGGACTTGTTGGGCCAAATGGCCTGTTTCCATGCTATAGGGATTCTATGAATTAGAATTACAACACCATACTTCAATCATGCATTGTTCAACATAGTACTGAATAGTGTACAGTCCTTTTAGTGCTACTAACCAACCACTTTACTAAGCACACACCTTTTAACATGCTGATGTACCCCACACCCCTCACTGCAACATTCTCTGATATACCCACATCCCTCACTGTAACAGCAACTGATACACCCTAAACCCCTCACTGTTACAGTCCACCCATATACCCCACACACCTCACTGTAACTCTCTGATAGACGCCACACCTCTCACTGTAACACTCTCTGATATACCCCACACCACTCACTGTAATGCTCTCTGATATACCCCACACCCCTCACTGTAACACTCTCTGATATACCCCACATCCCTCACTGTAACACTCCCTGATATACCCCACAGCTGTCACTGTAACACTCTCTGATATACCCCATACCCTTCAGTGTAACATTCTCTGCCACACTCCTCACTATAACACCCTCTTACATACCCTACACCCCTCTCTGTCAGACTCTGATTTACCCCAGACATCTCACTGTAACAATCTTCATGCTTGAACGTTGCAAAGGCTGGTTGCGAATTAGACTTTGATATGTCTATGATATTGGGGGTCCATTCATTGCTTCTGATATGCGTGTTATTCTCAATCCCTGACTGCACTGCGCTGTGCTACTTCTGATTTCCAGTGACGTTTTTAATAAGTGTTAATGTGAGGATGAGCTGTTCCACAGTATCTCCACCAGCCAATTGTGCTAATTAATGTCTTTTCCTGATTAAAGGGAGGTGAATAGTGAGAATGAGAAGTAGTTTTCTGAGCTTTCTGTCACTGAGACAAAAATAAAACAGCCACAAATGTTTCAATTCATTCAGTGAGGGGAGAAAAGTCATGAATCAATGAGTAGGAAGGTTCACACAATATTTAAGAGTGCTGCAAATGAAAGGATGCACACAGAGTTCCCAGTGGAATTGTCTTAGTGCTTACGTAAGGGTTATGTGTAAGTGTGAGGGTGAGAGAGAGAGCAGGATGTATTGAGCATATGTGTGTGTGGGTGTGCGTGCATAGGTCTGTAGATGTAGGCGTGTATCTGTGCGCATCTGCGAGTTTGTATGCGCATGCATGTGCAGCTGTATATATGTATGTGGAAGTGTGGGTATTTGTATGTAAGGGTATTTGGATGTGTGTGTCTGTGCCTCCATGGTGCAGTAGTGTGCATGCGTATCGGTGTACAAATATGCGCGCCTGCGTGTGTGTGTATTTGTACGTTGTTTGTATGATTGTGTACAATACAGTGTGGCGCACACATCTCTGTGCAAATATGCATTTGTTTGTGTTTGTGTGCAAGGGCGTCTGTTCGTGTCTGTGTGCAAAAATGTGTGCCTGCTTGCTCCTCTCTATAACTGTTTGTTTGCCTGTTTTTGTATGTGTGCACCTGTGTGCAGATATGAGTGCCTGTTTCTGCAGTGTGTAACTGTGTATGTACATGCGTGTGCCTGTGTGTCTTTGCGTGCATGTCTGTGCTCAAATATGTCAGTGATAATGAGAACTGCAGATGCTGGAGAATCCAAGATAATAAAATGTGAGGCTGGATGAACACAGCAGGCCAAGCAGCATCTCAGGAGCACAAAAGCTTTTGTGCTCCTGAGATGCTGCTTGGCCTGCTGTGTTCATCCAGCCTCACATTTTATTATCTTGTGCTCAAATATGTGTCTGTTTGTGACTATGTATAACTGTGTGTGTTTGTGCCTAACTGTGCATATGTGTGCATGCATGTACGCTTGCCTGTATGCATGTGTTTCTGTGTGTAAATATGAGAGTGAGTGCAAGTGTGAAACATAACTGTGGACTGGTTTGTACGTGATTTACATGAATAGCACCAGGGATAAGGGACTTCAATGATTTGGAGGGGTTGAGAAGCTGGGGTTATTCCTCTATGAGTAGAGGAGATTAAAGATGTTCAGGATTGTGGGGGATTTTGATCAATTATATAATGAGAAATCCTTTCTCATTGGTAGGACAGTCAGTATCCTGAGGTCAGAGATTTAAGATAATTGCAGATGAGCTAGATGGGAGATGACTTTTTTTTAAATATTATGCAGTCAGTTATGATGATCTGGACTGCACTGCCTGAGGAATAGAATTCAAAAGGAGAATTGGATAATTACTTGAAATGTAAAGAAATGAAATGTGCTGTATAATTCCAGGATTTGATCCTTCATCAAATTGAGGTTCTGACTTTAACCAATAAACACATTTAGAATGAAATATATAACAACGTTTCTGTGCAAACAGAACCTGAACTAATTACTCAGTTTATTATTTTCAAAACACTGTGGATATTTCTTCCCACCTCTCAACATAAATTGTGTCTGTAAAACACAGTTGCTCACATTGTGAGATGCTGCTGCATGATCTGTAAAGCCCAGTATCCGAATGTGAAGGACCAGGGAGCTCTGGGCAGAGTGCTTCCCAAATGCCTTCCCTCTGTGGCCCCATTTTGAGCCTTGAAGATTGTCATGACCCCTTTGGTGGGACCCGTAAATAATGGATGGGAGAGGGCTGTGAGCATGGAACTCTGTTCGACTAGGGGTTGTTACAGCTCAGTCAGAACTCCATTGCTGCTTTGGAACTTGCAACACCAAGCTTTCAATTTGTGACCCTGCTTGGAGTCCCGATCCTCACATTGGGAAGCGCTGTCATCACAGGTAGTCCATTACAAGAACACAATCAGAGAGTTTTGTTTAAGGAGCTGGGAGCCAAAGAGATTTCAAAGGGCTTATGAAATATAAACACTTACATAGGCTTGTTTGATTGCAAGCTGTTTCTGTCGTGTAAATAGTATACGAGAACTACGTCCCTGTCCCTTTGATACAGTCGATCTACATCTTCATTGCAGTCACTCACACTTAAGTGCTACCCCCAACAAGACCCCTCAGATGTTAATCAGCTTGAATGCATGGCCCAATGATCTTGTAACTCATGGGCATTAAGAAATACACAGGTTCACTGTGACTGCTCTTCATTAAACACATGTTAACATATTAAAGCCGTCTGACAGGTCCCAATCCCAACATTAAGCTGTAGCAAGACATGAACATGACTCAGATTTGGGGTAAGACTGGTCAAGTGGTGATTAAAATTCATGCTGCACATGTGTCAAATAATGACTGTTTCCAACAAAAGAGAATCCAAACACTTTCCCTTAATATTCAATGTATTCATTAATGTAACTGGTTTGAGGGGCCAAATGGCCTACTCCTGTTCCTATTTCTTACGGTCTTTCTTACCACGTTTAGCATAAAATGTTAAGATAGTTCACAGTGGCATTAAAAAGACCAAGCATGATATCAATGTAAAGCAGTATTTGATCAGACGTAGATTTTAAGCAGCATCTCAAAGAAGTAAGGTAACGTACAGCATGGGCAGCTGTTGCATCACTGATGGTGGAGTGATTAAATATTGAGTACAAGTAAGTGTTTGGAGGGTTGTGGGGTTGGATGAAGTTTCAGAAGTGGGGAGGGCTTGAAGCCAAAGGGGGATTTGAAAACAAGGATGAGAATGTTAGAATCAAAATGCTGCTTGGCTGGGGACCAGTACAGACCAGCAAGCACAGGGGTGATGGGAGAACAGGGCTCGATGCAAGTTCAGACATGAGTGGCCCACACACATCCCCACTTTTGCCATAAAGAAGCCCCAGAAGTGACCATATTAACCTGGAGGCAGTTGATGGCCTAGTGATCTTATTGCTGGACTGTTACTGAAGAAGCTCAGGAAATGTTCTGCAAATCTGGGTTTGAATCCTGCCATAATGATGACCATGAATCAATTGCTGATTGTTGGAAAAATCCACCTCGTTCACTAAAGTCCTTTAGTGAAGGAAACTGCCATCCTTACTTAGTCTGGTCTACGCGTGACTCTAGACCCACAGCAACATGGTTGACTCTTAACTGCCCACTGGACAATAAATATTGGCCTACCCAGCAACAATCACATGCCATGAATGAATAAAAAAAATCCTGTACAGCCAAAAGAGCAAGCAAGTAGAGTACATTATTTATTGCATAAATACAGGAAACCATTTAGGGAAGGGTGTAGTACCCTGATGCATAGGTTTGAGTGGATATAGTTTGTTATGGTTACAGTAAGGCGTGGTATAATCCAGTACGACTTTGCAGGTTAGAATCTGGGTGTGCGTACCTGCAAGTGAATAAGACAGTAGTCTCAGTGAATTTGATATGTTAAGGATCTTTTCTACCTATCATGGAGAATTTGTGCATTGATCCACTGGAAGGTGCCGATAGCGACTGGTCACTATTCGTCAATTAACTGGTATCCAAACAGTCTGGGACTGTGGGAAGTGGCATGCAGAACTCACCAGCCCAAACAGTACTCCAGCATTACACAGCATCCTCCAAACCACCCCACCCCCAGCGAGTCAAGGCAAAAATTAAAGGCCTCCAGCTGTGGCGAGTCAGTGCTATCATCAGGCTGGAGGGGTTTCCCAGCCAATTTCACTTCATTTTAATTGATGAGGCATTCAATCTCTACTCTTACCACCTACCCTTTCCACAGTTTACAATGAGAAAACAGGGTTGCCTTGCTCATCAACACAAAATCTTAGACATGAGAGCACAGTGATGGATGGGACTGCACTGAAACTTTCAGGTAAATGGATTGCACAATTTTACCACCATTTGAGCTAATAAGTGCTTTCTGATTGCTCTCCTTGCTGACCTAAGTCCAATTTTAAGATTATTACACCTTATTCATGATTCCATGCCCACAGTTTCTCTGAATCTTCCCTATCGAATGAGTCCTTTTGACATTTTAATTGCCTTAATCAGATCAGCCTTCAATACTGTTCAATACTCAAAGGACATCAAGCCAGTCTCTCCGTTAAACCCCAGTATTCTGAGCTGCCACTCCCTCCGATATATCCTTCTTTAATGCAGTGATCACAACTTAATGCAGTGCTCTCTATGGGGTTTAGTGGAGCTGCAATATACAGTAAGGTATGGAATAGCTCATGGTTTTCAGGGTTTTCAAATTTCGACATAGCCTAAACCCTCCCAATCACCTCTGGCCCCACAAGATATCTGTACTCTTCCAATTCTGTCCTCAAGTCCATCTATAAATTCCTTTCCTCCATCAAGGGCTTTGTCTTTGGTTACTAAGAACGTAATCTCTGAAATTACCTCCATATATAGATAGCTTCTTCATTAGTAAAGGGCTCAAGGTTTTGGAGAAAGGTAGGAGAATGGGGTTGAGAAACATATCGGTTATAATTGAATGGTGATGCAGGCCAGATGCTAAATAGCCCAGTTCTTCTCATTTATCTTCGGGTTTTGTTTGCTTCCTTATCCCTCTTTGAGATGTTCCTTAAAAACTCCCTGTTGACCGAGTCATCCTCATACCTCCTTATCCAGGTCCGTGTCAAAAACAGTATGATAATACTCTCGTGAAGTGCCTTGGAATATTGAAAGGCATTATTATATGCAAGAAGTGATGTGGTATGGATTGCAGGGTATCGTGCAATATGGCTGGGATGATTTGATCGATTATAGGAACTGAAGGAGACCATTCAGCCCCTTGAATCAGCTCCTACATTCAACTGGATCATGGTTAATCTGATCTTCAAGTACATTTACCTTAGACCAAAAGACTTAGCCTCCACTCCCCTCTGTGGCAATGGGTTCTACAGATTCACTACCTTTGGGCTGAAACAATTTCTCATCTCAGTTCTAAAGGGACATCCTTTCACTCTGGGGCGTGGTCCTAGTCTCTCCTACTAGTGGAAAAGTTCTCTCCACGTGCATTCTATCAAGGCCTCTTAATATTCTGTAAGTTTCCTTGAGACTCCCCCACACCCCCATCATCCTTCTCAACTCCATTGAGTATCGACCCAGAGCACTCAACCACTTCATTCCCCCAGGTCATTCTTGTTAATGTCCTCTGGATCCGTTCTAAGGCCAGCATATCCTACCTTAGATATAGGGCCCAAACTGCTCACAAACTCCAAATGTGATCTGACTAGAACCTCATAAAGCCTCAGCAGTACATTCCTACTCTTTCAAAACAAATGCTAACATTGTATTTGCCTTTCTAATTGTCGAATTAACCTGCATATTAATTTTAGGAATCCAAGTTCAAGATTCTCTTAAGTCCCTTTGTGTTTCAGATTTCCAAAGCCTTTCCCCATTTGGAACACTGTCTATTCCTATATTCTTCCTACCAAAGTACATAAACTTACACTTTCCTACATTGTATTCCATCTGCCATCTCCTTGCCCACTCTCTCAACCTGTCCAAGTCCTTCTGCAACCTCCCTGCTTCCTCAACATTACCTGTCACTCTTCCAATCTTTGTGTCATCTGCAAACTTAGTAACAATGGCGTCAGTTCCCTTGTCCAGAGCTATTTATGTTTTACATTAATGATGTGGTCCCAACACAGACCCCTGTGGGGCTCCATGAGTCACTGGCTGCTATCCTGAAAAACACCTCTTTATCCCCACTTTCCACCTTCAACCCTAGCAGTATCTTGTCCCTAACACCGTGGTGTCTTATTATTTAGCAGCCTCCCAACTGGCATCTTTTGGAAATCTAAATAGGTCACTTCCACCGGCTGTCTTTTGTCCAACCTGCTTGTAACCTCCTCAAAACATTCTAACAGATGTGTTAGGTATGACCTTTGATGAAGCTGTGTTGACTCAGCCCTATCTTGCCATACACTTGCAAGTACTCCTCAAGCTCATCCTTGATAATGGACTCTACAATCTTATCAGTAACTGAGGTCAAGCTAACCAGCTTATAATTTCCCATTTTCTGCCTCTCTCCCTTCATCAATCAGGGTGTTACATCAGCCATTTTCCAGTCCTCTGGTACCTCCCTGATTCCAACGATTCCTGAAAGATCACCACCAATGCCTCTACAATCGCCTCAGCTATCTCCTTCAGAACTCTAGAGTGTAGTCCATCAGGCTTTTCAGCTTCCCCCCGCACCTCGTCCTAGTGATGGCCACTGCACTCATCTCTGCTTTTTGACTCACTTGAAGTTCTGGTATGTTTTTACTGCCTTCCACTGTGAAAACTAATGCAAACTACCCATTCGGTTCCTCTGCCATTTTTGTTCCCCCTTACCACTTTCTACCCTCATTTTCCACTGGTCCAATGTCCACTGTTGCCTCTCTCTTACCTTTTATACATCTAAAATACTCTTGCAATCTTCTTTTATATTAGCTAGCTGGTCCTGATATTTCAACAGACACCTCCCCACTACCTTATTATTTTTTTGGTTGTCTCTGCTGGTTATTAAGGGCTTCCCAATCCTTTGGCTTTCCTGCTAGTCTTCATCGCTGTACAATTATTTTACCCTCCCTATTACCTTCCATGACTCCAAACAGATTCCACTTCACACACAAACCATTTAGTGTGTAAAAAAATTACCCCCATGTCTTTTTAAAGCTTTTCTCCTCTCACCTGAAAAATATGCCTCCATAGTCTTGAAATCCCCCACCCTAGGCAAAAGACAACTACCATTCACCTTATCTATACCCCTCATGATTTTATAAACTTCTAACATCACAAGTAACATGACAGATAGTGGGGCTCCATTGGACACAGTCTACGTAGTTTTCCATAAGACATTCAATAAGGTTCTGTACAAAAGGTTAATGTGCCAGACAAGGGCTCATGGAGTTGGATGTGAAACATTAGCATGGATTGAGGATTCATTGGCAGTTGGGAAACAGAGTAGGGATAAATGGGTCATTTTCTAGTTGAACAGAGATGGCCCACAAGTATCTGCTGTCTGGCTTTTGCACATATTGCTGGCTATGAAATGACAAAACAGAAAAGATTGTAACAACATATGACATGGTGTAGTACTGGCTTATATTAACAGCATGTCACTGTGGCAATGGAAGCAAGGAAATAGTTCATAGTTTGTTTTATGGCACTCCCATAGCAAGAGTTATCAAGGTCAAAGTTCAGAGGGAAAATATTCCTTCCCTGCTTTCAGAATCAATTAGATGTAAGTGATCCTTTGAGTGAAATGAAATTGCTCAGTTGGAGCCACAAGGCCAAGAGTAAGGTGTGACCAGTATTACAGTACGATGAGATAACAAGGTGTAGAGCTGGATGAATACAGCAGGCCAAGCAGCATCAGAGGAGCAGGAAAGCTGACATTTCGGGTCGGGACCCTTCTTCAGAAATGGGGGAGGGGAAGGGGTTTCTGAAATAAATAGAGAGGGGTGAGGCGGATGGAAGTTGGATAAAGGAGCAGACAGGTGGAGAGGAGACAGACAAGTCAAAGAGGCGGGGATGGAGCCAATAAAGGTGAGGGTAGGTGGGGAGTCAGGATGCATATTGGCCAGTCCAGGGAAAACGGACAGGTCAAGAAGGCGGGAATGAGGCTGGTAGGTAGGAGGTGGGGGTGGGGCTTGAGGTGGGAGGAGGGGATATCCACATGGGAACCCTGCAGCCCAATGGTATCAAAGTAGAATATGAGGTGCTGTTCCTACAACCTTCGGGTGGCATCGTTGTGGCACTGCAGGAGGCCCAGGATAGACACATTGCCCAAGGGGGAGTTGAAGTGGTTTGCGACTGGGAGGTGCAGTCGTTTGTCGCAAACTGAGCATAGGTGTTCCACAAAGCCGTCTCCAAGCCTCCAACTGGTTTCCCCAATGTAGAGGTGGCCATATCGGGAGCAGCGGATATAATATACCACATTGGCAGGTGTGCAGGCGAACATCTATTTGATGTGGAAGGTTTACTTGGGGCCTGGGATGGGGGTAAGGGGGGAGGTGTAGGGGCAGATCTAGCACTTATGACGAGATGTTTTTAAAAACTTCGGGGATCAATTCAAAGAAAAGTAAGGAGGTTCAATTTTATGGATATCTGGACATTTTCAACATTCTATACTCAAATATTAGAGATCATGTGCCAACATTGCTTGTGCTAATGAAACAACCAGTAAGTAGCATATGGAATGAAGTATGCTGTGCCACAGTAAACTAAAATTACTACACAGTACAGACCACCCAATCAGCCCAAAAACCAATCCTAACATTAGGTGAGATTACATAATTGGACAGAACATGCTGATCAGTCCTGAGTGTGTTAAAACTTACACTAACGACTATCATATCAGTTATACTTCCGATTGTTAGAAGCTTTTTATGTGCATCTGCATGGTCCTGCTCTCTCAGTCATTAGGAACATGCCCAGGTATTTGTGCTTTTCTTTAACTAAACAAAGGCATGAGGGGTATTAGTTTCCTGGTACACTTTTCACAGTAATATCTCAATCAGAATTGGCTTGCCAACTGATCGGGATCTTTTCCCATGTGATATAAACTGCTCCCTTTGAAATTTGGCATTCTGGTGTCTGTCCCAGTGAGTGCACAATGAAGGCATTTTACAGCTTGCTTCTTCTTTCAGCAATGACCTAGTGACAATAAAGTGTACGATTATGATCTGTGCTAAAATAGTTTGGTCAGTCTCACTGAGGATTCCATGAATATACGAAGTTAGAGCTCCCAAACCAAATGAGTGGTACGTGGTGATTCAAGGATAGCTATTAGATTCAAAGGGGATAATTTTCCATCTTCCTGTGCTCTCCTCCTGTTTTGAGCTTTCGTAACTACTTCCGCTTCTGATTTTTATGATCTGTGTCAACCCATCACACAAAAGCAATTATCCGCCATGTGTCCCAAAACTAAGGAACAAGCAATTAAATTGCAGTTACACAATAAAAGCATTTGGATTTTGCACGTCCTTTGAATGATTAAGAGTTCCCTCAGTGACTAATTTGACTGTGAGTAGATTAGTGTTTTAATGCTGAAGTGATGCACATGAATAATTAGATCTCTGATTCCATTTGCTTTCACTTCACTGCAGCGCAACTACATCCAAACTAAATCTGAATTCAGAACTTAAACTGAGGATATTTTTCACTCAGGCTGACTTCCTCCTTTCAAACTACCTACTTATACACACCCACACCACCTCGCCCCTCAGAGTCCCCTCCCCCACTCAGGCTGAGGCTCCACCCCTCACTCTGACTGAGAGTCTTCCTTTACTCACACTAAAGTCCCCCCCCCCGGAACTCCGACTGAAACCCCTCCCTCACTCAGACTGAGCCCCCACCCGACTCAGACTGAGTCTCCTCCCTCACTCAGACTGCACCCCTTCCCTCACTCAGACACCCATTCCTCCACTCAAACTGAGGCCGATTTCCATCTCAAACTGGGCCCCTCCCCCACTAAAAATTCAAACCCTCCCTTCGTTGGATTCAGTAAGGGGCGCAGTTGGAGTGGCTTCTCCCACTGCCACAAGGGCAGCCATGAATCACCAAGGGGAAGATAAGGAGGGGAGAGGAATGGTGGGTGACAGTGCTGAGGGTTATGGCTAAGGTTTGCATGGCCTCAGAAACAGAGCAACAGAACCAGGCTCCATTCTCAGAGACTGTCACAGAGAGCAATTATGGGAGCCAAGTGCAATGCTGAAATCAAGTCTAACTCTGAGCAGATGTTTGCATATCAGATGATTGTGACTTAAGAACCAGAGAGGACGGAAAAAAGAATTGTTAAAACAAGTAAAATTCAAAGCCAGTGATCACAACAGAAATCTATGTTGCATCAATCAGCCTCAGCATATTGTTTGTCCCAGTGCTCAGGCAATATGTGTCAGTCTGTAGTCCCAGAGACTGGACTCTAGGTAAAACATAGGTACATTAATCAGCTGTGTGGGACAGTGGTGCAGTGATAATGTCACTGAGCTAGTAACCTAAACTAATGCCCTGAGGGAAGTGAGTTTAAATCCCATCCCAGTAAATGGGTGAAATTTCAAATTCACTTAACAACTCTGGAATTATAAAGCTAGTCCCAGTGATTGTTAGCTGGTTCTCAAGTGCTCTAGGGAATCTATCATCCTTACCTGGTCTGGCCTACATGTGATTCCAGACAACCACAGCACAGGAGATGGTGGCCTTGTGATAATGGCAAAGGAGAGATCCCAGTTTTATGCTGAAATGAGTTCAAATCCACCCCCACGACTGGTGGAATCTAAATTCAGTTAATAAATCAAGCTCGCTTTGACCATGACCACTATCATCAATTGACATGAAACTCATTTGGTTCACTAATGTCCTTTAAAGAAGGAACTCAGCCATCCTTACCTTGTCTGGCCTGTGTGAAGTCGTGGTTGAATCTGAAGTGGCCTTAAGAAACCACTCAGTTCAATGGCAGTTAGGGATGGACAACAAACGTAACCTTTACCAATGACACATCACATGAAAGAATAAAGCAAGAGATAAACTACATGCCACAAAATATTTGCGTCATTCATGTCCATCCTGTAAGCTGCCAACTAAAGTCAGCCCTGTTCTCTATTCCCATTTGAATTAAATTTTTAAAAATATGTAATGAAGAGCCTAATGATGATTATGAATTCATTGTCCATTGTCAGGAAAAACCCATCTGGCTCACGGTTGTCCTACAGGGAAAGACACTGCTTTCCTTACCTGGGCTGGCCCACATGTGACTCCAGATTCACAGCAATGTGGTTGATTCTTAGCTATCCTCTGGATAATTAGAGATGGGCAATGGATTTTAGCCTAGCCAGTGTGGCCCTCATCCCATGAATGAAAAAAGGAAAAAAAAACATTACCTATTCTCCTCCTTTTCTTGCCTGGAAGCCTTAATTTGTGCCACTCATCATACCACACGCATTAGACCTGTTGCAATGTTTGTGCTTCATATGCCAAGCTGCATGGTGGATGTAGAAGTCCAGTGGACATCACAGCTGACCCCAATCTCATCCTCACATCTATCGTATTCAGTAGCGGGTATAAGGTGGTAAGCAGGAAAAGACTTACTGTGGAATATTACAGCTACCCTCCCCTTCCCACAATTCCAGAAGAGGTTGTGGCCCAATCACCAACTCTAGATAGTCCCTGTGTGGCAGAGGAGCTAAGTAAAACAGGCCAATATTCTCAGGAGTTTAGAAAAAATGAGAAGTGTTCTCATCAAGACACAAAATTTGCGACAGGGTTGCAAGTGAAGACGCTGAAAGATCGTTTTGATAGTCGGGGAATCTAAAGCATAGCGTGAGGAAGTGGTTACAGTCTCAGGATAAAAGGCCAAATATATAGAACTGAAATGAGGATAAATTAGTTCACACATAGGATTGGTTGTGAATCTTTTGAAATCCCCACCCCAGAGGGTTTTGGATGTTCCATTGTTGAAAGCATGTAAAGTTGGATTTTTGGTCTCTTGCGGAATCAAGGGATGTGGGGAGCAGCTAGGAAAATGGATTTCGAATTATAGATCGACCATGAATAGCGCAGTAGCCTTGATGGGCCAAACAGGCTATGCCTGATCCTTTGTCTTACACCTTTGTTCATGAGCAAGACCCTATGTGTGTCTCAATTAGGAATAGCTTAATCTACAGACTCTTTCAGACAGTGATCAGGACTGATGAAGGGAGTGGTTTGACTGTATGTTCTGAGCTGCTGATTGGACACAGGCCCATTGTCACAGCAATGCCACCATTGCATAGCCGGTGCTAAGCTGCTGTGATGTGTCTAGAGCTTCCCTTGTGAAGCAATCATGGGAGGAACAGGCCATTGCTGAGAGCAGTGTAAAGGTAAGCAAGGATGAAGCAAGCCAAGAAAGGACCCAGGTCTGAGAAGCATCCACTTTTAGTGTAATTCCAAATGTGTTAGCCTCTGTGACTGGGTGAACTTGGTGTCAGGCTGTGATGCGAAGCAGGAGGAACCACATCAATCACAGCTACACTTGGTATCCAGTCATTTCAATCAAAAACTGAACAGCAGATATGTTGGCAATTGTACCTTTGTATCTTCACACAATTTACAGCACATTTATTGGCATTCATTGAGCAGAGAGTTTGGTGTAATGGTAATGTCACTGAACTCGCAATGCAGTGTCCAAGACTAATGATGTGAAGGTGTAGGCTCCATTCTCATTGTGGAACTTAAATCACAATTCATAAATCTAGATTGAAGGCTAGACTTAGTAATGGTGAGCATGACAACTATCAACAATTGTTATAAAAACCCAAGGGCGGGGAGGGGGTGCTGTGTATGTGCAACGTGAAACCCAAGAATTTAAATAACTTCAGAATCAAAAGAAAATCACAATGAGGCACTGTATGAAAGATTGCAGTGAATAGGGTCTGATGCAGACTGACCTCTTCAACCAGGGTCCTGAATTGCTTGGACAGAATGCTAGTGCTACAGTGTGGCCCAGGACAGCGTTCTTGGGCACATGGATTCAAGTCCCTCTAAAACTGCTGGTGGAATTTAATCTTAACCAATAAATCTGGGATATCAAGCTTGCCCCAGTGATCGTAACTATTGTCATTTACTGTGATAATGCATCTGGTTCTCTATGCCCTTTTAGGAAAGGCCCTCTGCTCAGTCTGCTATACCCATAGCAATGCAGTTGACTATTAACTGATCCATCTGAGCAAGCTGCTCAGCTCAAGGGTAACTAGGGAGCGAATTCTGAAGGTGACTCACACTGGATCTGCAACATTCGCTCAGTTTCTCTCATCACAGATGCTGCCAGACCTGCTGAGTTTCTCCAGCAATTTCTGTGTTTGTCTCAGATTTACAACATCCTCAGAATTTTGTTTTTATTCATGGGCAGTTAGGGACGGATAACAATTTCTGGCTTTGACTAAATGCCTAAATATGAGGGAAGAATAAAAAAGACCATAAAACCCCCGTGCATCAATTGAATTAAAAAGCAGTAAAGTTATGTTAAAGTTATGCTGAACATTGGTTAAAATAAACTTGGAATAGCCTGCTCAGTTCGCGTTTCCAGATTTTTGGAAAAAAGAGGTGTAAAAAGAAAAATCACTTGGCACCATAACCAAGAGGATGTATTCTATTCTAAACTCAACTTTTCAAAAAGCTGACAGGACTCCTTTAGAACAGAAAAGGCTAAGTGGTGACTTGAATTGTGCCTTTAATAGAATTAAAGCAGTCATTACAGCAGAGCTAGAGAAATTGTTGATAGCCCAAAATGAAGGGGTCATAATATAAAGGATGGTGTTCAATCAATACAATAGAGAACTGAGAAGAAATGTCTTTAAGCAGAGACAGTGGGTGCAGGAGCAGAGGGGCCTGGGTGCACAGGTACTCAGATCATTGAAGGTGGCAGGAAAGGGGGAGAGAGAGCAATAGATAAAGAATATGGTGTTCTGAGCTTTATTATCAGGGACACAGAGTACAAGGGCAAGGAAGTGGCGTTGAACTTGGACAAGACACTTGTTAGACCTCAGTTGGACTATTGTGTGCAGTTACGGGTGCCACATTATAGGAAAGATGTCAATAAACTGGGCAGAGTACCAGAAGAAATTCACCACGACGGTTGCAAGAATGAGAGCTTTTGTGATGAGGATACATTGAAGAAGTTGAGGCTGTTGGAGAAAAGGCTAAGATGAAATTTGGAGGTTTTCAAAATCATGAGCAGGCTGAACAGAATAGATAGCGAGAAGCTGTTCCTATTGGCAACAGAAACATGAACAAGATGGCACAGATTGAGAGGGATGCACAAAGGAAGCAAGGGTTATTCGAGAAAAATACCTTTTTCACACAGTAAGTGGTTTGGGTCTGGAATATAATACCTGGAAATGTGGTGAAGGCAGGTTCAACTGAGCCATTCAAGAGGAGTGTAGGATGGTTATTTGGATAGAAATGGTGTGCAGGGATATGGAGAAAAGGCATAGAACATAGAACATTACAGCACAATACAGGCCCTTCGGCCCTCAATGTTGTGCCGACCTGTCATACCAATCTGAAGCCCATCTAACCTAAACTACTCCATGTACGTCCATATGCTCATCCAATGACGATTTAAATGTACCTAAAGTTGGCGAATCTACAACCGTTGCAGGCAAAGCGTCACATTCCCTTACTACTCTCTGAGTAAAGTAACTACCTCTGACACCTGTCCTGTATCTTTCACCCCTCAATTTAAAGCTGTGCCCCCTCGTGCTCGCCGTCACCATCCAAGGAAAAAGGCTCTCCCTATCCACCCTATCTAACCCTCTGATTATTTTATATGTTTCAATGAAGTCACCTCTCAACCTTCTTCTCTCTAATGAAAACAGCCTCAAGTCCCTCAGCCTTTCCTCGTAAGACCTTCCCTCCATACCAGGCAACATCCTAGTAAATCTCCTCTGCACCCTTTCCAAAGCTTCCACATCCTTCTTATAATGCGGCGACCAGAACTGTGCGCAATACTCCAAGTGTGGCCGCACCAGAGTTTTGTACAGTTGCAACATAATCTCTTGGTTCCAGTACTCGATCCCTCTGTTAATAAAAGCTGAAACACTGTATGCCTTCTTAACAGGAGATTGCCACCCAGTAAGTGAATCTGTGCAGGCATGATGGCCAAATGGTCTTGTTTTGTTTCGTAACACAGTTGTTTGATACCGTCAGGCTAGTTTGAATACAAGTGGCAAAGCCGCACTAAAGAAGATGATAGATGTGAATACGTAGATGAGAAATTGACCATTTTCTATGGACCAGAACTGCCAACATTGACAAATAACCACTTCCTGTGCTTTAGCCTCACTGTATCATTATAGCTTCCCAAAGCACAGCGTCCTAGCCTGCACGTGAAAGACTTCTTTTGTATGTTTTTGGAGCTAAACATGGACCAGTCAAGAAGGGCTGCTAGCCTCTGGAAATGAAGGGGTTAAAGATGCTCAGGCCAAAGGTCAATGTCTGATGAAAACCCCTTACCCTCGTTAGTGCGGTCAGGGCAGAGTCCCAGCTGTTGGCAATGAGCAACAGTGGATGGCACTTGACAGCATGCAGGCCTCCGATTCCTCAGAATGTTACAGCAACTTTACGTTATCATCTCGGAATTAAACAGCCATAATGTGTGCTGTTTGCTGATGTGTTAATGATTTAATAACCGGGCTGGATGACGCAGCTCTGCCTCAGCACAGGCAGGGAGTAGCAGAATAGCAGCACAGGGCCCTCAAAATGAGTGCCAGGCAGTGGTCGGAGATGCTGGCATGCAGGATAGAAAATGACACCCCGCACAGATAACACAAAATGTAGGCAGCTGTTAATAGCTTTTCTTAAGTGTCTAGTGTCTTGGTAGACGGTGATGGAAAAATAACATGCGACCATGCCCCAACAGGCATGCGCTCCTGAGTGCCGATGGGCTCCCCTCCCTGGCACTGCAGGGGAACAATAAATAGCCTTTGGAGACGAGGCACCCCTATGCCCTGTCTTATAGAGTAGCCGTTACTGGACACTATATCAGGAGCGGGAGCATCAACTTCTGTTGGTGCTTCAACCTAACAGAACACATTAGGCAAATTAACATATTCATAATGGAACTTTTACATAACATGAATTATTCATACTTCATTAGCATATTCCACAAGTGCTGCTTGCTGTAATAAAAATTAGAACTCTTTGACTAATTGTCATGCTTGGCAATATCTCCCTCCCTTTGCTGTCGAGCAATATTTGCTTCATTGCTATGTTATGTGACCTCCAGCTGCGAACAGGAACTTTCCCGAACTAAACTTTGGCTCCTGCCAGCTCAGTTTAAGTAATGAGATTTTTGTTTTTAAAAGCTTTGCTTTCGGAGTGTAGGCATCGCTGCCTAGGTCTGCATTTGCCATCCACCTGTTTTACAATGATGGAGGCCTGCCCTTCTTGAATCACAGTGACTGCAGGGACATCAACAGCACAGTTCAGGGAGGGAGTTGCAGGGCTTTGGACCCAGCGACAATGAAGGAATGATTCATATGGTTCTAAGTCAGTGTGGCGTGTGGCTTGATGGGGAACTTGTAGGAGGTGGTCGCACCATTTCATTTCTGCCATTGTTGGTAATAGGGGTCATGGAGTTTGCAGCCACCTCATCTGATGGGGGATGGATGCAAACATTTCGATACTTTTTATTTGATTTGATTTATTACAGTTTTCGAGAAGATTTGTAGCTCAGGTTGTGGATGAGGTTGTAGACTTGCTCGTTGAGCTGGTGTGTTTGGTTGCAGATGTTTTGTCACCCTGCTAAGTATTGTCAGTGAAGCGCTGGTGTTCTGTCCCGCTTGTTATTTATATGCCTGGGATGGCTGGTATTACTTCCAGTTCTGTTTTTCAGTGGTTTGTACATCAGGTCCAGTCCACTGTGTTTGTTGATGTGAGTTCCCATTAGAATGCCAGGCCTCCAGGAATTTCCTAGCATGTCTCTGTTTGGTTTGTGCTACTATGGATGTGTTGTCCCAGTTGAATTTATGTCCTTCTTTGTCTGTGTATCAAGAAAGACCACACGTACGGACCAGATACTTAATTACACCAGCAACCACTCCAACACCCATGAACGAAGATGCATCATGTCATTATTCAAACTAGTCATAATACACAACAGCAACCCAGTACTGTGCAAAGCAGAACGGAGCACTGAGTTTCTAAAGGAAATAGATTCCCAAAAAGCACAATCCGCTGTTACCTCCATGGTAGACCATAACAAGAAGACACAACATGGCCAGACATGCTAGTCACCCTACCGTACTTCAGGGACATATCAGAGATGAGCACATGACTACTCAGGCCCCTAAGAATCAGGGTAGCCCACAAAACAACCACCCTGTGACAGCTACTGACAAACGTAAAGGACCCCATAGCCACAACCAATAAGACTAATGCAATATACAAAATACAATGCAAGGATTGTGAGAAACATTACATAGGCCAAACTAGAAGAAAATTAGCAATAAGGATACATGAACACCAAGTGGCCACCAAGAGACACAATCAATTTTTACTGGTCTCAATTCACACGGACAAAGGACACAAATTCAACTGGGACCACACATCCATCATAGCATAAGCCAAACAGAGATGTGCTAGGGAATTCCTGGAGGCCTGGCTTTCGAACTGGAACACTGTCATTAAACACATTAAACTGGACCTGACATATAAACCAGTGAGAAACAGAAGCGGAAGTGATGCCAACCACCCCAGCAAGCCGAGGCACATAAATAACAAATGGGACAGAACACCAATGCTTCACCAGGAGCATACTGACGATGAAACATCACAGGGTGATGAAACGTTTTGCAATCAAACACACTGGCTTGGTGAGCACGACTGCAACCTTGCTTATTACTATAATGTAAGCTGAGATACAGTGAAAAGTGTTGTCTGATGTGCTTTAGAAGCATATCATACTATACAAGTTCATTAGGGTAACAGAACAAATTGCAGGATACAATGTTACAGCTGCCGAGAAGGTGCAGAGAGAGATCGATATGAATATTAAACAGGGCCATTCAAAGACCTGATAACAGCAGGGAAGAAGCTGTTCTTGAATCTGTTCATACGTGCATACAAACTTTTATACCTTTTGCCTTACGGAAGAGGGTGGAAGAGAGTAAAACTGAGGTGGGAGTGGACTTTGATTATGTTGGTTGCTCCCCTGAGGTAGCAGTATGAAGTGGCTGAGTGGATGATGTGTCAATCATGTATTTTTAGTAAGTGGGTGTCACTGATCAGATCTGTTGCCCATTCATCATTTCCCTTGAACTGAGAGGCCACTTCAGAGGAGGTTAAGAGTCAACCACATATTGCTGTGGAGTCACATATCGGCCAGACCGGGTAAGGATGTTAGATTTCCTTCCCTGAAAGACATCAGTGAACCAGCTGGCTGCACCTCCCAGTCGCAAACCATTTCCACTCCCCCTCCCATTCTCTTGATGACATGTCCATCATGGGCCTCCTGCACTGCCACAATGATGCCACCCGAAGGTTGCAGGAACAGCAACTCATATTCCGCCTGGGAACCCTGCAGCCATATGGTATCAATGTGGACTTCACCAGTTTCAAAATCTCCCCTTCCCCCACTGCATCCCTAAACCAGCCCAGTTCATCCCCTCCCCCCACTGCACCACACAACCAGCCCAGCTCTTCCCCCCCACCCACTGCATCCCAAAACCAGTCCAACCTGTCTCTGCCTCCCTAACCGGTTCTTCCTCTCACCCATCCCTTCCTCCCACCCCAAGCCGCACCCCCAGCTACCTACTAACCTCATCCCACCTCCTTGACCTGTCCGTCTTCCCTGGACTGACCTATCCCCTCCCTACCTCCCCACCTACACCCTCTCCACCTATCTTCTTTACTCTCCATCTTCGGTCCGCCTCCCCCTCTCTCCCTATTTATTCCAGTTCCCTCCCCCCATCCCCCTCTCTGATGAAGGGTCTAGGCCCGAAACGTCAGCTTTTGTGCTCCTGAGATGCTGCTTGGCCTGCTGTGTTCATCCAGCCTCACATTTTATTATCTCGGAATCTCCAGCATCTGCAGTTCCCATTATCTCTCAGTGAACCAGCTGGGTTTTTTTTGATCAGCATTACTGAAAGTAGTTACCATGGTGGGATTCAAACCTGTGACCACAGATCATCAGGCTGGGCCTCTGAGGTTACTAGTCGAATGAGATTACCACTAGGCCACCTTCTCCTTCATTGTGCATCCAGTTCTGTAATTCCTCTTACCCCAAATGTCTTTTTTTGGTCCTTCCCTTCCCCTTGTCCATGTCACACTGTTTCAGTCCTTTTTTAAAGAATACTTTCTCTTTCTCAGGGACGTAACCCAAGTCGGCAGTGCAGATGCAAATGTGTAATCAGAAACAATTATTGAGACACAATGGCAGTCACTTGCCATGTAAGCCTGGATTGATAGGAAGTGCATGTGTTCTAATGTCCTGGATTTATCCAACAGAGAGCCAACAAAATTGGGAACATTTCCAAATCTCTGAGGAAACTGAGGGCAAGGAAATGTGGGAAACAAATAACATTGATCTGCATGATCTAATACAACATTAGACCTGTTGGGAGGGAGCCTTGCTCCTCAAGCTGTAAAACCACAGAACAGTAACAAAGAGGGAATTCAGGCTATGTGAGCTCTACAAGAGTGACACAGTTGGTTCTATCCCCATCAATATTCTCCCGTATTCCCCTCCAGGCTAACCAACACTCCTCCACCAATCCCCATCAATGACATCTCATACCTGCTGTGTTAGCTTATGCCCCTCTCAGAGAGGCTGGGCTAAAAGCCCAGATATCCATTAGTCTGATAAAGCAGTTGTACCTAAGGGAAATAATTACTTAACTGGTAGATGTTTCTCATAAATTTATTTCTTAGCTGCTCAATGTTCATTTACACAAGATTAAGAGTTGTTAAATACTTGTAGTTCCTGCTATTGATAGTCTAAAAGTTTGGTTGACTGATACTCTTACAGAGCTGTAGTAAAAGCATTTCTTTGCAAAGGAAGTGAAGGATCTAGACCCGAAGCGTCAGCTTTCCTGCTCCTCTGAAGCTGCTTGGCCTGCTGTTTTCATCCAGCTCCACACCTTGTTATCTTATGAATGAATGATTTCTTTTCAAGCTTTTTCACACAAGACATTTTCCCTATTGGGTTAATTGGCTCTGTACAGAAATCCAGTCCATGTCACATACACTCAGAACTAGATATTAAAGTATATAAAGAAAAACAGTGGTGCCAGGGTTGACATTTTTTTCTTGCGAAACCATGCTTTTGGTCCTGTTCCAGTCTGGAGAATAGACATTCACCAATATTCTGTTTACTGCCACTCAGTCAACCCCGTATCTAGGCTTTAACTGACCCTTTTATTCCGCAGCTTCAGCTTTACTGACAGGGCTATTATGTGGCACTTTATCAAATGCCTTTTGAAAGTCCATGTATGCCATATGAACTGCATTACACTTGTCAATTCTCTCTGCTACCTCATTAACTCAAACAAGTTAGTTCAACACATTCTTTCTTTCTGTGTTGACTTTTCTTAATTAACTTGTCCCTGTGATTGTTTATTTTTTTTCCCCAGACTACAGGTTCTGTAAGACTTTCCATCATAGAGGTCAAACTCATGAGTACATCCAAGACTTATCTTTATAACCTAATTTGAAAAGGCATGCTGGGTAAGTTATGATTTGGAAGGTACTTAAGTGATAGATGCGGACTCAACAGTTACTTCAGAAGGGGAATGAACTAAACATTTGAATGATGAAAGGTTGCACGGCAATGGGCAAGAGTTGGAGGCTGTGGGACTAACTAAGCTACATTTTGAAAGAGCAGGTGTAGGATTGAGCAAGGGACTGAATGGCTTCCTTCTATCCTCTTCTGTGTAAGAGGCTTCCAGGAAGGTCCACTCAGCAATGGATCAGTCACTGCAAAGATCAATCAAGTTCCAAGCGTACGTACACTTTGACCTCGTCAATCATTTTGGGTACAGTGAGGCTCCCTCAGAATGTGTTCTGAGGAAGGGTCGCCGGACCTGAAATGTTAACTCCGTTTCTCCTTCACAGATGCTGCCAGATCTGCTGAGTTTTTCCAGCAGCTTTGTTTTTGTTACTGATTTAGAGCATCCGCAGTTCTTTTAGTTTTTACCCTAGTGTCACACCTAGTGGTGTGAGAAGGGATCTTTTAATCAATTGAACTTGATTGCAGAAGGCTGTGAGAGCCTTAAACGTTGGTGCTCCTGTACTTTGCTTTTCTGTTTCTCCTCTCCCAACGTGTCTGCTTTTGTCGGTGTCTCTGTAATTCTCTTTCTGGTTGTATTTTTATCCGTGCTGGTCTCGCTGTCATGTTCCATCAACCCTTGACCCTATCTGTTATATCTTTACTGTGGTGAATTCTTCCTTGTTTTGCCATTTTTTCTGGGTCTGTCCGTCACAATTGTTCTGTCCTCTATCTTCTGCCTCCCTCTCTCTCTCGTTCTGTCTCTCAGTCTTCCTTTATCTCTGTTTCTCTTCCATTATCTGCCTGTCCTTTAATTTCTGGTACTCTTCATCATTCTCTCTTTTTTGCAGCTGCCTCAAACTATTGCTTTCTTTTTCTTTCGTGTCACGTTCCTTCTGTTTCTCTTTCCTTGCTTTGTCCTTGTCTACTTTCCTTTTTTTTCTTTCTTGGAGTCCCTTATTTGCCTATTCCTGAGCTCTGATACAGCTAATGCCTGTTTGCTACAATCTCCTGGACTGGGTCAAAACACAAGGATGTCAACCAGCAATGTTCCACAATATGATGGCTGGGCTTCAGGGGGTTTGCAGACATTTTTTTCACTCAGATGGTGGTGGCTCTTTGGAATTCTCTACCCTAGAGGGCAGTGCAGTCTCAGGCACTGAGTATGTTCAAGGCAATGATCAATAAATTTCTGCATTTTAAACACATCAAGGGAAATGGGGCTACTCCAGGAAAACTGTGCTTAAGTAGAGGGTCACAGAATGGTGAATTGGGCTCAAATTGGCTACTCTGATTCATATGATACATGACTTGTGCCTGACTTGACTCATGCGTCCTGTCTTGCTCAATCTCCCATCTCTTTCTTACATGCTTTCTTACATAATGTTTGCTTTTATGTCTTTTCTTTTCCTCTTTTTTCAACTGCATCTTTCTGTGTCTCACTGTTTCCCAGTGTTCTCTGCCTGCTTTCCTTCTTTGTTTTATTTTTTTCGTTCTTCTTTTCCCTTTCTGTTAATTCTCCTTCTCTTTCTCTCTGCCTCTCTCCTTGTCAATCCCCATCTCCTCCTTTCTGCTTGCTGCTCCCCGTCTTCCTTCACTTTGTGGTCTTCTGCTTGCTTTGCCACTCCACCACTTTGACCTCTCTTGCTTCTCTGCTCCATTCTCCAAGCAATGCACCCTCACCAATTACATCGAGAGGGGCTTTTAGCATGTGAGGCCTCTGAGCGAAGCCACTGTCAAATAAAATTCATCCCAGAGGCAGGCACACGAGTATCTGAGAAATACTCCAAGATCCAGGAACAGTGACAATAATAGCTTACACATAGCTGTCCCTTTGGAGAAAAGACAGATCCAGGGTAGAAGAAAGGAATTGAGAAACAACAGTGGGCAAAACCAAAAGCACTTTGGAAGAGGACAGTTCCTAACATGCTACATCCACCTGTGTTCATACAGGATTATCTTGGATTACACAGGCCAATGAAACAGGCTGTACAGCCCTGTGAGACTACGCTGATGTTTCTACTACACTCGAAGCCCCTGTCACCTTTCCTCATCTAACTTTACTATCATAAACCGTGCTCTCATGCCCTCAGAATCTAATATTTCAAAAGCAGGAGGCTTGATTGGCCAAACAGCCTCGTGCTCCTATTTATTCCAATTACATTTTTTTTGTTAATACGTATATCAACACATTTCTGGTATCATCCTCGTAAATACTGTCTTGCCCAAATGAAGGCATTTATTCACTCCTTTCACAATATGTGGAGGAGGGCTCTAAATGAGGCCTAGCCAAGGGTCCAGGCATGTTGAGACTAACATTCCCTACTTTTCATTTCTGACTCTCTGAAAATAAAACCTGGTGATTAGCTTGTTTTTTCTCATGAGCTTTTAAGTAATGACAGATCAGAGGAGCAGTGGGAGAAGTTTGGTTGCAGATGAGCTGGAACCAGAGACTGTATACAAAGGAGATTTGGCCAATACCAGATAGCTGATTTGTCTGTGGAGAGGTGGGTGATAGGTTGACAATGACAATGGACGAATGTCTTCCAACAAGTATGTGGTTGGCTCCCAGGCAGCTTAACAGTTTGTGCGTGTGAATGACGCTACCAGAAGCCTTTGGATCTTTGGAAGGAGAGGTGGAAGCCAGAAGAAAGCCAGTTTATCTTCTCTTACCAGTTTCTGTAAGTTGTAAGGCTTTTAACCATTAAGTCAGAGACTTTATAATTTGTGAACCAGTTACTCTGTGCCTCCTGCAAGCAAATGGAACACATCTGGAATACATCTGGAGATGAGGTGAATCAATGAACAGCTATTCCTGGCAAGCAAAAACAGCATCCAAATGAACCCTGTGGAGAGTGGCTGTTAAGTTTTCCCAATTTTTCCTTCCCCTCATAACACCAATGTCTTTTGTATCTGTCCCTGACTGCATCTGTAAGGTGGAGCTTATAAAGGATTCAGTTTTAACTTGTTATTTACCTTAAGCTAAAATCTATTTATTTGTAACAAACAGTCATTCTTCTTAAGTAGACAAACTTGATCTGTGTTCCTGTTAACCTGCATCTAAAAATCAGGTACATCGTGGAATTTCATGTATTTTGATAAAATCTTTAACCTCCGTAATGGCTCTGGGAACAGTGGGGCTCAATTTCTGTGCTATCCCAGTGAAGTGTAATGCTGCATACGGTACAGATTCAGTATTTTGTGTTGCAGCGTGGGTATAGTATTCTGTTCAATTGTCCGGTAACAGTATTTTATGTTAGAGTGCATGTAGAATATTCTGTCCAAGTGTGTGGGCATAACATTCAGTGTTACATTTTGGTTACAGTATTCTTATCCAACAGTATGGGTAGTGTTCTACAGGTTGTGTACTGTATTCTGTTGTACAGTCACTATCTTAACAGTCTAGTCATACTGTGCTGTTTAATAGTCTGAGTACAGTATCCTGTGTAACAGCTATATACAGTATTTCTACTACAGTGTGTACAAAGTGGGCTGGGTAACAAACCATGTGCATTAATTATATACACACTATTCTGCATTAGTCTGTTGACAAGAGTCCTATGTTTCACTGTGCTGCAGTCTACTGGTAGTGTGTGTACAATCTGCATACAGTATTATGTGTTTCAGTCTAGGTACTGTGTTCTGTGTTTCATACTAGATACAACATTGTGTTTCAGTCTGCATACGGTATTGAGTTTCAGATTGTGTACAATACAGTTTCAGTCTGGGCACAGTTTTGTATTTAGTTTGGATACAGTATTCTGTGTTTCAGTCTGTGTAGAATATTATATTTCAGGCCGTGTGCAGTGTTACTAGATTCTTGGTGTTTCTCTCATGTCCTCATATACACCCCTACATCCACTATCAATGAGGAAAGATCACTGTGTATTGGTGATTATTCTCAATTCTGTGGGGTTTCATAATTTTCCACATTCTTGGCTGAAGTAACTCTGCATCTGTAACAAATAATTAATGTGCTGCCCGTGTATAAAAGTTTGAAAGGGTTAATATCAAAGATTGCTGGAAGTATCATCAACTATGATGGTGTCATATGGCATTATAAGAGAATAGCTGAGTATCTCGAAGGAATGATTGGATCTCATCATACTCCCTGCAACGTTGCTGATCATATCAATGTAACCTGTAACAAGTCACTAACATGTACTAATTATAAGGGACTCTTCTAGTTAGACCAGGAAGTGGTTTTCTACAGGTCCTGTTGTTTCTACATTATGAACAGCAGCTCTTACAGTGCACTGAGATGTCATGGTCATACGACACAGCCCTTGTCCTGACGATATGGTGGGTTTCTACATAAACACATATTTTTTTTGTTCACTGCCTGGGAGATCAAAATTCCCATCACTGTCCACAATCTTGATTGTATGGTACAGATTGCACTGAACAACATGCTAATGTCCAGTGTCTATCAGTGCTTCACTGATCACAGCCTTTCTGCCAATAAACTGCTTTCAGGTTTTGATCAATGATCACTCTGGAATCCCTGCTCTTTATTGAGAGTTCTTTATAAGGGAGAGTCTTTCATCTTGTGCATTATCCCTCATGCAATCAAACTAAAACCTATCTGCCTGTCACAGCTCATCTGCATAGTTGGTGCAAATCTCTCTGAAGACAAGTCAATCTGCTTTCTTCTTCACTTAGCTTGGTGCCATCAGCAAATTTAGTACAGACCCTGCAGACACCCAGTTCAATATTGAATACGATTGCTGTTGAAAGTGAAGGGTATTGGCAACCATGCTTTTAGTTGTTTGTCTTCTAATTACTCTTGTAACTTCCTGAAATCCCTTTGCCTCCTGCTTTCCTCTGAGATGCAGCTGAAAATTTGGTGCTTTGGCCAAACCTCTGGTGATCTATTTTAATGTTTCCTTATGCCACACAGGATCAAATATAAGACGACTGTAGGACAAAGGAGCAGATGTAGATCATTCAGTCCATCAAGTCTGCTTTGTAATTCTGAGACCATGGATGATCTGAAATCCACAACACCATTTTCCTCCCATTTCCCTGCCACTCTTGTTTCTCTTATTGATTTAAGAAATGTGTCCATCTCAGTGTTGAATATCTTTAACGACTCAGCTTCAAGAGCCCTCTGCAGTAAAGAATTCCAGAGACTCACTCCCTTCTGACAGAATAATTTCCTCTTTAGCCCTGTCTTCAATGAGCTGCCCCTTATTCTGAGATCAACCTCTCTGTTCCTACACTCACCCACATGGAGAAACAACATTTTCTCATCTATCTTGTCAAATCCTCTAAGAATCACTTCTGCTATGTGTTTTAGGGCATTTTGTGACATTAATATAAGCATGCTCTTGTTGATTATAGTGGAAACACACTGCTTCTACTTTCCAGAATTGGACTTTATTATGACTCTGTCTTCTGTCGTTAAGTCATTCTCCATTGCTCCTGACAATCCATTCTATGAGCCCTAACCTTTCTTGTCTGTCTCACTTGAAGCTCCTTTGATAATGCTTTTTGGAAAATCCAACTCAATTACAGATGAGTGTTGAGCAGAGAGGTATGCCATTACAGCATCTCAAAATCACAGAATTTACACAGCACAGAAAGACAGCCTTCGGTCCATTGTGTCTGCACCAGTCATCAAATATCTATCTCTTCTAATTGCACTTTTCAACATTAAATCCATTGCCTTGTCTGCTGTGGCATTTCAAGTGTTCACCTAAATAGTTTTTAAACATCCAGGGGACTCCAGGAAAATTATCTGTGCCTATTCTGTCCATGCTCCTCGGAGCTTTGAACACCTCAAATCAGGTCCCTTTCCTCAGGTTTCTTTGCTCTAAGGAAAACCATCCTATCCTATCTCGGCTGTCTTCATTGCTGATTTGCTCCTGCCCAGGCAACATCCTGGTGAATCTCCTCTGCACCCTCTTCAGTGCAATCACATCCTTCCCATAGTATTCCAGCTGTGGCCTAACATTATAAACAGCTCCAATATGAGCTCCTTGCTCTTGTCTTTATTAGTCAAGGCATTGAATACAACCGCATCGCATCCTGGTTTAAATGAATGCTCCAGCTAATTGTTCTCTGGTGCATTTCCCATGGTAACATCACTATCATTCAGAGTCAACTTGCCAATCAATCAGCTTTTTCTTCTCATGCAGTATAAACTGTTGTTCCCTTAGAGATTTGGTATTCTTGCAGTTCTGTCCTGATCAGAGAAAGGTGAAGGGCTGTGACAGCATGTCTCTTCTTCTCAAACTCTGGACTGCCGAATGAACACCAATTACTGGTACTGGATTCCGCTCCCCACAAGCTTTAAAAGCACTGCTTCTCATTGCTAGCAGCACTCTTTCCTTTGATGTCGTTACAGTTTCCAAGCCCTATTCAGAGATATGAGTGCAATAACTGTGGCTGACTCTTCAGTGAAGTACCAAGGGAATGCATGAACAAGTGTTTTTGAAGGGGGCCTTAAAAGTCCTGCTCTATTAGATGCACAATTCAGGAAAATTGTTCTCCCAGTGTTGGAATGTTGCTGCTTCACCCTAAAAGAAAGATAATACTTCACTCACTTTCCACTAGAGAAGTCACAGAGGGGATTTACCAAGATGTTGCCAAGATTGAAACATGTTAATCATGAGGCAAGATTTGTATTCTTTGAAAAACAGTTGTCTAAAGGCAGATTTAATTGAGGTGTTTAATATTGTGATTGGCTGGAGGAACCAATTGCCCTGAGCAGCCAGGTCAATGACCAGGAAATACTGATTTAGAGGAATTGATTAACGGATTGGCAGGGAGTTGAGGAGTTATTCTTTCATCCAGAGGGTAGTGGCTGATCTGGAAACTGCTGCCTGAACGAGTTGTGTGAGGCAAAACCCTTCAACAAATTTAGAAAAACACATTTTTAGTTCATTCATTTGTGGGATGAATGACATGTTCCTCATTGTCCTCAAGGAGGTGGAGCTGAGCCACCTTCTGTAGTGTAAGGGTTAAAAAATGATATCTTCAAGCCAGACCAGTACGAGTTAATTGTTAAGGGTTACTTGGTCACGATAATGAGCAATTGAAATAAGGTGGAAAAATAAATGAAAATAAGCCCGGTGTTTAAAAAAATGCATGTTTTGGCTGGGAAGTTAACTGCGTAACCTCGATTGCCTACAAGAGCCATTTTTATAAATGTGTTAACACAGGGCTACCTGGAGATGTTTTCTACTTACTTTCTGCATAACAGAATGTCAGGAAAGTAGTGAAGCATTACAAAATGGAGATTTAGCATGTAATCTTAGATTCAGAATAGTATTAATATCAGAGGCTTTGCTCCACTCATGGGACTTTTCAATACTGGGCTGCGACACACGAGACCAGTGCCATGGAATCCGAGATATATGTCCCGAATGCATAGAAGGCAGTGTGAGACTTACCTGTCTGTATAAACATGTATATTATGTAATTTAAGCTAACAGATTCACTCATTTGTTTGCCTATGTCACTAACATAGTTTAAGTTATGGAGTCAGACAGTCATGCAGTACAGAAATGGACTCTTTTGTCCAACTCATTCACGTTGACCAGACACACCCAATCTGACCTAGTCCCATTTTCCAGCATTAGGCCCATATATCTCTAAACCCTGCCTATTCATGTAACTATGCAGATGCCTTTAGATGTCATAATTATGCCTTACTTCCTCCAGCAGCTCATTCGATACATGCACCACCCTCTGTGTGAAAAATAGTTAGCCCTCAGATCCCCTTTAAACATTACCCCCCCCACATTAAACCTATGCCCCTCTAGTTTCAGACTCCCCACCTAGGAAGACGACTTTGGCTATTCGCCCTTGCCATGCCCCTCATGATTTTATAAACCTTTATAAGGTCACCCTGATTAAGCTAATAAAGTCACACGATGTTAAAGTGCACACATCTTTTTGCATTCATTCAGACCTTAAAGAACCCATTTAGTACTGTAGGCCAAACATTGCATTTTCTTGCACCACTGCAGTCCATATGATTTAGACACTGTTATACAGAATTCTGTACTTAGACATTCTGACAGAGGTTCATATTAAAAACTGTTTTATTCATCTGCAGGATGTGGGTGTTGCTGGCTGGACTACTGACTATCTCTAATTGTCCTTGAGAAGGTGGTGATGAGTGGTCTTCTTGGACTGCTGCAGTCCTTGGAGTTCTGCAAGGGAGGCAGCTTTCAATTCTTGACCCAATCAGTCTGAAGGAACAGCACTATAGTGGCAACACGGGATGGTCTGTGGCTTGTTGGGAAGCTTGCTGGTAATGGTGTTCCCATGGAGGTGCTGTCTAAGGAGCACTAATGAATTTCTGTAGTGCATCTCATAGGCGGTACACAGTGCTGCTCTGTGCATCTGTGGTGGAGGGAATTGATGTTTCTGGATGTGGTTCTAATCAAGCGGCTGCTTTGTCCTGGATGGAGTCAAGATTCTTAACTGATGTTGGAGCTGCATCCATCCAGGCAAGTGGGGAGTATTCCATTGCATTCCTGGCTTCAGCCTTGTAGAGGGTGGACAGACTTTGGGGAGTCAGAGAGTGAATTATTTGCTGTAGAATTCCCAGTCACAGTATTTATATGGATGCTACTGATCAGTTTCTGGTCAACAGCAACTCCCAGAAAGTTGACAGTGGTGGATTCCATGACAATGAAACTACTGACTGCAAGGGGCAATAGCTAGATTTTCTTTTGTTCAACATCGTCATTCCCTGACACTTTTTAGAGTGTGAATGTTGCCTGCCACTCACTAGTCCAATGCTGAACGTGGTTCAGCCATTGCAACATGCAAGCATAGAATTCCTACAGTGTGGAAGTAGGCTATTCAGCCCATCAAGTCCACATTGACCCTCTGAAGTGCATCCCACCCAGACCCATTTCACCCCCCCCCCCCACCAATCCCACAACCCGCCAACCCTGTAACCCTGTGTTTCCCATGATTAATCCACTTAGCCTGCACATCCCTCAACATTATGGGCAACTTAGCATGGCTGATCCATCTAACCTGCACATCTTTGGACTGTAGGAGGAAGCCAGAGCACCCCGAGGAAATGCACACAGGGAGAATGTGCAAACTCCATACAGTCAGACGCCGAAGGCTGGAATCGAGCCTGGGACTGTGGCGCTGTGAGTTAGCAGTGCTAAACACTGAGCCATCATGCCAACGATAATGCACTGCTTCAGTATATGAGGGGTACTGAATGGTTTGGACACTGTGCAATCACCAATGAATATCCTCACTTCTGGCATTCTGATGAAGAGAAGGGCACTGATGAAGTAGATTAAGATGGTTGGGAGCAGGACACTAACCCGAAGAACTCCTGCATCAATGTCCTGGTACTGTGATAGTTAATCTCCAACAATCAGAAGCATAGCGTCAATGCATTTGAAGTTCTGTAACCTGCAGGACTGCTTAAGTATAGTCACTGTCATAATGCAGGAAATATGACAGCCACTTTGCACACAGCAAACTCCATGAACAGCTGTACGGTAATGAGTCAAAGCAGTCAACAGTGCACAAAGAGGCCCTTCCGTTCATCGAGTCTGTGCCGGTCAAAAACAACCACCGAAATATTCTGATTCCTGAAGAAGGGTCCCGAACCGAAACATCAGCTTTTCTGCTCCTCTGATGCTGCCTGGCCTGCTGTGTTCATCCAGCTCCACACTGTGTTACATCTAAATATTCTAATCCCATTGGGCCATAGCATAACTGGTGCCATTGATCCAAGGACAAATATTATCTAGGGATAACACATTGCTCTCCTTCAAACAGTGCTGTAGAGATCTTTACATCCACCTAAACTGTAGACAGGAACAGGGATTACAATATTAACTTCGAAATGGCCCCCCCTAACAGTACAGCATTCCCTCACTACAACACTGGGTATGTCAGCTGACATCATGCACACATAACCTTGGATTTAAATTAATCTGTACATGCACAAAGCTTAGGAAGGGGTCTTTGTAATTAAAAGAATCAAAGAAGTTTTGATGACGATCAGAGACCTGATGCTGTCTGACCTTTGCGTTCCTTCAACATTTTCTATTTTTGTTTCAGATTTCCAGCATCTACAGTTTTATTTTCACCTTCGCAATGTCTTTGCAGAAGTCAAAAACAATGGGCGGTACATCTGATTTTCAAGAGTTCAGACTCACGTGCACAAAGAGGTTAATTTCCTGAATAGGACATGAGTGGAGCAGAGTCACGGACATAGCACTGAAGGTGACAAAGAGCACAAAACTACTGGGCCTGTCATTGCGGGGCACTTAAGGAGCTGCATCTGCAAAACTCCATGTGCTTGAATTTAAATTCTCAAAGTTTCTCCCTGATCTCATCCCCTTTCTTTATATTTGTGTGACCTTCTTCTACCCCCAACCTCCACAAATACAACTGTGGCCTCTTCATTACACATCATTGATTCCCTCTATCCTAATCTTGATGACTTTACTTTTAACAGGCCTACAAATCTGGGGTTCCTTTATGGAATCTCTCCTGGTTTCTTTCCTTCTTAAAGATGCTTTGTAAAAACTTGCCTTTCTTTTGCCCTTGTGTGATTTAATGCCAGACCTTGTCTGATAGTGCTCCTGCACAGCATCTTGGGATGAGCAGTCATTTAAAATACTGCGTACAATCTCTTCGACCTCTGACTGAGCCCAGGTTAACACCATGAATGGAAACCTACATTCACAAAGCAGAAGGAATCACTGCAGCCTGTGCTTGAGAGAAGCATTTTGAGCTGCCAATGAGATAAAGCCTATCACTATTCCTAAACTGAGCTCAGTAATTCCTGGAGCATACCCATAATGTGCACACGCTCTGAGGAGGCAATATATTAAAGAACAGTTTACGTTATGTATCTCAGGAAGTGTCAGACAATGGAAGTCAGTTTGCCTGCTGTGGTGTTAATTATGTTCAGTTTGGACTCAGCTCGGCCGTTTCTTAAAGGTTTGAACACAAATGCAAAAGTTTTTAAAACCGGAATAGAGAGTGAAATCAAGACAATGGCTGTGAATATTATTGAATTAGAAAAGGCCAAATCAGGCAAAAAGAATTAGCACAACTTTATTTAATCTCTCCTTGAAAGTGTGATGGACCATACTTAAGCAGACATATAAAGACAAGAACAGTGTATGTTATAGTGGTGGACCTTTTAAATTGTGTGCTACTAGCCTGAGTTACCTTGCGGCTCAAGGTTCTATTCTGCGTATTGCAGAGATGACAACTTTGTCTCCACTGGTAGCTTGTGGCCTGCAATGATTTCCCCTTTACCTACAAGTGGCTGTATCTAACTCTATTAGATTTCCGCAACTCTATTTACAGAACAGTGTTGTCTATGAATATGTCTCTTACTGATACAGACTATTCCCTCTTTCTTCACCGTCCCTTGCTTACGATCACTGATTTCACAGTTACACCATAGAGTCACACAGCACAGAAACAGAGCCTTCATTCAAATAGGTAGTACCATCTTATTTTCATCTTCATTCTCATTACACTACAAACATTCTTCACAAATAAAAACCAAAGGAACTGTGGATGCCGGAAATCAGAAACAAAAATATAAATTGCTGAAAAAGCTTAGCAAGTCTGGCAGCATTAGAATTGAGGAAGGGTCACTCGGCCCGAAACATCAACTCTGATTTCTCTCCACAGATGCTTGGAGACCTACTGAGCTTTACCAGCCATTTCCGTTATTTTTCATGAATATTCCATAGATCTATAAAATGCTATGACATACCTCACACACAAAGAACAGCTTGATCAATACTGTTCCAACTCGATTCTTACTGTATAACGGCGAAAATTTAGGAGACAGAGGGAGGCCATTCAACATCAGTTCTGTGTTGGTTTTTTGCTAGAGAGCAATCCAAATGTAATCCTTAAACGCTGCTTGGAATATTTACTCTTCTTCCCTGACAAAATGTCATGGCTTTGATACGATACCACACCACATGCCTGTGGCAAAGCCATTCTCTGGCCTAACAACTCTTCAAAAACAGGAACTTCTCTGAAGCTGTCTTAGTAGGTCAAGTCAGGCAAGGTGGTGGTGTAGTCGTAATATCACTGGGCTAGCAACCTTCTGGATTAAAAGCTAAAGGTCTTGGGGGCAAGGGGTTCAAATCCCATCACAGCAACTGGTAAAATTCAAATTTAATGAACGAAATTGCAAGATAAAATCTAGTCTTCATCATCAATTGTTGTAAGTATCCACTGGTTCACTATAACCTCTTCAGAGGAGGAATTACTCATTATGGCCTACATGTAACTCCAGACACAGAGCAATGTGGTCAGCTCTGAAATGGCTGACTCGGGTAACAAACGCTGATCTTGCCAATGAGGCCCACATTCAAGAAAAGAATAAACAATGGAACAATACACAGGCCTGGCCAACTCAAGGTGGTAGTCATTACTGGTGGGCCAGAATGGTTTCTTATAGTTCTAATTAATATGCATGTTTAAAAATTTTCCTCTTCAGCTCTCTTTTCATCTTTAAATGCTCTTTAAAACCTATGCCTTTGGCCATTTGACCTAATATCTCCCTAAACGAGTCAATGCCATATTTTGTTGTACTGTTCCTATGAAATACCTTGGAATATTTTGTCTGCAAAAGGTGCTACACGCATTTTAATTCTATTATTAGTTACATAACTGAATTTAAATTCCTAAGCCGCTGTGATATGATTTGAACCCTCAACTTTAAAGTATTAGTTCAGCCGTTACGTATCATTTGATTACTTATGGTTGTGCTAATGCATTGTCACCAATTCTCCTTTCTACTCATTTTACATAAAACTTTAATCAGGTTAGACAATCCCTGGGGAATTGCAATAAAAACAAAATGAATGGTCAAGAACAAGTTACAGAACTGGAGAAGAAATGTATCAAAATGAAATCAAAACAACATAACCCCAACCCCTGTCCACCAATCCCTAAATGTAATTTTCATTTCTATTCTTTCAAACCAAAATTGAGTCAAACTGGCTCCATTTAGGTGATTGGCGCCAAGGATGAAAATGCACTCAAGCCCCTGCAGTGCCCATCAGTTTCTAAAGCCAATTCCACTTTCTATGCTGAGTCTAAGAACCGATCTAATAATCAATGGTAGAGAGAAGCTCACTCAAGAGTCTTAACAAGAAGAGGCATTTGCTTCCATGACAAGGTGTAGTTTATTGGGTTTCAGCAATTGGAGCAAATAGCATTAACTAGTTAACCTTAATGACAACTAACAGTGCAAGAATACTTATTTCCCCACACAAAGGTAGTGTGAAATCACCAGAAAAGGTGCAGCTAAAGCAATTTCCACAGTAACTATTTTGGAACCATTACCTTATTAATTTATCAGCCTTGCAACATTACCATTATGTAATCATACCCCTACTGGATCAACAAATAACTGCAGCAGCTTGGGAATCTGTGTGTGATATGTGGCATGGAATAAGTAGTGCCACACAGCCTTGGCTTGTGATTCTGACAACCTCACCTTGCTTCTGAACATTAGTAATGTTTTGTCAATGTTGCAGCCTAACACCAGGCTGACCAGGGTCCCTCAAGCTGTCCAGAACACATGCTAAGGGAGCTGCAGAGTGGCACTCCCTGCAGTTCAGGTAGCAGACCAACTCCTTCACTGCCGAAATCCGAACCCACAAAAGTATCATTTCATAATCAAGGGTGAGGTCAATGAGGAATAAAATCAGGAAAGACTTTTCTCATATTTCAAACAGTGGAAATTTGGAAAAAATAGTGGAAATTTGGAACAAATGTTCTTGAAAAATGAGGCTGATATGATCATTGATAATGGGAACTGCAGATGCTGGAGAATTCCAAGATAATAAAATGTGAGGCTGGATGAACACAGCAGGCCAAGCAGCATCTCAGGAGCACAAAAGCTGACGTTTCGGGCCTAGACCCTTCATCAGAGAGGGGGATGGGGAGAGGGAACTGGAATAAATAGGGAGAGAGGGGGAGGCGGACCGAAGATGGAGAGTAAAGAAGATAGGTGGAGAGGAGAGTATAGGTGGGGAGGTAGGGAGGGGATAGGTCAGTCCAGGGAAGACGGACAGGTCAAGGAGGTGGGATGAGGTTAGTAGGTAGCTGGGGGTGCGGCTTGGGGTGGGAGGAAGGGATGGGTGAGAGGAAGAACCGGTTAGGGAGGCAGAGACAGGTTGGACTGGTTTTGGGATGCAGTGGGTGGGGGGGAAGAGCTGGGCTGGTTGTGTGGTGCAGTGGGGGGAGGGGACGAACTAGGCTGGTTTAGGGATGCAGTAGGGGAAGGGGAGATTTTGAAACTGGTGAAGTCCACATTGATACCATATGGCTGCAGGGTTCCCAGGCGGAATATGAGTTGCTGTTCCTGCAACCTTCGGGTGGCATCATTGTGGCAGTGAGGGGTGTGGAGTGATGCCACCCGAAGGTTGCAGGAACAGCAACTCATATTCCGCCTGGGAACCCTGCAGCCATATGGTATCAATGTGGACTTCACCTGTTTCAAAATCTCCCCTTCCCCTACTGCATCCCTAAACCAGCCTAGTTCGTCCCCTCCTCCCACTGCACCACACAACCAGCCCAGCTCTTCCCCCCCCACCCACTGCATCCCAAAACCAGTCCAACCTGTCTCTGCCTCCCTAACCGGTTCTTCCTCTCACCCATCCCTTCCTCCCACCCCAAGCCGCATCCCCATCTACCTACTAACCTCATCCCACCTCCTTGACCTGTCCGTCTTCCCTGGACTGACCTATCCCCTCCCTACCTCCCCACCTATACTCTCTCCACCTATCTTCTTTACTCTCCATCTTCGGTCCGCCTCCCCCTCTCTCCCTATTTATTCCAGTTCCCTCTCCCCATCCCCCTCTCTGATGAAGGGTCTAGGCCCGAAACGTCAGCTTTTGTGCTCCTGAGATGCTGCTTGGCCTGCTGTGTTCATCCAGCCTCACATTTTATTATCCTGATATGATCATTGTTGGGTAAACTGCTAAAGGAGCAAAAGTGAAGAAATGGAATTAAGGTACAAATCAGCTATGATTTAACTGAATGACAGCTTTGTCTCAAAAGACTGAATGCTCTGCTTCTGTGTTCCTATCATGGTTTTATTTTGTATTTTGCTGCTGATGGGATCTGGGTTTTAGGGAGGCAGATCTTTTGCTTTAGTCGCTGTATACTTGGATATCAGCCCAGTTTGACCGGGTAAGGCAATGCCTCCCAAACTGAAGGGTGTGACCCCCTAGGAATTCTGAGGTCATGAACCCGGAAGCAGCAATCACTTTAATGGAGCTCCGACGTACTGTTAACAACTGTAAGGCCTTTTTAAATCTGTGTGTTGTTTTAAAATAGTGGGCACATGGCCTAATTGGTTAACTTTTGAGGCCAGATTCCCGCACCAAATGAAACAGCAGTTAGTTAAGATTGTATAAATCCCTGAGGATTAAATACTACCACCCCCTGTTCCTGATCTTAAAGTTTTCATATATGCCCCACACCCCTCACTGTAACACACCCTGATATACCCCACACCCCTCACTGTAACACTCTCTGATATACCCCACACCCCTCACTGTAACACTCTCTGATATACCCCACACCCCTCACTGTAACACTCTCTGATATACCCCACACCCCTCACTGTAACACTCTCTGATATACCCCACACCCCTCACTGTAACACTCTCTGATATACCCCACACCCCTCACTGTAACACTCTCTGTTATACCCCACACCCCTCACTGTAACACTCTCTGATATACCCTTCACCCCTCACTGTAACACTCTCTGATATACCCCACACCCCTCACTGTAACACTCTCTGATATACCCCACACCCCTCACTGTAACACTCTGATATACCCCACACCCCTCACTATAACACTCTCTGTTATACCCCACACTCCTCACTGTAACACTCTCTGTTATACCCCACACCCCTCACTGTAACACTCTCTGATATACCCCACACCCCTCACTGTAACACTCTCTGATATACCCCACACCCCTCACTATAACACTCTCTGATATACCCCACACCCCTCACTGTAACACTCTCTGATATACCCCACACCCCTCACTGTAACACTCTCTGATATACCCCACACCCCTCACTGTAACACTCTCTGATATACCCCACACCCCTCACTGTAACACTCTCTGTTATACCCCACACCCCTCACTGTAACACTCTCTGATATACCCCACACCCCTCACTATAACACTCTCTGATATACCCCACACCCCTCACTGTAACACTCTCTGATATACCCCACACCCCTCACTGTAACACTCTCTGATATACCCCACACCCCTCACTGTAACACTCTCTGATATACCCCACACCCCTCACTGTAACACTCTCTGATATACCCCACACCCCTCACTGTAACACTCTCTGATACACTGCATGCTCATCACTGTAATTGTTTCTGATACATCTCACATCCCTCACTGTAGCACCCGCTGATATACCTCATGCACTTCACTGTCACACTCTCTGATATACTCCACATCTATCACTGTAATATTTTGACATACTCCATACCCCTCACTATAACAATCTCTGATATACTCCACACCCCTCACTGTAATACTCCGCTGTGTGTTCATGACAACTATCGAGTCTTGAAACTGAGTCAGAGTAAGAAAATGACTGTGCAGCGCTGGGTTATGGTGACACATTCCACCCGTTGTCTGTTATATTATGTGTTGTTGTATTGTCTATAAAGTGCAAAGAACTAATTAGCCAGGAACTAGTTGTTTTGTGTAAGTGGTCCAGAGGGCCACATTCATGGCTACACTGGAGAGTCAAAGGACACATAACAGGACATCTGTTTAAAGCGATCTTCTAACCAGGCACTGTTAACAAAAAAAAGTTCAAAACTTTCCAAATGCAAGGTATGATTACTTCTAACATATTGAATTGGAAGACAACCTGAATACAAAATATATCATGGATACTGATGCTCGTGAGGAGTTCCTGCTGGAAAATCAAACACTTAGCAAACTGGAAATGTGAAATAAAAGTTTCTGCTCCTGGGGTTTAATAGATATAAAAATTACCTTCTATCTTGAGGATTTGTGGAGAGTGCCAAACTTGGATATATTCACTTCAGGACAACATCTGGATATCATAATTGACTAAAGAATAATTTTAGATTCGAGGTTGTTACAGTGAGGTGTGTGGAAAATACCAGAGATTATTACTGTTAGGAGTGTGGGTGTATCAGAGAGTGTTACAGTGAGGTATGTGAAATATATCAGAGAATGTTACAGTGAGTGGTGTGAGGTATATCAGAGAGTGTTACAGTGAGGGGTGTGGGGTATAACAGGGAGTGTTACAGTGAGGGGTGTGGGGTATAACAGAGAGTGTTACAGTGAGGGGTGTGGGGTATATCAGAGAGTGTTACAGTGAGGGGTGTGGGGTATAACAGGGAGTGTTACAGTGAGGGGTGTGGGGTATATCAGAGAGTGTTACAGTGAGGGGTGTGGGGTATAACAGGGAGTGTTACAGTGAGGGGTGTGGGGTATATCAGAGGGTGTTACAGTGAGGGGTGTGGGGTATATCAGAACATTACGGTGAGGGGTGTGGAGTATATCAGAAAGTGTGACAATGAAGTGTGTGAGAAAAATCAGAGGTTGCAACAGTGAGGGTTGTGAGATGTATCAGACACAATTGCAGTGATAAGCGTGCAATGTATCAGTAAGTGTTACAGTGAGGGGTGTGGGACATATCAGGGTCTGCTACAGTGAGGACTGTGGGGCATATCAGGGTCTGCTACAGTGAGGGATGTGTTGCATATATGAGAGTGTTACAGTGAGGGGTGTGGGGTACATCAGAGAGTGTTACAATGAGGGTGGGGGGGTGTATCAAGAGAGTTATAGTGAGGAATGTGGGGAATATCAGGGTGTGAACTAGGAATATGTTTTTGAAGAGACTGATATAATGAAGGATGTGGAGTACATGACAACATGGAAGGATTCCATGGGCATATCCAATCTGCTTGCTGTAAGTATATTAAAGTGTCAGTTTGCTCAACAACCAGCTCATCTGTTCTGAGCAGGGACTGAGCTACAATTTAACGAATTATATTATCAGTACATTTGAATGTCTGCTCTCTGGGACAGAGAGTGATTGCAGGATATATTTCATTCCTGTCTGTTGGGAAGAAAGCATGAATCTCGAGCAGTTTGCAATCCATCACCCAGATCCAGGCACATTTAACAATTAACCAGATAGTGCATCTCTCTCAGTCTGGACTCTGGTGACCAGCATCTCCGACATGGCTGTATGGGCAAGCACTAAGTGCATTAAGGGTGGAGAACTGTACCTCTCCAGGTCTTGTCAATCCTTCACACTGAGATGTTTTACCTTGACGGGGCATCATTAGTCATTTTAAGACAAAGCCTTGTTCATTTCTGACAAATTTGTCAGACAATGCATGCTGGAATAATATCACTTATATTACCCGGCGCCCTGTCATGTCAAAAATGTCTCAAGGTTCTTCGTGCGATGGATTACTTTGATGTGTACTGGTGAAGTCAGAAAAAGAAGCACCCATTGCATGCCAGGAGCTTGCCACAAATAGTAAAGCAATGCATAATAACTGGAGAGCTAGAGTTTCTCTGAAAGAGTCAAGTGAGTGAGTGGAGTTAGCCAGCAGACTCTTGATCAATAATGTCCACTGGAACTTGGGACTTCAATTCCTTAGGCATCTCCTGCATGTTGGCACAGTGCACAGCCCTGGAGAGGAAGTCTAGATGGTGGCCAGCTCGGACAACATATGGTGTACATGCCACATTCTGTGAGTTTTAATGAGGTGGGGATGGGTAGTAGCATGGCTTCTGCTATAGTTTCTGAGAATCTACTTGGCCACCAGATTCCTGTGCTGGGCTATTTATTCTTTCATGAGAATTGGGGATCACTGGGAGGTCAGCATCTGTTGCCCATTCTGAATGACTCCTAAAATGAGCAGCTTGAGAGGCCATTATAGAGCCAAGCATACTGGTTTGGAGTCACATGTAGGCCAGACAGGTAAAAATAGAAGTTTTCCTTCCCCTAAAGTGTATTCGTGAACTGGATGGGGTTTTATGACAGTCAATGATAGTCACCATCATTGAGATTTTATTTTCTTGATTAAAAATTCTACCAGCTGCCATTTGAGCCCATGTCCCCAGAAATAATCACCTGGGTCACCATTCTTCCCTACCTAAGACACTAAATGATTTGGTCATTGAGGGAATGAGCTGACAAGAGACACTGACAGGGAACTGTCTGAATGTAGCAGACTGTAGGTGGGACATTGACAAGAGTCATGGAGTTTCAGAGAACGGAGAGCAAAGAATAATACAGCACAGGAACAGGCCGTTTGGCCCACCAAATCTGTGCTAATGCACGACGCCTTTCTAAACTAAAAACCTTTAGCCTCTACGAGGTCCAAGTGCCTCTATGCCCTGCCTAGTCACGTATCTGTCAAGATGTTAAATGTTACCACTCTGTTTACTTCTACCACCTGCTCCGGCAGCACATCCCAGGCACTTACCACTCTCTGTGTAAAAATCCTGCCTCTCACATCTCCTTTGAACTTTCTCCCTCTTACCTTAAACCTATGTCTCCTAGTGATTGAAATTTCTATCCTGGGAAAAGGACTCCAGCTATCCATTCTATCCACATAATTTTGTGAACTTCTTTCACCTACACGAACTAAAAAACAATTCCTTGCAGGAAACAAAATCAAGTTGTATGTTTTAGTAAGGTCACCACGGATAGCTTCCCTGGCTGTCAGCCACAATCTAACTGAAAGGTGGAACAGACTCTCGGAGCGGGGGTGGGGGCTACTGAATGACCTCCTCTTGTTTCTAGATTCCTGTAGAAATGAATGGTACATTCTTATTTCAGCACAGAATGAATGGGAGCTTAAGGGTGCAGATTAGTTCGAAACAGCTCGAGGGAGCCAATCAAACTTTGAGTTTTAATGCCCTCCAGTAAAATCAGGTATAATCCTACTGAATGGCTGAGCAGTCTCAATGGTCCTACGGAAAGGTAAGTGTGCACAGCATAGCAACTAAGTCACAGTTGGAGCATACTAACAAGCTTTGTATCTCCTCCCCTTTCTCAGGAGTAGGGAAGGAGTTTGCTTGCCTGGGACAATGACCTAGTTGAAAGGATGAATTCATGACGAGAGGCTTGAAAATGTAAGCTTGTTTGCACTGAAGTGGAGAAGCTTAAAAGGATATCTACTGGAGTGTTGAAAATTATGAAAGGTTTTGGAAAGGGTAAATAGTGATAGATGACTTTCACTGGCCAGGCATTGTTAACAGGATTTGTGACAGGATTTTAATGGGGCGAGGTTAGTAAAGAGCTGTGTTATACATAGAGTCTGCTGAAATCCTTAGCACAATTCCAACTGTTAACAATTCAATCACGTTAATTAATTGGAAGCTGGATAAATGCTTGAAGACTTTTATGTAAATTAAGGCATATGGGGAATGAGCAAGAAATTGGGAAGAATGTGGATTAGCTTTGATGTGGAACCAGTAAATGCATTGGAACAATGGGCTGAATGGCGTCCTCGTGTGCAGCAATTATCCTGGCTTGACGAATTCTTTTTCAATGGCTAATTTGCCAATAGCAGATGTACTGTTCTGTAATGAGAGTACCATAATAAATGAAGAGATTCCTGTACACATTATTCTCATTGTCTTTGAGATCTTTCATGCTCTATACTAACATGTCCATCATCTCAGTCAAGTGTGGGTAATTTGGACTGTAATGGTGTGAGCAAATCCCATTTTCATTCAAGTGGCTGAACTCAGCATTTACAAAGCGTACTCCTTTGTCACTATAGATATTACTTGCCCGGTTCAAAACAATGATTTTTGTGCTTTTGATGATCACTTTACGCATGTGCTGTGTATCGAGTGTACCTTTGGGTATGTGGAGTAGTTGTCAGTAACTTCTTTTTTAATGCAGCGAATTGTTACAATCCAGAAAAGTCCTGGATGGTGGAAACCAATTCAAAAGGAACTTTCAAAAGAGAATCAGATAAATTCTGGAAAAGGGAAGAAACATCGCAAGATTATTGGGCAATAGGAGAATTGAACTAATTGGATAAATCTTCATAACAGATGTTTTAAACTCATTTAGAGGGTGTGGGCAACGCTGGCTGGACCAGCATTTTTTGGCTATTCCTAACTGCCCTTGAGAAGGTGGCGGTGAATTATCTTCTGAAACCGCTGCAGTCAATGTGCTGTAGTCAGACCCACAATTCTGTTAGGGAGAGGATGTTACGATTTTTACTGAGCAACACTGAAGGAACAGCAATATATTTCAAAGTCAGGATGGTGAGTGGCTGGGAGGAGAACTTGCAGGTGATCGGTGTACACCTACATCTGCTGCCCTTGGAAGGTGTTCTTGAAGGAGCTTGCGTGAGTTGTTGCAATGCATAGTGCATCTCCAATAGGCTACATAAACACACACACACACACACACACACACACACACACACACGCACGCACGATGGGCTGAATGGTCTCATTCTAAGTTTTAAGATCCTGCTATTACTATTATTTGAAGTTGTTGGACTCAACTCCCAGCCTTACACCAATATTTCAACACTTGCAACAGCTATAGCTTGCTCATGGATCTTTTGAAGCTGACTTATTTGGAGTTTTACAATTGCATATCTATTCCTCTCATGAATCGTTCCATCTGTCACTTCTAGCTATGCATTACAGTTTCAACCGTCTTGAAATTGTGGATAATTGTGAACAGCAATCTTGCTTTCCTCATGGTCATCCCTACAGTATTGTACTTTCCAGGCAGGTCTCACTCTCCTCTGACTTGATCGTCCAGTCAGATTCTGGCATCGTCTAATAATTTTTGAGAAAGGCGTTAATGCCAGAATGATTATCCTCATCAGTTTTATTCATAAGCTTTTGCTTTCTAGCCTACTGTTTTTGACAGTGCCTCCACGGTGTATAAATTTGCCCAACGTACAGAACACCTTCAGGTCATATTCCTGTCGTCTGATCATCATTCAAAGGACAATTGTTCAAAGATTTCACAAATAGAGCAATTAAGCAGCTTGTGGCCCATTTCACACTAATCCTAGCCATGTACAAACTGATTGGTCCTTTCATAAGCAAACGTCACGCTTAATAGTTCTTTTTCTCTTCTGTGCATATCTTTCCTCTACATCAATCGGAAAATCTAATACACAAGTGACAGCTTGCCACTAATCATCAGACTTGAAGCAGGAAGAAAGCACATAATTCTTTCTGCATTGTACTGACAGATATTATATTATTGGCTGTAGAGGTTCATATCCAACCCGAATTGGAGTAGCCTCTTTGAAAATAACCAAGCTTTGTGATTGCAGGTTTGTTTTAAGGTCTTTCATCATGGTTTTCGACACGTTGACATTTTTGTCTGAAAGGCACGGTGTGAATTTTTTTAACCAAGGTAACCCTAGCCACAGATAATAAAATGTGAGGCTGGATGAACACAGCAGGCCAAGCAGCATCTCAGGAGCACAAAAGCTGACGTTTCGGGCCTAGACCCTTCATCAGAGAGGGGGATGGGGGAAGGGAACTGGAATAAATAGGGAGAGAGGGGGAGGCGGACCGAAGATGGAGAGTAAAGAAGATAGGTGGAGAGGGTGTAGGTGGGGAGGTAGGGAGGGGATAGGTCAGTCCAGGGAAGACGGACAGGTCAAGGAGGTGGGATGAGGTTAGTAGGTAGCTGGGGGTGCGGCTTGGGGTGGGAGGAAGGGATGGGTGAGAGGAAGAACCGGTTAGGGAGGCAGAGACAGGTTGGACTGGTTTTGGGATGCAGTGGGTGGGGGGGAAGAGCTGGGCTGGTTGTGTGGTGCAGTGGGGGGAGGGGATGAACTGGGCTGGTTTAGGGATGCAGTGGGGGAAGGGGAGATTTTGAAACTGGTGAAGTCCACCAGCCCAGTTCATCCCCTCCCCCCACTGCACCACACAACCAGCCCAGCTCTTCCCCCCCACCCACTGCATCCCAAAACCAGTCCAACCTGTCTCTGCCTCCCTAACCGGTTCTTCCTCTCACCCATCCCTTCCTCCCACCCCAAGCCGCACCCCCAGCTACCTACTAACCTCATCCCACCTCCTTGACCTGTCCGTCTTCCCTGGACTGACCTATCCCCTCCCTACCTCCCCACCTACACCCTCTCCACCTATCTTCTTTACTCTCCATCTTCGGTCCGCCTCCCCCTCTCTCCCTATTTATTCCAGTTCCCTTCCCCCATCCCCCTCTCTGATGAAGGGTCTAGGCCCGAAACGTCAGCTTTTGTGCTCCTGAGATGCTGCTTGGCCTGCTGTGTTCATCCAGCCTCACATTTTATTATCTTGGAATCTCCAGCATCTGCAGTTCCCATTATCTCTAACCCTAGCCACATGAAGTTTGGTGGTGACAGCTTCCATATTGTAACACTGATGTTTTGTACTGTGTAGGTCAACTGTTCAGAATCCTCCTGTGTGCCTCAGGAACCCACACCCTAGCAGGATGCTGGAAGACAGGGTCTGGGAAAGAAGGTGCGAGATTTAAAGCCTCTGTTCTGTCTGGATGTTCACCTTGGACTAGCTCAGCACACCATTTCCTTGACAAGCCTCATGCCTGATCAGTGATGCCACCAAAAAAATCATCTCAATGTTGCAACTCATTATGAGTCATGCAAAAATAAAAGGAGGAGTTGGCCATTCAACCCTTTGAGCCTTTAGATAACGTCATGTCTGATCTTCAACCTCACCTATGTAATCCTGTATTGCTACCCCAATTTTTTTTATCACTCTCCGAATTCATACATTCAGAGAACAAGTGTGCCACTGGAATACTGGACTCTGATGGTTCCTAACCCTTTGGCTCATGGGATTCCGGCTCATCTCAATAAACACTGGCTGACTTTCTATTCTGAGCATGTGATCCCCTCGTTTCCAAAAACTCATCTAGGGCAAAATATCCCATTATTTCATCTGTCAAATCCCTTAAGAAATGCATATGTTTGAAAGAGATAACCTCCCTCTTTCTCTCCTGACTGAATATAGGCCTTGTTTATGTAATCTCCACACAAAAGACACTCTCTTCCCCCAGGAAGCAGTCTCGGAAAACGGCAACTTCTGAAGGGTAAGGAGATGAATTCTGCACACAGTACTCCAGGTGTGGTCTCACTGAGGTTCCATTTATTAGCAGGAAAACGGAATAATTGCCTTCGGTGCAGAAGACTCACGATTGATTCCTGGGATGAAAGGGATTGTTTTATGAGGAAAGGTTGAACAATTTGGTGATCTGATTGAAACAGATAATATTCTGAAGGGGCTTCCCAGAGTGGATACTGAGAGGATGCTTTGCCCTGTTGGGGAGCCTAGAAAGAGGGGTCATGGGGTGGTGAGGGAATGGATAATGGGTAGTGAGGTAAATGGATAGTAGCATTGTGATCAGAGTGGTCAACGGGCAGTTAGGGGAGTGGACAATGGTCAATAAAGGGACGGGGCAGTGCGACAGTGAGGGGAGTGGGCAGTGTGGCAGTGAGGGGAGTGGACAACGGAGCAGTGAGGGGAGTGGACGATGAAGCAGTGAGGGGAGTGGGCAGTGCGGCAGTGAGGGGAGTGGACAACGGAGCAGTGAAGAGAGAGGATGATGGGTCAGTGAGGGCAGTGGACGATGGGTCAGTGAGGGGAGTGGACGATGGGGCAGTGAGGGGAGTGGACGATGGGGCAGTGAGGGGAGTGGACGATGGGGCAGTGAGGGGAGTGGACGATGGGGCAGTGAGGAGAGCGGACAATGGGGCAGTGAGGGGAGTGGACAATGGGGCAGTGAGGGGAGTGGACAATGGGGCAGTGAGGGCAGTGGACGATGAAGCAGTGAGGGAAGTGGATGATGAAGCAGTGAGCAGAGTGGGCGATGGGGCAGTGAGGAGAGTGGACGATGGGGCAGTGAGGAGAGTGGACGATGGGGCAGTGAGGGGAGTGGACGATGGGGCAGTGAGGGGAGTGGACGATGGGGCAGTGAGGGGAGTGGACGATGGGGCAGTGAGCAGAGTGGACGATGGGGCAGTGAGGGGAGTGGACGATGGGGCAGTGAGGGAAGTGGATGATGAAGCAATGAGCAGAGTGGGCGATGGGGCAGTGAGGGGAGTGGACGATGGGGCAGTGTGCAGAGTGGACGATGGGGCAGTGAGCAGAGTGGGCGATGGGGCAGTGAGGGGAGTGGACGATGGGGCAGTGAGGGGAGTGGACGATGGGGCAGTGAGGAGAGTGGACGATGGGGCAGTGAGGAGAGTGGGCAGTGATGGGAGTTAAAACAGGGCTGATGGGGAATCGTCAATGGGGTAGTGAGAGAGGCAGACAATGGGGTAGTTAGGGGAATGGGCAATAGTACAGTGAAGTGAGTGGACAATGGGCAATGAAGGAAGTAGACGATGGGTCAGTGAGGGGAGTGGACAATGGGTCAGTGAGGGGAGTGGACAATGGGTCAGTGAGGGGAGTGAACAGTGGGGCAGTGAGGTGAGTGGACGATGGGTCAGTGAGGTGAGTGAACAGTGGGGCAGTGAGGGGAGTGGACAGTGGGGCAGTGAGGGGAGTGGACAGTGGGGCAGTGAGTGGTGTGCAAAACTGGATAGTGAAGGAATGGGACAGTGAGGGGAGTGAACAGTGCAGAGAGTGGGACAGCGTGACAGTGAGGAGAGTGGACAATGGGGCAGTGACAGGTCTAGATAAAATGGTCACTGAGTGGTCTGGACAATCTGAAAATAGTGAGGGAGGGACAATAACGACAGAGATACCACTGCCAGTTCCACTTCCAAACTCTGGCTCAAATTGTCATGTGGGCATTTAAAGTGACATCCTGTTGAAGTGTGTCAGCAGGAGATAAGCCATTCTGAAATTTAATGATTAGTTCCAAGATTAATCTGAAACTCCCTAACAAGGATTCTCCTGGAGGTGTGAGTAGCTCATCCTTGGTCAGCACAACATGACTATGACAATCATCCAAACTGCTGACTGAGACTGCTAAAAATTAATATCCTTGACGAAGTGATCATGGATGCTTTGTTTTCTAACATGAAAGCACGATGCAACAGTTTTTGGGATGGTAGCTGCCTTAAGTTGACTTGATGGATCAGACCATTTTAAACAGAGCTCCAAGAGGAACTCTCGGAGAAAAAACGTTAGAGAGGCAGTATTTTCGACCAGGAGATTGACACAGACAAATACCATCCAAAGAACTGCTGTACAACTAGGCACCCCATGGCCACATTAAAGTGAAAATAAAGGAGTATTCCCTCCTCCTGAGAAACTTTACTTCTTGACCACTTTGGTGAAAACTTCAACTCTGGTTACAGAGGTGGTTGCAGCTGAATTCTGACTTTATTATCAATCCCATCACCTCAGAAAAAGATACTTCAAGCAAGCCTAGACAAAGCGTCTCATTTTCGACTTGGGGACCCTGCAACCTTTAGGACTCAATATTAAGTTCAATAATTTTAGGGGCTGAACACTTCCTTCCATATCCTTCACCCAACCCCATATCCCAGGTCCTGTCAGGACATGGGCTTCTTTCTGCAAAATTCAACCCATTTTCACTGACTCATTATTCTCATTTTCAGCTTTTCCCCTTCGCTAGCTCACTACTAACCTGCCCTTTGTCTGCCTAACTATTCTTCTCTTTCTCTGGGCTCCATCTCCAAATATCCACTCACTCTTTTGCTTCTTCACCCCTTGCTATTAGCACAAATACCATCTTTTTGAGCTACAATCGGTTCTGAGGGAGCGTCACAGGGCACAAAACGTTGATTCTGCTTTCTCTCCATAGACGCTGCCAGACTTGCTGAGTTTCACCAGCAATTTCTACATTTGTTTCAGAACTTCAGCACCCACAATGCTTTGTTTTATTTTAGAGAACCTATCTCTACCTTACAGTCTTAAAAATATTTCATGGCCTTGTTTTCACTGCGTTAACTGTTTCTCTGTCCACAGATGCTGCCAGACTCACTAAGTTTCTCCAGCTATTTCTGTTTTCATTCCTCCTCCTTCAAAAGGCCAATCTTCAAGAAAGTTTCAAGAACCTGCACCCGTCCTTCCTGAGAGTTTTGGATTTACACTAATTTGGAAAGAGACCAATTGCTTCAATGGTCAGAAGCTCAACAGCACATCTGATTATTTTTGATTTGCATGCATTCCTCTTTAGCTCAAAACAACAAAAAAATCCTTTTTAACATCCCATCAGAGGTTTCTTACAGCCAAGCAAAATGTGCAATTTGCTACTTCTTTGTTAGCATTACCTAATTATGTTGATTTATCTGAGGATTTTGCCAACTTCTGAGTCACTCACTATATTTTTAATTAATTCTTCAATGAGAGTATTACTTCCAAGAGCCGAATTCAGAGTCACTGAGGCCTATTATAAGGGCTATCTGATGTAATCTGGGTCTATAATTGGAGTAACCTGGAATTACTGGGCTAAATTGAGTGTATAATTAGCATAACCAATATTGATGAGGATAATCATGTAATGACTATAAAGTGGGATACTGGTGTGAAAATGTGTCCTTTTTAATTATTGGGGTAAGGGTGTTGCTAGCAAAGCCGACATTTATTGCCAATCTCTCATTGCTCTTGAAAAGAAAAGCTTGCTAAAGCTATTTCAGAGGGAAATTAAGAGTCGACCACATTGATGTGGGTTTGGAGTCACATGTAGACCAGACTGGGTAAGGGCGGTAGCTTTCCTTCCTCAAAGGCATGAATGATCAGATAAATTTTTAAAGCAACTGACAGTAACTTCATAGTCACTATTATTTAAAGTAGCTTTCAATTCTGTACTTATTCATTCAATTTAAATTCCATCAGCTTTATCCCGGGCCTCTGGATTAACACCCACAATGTTACTGCTCCCTCTTCTGGGTATAGTACTGGGGAAACCTGAGGGGATTACTTGGGTAACAAATTAGGGTAACCCAAGGTTGCTGGTTTAAGATGGGAGTTTAACTGTGACATCCTAAGATACGGTTCCAGTAACTTAATGTAAATATGTTTATTAATCAGTATTTTTCAGTTGCATGTAAACAGTCTAAGGTCTTCACTGCATCTGGCAGCTACTTTTGCATCTGGCAGCTACTTTTCAAAGTTCGATATCTGGAAAAAGAAGCTGCATATTTACAATGCCTTTTCAAGATATAATAATTTGAACATTCACTCATGTTCTCACTGAAATGATGAACATAGCAGACAGAAATGATAAAGCCAAGCTTATCAATCAGATTTTGACAGACTTTGTTGTCAACTTTAAAGACATCTGAATACTTTCTCGAGGATTAATATCTGAACGAATATACACTTCAATAGAGGATGTTACCCAGGAATCTCTGGCTGTTCAGCCCAGTGAGGATGCTCTGGCCCATTAAGTCAGCTTGTGGCTGTTCTGGGAACTTAGCTTTGGCTCAAAGGGTGAGGTAAATCCACAGAATGTGCAGCATTTAGGATTGTGTATTCGCTCAGTGGGTGTGAGGTTGGGCTGCGATTAGAATGGCTAATGCACTTTTCCCCTACCCATGTCTGACTCTCTGTTGCAGAACTAGAAATGTGTGACCAACAAGAGTGATCCGGCTGCTTTGTACTTAGCCCTTGACATCAAGGCCATACTCGACTGTATGTGGCATCAAGGAGCCCTCCTTCATTAAGGAACCTTCCAGCAAAAAATGAAATCAATAGGTATCAGAAAGCAACGTCATACTTGGCACACAGGAAAATAGCTGTGGTTGTTGCAGGTCAGTCATCCCAGCTCCAGGGCATCTCTACAGGAGTTCATCAGTCCTTGGCTCTAAGCCCACACACCTTCAGCTGCTTCATCAATGATCTTCCCTCAGTCATAAGGTCAGAAATAGGGATGTTTGTTAATAACTGCACAATGTTCAGTACCATTCACAGCTCCTCAGACACTGAAGCAGCCCATGTTCAAATGCAACAAGGTCTGGACAATATCGAGTCTTGGTATGACAAGTGGCAAAATGTGACATCTGTGCCACACAAATGCCAAGCAATGGCCATCTCCAAAAAGAAACCGTCCAATCACCACCCTTTGACATTCAATGGTGTTACCATGACTGAATCACCTACTATCAACATTGACCAGAAACTCAACTGGGCTCCCCACAGAAATACAGTGGCCATATGAACAGGTCAGAGACTACGAATACAGTGGCAGGTAATTCACCTCATGATTCCCCAGAGCCTGTCCACCATCTCTTAGGCAGAAGTCAGGAGTTGTGATGAAATACTCTTCACTTGCCTGGGTTGGTGCAATACCAACAATGTTCAAAAAGCTTTATACCATCCAGGACAAAGAAGCCTGCTTGATTGGCACCACATCCACAGGCATCTACTCCTTCCACCCGGATGCTCAGTAGCAGCATTATGTACCATCTAAATGATACACTGCAGAAATTCACCAAAGTTTGTTAGATAGCAGCTTCCAAATTTATGACCACTTCCATTTAGAAGGTCAGGGCCAGCAGTTACATGGGATTACCACCTGCCTCTCACCATCTTGACTTGAAAATATATCGCTGTTCCTTCATTGTCACTGGGTCAAATTCCTGGAAATAACTTCCCCAACAGCACTGTGGGTCAACCTACAGCTTGTGAACTACAGCAGTTCAAGAACGCAGCTCACCACCACCTTCTCAAGGGTCCATAGTGAAGGTCAGTAAATGCTGGCCCAGCCAACAACGCTCACTTCCCACGAGTAAATTTTAAAAAATGAGGCATTCAGTCGATAGCCTATGATAGACTGGCCTCCCATGTAAACCTAGAGGACATGACAAAGGACTTTATTCCTGGGTAGGTGGAAGCTGGCTTGGCTGGCCACTCAATTGACCAATCCATAATAAGGATGTCAAGTCTTTGGTCTCCTGGGACACAGGGTCACCAATTCTGACGAACAGTCATTCCAGACTCGAAATGTTAACCAAACTAAAAAATTTTTCAAAATGTTAACTCTTGTCCCCTCTCTCCACAGAGGGCACTGGACCTCTTGAGTTTCTTCAGCACTTTATTTTTATTTCAGATTTCCAGCATCCACAGTATCCTGATTTTATCAGAGGGATAATCATGTGCAGTCCAAAACACAAGGACTGCCCTCTCTTCCTAATTCAGAGGCTATTAGTTTTGGGGTCTTTGCTGATGCGTGAAGTGAACTGATCCCGGCAAAGGCGGGAACTTTGTTTATGAAAAGCACATTGCAGAACAGCTTGGAACACAGCGTAAACTACCTGCTGTTCACCCACACATTACGTCAGGTTTATAATTGGCCGGGTCTGATTGCAATGTTTATCCTTAATGTTCCAGCAAACAGGATCCCACACCCGGGATAACAGGCGCACCCATAATATATCAGTTTTGTTATGTTCCAGGGATTACAATATTGTTAGTATAAGCATCTGGCCAATAATTATGAACCCCTGATTGTAAGGGAATGGCTCCTGATATTAAACCCAAGGATGCTGAATACAGAGTTGAAATTTGTCAAATTACTGAATAGAAACTCAAGTCGTCCTTTCTCATTCCATCATTGCTGTTTCTAGCTTTTCTCTATCCATCAATCCCTCCTTTCCATATTATTTAGTCTCTCTCCCTGCACCACTCATTCATTTTACATACATCCTTTCCTGAGGACACTTCCGCCATTCATTACCACTGCCATTTCTTTCTTCCCAATCTCTTTCATTTCCTACTTGTTGCTTTGACCTTAATTCATGGCTCTCTCCTGTCCTGTCCCTTATTCCTGTTTTCTCCCTTCCTACCCCTCATTGATGCTGATTTCATAGAAAAATGCAATACAGAAGAGGCCCTTCAGCCATAACATCTGTACTGCTGGAAATATACTACCACTTTCTTGCACTTGGATGTTATGACGCTTCAAGTACTTTTTAAAGGTCGAGAGTTTTGGCCAGTTGTTTGTATGTCGCAATGGCTCAGTGGCTAGCACTGCTGCCTTACAGTGCCAGGGACCCAGGTTCAATTCCCAGGTTTATTCATTCACAGGATGAGGGTGGTGCTGGCAAGGCAGCATTTATTGCCCATCCCTAACTGCACTGAGGTCAGTTAAGAGTCAACCACATTGCTGTGGGTCTGGAGTCACATGTAGGCCAGACCAGGTAAGGAAGGCAGTTCCTTCCCTAAAAGGCATTAGTGAACCAGATGGGTTTTTCCTGACAATCGACAATGAATTCATGGTCATCATTAGATTCTTAATTCCAGATATTTTTGTGGTTCACTGGCTCGACGAACTGGTTCGTTGTTCCAAAGGAAAACCGGAAATGAGGTAGTCCAGCTCAACGGACACCAGAGTTTAAATAACAGGCAGGAAAAGACAACAGCGCTTCATCAGAGGATTCACTAATGATGTTACCCAGCAGGGTAAGGAAACGTCTGCAGAACAATGAACCAGCTTGGCAAGCCAACCAACCACAATGTGAGCTACAAATCTACTCCAAAATCTTCCAGATATTATTGATGAATTCAAACTCCATCATATACTGTGGTGGGAATTGAACCCAGGACCCCTGAACATTATCTGGGCCTCTGGATTAACAGTCTAGCTATAACACCACAAGGCCATTGCCTCCCCAGCCATTCCACCCTCAGGCAACTGTCTGTATGGAGCTTGCACATTCTCCCTGTCTGCATGGGCTTCCTCTGGTGCTCCGGTTTCCTCCCATTGTCCAAAGATGGTGGTCTGGCATGGGAAATGCAGAGTTACAGGGATATGGGGGGTGAGACTGGGCCTTGATGCTCTTCGGAGGGTTGGTGTGGCCTTGATGGGTTGAATAGCCTGTTTTCTCTGTAAGGTTTGTTTGATTCTAGTTCTGTTGTGTGAGAAAGGCTCGTCAAGTCCTGTGGAAATGACAGGAGACAGTTGCCAAGCTGAGAGCTCTGCAGAGGTCAGGAGGAAATGATAATTAGGTCTACATATTTGGCAGTGGTTACAGAAAGGAATTAATTCATTTATGGATGTAATAGATCTCAGAGTATTGTTCCAATCCAGCGAAGCCGCTATGTAAACAGGCTCTCAGTTGCCACTTCTGGAGTCCTTTTAATGCTCTGTTTAACAGCTCCTCCCACGCACTCAGTTCCTATGTGGCTGATTTTCAACCTTTGTTATTCTGCACTTCTTACACTGGGACTGAGTGCGTGGGTAGGGGAGCTAAACAAAACATTTAAAAAGCTGCTCTTCAAGGCACAGAGGACTTCATTGCACAGCCTGCCCCTGAGGTCTTTGCTGTAAATGCCATCCTTGCTGATTCGTTACAAAAGGGCTACAACTGGATGGTCAATATCTGAGGATAAGGGTTTATGTTTGGTACATGTGCATTTTCTGTTTACTGGTATCTTCATTCACCATCAGTTCAAACGTTACACTTGAAGATGACATGTGCTCCCACACCTATATCCAACTTAAATGGTGTGACTTCTGCTATCATGACCCATCAAGTTCCATCCTCATGCTTGATTCGCAGCTATCACATCCGCAGAAGATATTTAAAGTAGTTTTTTTCGCTTCCACAATGCTTGGTTGAATTCTCTTTTTCACTGCTGTGGGTAACATTTATCATCATTCCTTCTGGCGTATCTCCTGCCAAACTTGTGTCTGATTTTCAGTTTATGCCCTGCACAATCGTCTCCTTTCTTCCCCTTGCCAGAAAGCCTTTCAGATTCCGTGTTGGTATCTTCCGTAATCGCATTCCTGAGTAATGCCTGATTGATTCCATTCTCCCCACTGCACAAGTCCTTAACCAGCTTCTTTACTATTCGTGCTCTGCTGTTTATCTGTACTGTACAGTTACAGCCTGAAGGAATTTGCTTTGTTAAGTTGTCCTTATCTTCAGATATCTTTTAATCAACCTGTTCGGATGTGTTATTTGAAGCAGGACATCAGGCCCAGAGGTAGGGATACTACTGTTATTTGACACAAGCCCTAACCTGGTCTTACTTGTTGATTCACCGAATTGGTCCTCCACGTATATCGATGAATGGTTTCAGCCTGATTACTGTAATGATGCACATTCATTGCAGCAATTCTCAAGTGCATTCAACACTTCATCCAGTACCAGATACTTTTCTTCTTAAAAGTTGAAATCAGTGCAAATATATCGAACTATTCACGAAGAAAATTGAGACCTTCATCTTTCTGCCTTCTCCATCTGTCTCATGAGCTGCTAAGTACAGTTCCAATCACCGTTTAAAGTAATCTCAATTTATTTCAAGATCAGCAATCATCTCAAATCGGCGGAAGATTGTAATTTAAACCAACTGATTCCTACTTTTACTTCACATCACAAGCATGCTGATTTTTACTTACTTAAAGTAATCCACACCTTTTCTTTAATCTGACATCAATGACTGAAATTTAACACCCATCAAAATTTGGGTTAGTCTTGAGTCAGAGGTTAATGGTCAAAATAATTAGCAACTGGGACCATACCAGTTTCTAACCATTTTATTTTAATGAATACTCCAGAAGGATGAGATATACAGGGAATCTCCTTTTGCTTGTACTTACAAACTCGATCTCATACAGAGGCATAAATTTAAAGACCCAATATACAACCATTTCCTGTATTTATGACCAGGCATTTAATGTTGCCCTGCATTGTGTCACGCCTCATACACAAATTGACTTATGAATGGCTTCAACAACACAACCCGGGGACTGTCTGTACTTCAAAATGCTAAAGGATAGTTTGCAATGCAGAGAGATGCCAACAGATTGGGTTCAATCCCTGCACTGTGAAGGACTCTCATTCTCAACCTCGCATGGTGACCCTCAGATTAAATCATCACCAGTCATCTCTTTCTCTCTAATATGGGAGTAGCTCTGTGGTCCTCTGGGACAATGGTGACTTTACTTCAAAATGAAGTCCCAGTATGCTCGTTTCCAAAGATTCACATTTGTTTTTACTTTTTCTTTCATTCTTCGATCCTCTCCCAGAAGGCAAATAGGCAATTTGTATGTTAAATTCTGGACAGGTGAACTGGAAATTCAGAGCAAGGGTTCCCAAGTCAGGGTTGTGATGCCTCATGAGGTCATAGGAGGAGCAATTTGGATCATGGCTGGAATTAGCTACAAGGCCCATTTCAGTGCACTCAATTTTCTTTTCCAGCCAGGTTCACAGGGAGGTGAGGGGACCTTACCTTCAAGTGACTACACACACGACAGGGTTACACCGCTGAATACAAATTGCAATTGGAAGACCAGTGAGCTGGGAAGGAGTTCATGCTGCAATTGGAGTGTTGGGGCAAAGAAGGAGTAGAAAGTTCCAAAACTCCTTTGTAGTGATTGTAACAAGGTCAGCCAGGTGGATTTCATAGAATGTGAATCCCCTGATTGGGGCTGTTAACCTGATCCAATCAGGGAGCCCTGACTGACAGAAGAGAGCAGGAGAGTCAGACATCCCGTTCACTGACAGCTGGCTCTGAGGGAATTGGATCACTGTCAAGGACTCTCTATGTGGACATAAAACATGGCTTGGTGAAGGGATAATGATCTTTGGAGTTATTTCATCCTTAACAGCCAGGTGCTTTTCTGCTCTGGAGATGAACAGGTAGCCAAGGAAGTACATAAAATAACATTTTCACATTACTGAAAACAGATATTCATTTGGTGTACTATATGGAGTGAAATTTGGTAAGTTAAATACTGAACAGTACTATATTCTCCTTTTGGTGATTGCAATGACCTGGGGGCTATGCCAAACTTGAAGCTTCAAAATGGAGGTGGAAAAGGTTTTTGAGGCCATGAGTTAGACTCTAGCCAAAAAAAAGTATTGCCAAGGTAAAACTGTGTCTGCACTGTACAGACAGAAAGTGAAATATTCTTGGAGATTGTTGCCAAAGACAAATGAGAACTAGGAGTGACAAAAGAAAGTCATTGGTGATCTGCAGCCTTAAAAATGCGACAACGGGAAGGGAAGCCTTTGAGTTTATATCGAGTTCAAATTTCACCAGTTGTCATGGTGGGCTTCAAACCCCACTGCATTACAGTCTACCCCTGCTAAGAGCTGTTTGATCCAGTGGCAGAGGTGGAACTATATTCGGAATGTCCCAGAAGTGGAATTCTGGGAAAGACGGGCACAGGCTCCACAGAAGACGTAACACCATATTCAAAGACTCCAGTCAAATGTGGTCTTGCTGTTGAGGTCAGTCACTCTAATCTCACCTCTGGAACGTAGTGACTGCAGTAACATTTTTTTTAAATTCATTAATGGGGCGAGGGTGTTACTGGCTAGGCAGCATTTATTATCCACCCCTAATTGCCCAGAGGGTAGCTCAGAGTCAACCACATTGCTGTGGGTCTGGAGTCACATGTTGGCCAGACCAGATAAGGATGGCAGTTACCTTCCCTAAAGGGCATTAGTGACCAGATGGGTTTTTCCCCAAAAATTGACATGGATTCATGGTCATCATTAGATTCCTAATTCTCGATATTTATTGAATTCAAATTCCACCATCTGTCAAGGCAGGATTGGAACCCGGGTTCCCAGAACATTACCTGGGTCTCTGGATTAACAGTCCAGCCATAATACCACTAGGCCATCGTCTCCTGAAGCTGTAATGAGGCGAGTGGCCCTGATGGAACCAAAGCTGGTCACCAATGAGCTATTTATTGCTCTGCAACCTAGTAGCACTGTCGGCGACCCCTTCCATCACTTTACAAGATAATCAAAAGTAGACCAGTGGGATGGTACCTGACTAGCTTGGCTTGCTCTGGGTTTTTGTCAACAGCATATAAATGCGTAATTTTCTACAATGTCAGATAGGTACCAGTGTTGTTGCTGTACTGAAATAGCTTGGCTACAGGGATGGCTAGTTCTGAGGCACATATTATTGCAGAAAAGTTGTCAGGACACATAGCCTTCGCAATATTCAGTACTTCGGATGTCCATTGATATCACCTGGTGTGAATCGAGTTGACTAAAAACAGGCATCAGTGATGCTGCCGGTGGTTGGGGGGGGGGGTGCTTGGGAAGAGACTAAAATAGATCAGCTGCTTGTCTGATTTGCTGGGCTCCACCATCAAGGATGGAGGTATTTATGGATCTTGCTCCTCCAGTCAGTTGTTTAGTTGTCCACCACCATTCATGACTGGATGTGGAGGACTGCTGCACTCAGATCTGATCTGTTTAATGTGGGATCACTTAACTCTGTCTATCACGTGCGGCTTTTGCTGGTTGGCATACCAGTAGTTCTGTTTGGTAGCTTCATCAGGTTGACAGCTCATTTTGAGGTATGCTTGGTGTTGCTCTTAGCATGCCCTCCTGCACTCTTTATTGAACAAGCATTATTGAACAAGATGGAAATGGTAGATGGAGAAATGCCAGGCCATAAGGCTGCACACTGCGTCAGACTACAATTCCACTACTGATGCATTTCATAGAATGTCTGGTCTTAAAGTGCTAAATCTGTTCAAATTCTGAGTCATTTAGCATGCGATAGTGCCACACAACACAATGTAAGGGGAGGAGGATTTAGAAAAGACTTTTTAAGTACTACTTCAATAATTATATTGCAACAGGTTATTAACTGGCTGCAAAACATTTTGGGACCTCTTCAGGAGGCAGCTCTCTCTCTCTGTCTCTCGACAACTGATGTACTTCTTCAGTTTGTACTTAACTATCTGCAATATTGAAAAATTGACATTTCTGGAAATGTCTTGAAGTAAAATGATAACATCAGACCACCCCTTCAACACTCCCTTATCTCCAGATTGCAGACTGTCAATGTACGAGGCTGTTCGCACTCATTCTGGACTCACTGGGGTCAGGCTGACAGGTTAATTACTGAATGGAGAGAGGTTGGCACTGCTGATTGAGCAGTTCAACAAAATAACAAGAAGAAAGAGCTGAACTGTCTCAGCGGAAAGGGGGTAAATTGTTGACAGGGATGACACCGGGGAAACTGATCCAAATATTTGTTGTGAATACTCCCCACCATTTCATAGACATCAGCAGTAGACTCCACCACATCAGGCAGAACATGAGATAAAGGGTCAGGAGTCTGCCATTCGGCCCCTCAAGCCTACCCTACCATTCAATAAGATAATGAACTCAACTATACTGCCTTCAGCTATAAGAACACACAATTTTAGTTATTAACCTCTCATTATTGAGAAAAATTTTTTCATTCATTTAGGGGATGTGGGCATCATTAGCTGGGCCATTATTTATTATCCATTTGTATTTGTCCAAAGCTGCCATTCTTGTGGATTTGGAGTCACACGTAGGCCAAACCAAGTAAAGATGGCAGATTAGGAGGTTGAGAGGTGGCCGTATTGAATTTCATATTATTATGAGGGATACAGATACGGTTAATGATAGGTTTCTTTCCGCCCCAAGGTTTGGGTGGTTTCAAGACTAGGGACACATTTTTAAGGGGAGAGGAAAGAGATTTAAAAAAAGGCATGAGAGCAAATCTTTTACATGGAGGGTGGTTCATGTGTGGAATATGGGCACAATTACAATGCTTAAAAGACATTTTGATAAGTGCATGAATAGGAAAGGATCGGAGTGATATGGGCCAGAAGCAGGCAGGTGGGACTAGTTTAATTTGGGATTATGATCAGCATGGACTAGCTACAGCAAACGGTCTGTTTCCGTGTTGTATGACTCTATTCCCTTCCCTAATGGACATCAATGAACCAGATGGATTTACTGTTGTCATTAGTTACCAGATTTGTTTTAAATTGAATTCAAATTCCACCGCCTGCCATGGCAGGATTTGAAGCAGGGTCTCTAGAACATTACCTGGGCCTCGGAGTTAATAGTCTAGTGATGATACCACTGGGTCACTGCCCTTCCCTAAGAAGGATATGAGCCTGCCGTAGCAATGCAGAATTATAACAGGACGAAGAAGACATAAGTAGATGGATGTGAATGTACTGACATACAAACTAGGAACAGATGCATGTCGTTCAGCCCTTACGGCCAGCTCTGCTGTTTCTGTAAGATCTAACTGTGTTCCAAAATACACCTTCCCTCCTAGCTCCGTTCCCATGCTCGATAAGAATCTCCCTGTCTCTGTCTTAAAAATATCAAATGAATATTATCTCAACCCTTAGAGAAAACAATTCCCCTCACCTCTGTCCTAAAACGGTGATCCCTAATTTTAAAATAGTGCCCTTTGTTCTCCAGTCCCCCACAACGCTCTCTTCAAATCCACCCGGTCAAGGCAGTTCACAATCTTATAGAATCACTCTTCACTCCTTCCCTACAAGACAGCCTGCTCAGGTATTGCACTAATAAGCTAAGCTATCTCCAATGTATTTAATATCCTGCTTTAAATAAGGAGAGCAAAACTGCACTCAGTAATTGAGATGTGGTCTCACCGATGCCCTGTATGGCTGAAAGAATCTTCCTGAAAAGTACAGGGGTGTGCAGAGAGAGAAAATACTCAAAGAAAATAAACAATAAAATGATTAAAATAGTAATGGAATCACAGATACTTAAAGACAGAAAGAGACAACTTTTGCCAGTCATGGCCATACTAGCCTTTTTAATTTCACTATCCACTGCCTCAGGACTTCCCTGCAGTCCTGCACATCATTCTCACACATTATAAAGCACAGATATTTAATCTGCCTTCACCACCATTTCACTGTCTTTATTTCATTGCAACAAAAAAAAATGCTCAACACCATCTCATACCATTCTTTAGCCACTTATTTTCATTCTGTCCCCTATGGTAACCGCCCATCATTTAGAGAAACAGTTTCCCCAATTTCCTAAATAAAAGTTGAAAGAATTATGGATGCTATAAAACAGAAACAAAAACAGAAATGTTTGTAAAAGCTGAAGGGCAACTAGTGATGGGCATTAAAACGCTGACCCAGCTAGTGACACCCACATCCTGCGAAGTGAACCAACAACAAAATAGGCCCGAGAAGGTGACATTCATGTTTTCTCAAACTGAGCAGGTTCAAGGGAGGTTCAAAGGAAACACTCAAACTATGAGGAAATTGGGGAACGAAAACAGAAGTTGCTGGAAAAGCTCAGCAGGTCTGGCAGCATCTGTGAAGAGAAATCAGAGTTAATGTTTTGGGTCCAGTGACCCTTCCTCAGAGCCAATGGTAGCTAGGAACCTGTTGATTTATACATAGAAGATCGAGTTGGGGAAGGGGGTAAGAAAAAAGTGATAGGTGGGGACAGAGTCCAAAGAGAAGATCATTTGGACAGACAAAGGAGTAAGTAATGACTGGGTTTGGAGAATGTTAATGGCTGACATTAGGTTGTGTGTAATGGCAAACTATGTGATTACAGGGCCTGGGTGTGTGAGGTAGGGGGCTAGGACATGGGAGCGTTCATGCCCTAAAATTGTTGAACTTGATATTGAGTTGGGAAGGCTTCAGGGTCCCCAAATGGAAAATGAGGTGTTGTTCTTCTAGCTTGTGCTGAGCTTTGCTGGAACACTGCAGCAAGCCTGAGACACAGATGTTGGCCAGAGAACAGGGTGGTGTGATAAAGTAGCAGGCAAATGGGAGCTCAGGGTCTTTTCTGTGGGCAGAAAGTAGCTGTTCTGTGAAGCAGTCACCCAGCCTATGCTTAGTTTCCCGAATGTAGAGGAGACCACATTGTGAGCAGCAAATGCAGTAGAGTAGACTCTGGGAAGTGTGGGTGAAGCGCTGCTTCACCTGGAAGGTACATTTGGTCCCTTGGATACTGATGAGGGAGAAGGTAAATGGGCTGGTGTTACACCTTCAGCAGTTGCAGGGGAAGGAGCTGTGGCACAATGGGGATGTGTTAGCAGTGAAGGAAGAGTGGACCAGAGTGTCCTGGAGAGAACGATCCCTGTGGTAGGCGGATGAGGAGGAAGGGAATGTGTGTTTGGTGGTAGTATCTTGCTGGAGGTGGCGGAAATGGCATCTGATGGTCTTCTGGATATGGATACTGGTCAGATGGTAGGTAGGGACAAGGGGAGCCCTATCGCTTTTAAGGGAGGGAAGAGACGGTGTGAGAGCAGAAGTGCAGGAGATGGGTCAGCTCCGGTTGAGGGCCATGTCAACAATGATACTGGAGAATTCTTGGTTGAAGAAGAAGGTGGATATTTTGGGGGCTCCCTTGTTGAAGTTGGCCTCATTAGAATATATGCAGCAGAGAGAGATGGACTGGGAGAATAGAATGGAGTCGTTATAGCAAGCAGGGTGAGAGGATGTACAATCCAGGTAGCTGTGGGAGTCGGTGGGTTTGTAGTGGATTTTAATAGTCAGTCAATTCTTCAGAAAGGGAATCCTGATTGGAAAAATTCACCAACTTTGCTTCCAATTTCCAACCTGCCCTCACTTTCACCTGGTCTATTTCTGACTTCTCACTTCCTTTCCTCGACATCGCTGTTTCCATTTCTGGCCTTGTAATCACATAGTCTGCCATTACACACAACCTAATGTTAGCCACTAACAGTCTCTATTAACAGTTTATTCACCCTCCTAGCCAGATTGTTATCTACTCCTTGGTCTGTCCAACTGCTCTTTGGGCTCTATCCCCACCTATCACTTACTTCTTACCCTGTCCCCCCACTTATCTTCTGCATATAAACCAACATTTTCCTAGCTACCATCAGCTCTGAGGAAGGGTCACCAGAAACAGAATATTAACTCTGATTTTTTTTCTTCACAGATGCTGCCAGACCTGCTGAGCCATTCCAGTATCTTGTTTTTGTTCCCGAATTTCCTCATAGTTTGTGCATTAATTAAGTCTCCCTTGAACCTGCTCAGTTTGAAGAACACGAACGTCACCTTCTTGAGCCTATTTTGTTGTTGGCTCACTTCGCAGGATGTGAGTTTGTCACAGGATTTGAACATGGACTACTTCAGAATATGAGGAGTCGCAAATTATTTTGAACATTATGCAATCATTGGTGAACATCCGCACGTACTTCTCAACTTATTGTAGTGGGAAGATTATTGAAGAAGATAGCTTGAGGAACTCCTGCAGAGATGTCTTGGAGCTGAGATGACTGACTTCAACATCCGTACACTCTCTCTGCTACTGCAGGCACCACCCACCAAGGCTGATGATCTACCTCTCAGGGCTGTTTTAACAAAGAGGCTACTGATTGAAAGCACCTTGTAGACCAGAAGATGACAATATAAAGATGTGAAACACGCAGAACAACCTATTTCTTCCAATTTCATTCAGAAGACCGCTGGTACGGACATTTTTAATAAACCTATTCAGAGATGTTGTTACACACCTCTGGAACCATTGGAACTTGAAGTCGGGTCTCCTAGCCACAGGAGCATCTCATCTCCCTTGCCTTCTGAACCATTGATTACGTGGAGATCAGCAAGATTCAAAATGTAACGGGAAACAACTTCTCAGACAAAGAGAATGAGAGAGAGTGTGAGAGCGAGCGCAAGTGTGTGTGTCAGAGAGAAACAGAGACAGAGAAGCAGGATATTGTTTTATTGGAAGACACTGGAAGATGAGCCCTTAGTTTAGAGAACGAGTAGAACTAGATGCTGTGAGCTGCATACAAAGTGTACAACCAGCTCTTGTTCCACATTGTGTGTTGTTTCAGTCTAGTGATCACTGTGAGGAAACTGACAGCAGGACTTAGAACTGGAAGTGTTCTGGTGTCACACAGAATTTTGTTCTGCAGGTGATCCTGTTTATGGTTGCGAAACCTCTGTAGAGTTTCATTTGCAGTTTTATTCTCTCTACTATAAAGTGAATTGTCATTCCAGCCTGATTAACTCACCCCTCCCTCCCTACACTCCTCTGTTCCCCATCCCTCTCTCACATTCTTCTCTCCGTGCTCCCCCCTCCTCTGTTCGTGCTCCATCCTCCCTGCTCCCCATTCCTTTTCACTCTTGCCCCCCACACCCCAGTTCCCATACTCCTCAACCCCCTCCTTATTACCACTCCTCACACCCTGTTCTCCCCTCCTGATTCCCCCCCCTTCCTACTCCCTCTCCTCCACCCCTGCTCATTTCCCCTCCTGTTTTCCATTCCTCCTCCTGCTCCACCCCTCCCTCTGCCTTTTCCTATCCATTTCTCCCCCTCCTGGCTCCCCCCTCCCTGCTCCCACTGTCCCCATTGCCCCTCCTCCAACCTGCCACACCCTCCTGACACCCTCTTCCCCACTCCTCCACTCTGCCACCCATCCTCTCTTCCATTTCTCTGTCCCTGCACCCCTCCTTTTCCACTGCTCCCTGCCTCTTCCCTCCCTGTCTCCCTCCTTCCTGGCTCCTTTGTCTTCATATCTCCTCCTGTCCCCCTACCCTTTCCCCCTCCTCCCTCGCTGCTACCACCCTCCTCGCACCTCATCCTGCCCCTCTACCCATTTCCCCCTCCTCCTTCCCCGTTTCCCCTCCTTGCTTCCTGCAGGGCAAATGAAAGCGAGAATGTGGACTGGTGCGAGTTGGCTGGTAAGTGGGAAATGCCATCATGCTTCTGAGAAGAGATATCAATCATTGCCTGGACACTTTGTATCCTAACAACCAATGAAGCACCAACAGAGGAAGATACAAAAATGAAGATGTAATTATGATGGAAGTAATGTAGGCACATTTGGCTGAATGGTCTCTTCTGCTCTAGAACAATTCTGTGATTGTCAGATCATGTGTTCACAGATAGTGGCTGAGGGATACGTATTGCCTGGGTCACTGCAGACTCCCCTGCTCTACTTTGTGTTGAGACCTTGTTCTTATTTTATTTTTTCATATAATTTTTGGTTTGGAGCTCTGAACTCTAAGCTAAGAGCTTAAGGTGACATTTGGACAGTGAGCATCAGCTTGTTTTTAAAAAAAAACAAACAGACTGATATTATTTATAAGGACAGGCCTGGTAGTCGATTCTTGTTCAAAGACAACTCTCGATGTTTCAGTTCTGCAGATGCATTATGTTCAATCAGTTGGCAATGACAAATGTCAACTGGGACCTCATAGGGTAATAACCAGTCTAACAAAGAGAAGCCAAAGTTTGAACTGGTTTTGAACTGTGTGTTTAAGTCAGAAGGGTTGTGCCTGCAAAAGCTAAACAGAGATTTGATTGGTCCTTGGCTTTTCCTCCCATTGTTAACTTACTGAAAATCTAAAGAATAGATTCTGATTTCTAAGTATTAAGTGAATATTCCTCAGATACTACTGGGAGCTAAGTGCCTGCACCAGCGTGTTCAAAAACCAAGCAAGATACAACCCGTGTGTCTGTGATGTTATGGATCATGGAGTCTGCTTAAATGAATTGGTCAGCTACATCTCATATATTTTCATTTTTGATTTATCCCTTAGCTGTACCTATTTGCCGGTCAGTCTCTGTGAAAGTGGGTTGCTAGAATTAAAGATGATCGGGTTTAAATCACAGGCATTAATTATATTATCTTGGGGTTTCACCTTGCTCTGATAAAGTTGTAGATTATTAATAAATTGTTAAATCATTTGATTAAACCATAAACCTGGTGTGTGGAATTGGTAGTCCGGGCAGGAACTGTTTGGGTCAAAACTGAGGGCCACCAAACGATTTGCTGTTTTGGGACAGGGAGGCTGATTTGATTTGGCTGCCTGTCTCCCATTTGTAATGTTATGTGAAAAGGAGTGTATCTATGTGAGTGGGTGTGAGAGAGTGTATATGTAGGAGAGTGTGCCTGTCAGTGACAGAGTGCGTGAGCATGCGTCCAAATGAGAGTATATGCATGCACGTGTGTGCACACGAGAGAGCATGCACATGAGTGAGCATGTGTGCGTAAGCATGCATGTGAGACTGCGCATGCATGTGTGTGTGTGAGAGAGAGCATGCATGTATGACAGCATGCATGTGTGTGTGAGCACATGTGAGTGCTGATGTGTGAGACTGTGCATGTGTGAGTGTGAGCACTGATGTGTGTGAGCATGTGTATGCGCGCACACGTGTGCATATGTGAGACAGCATGCACGCGTGTTTGTGGATCTTGCATGAGAGTATGAGAGTGCATGGAATGTATGACAGCATGCGCATGTGTGATAGCATGTATGCGCATGTGTGTATATATGTTATACGAGTGTGAGTGTGTGTGTGTGTGTGTGTGAGAGAGAGAGAGAGAGAGAGAGAGACACACAGAGACAGAGACAGAGACAGAGAGACAGACAGAGAGAGAAGGGTATGCATGTAGCGGTTGGACTGTCCTCAAATCTGCACCCAGGAAATCTTTGCCTTCTCAGTTCCATTGATGGGAACTATCATGTTTCCTGATGGTCTTGGTGCTCACCAGTGAAGAGGTCTAACACCTCATCTAAAAGAAAGCACCCTCAATAAAGCAGCATTCTCTCAGTACTGCACTGAGAGCTTGGAGTATATGCCCCAGGTTTCTTTGGGATTGGAAGACAAAAATCACTTGCAACATTCCAGGGAAGAGGCTGAATTCTGGGTTTTGCTTTGAAAGAATCCTGTCCGCCAGGGTTTCACATGCAGGCGGTTCTTAAAAGCTGAAAATCAAAATGGACTGGGAAGAGGCTGAATGCTGACAGAGCTGTGCTCTGTGAACAAATGTCTGCAGGTGCTTTCCTTCACTCCTGAAACAGATGAAGAGGTGGCTGAGGAAAAACAGTTGAGGGCAGTGTTTGGGTTTTCTCAACAGCATTCAGAGCAAGTGTTTGCTGTTTCTGTTGAATCGCTAGGTCACAAATCAACAGTTTACAAATCAGGCCCGTGGCAGGCTTCCTCGCTCAGAATCACACCATTGTCAGCTGCACAGTATCCACAGCTCTGGGTGTTGTCTTTGTCCTGGGCTTAATTAGTGCCTGCTTTTGCATTCTGTACAAGCAGTCTGAGCTGTGGGAGGGAAACAGGCTGAGCGAGAAAGAGAGAGAGAGACATGCACAGGCAGAGATGAACAGAAATACAGAGGGAAACAGGGAGTTGATAGAGAGAGAAAATAGTTACAAATGTAAACAGGAAGAGAGAAAAATAGAGAGAAAGATGAATACAGAAAGAAATACAGGAGAAAACGAGAAATAAACAGATGAACAGGGAAATAAAGAAAATGGCGAAGAAAAAGAAAAACAAAAAAAAAGTGGAAAGTTGAATGCAAGTGAGCGAGAAAAACAGAAGAGAATGAGAAACGAACAAAGATGAACACAGGGAGAGAAAAGTAGAAATTACCACAAAGGGAGGGAGCGAAATCGAGGACAGAATGGGAAATATGCAGAGATAAACAAAGAAAGAAACAGAGAGAAAACACAGAAAAACAGAGGAAGAGGGGAGAATGATGAATTCAGAGTGAGACAGAGGCAGACAGAGCAGAAACAGAGAAACACACACACACAAGTGGTTAGCACTGCTTCCTCCCTTCCTGGGTGTAGATGAATTTTGCTGAAGGATATGATGGTTGGCATTTAAAGCAGGCAAGAGGGTTTTTGGGGAGTCTCAGCTATGGGAAGTCCCGTGTCACCTCCTCGAGGCAAGGCATATTGGCTTTTTTGGCCTTCTCCAGGATCAAGGAGCTCCAGGGATGGAAATCCCACTCTCTAAGTCCTGCCAGTCAACCAGAGGGCAATGGCTGTGGTAGCACCAGTGAGTGTTATGGATGAGACCAAACCCCCTCAGAATATGTTAAGAAGAAGGCCTAAGTGCTAACTTGTTCTTATTTTAAAGGTAAGTATAAGGCGTTGTGTTCTAGATGCAATTCAATTGGTCAAACCATTTGACTTTAAGCAAAACATATGTATTTTATATTACAGTTAAAATACAGACAAAATAAAAATTTTAAAATTGGCCTGACTGTAACTTTATTGAAATGCTTATCAAAATTACAGACATATTAATTACTACTAATTCACTGTTCCAATACAGTAACATCCCACAGACACACTCTTGGCAAAGGCAAATACAGTAAAATAGATTGTCCCACATGTAATTCTAGCAGCCTGAAAAGAACTCCAGCTTTTAGCTGTAACAGAGAGAGGAATAAGAGGTTCCACATCCAACTTCAAGACCCTAGCAATTCCTGAAAGCAAAACCTAAATTCCTGGTTCTGTGGGAGCTTGATCCCACCCATTCAGGCTGCTTCTACTGTTCCAACTTTTAAAAAACCAAGGCCTCACAAGCTGCTTTTTGGCATTGTGCAGACCACCCTGTCTCAATATTTCTTCACAAAACAACCCAGGACAAAATACACCTCTTAAAGGCAAACTACCATCACAGTTTTCCCTTAAAAAAACCCCATCAATAAACAAAGATGTCTTCATTTATAAAAACCTTGCATTACTAGTACATTACAACACATATACTTTGCATTGACTCTGAACATGCAAACATTCACTACTACTATTTCAGTCCATTATTTCTCAGCGCTGAGCGCCTCCATCTTCATTCATCAAAGGCGCAAGAATGTGTCAGTAATTACGTTCTCATTCTGCTATGTGTATAATTTTCAAATTGAATAGATACCATAATAATCTAAACAGTCTGATATTTTTATCCATAAATTTTTCCAAAAGCCTTTAGGGGTTATGATCAGTATATGCAATTATCTCAGACACATTACTGGCAATAGAAATGTTGAAATGTTGTAACTCCAAGACTACACTCAATGTCTCCTTCTCAATTGTGAAATATTTCTGTTGATGATTATTCAATTTTCTAAAAAATATACCTAATAGGTCTTTCTATCTTCTCGTTGTCTTCGTGCAAGAGTACAGCACCACCAGCCACATTGCTTCAAATAGCCTTAATTGCTTTCTGTAATTAGGTGTGGCTAACAAGCTTCCAAGCTGTCGAATGCCTTCTGACATTTCTCCATCCACTGAAATTTTCTGCACTTCATCAACAAGTCAGTCAGTGGAACAACCACACTGCTAAAATTTGGTATGAACTTCTGACCAAACCACTCAGTCCTGGAAGTCACAGTGCTTCTCCTTTGTCAATGCTTTGGGAAACTCACCAATAATCTTTGTTTTCACATCCCGCAGGACCATTTGTCAATGTACATTTACATGGACAACGAATGTGACTAAGGCTTTTGCGAACTCACTCTTAGCCAGGTTTATCACTGAGCCCGCTTCCCCAAGTCAACACGCAATTCTGACAGATGCTCCAATGTTCCATTCTGCATGCCACTAAGAATCACCAGATCGTCTATACACACCACACAATTGAGTAATCCAGAAATTATTTTATTGGTTAGTCTTTGAAGTGTGGCTAGCACATCTTTCATACCAAATGGAATGACTTTAAACTGGTACAGTCCATTCACTGTCACGAAAGCCAAAATTTCCTTCCCTCTTTCAGATAAAGGTACTTGCCAAAATCCCCTCACTAAGTCCAACTTTGAAATACAAGTTGATTATTCTACCTTCTCAATCCAGTCTTCTCAAAGTGGAATAGGGTTTTCTAACGGCACCAACTTTGCAATGGTCCACACATAGTCACGGGGTATCATCTGGTTTCGGCACCATTGCTATGGGTGAGCTCCATTTGCTGCAACTCATGTCGATTATATTATCTTTGAGCATGTGTTTTGAACTTGTACCAACTTTAGAGGGTTAAGTCTGTAGGAATGTTGCTTGGTTGAATTGAAATTGGCTTTTGAATGCACTTGGTTCTTCACTCTGTGTTGTAACCAGTACCACATTCTGCTTTTGTTTTCCTTCCCTCTCAAAACACCTTGCGAGCACATTTACATGACACACTGTATGAGATTTCTTTCTATCTGATGTTCTTATCAAATAATTTACCTCACTCAGTTTCTTTTCGATTTGATAAGGCCCACTAAACCTTCCCTTTAAAGGTTCACCTACTACTGGAAGTAACACTAACACTTTATCTCGACAAACTTTTGACTTCTTGTCTGTTTCTTGTTACATCACTTGCTGCACTATTTTCAAATGCTGTCGAGCCGACTCACCCGTTTTGTTTAAGTTTTGCCTAAAATTTGACACTGTGGTCTCTGACTCACCCCAATTTTTCCTTAATTGATTTCCGTGGTCCTCCCATCTCGTGTCCAAAAGCTAATTCAAATGGACTGAATTCAGTTGATTCACTAGGTACACCCGAATTGCAAAAATCATAAATGGAATTAGTTTATCTCAATCTCCTCTACAGTCTTGACTGTAAGCCCTCAGCATGGTCTTTAAATTTTGATGCCACCATTCTAATGGCCCCTGCAATTCTGCATGGTACACAATGGATTTGAATTGTTTTATCCCTGAGCTATCGATAACTTCTTTGAATAATTTTGATGAAAAATTTGAAGCTTGATCTGACTGTATTTCTGTGGGTAGTGTCTATCTAGTAAAAAAAACTGAGTAACTCTTCTACAATCCATTTAGCCATGATACTGCATAATGGAATGGCTTCTAGAAATCCAGTAGACACATCGATTATGGTCAACAAATATCGATTCCCATGTTTTATTTCAGAAAGGGGTCCTATGCAATCAATTAATACTCTTGTAAAAGATTCCTCAAATCTGGGAATGGGTATTAAGGCTACTAGTTTTTATCACTACCTGAGGTTTTTCAGTTACCTGACATGCATGAAATGTCTGGCAAAATTGAGGCAGATTTGGGTGTAAGTTTTCATTAGTCCCAAATGACCTCCTATGACGGTAATTCATGTGCTACTTGCAACACCTCCTTTTTATAACCCACTGGTAATACAACTTGATGAATTGCTAACCATTTTTCATCTGCCTGAATGTGTTTCCTCATCAAGACCTCCTTTTTAAGATAGTAACATTCTGGGATGCACTTAGATTCTTCTTCTATGTATGCTTTGTGATACAATTGCTTCTAGGTTTTCCTCTTTCTGTTGTAATTCAGCTAATTTTGCTGAACTAAAAAGGTCCATTTGTCCACCATCTGTTCTTGTTTTTTTTTCTCAACTTTTTGATCAAAAATGATTTCTGATAACCAAACTTCAACTTTCTTATCTTTATTCTTTGATTTCTCCTCCTGTTTCCACCTATGGCTTTGTGACCTTGTTACCACACGGTCAAGAAAAATCCCAGGATATACTTCCTGTAACACCTCGGTTGTCTGACTTTACATTTGCTTTTCAACCACAGTAGGCATCATTCCCACCCGTCACCCAGCTACATCATTACCAAGAATAAACTGTATTTCCAGGACAGAGAATTTCTCCATTACTCCTACCAGCACTTCACCTCTTTATACCAGACTCTCTAACCTTACTTTATGTAATGGAGCAGTCCTCTTCTCACCATGAGTTCCACACATTACCACCTTTTCTGGCAATACACCTTCTGAATTACATAGTTCCTGATCTCTCACCAAAGATTAATTTACTCCAGTATCTCTTAAAATCTTAATTTCATTACCTACTCCTATTAGCTTGCATCAGTAAATCTTACCCATTCTTTAAAGAGATCTGGCACTTTCTTCTCAACTAACCCCTGATCAGGCTATATATTCCTTACAGCTTCCAATATGTTTTCCTTTCCCACTTCAACAAAACTCACAGGCTTATCCTGATTTCCCACATCCATCTGCGCAGTGCATTTTCCAAACCCACCAACACTGTGACTTCATGTGGCCTGCTCTATTCCAGTGAAAACACCTGAGCTTTTTTACTTCTTCTTTCCTCTCATGAGTTTCCTTTTTAACCTGTGGTAAACTATCTTTACCATCTTCAATGAAGTCTCCTTTTCCCCTGGACCTGAGGATTTCTCTTTTCCCCAACTTCCTCACAGACTGAAATTGATATCAGGGGCCAAACTTTGATTTACGAACCAATTCATTACCATTTCTACTGCTAATGTTGCAGTCTTAACTCTCTGTTCTTCCATGTGAGTTCGCATGACTTCAGGAAGTGAATTTTTCAATTCCTCCAAAATAATTGTCCAAGAGGGTTATATATTTGATCTATTTACAATGTCATCATTCACCTATCAGAATTACTTCATATGATCCTTTCAAACCCTGTGTACTTCTTACCAGGATAACAAAGTGTGGAGCTGGATGAACACAGCAGGCCAAGCAGCGTCTTAGGAGCACAAAGGCTGGTGTTTCGGGCCGAGACCCTTCATCAGAAAAGCCTTTTTCTGATGAAAAGCCTTTTCTAGGCCCGAAACATCAGCTGTTGTGCTCCTAAGATGCTGCTTGGCCTGCTGTGTTCATCCAGCTCCACACTTTGTTATCTTGGATTCTCCAGCATCTGCAGTTCCCATTATCTCTGTACTTCTAACCAGGTTCCCTCCTTAGATTCCTAAAACGGCATCTGTTGGGTTCTCACACTAGCTCATATGTGCTTAAGATGGCCTTTTTCATCTCATCATACCACCCAGATACCTCCTCTGTTAGTGATGCAAATACTTCACTAACTCAAAATCTACCAATTTTGTTTGGATTAACAATATCCACATGGTCACCGCCCATTTCATTTGTTTCGCCACTTTCTGACATGAAATGAAAACGGCTTCTACGTCCTTCTGATCAAACTTAGGCAATGCCTGAACATATTTAAACGGATCCCCACCAGACTGTTGGCGACGAAGGGACTGTTGTCTATCACTGACACATCACTACTCCTACCTTTCACCTCTACCTCTGCCATTTGAAGTCAACTTTGAATTTTTAGTTCAAGCCTCTTAAGTTCAAAAGCTCTCTCTTTCTCCTTTTCAAAGTTTTGGTAAAGATCTGTAGCCTGGGCTGCGGGTGAAGTTGTTGACTTGATCTCATTCCGAAGTTTTGTCAACATTCTAGGTGACATCATCAATGGAGGCTCAGATAAAGTGGTGTTCTTCTACTCAACTTGGAATTTATACTGTTTGGTCTGTTATTTTCATAGAATCCGTACAGTGTGGAAACAGGGCCTTCAGCCCAACAAGTCCACACGAACCCTCACAGCATCCCACCCAGGCCCATTACCCTTTTCCCTGTAACCCAGCTACACATCCCCGAACACTGTGGGCAATTTGGCATGATCAATTCACTTAGCCTGCATGTATTTGGACTGTGGGAGGAAACCGGAATATCTGCAGGAAGCCCAAGCAGACACGGGGAAAAGGCAAACTCCATACAGACAGGCACCCAAAGGTAGAATTGAACCCAGGTCCCTGGCACGATGAGGCAGCAGTGCTAACTACCGTGCCACCCAACTATAGTAACCCAAGCCAAAGATAGACACGCACAGGAATTCCTAGAGGCATGGATCTCCACCCATTATGCAATCAACAAACATGCGGAATTGGACCCCATTTACAACCCACACAGATCAAAACGGAAATGACGCTACTCAGCATAATGGACCAAACAGTATAAATTCCAAGCGGAGTAGAATAACATCGCTTCATTGGCGGCTCCACTGGTGATGTCACCAAGCATGATGACGAAACATCTGAACGAGAACAAGCCAACTCTGAGCAAGTTGACAAACTTTCTCCCTTTGTCCTGCTAGGGCCATCCTTTCTTTTTGTTTTGCCAGGGTCTTTCTTACCTTTTCACTTCCCTCTGCTAGAGTTATTCTCTCTCTTTCTGCTTTTTTTCTGCTTTGAATCATAATTCAAACTGCTTAATTTCCTTTGCATGTTCAAGCTGCTTCATTTGCACATGAATTTTAGCCATTTCCGGTAATTGTAAACGTTGAGCTATTGCTGCAATTACCTCCTCTTTTTGCATGGACAATGGTAAACCCAACTCCAGCTTATCCGCCAATTACAAAAGCTTTGCCTTACTCACTTTCTCTAAAAATCCCAAAGTGACTTCTTCCAACCTCAGGAAGCTCTTAGTGACCAAAATAGCCATTACTGCACAAGGCATATCCTACTAAACCAATCGAATTCAACATCCAAAAAGAGAACATCAACTCTCACTACTCACTGCCTTTGAGTCCAAAAATCCTAAACCCAAACTAGAATTAGTGACTTTGAACCCAACAAGGGCACCTAACTTGCAATGGACCAGACCAAACCCCCTCAAAACCTGACTTTTTTTGCCCTCTTTATTCATTCATGGGATGAGGGCATCACTGGCCAGGCAGCATTTATTGCCCACCTCTAATTGCCCAGAGGGCAGTTCAGAATCAACTACATTGCTGTGGGTTGAGAGTCACATGTAGGCCAGACCAAGTAAGGATGGCAATTTCCTTCCCTATAGGGCGTTAGTGAACCAGATGGGTTTTTCTAAACAATCGACAATGGACCCATGGTCATTGTTAGACTCTTAATTCCAGATATTTATTGAATTCAAATTCCATCATCTGCCATGGCAGAACATTATCTGGGTCTCTGGGTTAACAGTCCAGCGATAATACCATTAGGCCATCACCTCCCGTGCAGACACAAATGAAGCCAGGGAGAAGAGGAGCTTTGCACTCTGAATTTGCAGTCAGAAATGGTGTTGAAATTTACAATGCATGATACTTTCCTAATGCCTAAAGTCCGAGGTCTGCTGGTAATGGGAATTGGACCTTATTACTGTGAAGTGAGCAGGTCTTGGACAGTAAGAGCTAAACTGCCTGGCAAAGTATCTTTGATGATTGGGTTGTAATCTGCTCGCCCAGTTGCACATCTGAACGCCAGGTTTCAAATGCACCCTTGAACTGTGCACCCCTTTCCAACTCCTTTGTGCATCACCCAACTAAACACGAAAAACCTTTATTTGTGCCCCCGCCCAATCCCTAATACTGGATTGACCTTGAATATCAGTCAAATAGTCTTCCCATCTCCAATATTTCACGGAACCACAGACTTGCTCTTGAGCAGAAACAGGCCGTTCGGTCCATTGTACCTGCATCAGCTCATTAAATGAACATCATTGCCTAGCACCAACCTCCTGGCTCTTGGCCCTTGGCCCATATCTTTGCATAGGATTTCTGTCCGAATGATCATCCAATGTCTTTCTGAATATCTCAAATGAACATCCAACTGAACCAATTTTTAAGAGCACAAAAAATATGTAAATTTTTAAAAAATTATGTTTAAATGGACCTTTGATGTTGCTCTTCACTTTCTGGGTCTATAGGCCGATCTTACATGGATGGCAACCCCACTGTTTGAGAATACTATATCCACATTTCAAACATGTCACAGTGCATTGAGTATTGGAGTTGGAGGTTATATTGCAGCTGTACAGGATATTTGTGAGGCTACTTTTAGAATATCGTGCTCAATTCTGGTCTCCCTGCTACAGGAAAAACATTGTTATACTTGAAAGAGTTCGGAAAAGATTTCCAAGGGTGTTGTTGGGATTTGGATTATATAGGGAATGGCTGAAAAGACTCGGGGCTTTTCTTCCCTGGAGTGTTGGAGGCTGAAGGGTGACCTTCTAGAGGTTTATAAAATAATGGGTGCATGGATAAAGTGAATAGCCAAGGTCTTCATCCAAGAGGAGGCGAATCCAAAACTAGAGGGGCATAGGTTTAAGGTGAGAGGGGAAAGATTTACAAGGGGCCTAAGAGGCAACTTCTTCACGCAGAGATTGCTGCATGTATGGAAAAAGCTGCCGAGGAAGTGGAGGAGGCTGGTGCAATTACAACATTTAAAAGACATCTGGGTGAGTACACGAATAGGAAGGGTTTAGAGGGATATGGACTAAATCCTGGCAAATGGGACTAGATCAGTTTAGGACATCTGGTTGGACGAGTTGGGCTGAATGGTCTCCATGTTCTATGACTCCATGTCTGAGTATATGAAGATATCCATCTACCAAAATTCTATTCTCTTCCTTTCTGGTTTGTTTCTGCCTTTACTGCTTTGAGTTCACATCTCCAGGCTTTGTGAGAATCGCAATTCTCTTCCCTACTCGTTTATGGGAAATATTAGCCCAGTACAGGAAGAGTTAAGAGCCACACACAAGATGAAGGGAATTCATTAACCTTTACTGATGTCTCTGGATCCTCTGTTATTAAACATCCCTCATTCTTTTGGATCAGGCTGTCTTTGAAGATGGCAGTATAATTAGGGAGCTGGCAGACAGGAGTCCAGGGTCAGACCCGAGTGGTCTTGCACTTTGCTCACTCAAGTGCGCTGCCCCTCCCCTACTGCTATCACAGAAAGGAATCGGTGGCTGAGCATCGATCGTTCAGACAATGGAGGTGCAGAGCTGAGTGCGACAGTCGCTGAATATTAATGGATTAGTGTGAATGAGCAGAGCCGTTCTCGACATACAGAACCTAATCAATCAGGTGATTATGAATCCATCAGTAACCAGCTTTGAAACTGTTTAGATCGAGGTCAGTTCAGTGAGTCATGAGGTGGGCCAGGGTCAGTAGTGTGATTGCTGTTGATACCAGGCTGTGGTGAGCATGTTAAGCACAAACCCTAATCACGAGGTTACAGACCCTGATGTATAAGAATAAACCTAAAAATATTATCCGCACTGTACCTCCCACTGTATCTTCAGCCCAACTTATCCATGCCAACCAGATGTCCTAAACTGATCTAGTCCCATTTGCCAGCTTTTAGTCCATATCCCTCTAAACCTTTCCTGTTCATGTACCCATCCAGATGTCTTTTAAATGTTGTAACTGTACCAGCCTCCACCACTTCCTGTGGCAGCTCCTTCCATACACGCACCACCCTCTGAGTGAAAAAGCTGCCTCTTAGGCCCCTTTTAAATCTTTCCCCTCTCAACTTAAACCTACGCCCCTCTAGTTTTGGGCTCTTCTCGCCTCAGATGAAGACTTTGGCTATTCACCCTATTAATGCACCCCATGATTTTATAAACCTCTAGGAGATCATTCCTCAGCTTCCGACACTCCACGGAAGAAAGGCCCCTGTCTTTTCAGCCATTCCTCTTCACTTCAATCCCAACAATCTCTTCAAACATGTAGTGTCTATGCCATCCATTTTATACTCCCAAATCCCTGTTTCCACTCAATTGTTGACTTGTAGATATTCCCTGAAAGGGTTAACTTATCGTCACATGATAGTCTCTGTCTATCAGGATAGAAAGATATAAACAGCCTCCAGCAGATGCTTCAGAGGTCATTCATTCTGTTAACAGCACCCAGTTAAGGTGGCAAATATCTATTTACTACTGTGTTGAGCTGTATGTCTCACAACAGATATTCATGCATTTTTGACGTAATGTAGGTAACGAAACTTGGTCCACCATATATACAAGGCACAAGTCAGGGGTCTGATGGAATGATGGCTGCAGCTCCAAAAACACTCAAGAAGCTTCGCACTATTCAGGCACCATATCCATAACCATCCATTCCCTCCACCACCAACACTCAGCAGCAGCAGCAGCAGCATAATGCAGAAATTTGTCAAAGATCCTCAGCAACTTTCAAACCAACGTCCGCTACCAAGAAATATTGGTGGCAGTAAATCTACCCAATACATCTCAGGTCATAGCTGACATTATAGGATGGTGACGACAGTGGAGATAAAGCAAATAGAAGACACTGGCAGCAATGGACATCACTGTGTCCATTATAAGCCTGACTCTCCAACTTTCCGTCCTGGTTCCCATGTTCCTCCAAACGCTAAACAGTTCTGTCTCTTATAGAGGAAACCAAGCGGAACTTGGAGACCGCTTTGTGGAACACTTACACTCAGTTCGCAACAAACGACTGTATCTCCCAGTCCCAAACCACTTCAACTCCCCCTCCCATTCCTTGGACGACATGTCCATCCTGGGCATCCTCCAGTGCCACAATAATGCCACCCGAACAGGAACAGCACCTCATGTTCCGCTTGGGAACCCTGTAGCCCAATGGTCTCAATGTGGACTTCACAAGCTTTAAAATCTCCCCTCTCCCGGCCACATCCCAAAACCAGCCCAGCTCATCCCCGCTTCCCTAAAGTGTCCTTCCTCCCGCCTATCCCCTCCTCTCACCTCAAGCCCCACGCCTACCTCCTACCTACCAGCCTCATCCCTGCCTTCTTAACCTGTTTGTCTTCCCTGGACTGACCAATATCCATCCTAACTCCCCGCCTACACTCACCTTTATTGGCTCCATCCCTGGCTCTTTGACTTGTCTTTCTCCTCTTACCTATCTGCTCCTTTATCCATCTTCCATCCGCCTCTCCCTTCTCTCTATTTATTTCAGAATCCCCTTAAACTCCCCCATTTCTGAAGAGGGGTCCAGACCCAAAACATCAGCTTTCCTGCTCCTCTGATGCTGCTTGGCCTGCTGTGTTCATCCAGCTCTACACCTTGTCATCTCTGTCTCCTATAGCACCACCTTTTCCAAACCTACCATGACTCTTCGAAGCAACAGCAACTCTCAGCTTCTCTCTCCTTGTGACGAGCAGACACCTCTCCCACCTTCTTTTCTAATATGTTGTCACCTCCCAAGTTCACACCCATCTTTCCTGCAACTCCATTTCTGAATTATGTCAAACAGGTTTCTGCAGTTGCCAAATCCTTCTGCTGCTGCCATCGTACGTAGCTTAATGTCAAATCCTAATTGCTCAAATGCCTGAGAAGCATTTTGGGACTTCTTACTTCATTTACAGTGTTATAGAAAGACAAGATGTTGTTATTAGCATTCAGTCTAACGTGCTCAATACAGAAACAGACTATAAGGAGTTCAGTACATCCACTGCATATAACCAACTAGGATCAGACAGTGTTAAGACTCCAGGATAAGGCAACAGAACATGCTCCTTCCCAAAGACCGGAGGGCAATTACGTGATGTTTGCATCTAATGAGGCACAGAGGCAGAGCCAGAAAAGTTTAGGTCTATCTATGTTGAAGCCCATTTGCTAGAAGGGATTGTTAAATTATATGATTGTTCTGAAGGAGCTGAGGCAATTAGGAAATCCCAGCATGGATTTGAGAGAAAGACATTCATTCTCACCAGCTGATGTCAGCTATCTGGCAAGACGATGGAAGCAGTACTGGATGCTTGGACGATATACATTTTTGCTTGATTTGAATTTGGGATATGGCCATTTTTGGTGAGGCCAGAATTTATTGCCTAACTCCAGAGGCCCTTGAGAAGGGGGACTGAGCTACCTTTTTGAACCACTGCAGTCTGGTGGTGTAAATACAACTGGCAGTGCTGTTACAGAAGGAGTTCCAGGAATTTGACCCAGCAGCTGAAAATTGGAGGTGGGATGGAGTGGAGGGGGGTAGGTGGTGGAAAAAAGTGGGTGAGAAGCAGAGGGGCAGAAACACGGACTGAGAATCAATCACAGATTTGGAAGGTGCTGTCAAAGGAAGCTTGGTGAGGAGATGCAATGTACATCGTGGTTGAAGCACACTGCTGCTACTCATGATCAATAGCAGAGGACTGAATTTTTAATGTTGATCTGATAGGCTAGTTTAACCTAGATGTGATTCTTTATTTACTCTTTCATGGCATATAGGTATCCTTGGTAAGAATATGATCGTTTGTCCATCCTTAATTGCCCTAGAGAAGGTGCTGAACGCCATTAGTGCTGTTGGAGCTGCATGCATACAAGCAAGTGAGGAAATTCTATCATACTCCTGATTTGTGAGCTGTAGATGGGGTACAGGCTTTGGCAATACAGGTAGTGAATTCCTCAAAGAATCCCCAGAGGTAACTTGCGCTTGTGTAACCATAAATGGCTGATCCAATTCAGTTTGAATATTGATAGTCCCAGTGAAACTAAGGGGGGTGAAAGGGAAAATGTCCCCTGGATGCAATGAACTGCACCCAAGGATTTTATAGGAAGTAGTCCCAGAGATCCACATTCAACATCCACTCTCTCTACCACTGAGTTTCAGTAACAGCAGTGTGTACCATCTATAAGATGCATTGCAGAAATTTACCAAGCTCCTGAGACAGTACCTTCAAATCCACAACCACTACCATCTAGAATGGACAAGGGCAGCAGGTAGATGGGAACACCACCCCCTGCAAGTTCCCCTCCAAGCTATTTGTCATCATGACTTAGAAACATCATCATCCTTTCAGTGTCACCGGGTCAGAACCCTGTAATTCCTTCCTGAAGGGCATTCTCAGTCTATCTAAACCTAATGGATTGCAACAATTTATGAAGGCAACTCACTACCATCTTCTCAAGGACAACTAGGGATGGATGATTATTGCTAGCAATGACGCACACACCCTATGAGTGAATAAATAAAACAGATAGCGGATGTACTCTTGTAATTTTCCAAGGTTCCTTAGATTCTGGAAAAGTTCCAAAATGTTTGAAAATTACCAATATAATACCCTTATTCTAATAGAGATGGAGACCAAAATAACTGGTAATCACTGGCCAGTTAGCTTGACATCCATCTTTGAGAAAATGGTGGACTCTATTATAAAGAACATAATAGCAGAGCATCTGGGAATATACAGTATAATCAAGCAGAGGTTATAGTAATTGTAATGAGGTCAGCTAACTGGACCTCACAGAATATGAGATAGTAGGAACTGCAGATGCTGGAGAATCTGAGATAACAAGGTGTGAGATAACAAGGTGTAGAGCTGGATGAACACAGCAGGCCAAGCAGCAGAGGAACAAGAAAGCTGACGCTCGGGCTTTTTTCTGAAAAAGGGTCTAGGCCTGAAATGTCAGCCTTCCTGCTCCTCTGATGCTGCTTGACCTGCTGTGTTCATCCAGCTCTACACCTTGTTATCTCACAGAATATGAGTTCCCTGATTGGGACTGTTAACCTGGTCCATTCAGAGAACCTTGGCTGACAGATATAAATAGGAGTGTCAGAGATTCTCTTCACTCAGAGTTGGCTCTAATGTAGCTGGATCAGTGTTAAGGCCTCTCCATGTTAGAGCAAAGGGTGATGTGGTGACAGGATACTGGCCTCTGTGGAGTTATTTCAGAAGCACCATAGTTTCATGAAGGGATAATTATGCTAATCAAATTTACTAGATTTCTTTGAGGAGATAACAAGTAGGGTTGGTAAAGCAGAAGCAGTGGTTGTAAAAAATTGGATTTCTGAAAGGCATTTGATAAAATACCACACTTAACGCTATATGTGAGTCCATGGCATTGGGATTGTACATTATCATGGATAGAGAGTTACTTCACTAATGGAAGACAAACAGTTGGGATAAAAGGGGCATTTTTAGGGTGGCAACCTGTAAGTATTGAAGTACCAGAGGGATCAGTGCTGGAGCCACAATTATTTGCAATATATATTAATGACTTGGATGATGGACGTGAATGTATGTACTATAGCCCAGTTTGCTTATGATATAATTCGAGGCGAACAGGCAAGTAGTGAGGATGGCACAAAGAGTCTACAGACAGAAACGGACAGGTTATACGGTAGGGAAAGACTTGGCTGAAAATAACATGGGAAACAATCTTAGCCAATAAATCTTGGTTCTTGGGAGACAAGAAGGATATGTTTGAGATGTTCAGTTGGCTGTCAGACTGCCATACCAGTGCACAAAGACAGATGTCACTAAACACTTGCAACTGTTGCTATGGCCCCATGCAGACTCAATCGTTCAGGGAATTTTGATAGCCTCTTTCAGAAGCTTCGCAGGCAGCGGCAGCAAGATCTGGGCTCCAGGTACAATAGGCCCGCTGCGAGGTTACTTTTCCAGACTTCTACCTAACTGCTTCAATCAATTTCTAAAGCTGAAGCTGGAAACTGACAGTTGGAAACCCAGGCAACTGGTCTCCAGTAAACAAGCACTTATCACAAGAGATGCGACTACCAAGCAATTCCTTGTCAAATCAAAGTTCTAATATCTGTTCATTAACTTTAAAAAAATATCCACAATTCTTCAAACACAAGTCCACAGCAATTATTAAAAATGGAGCTTTCATATCAAACAGGTATGATTCAGCACTGGTGATGTCATTAGATGTCAGGGGGATTGGTTAGATTTTCACTTATTGGGGATGGTTATTGCTCAGCACTTATATAGCACAAATGCCACTTTAAATATGACAAATGCTGCTCACAAGCTGTTGAGCATCATTGGGCCTGGTGGGATTTGTGTGTAAGAGTTAGTTAAGGAATTAGCTACACTTGCCTGGGCAGAGGATGGTTATTAATGGTGCAAGCCAGCCACAATCACTAGTAGTCACAGTAGTTATAGCAGTATTAATGGTTGTACTGATCGGTGCTTGTATGAATAACCTAAACACAATCTTCAGACAACATTGCAAATGAATATATCTACAGGAGGAAAGAGATTTTGTCAGAATAGTTGAGGACAAACTTGAGGCAAGGGGACAATGCAGCTGCATTTGATCACTTCGTTTTAAGTAAGGTGGAGAAATACTCCTAAGCAAGGCAATTCCAAGATTTACTCTATAACTTGAAGTTACTAAATGGTGAGTTATAGTCCATGGTCTGGTTGTAAGGCTGCTATGAAAGTTGTGATTTCAGATGTATTGTTTGGGCAACTGAATGTAAAAGAAAGAAAGAAGGAAAGAAAAGAAATGAAATTGCAACTGTATAGCACCTTTCAAGACCCTAGGTCATCCCAAAATGCCTTACGCCAATGATGTACTTTTGCAGTGTAGTCACTGTTGTAATGAAGGGAATGCAGCAGCTAATATACAAAAGTTCCCATAGACAGCAATGTGCTAAAACGACCTGATTATTTGGTTCAGTGATATTGGATGAGGGAGACAATTGAGGCTTTGGTCTGACCAGATGCAGAATCCAGCATTTGGAAAACTCAAACGGGAAAAAATTCCAGGGTCATTTGATGGATGTGCAATGACAGGACCCAAACTAGCTTGTTTAAAAGGCTTTGATTCAAACTTTGGAAAAGGTTAGATGCGGGGGATAATTAATATAAAAACTAGGGCTTCAAGAGCAGTTTAGAAGCTAGGATTTCTGTGGCAAGTAATTCACTTCTTCATTCCTCAAAACCTGTCCACCATCTACAAGGTACAAGTCAGGAGGACGATGGAATAGTCCTCACTTTTCTGGATGAGTGAAGCTCAAATAACACTCGAGAAGTTAGACACCATGCAGGTCAAAGCAAGCCCTTGACTGGCATCACATCAACTACCTTCAACATTCGCTACTAACATATAGTACATAATGCTGCTACTATCTGAAAGATACATTGAAACAATTCATCAAGATTCCTTCAACAGCACCTTCCATATACACCACCTCAATAACTTTGAAGGACAAGGGAACAGATATATGGGAACAGCACCTCTGCAAGTTCCCCTCCAAGCCACCCACCGTTCTGACTTGGAACTATATCACCGTTCTGTCAGTAACTCTGAGTCAAATTCCTGGAATTCCCTCCCTAAGGGCATTGAGGGTCAACCTACAGCACATGGACTTCAGTGGTTCAAAAAGGCAGCTCAGCACTACCTTCTCAAGGGGCAACCAGGGACGGGCAATAAATTCCTGCTTGGCAGAGGAATCCACATTCCATTAAAAAGTTGTGAAGATGGCATTGTTTTACTTTCTGTGTTTTTGTATGCAAAATGCAAAAAGGACTGTTCTAAAAACTAAATACTGTGGAAGGAATTACAAAACTAGCTTTCTGCCATTTGCGAGATCTTGCTGTGTACCAACCAGCCTCTGTTCTCCTTTCATCCGTGCAGTGGCTACACTTTTTAAAGCAATTCATTGTTTGCGTGGAATTTCAAGCCCGCTACAGACCAGCAGCGATGCTACATAAATGCAAGTTCTCGTGTATTTCCATCTACCAATGGACAAAGGCATCAGATACATGGGAACACCACCACATGGAGGTTCCTCTCTGAGTCACTCACCATCCTGACTTGGAAATATAATCGCTGTAACTTCAGTGTCACTGGGTCAAAATCCTGGAACTCTCTCCCTAATGGTGTTAGAGACTGGATCAGTTAGGACTTAGTTCACTGAGGTTTAGGAGAATGAGGGGGACTCTCATAGAAAGCTATAAAATTCTAAGTGGACTAGAGTGGGTAAACAGAAAGGATATTCCTGATGATCAGACAGTACAGAATCAGGGGTCAGTCTAAGGCTACAAGGTATGCCACTGAGGACTGAAATGAATGGAAACTTCTCCACCAAGAGGGTGTGAGCCTGTAGAATTGTCTTCCACAGAAAGCAATTGAGGCCAAATAGTTCATAAGCCAGAGAGAGTAGGAACGGCAGATGCTGGAGAATCTGAGATAACAAGGTGTACAGGTGCTCCGCTGATGCTGCTTGGCCTGCTGTGTTCATCCAGCTCTACACCTTGTTATCTCAGAGTCATAAGCCAATTTGCCAGTTGGCCCATATCCCTCTAAATCTTAGATTGCAAGGTGTAGAGCTGGATGAACACAACAGGCCAAGCAGCATCAGAGCAGCAGGAAGGCTGACATTTTGGGCCTAGACCCTTCTTCAGAAAAGCCCAAAACATCAGCTTGGCCTGCTGTGTTCATCCAGCTCTCCACCTTGTTATCTCAGATTCTTCAGCATCTGCAGTTCTTCCTATCTCTCCCTCTAAACCTTTCCTATTCATGTACCTGACCAAAATTTTTATAAATGTTGCATCTATATCTGCATCTATTACTTTCTCTGGCAGTTCATTCCATATATGCATCATCCCCTGTGTCAAAAAGGTGCCCCTCAGGTCCTTTTTAAATATTCTCCTCTCACCTTAAGACTATGCCCTATAATTGTGAAGTTCCCTTTCCCAAGGAAATAAACCTTTGTTATTCACCTTATTTTTGCCCATCATGATTTTATAGATTTCTATAAAGGTCTCTCCTCAACCTCCTATAACTGAGGGAAAAATGTCCCAGTCCATCCAACCTCTCCTTATAACTCAAACCCTCTATCCCGGTGGCATCCTTGTAAATCTCTTCTGTACCCTTTCCAAATTAATGGGTTTGTGGGTTATGTACAGGGAAAAAAAGAGTACCAGAGGGTACGGGATCAGTTTTGGATGATCAGCCATAATCATGGTGAAGCAGGCTATGAAGAGCTGAATGTTTCTATTGTGACACCAAATGGACTGCAGTGGTTCAAAAAGGCAGCTCACCCCCACCTTCTCAAGACAAGATTCGAGATGGGTAATAAATGCTGGCCCCAACCAGTAATGCCCATGTGCCATGAACAAAATTTGATACATACAAAACACCTATGTGGCTCTGAACAGCAGGCCAGCATGCAGAGGAGGGAGGACTGGTACTGTGCTCAGTAGAACCACAACATGTAGCATTGAGGCTGTGCAGGAATGTGCTGTAAAAGAGCCTCTCACAGACATGATTCCCATCACACCTCATTGCCAGTGACAGAGGGGTCAGGCCCAAGAGCCCTCTAGTATACTGGGGTAATTAGCAGCCTCAGCTTTCATTATGTTGGATTTAATGGGGATCAGATGACAGCTATGAATGGACTGACACTTGAAATAAATGATGGATAGAGTATAACCTCAGCTCTCTGCCAAACAATGAATCATGAAGAGGTGTGTGCTGCTGCCTGAGCCTGTTCTAATGGTTACATTCTCACTATAACAGGCAGTTTCTCATGCACACTGAGCTTAACTCCTTCCCACCATCCCCACTGCCCAAAGTAGATTCTCAAAGGGAACAACAAGGTACAATTGGCATTTACATACCACACCTCAAATCTCCTCACAGCACTTTTTGAGGTCAGCTCACTGTTGTGATATGGGAGTTGCTAGCGACCAGGCTGCGCACAGCAAGGGGCCAAAAGCAGCAATCAGATAAATGACCTGATGACCAGCTTGAATGATAGCTGGATCATTGACCAGGGTGCCAGAAGCATTTCAGCATGTCATGGAAACCAGGCCCACTCAGCCCTTTCAGAGAACAGAGCTACTCCACTCCATTTCCCTGTGTTTTGTTTTCCACTCCAAATGTTTCCCTTTTGATGGTTACTTCAGCAACTGAGAACAATTGCTATTTATTTATTTATTTTCTCTAAATGCTTTATGATTTCAAATACCTCTTCTCTTACCTGTCCAGTTGTACGAAGCCCAAGTGCAGCTTTTTCTGTTTAACTATGTAGCAACATCTGATTCTAGTAAATCTCTCCTCGCATAACTCTTAACGTGTTCAGAATTGGATACAGTACTCCAGTTGAATTCAAATTTGTGTTTTATGAAGCTTTAGCATATTCCTGATTGTTGTTTTCACGATGTACCAGTAACAAGATACAGTGCAGCAACTCACCAAGGTGTTTCCTAAATCCACCTCCACTTCCATCTAGAAGGACAATGGTAGCAGACACGTGCGAACTCCACCCTCTGCAACTTCCCTTCCAAACCATTCACCATTCTGACTTGGAAATATATTACCATTCCTTCAGTGTCACTGGGTCAAAATCTTGGATTTCCCTCCCTAATGGCATTGTGGGTCAATCTACAACACCGGGACTGCAGCGGTTCAAGAAGGTAGCTCACCACCACCTTCTTAAGGGCAGCTAGGGATAGGCAATAAATGTTGGCCCAGCAATGACACCCATAGCCTTTGGGAATGAATATTAAAAAATATGCCTTGATATATAATGCTTGAGTTCCCATCTGCTCTAATAAGCATTTTTTTAACCACAGTGGCAGTAGATTTTGTAGAGCTGGTAGTTAGGAAGGAGGGGTGCACTATCTTTTGGAGGGGGGGTGCCTCAAAAGTATAGGGATACGCATCTCCCCGTTTCCTTCTGTTCCCTTCAAAAACTTTTGAAACAAAGCAAGCTGTCCATGCCAACTATGAAATGGCATTGATAATGTAATATTGATGTATGTAGAATGGCAGGTGGGCTGTGGGTACTGGGGATGGGTGGGAAGACGCTGGGCTGGCCACCTACCCTACTGTATGTGCCATCCCCATGATGAAACATTACCAATGGGGGATGTAATATTAAGGCCCCTGGAATGTAAAGTTGGGCTCAACTATCATCAATTGTCACAATAAGGGCTAAATGGATCAGTGGCTACAGAGAGAAAGCAGGAACAGGGGTCTGAGTCGGATGATAGAATTGAATGGTGGAGCAGACTCCTCTCCTCATTCTCCCAAAGAAAATCTTCTCAATTTTCTACATTGAACTTTACCTGGCACATCTTCACCCATTCTGAACCAATCTGCAACACCTCAATGTCATCACACTCTTTGGTTCTGTGTCATCTATAATTTTTAAAATTGAGATCTGGAACACCAAGTCCAAAAGTCTATTAGTATTAAAAACAGCAACGATCCCATGGAACGTCCATCGTTTATCTCCCTCCAGGAAAGAAAGAAAGCTAATCTGCACAAATCTTTGGTTTCCATCCCTCAGCTAATTTTGTGTGCTGCGAATGTCCTTTTTATCTGCTATTCATCTACCGTGTACTACGTTATGAAATGCAGTTTGAACATTCACATAGCCGACACAAACAGAAAGACACAGATGCAGAGACACATACATAGATGCACAGGGGTACACAGACCCACAAGCACATAGACAAAACATAGAGGCTGACACACACACACACACACACACACACACACACACACACACACACACACACACACACAGAGTGATGCACATAGACAGCATACACATACATTATACACACAGAAACAGACAAAGGCGGGGTGGAAGAGAGAGAGAGAGAGAGAAACAGGCACACACTCCCACATCCACACACGGTAATAGTAAAAGATTGGTAAGATTTTGGATTCAATTGTGATGGATAAGATTTCTGAGTACTTGGAAGGGCATGATAAAATATGGCAAAGTCAACATGGCTTCATCAAGGGGAGGTCATGCCTGACAATCTGTTAGAATTCTTTGAGGAGGTAATGAGCAGATTAGACCAAGGAGAGCCCATGGATGTTATCTACCTGGACTTCAAGAAGGTTTTTGACAAGGTGCCGCACAGGAGGCTGCTGAGTAAGATAAAGGCTCATGGTGTTAGAGGCAAGATGCTAGCAACGGTAGAAGATTGGCTGTCTGGCAGAAAGCAGAGAGTGGGGATTAGTAAGAACAGAGAAGATGGTAAAAGAGGGGGAGGTGTGGCATTGTTGGTCAAGGACAGTATTACAGTTGCAGAAAGGATGTTTGGGGACTCGTCAACTAAGGTAGTATGGGCTGAGGTTAGAAACAGGAAAGGAGAGGTCACTCTGTTGGGAGTTTTCTATAGGCCTCCGAATAGTTCCAGAGATGTAGAGGAAAGGATAGCAAAGATGATTCTCGATAGGAGTGAGACAGACAGCGTAGTTGTCATGGGGAACTTCAACTTTCCAAATATTGACTGGGAACACGATAGTTCGAGTACTATAGATGGGTCAGTTTTTGTCCAGAGTGTGCAGGAGGGCTTCCTGACGCAGTATGTAGATAGGCCAACAAGGGGCGAAGCCACATTAGATTTGGTACTGGGTAATGAGCCTGGCCAGGTGTTAGATTTGGAAGTAGGTGAGCACTTTGGTGATAGCCATCACAATTCTGTTATGTTTACTTTAGTGATGGAAAGGGATAGGTGTAGACCACGGGGCAAGAGTTATAGCTGGGGGAAAGGCAATTATGATGAGATTAGGCAAGAGTTAGGGAGCATAGGATGGAGAAGGAAACTGCAGGGGATGGGCACATTAGAAATGTGGAGCTTATACAAGGAAAAGCTCCTGTGTGTCCTAGATAAATATGTACCTGTCAGGCAGGGAGGAAGCTATAGAGTGCGGGAGCCGTGGTTTACAAAGGAGGTGGAATCTCTGGTCAAGAGGAAGAAGAAGGCTTATGTTAGGATGAGATGTGAAGACTCAGATAGGGCACTCGAGGGTTACCAGGTAGCCAGGAAAGACCTAAAGAGAGAGCTCAGAAGAGCCAGGAGGAGACATGAGAAGTTGTTGGCGGATAGGATCAGGGTAAACCCTAAGGCTTTCTATAGGTATTTAAGGAATAAAAGAATGACGAAAGTAAGATTAGGCCCAATCAAGGATAGTAGTGGTAAGTTGTGTGTGGAGTCAGATGAAATAGGGGAAGCGCTAAATGAATATTTTTCAACAGTATTCACTCAAGAAAACGAAGATGTTGTTGAGGAGAATACTGAGATACAGGCTACTAGACTAGGTGGGATTGAGGTTCACTCGAAAGAGATATTAGGAATCCTTCAGAAGGTGAAGATAGATAAGTCCCCTGGGCCGGATGGGATTTATCCTCGGATCCTTTGGGAAGCCAGGGAGGAGATTGCCGAGCCTTTGGCATTGATCTTTAAATCGTCATTGTCTACAGGAATAGTGCCAGATGACTGGAGGATAGCAAATGTGGTTCCCCTGTTCAAGAAGGGGAGTAGAGACAACCCTGGTAATTATAGACCAGTGAGCCTTACCTCAGTTGTTGGTAAAGTGTTGGAAAAGGTTATAAGGGATAGGATTTATAATCATCTAGAAAAGAATAAATTGATTAGGGATAGTTAGCACGGTTTTGTGATGGGAAGGTCATGCCTCACAAACCTTACTGAGTTCTTTGAGAAGGTGACCAAACAGGTAGATGAGAGGAAACCGGTTGATGTGGTGTATATGGATTTCAGCAAGGCGTTCGATAAGGTTCCCCACAATAGGCTATTGCACAAAATGCGGACGAATGGAATTGTGGGAGATATAGCAGTTTGGATCGGAAATTGGCTTGCTGAAAGAAGACAGAGGGTGGTAGTTGATGGGAAATGTTCATCCTGGAGACTAGTTACTAGTGGTGTACCGCAAGGGTCGGTGTTGGGTCCACTGCTGTTTGTCATTTTTATAAATGACCTGGATGAGGGCGTAGAAGGATGGGTTAGTAAATTTGCAGACGACACTAAGGTCGGTGGAGTTGTGGATAGTACGAAGGATGCTGTAGGTTGCAGAGAGACATAGTTAAGCTGCAGAGCTGGGCTGAGAGGTGGCAAATGGAGTTTAATGCAGACAAGTGTGAGGTGATGCACTTTGGTAGGAGTAACCAGAAGGCAAAGTACAGGGCTAATGTTAAGATTCTTAGCAGTGTAGATGAGCAGAGAGATCTCGGTGTCCATGTACACAGATCCTTGAAAGTTGCCACCCAGGTTGACAGGGCTGTTAAGAAGGCACACAGTGTTTTAGCTTTTATTAATAGAGGGATCGAGTTCCGGAACCATGAAGTTATGGTGAAGCTGTACAAAACTGTGGTGCAGCCGCACTTGGAGTATTTTGTACAGTTCTGGTCACCGCATTATCAGAAGGCTGTGGAAGCTTTGGAAAGGGTGCAGAGGAGATTTACTAGGATGTTGCCTGGTATGGAGGGAAGGTCTTATGAGGAAAGGCTGAGGGACTTGAGGCTGTTTTCATTAGAGAGAAGGTGGTTGAGAGGTGACTTAATTGAAACATATAAAATAATCAGAGGGTTAGATAGGGTGGATAGGGAGAGCCTTTTTCCTGGGATGGTGACGGCGAGCACGAGGGCGCACAGCTTTAAATTGAGGGGTGAAAGATATGTCAGAGGTAGTTTCTTTACTCAGACAGTAGTAAGGGAATGGAACGCTTTGCCTGCAACGGTAGTAGATTCGCCAGCTTTAGGTACATTTAAGTCGTCATTGGACAAGCATATGGACGTACATGGAATAGTGTAGGTTAGATGGGCTTGAGATCGGTATGACAGGTCGGCACAACATCGAAGGCCGAAGGGCCTGTACTGTGCTGTAATGTTCTATGTTCTATGTTCTAAAAGGGTCCTTCTCAGGATGGCAGCCAGTGACTCGTGGTGTTCCACAAGGGTCAGTGTTAGGACCACAACTTTTCACTTTAAACATTAATGATATAGGGAAAGGAACTGAGGGCATTCTGGCTAAGTTTGCAGATGACACAAAGATAGGTAGAGGGACCGGTAGTACTGAGGAAGTTGGCCGGGGGTGCTGCAGAAGAATGTAGACACATTAGGAGAGTGGGCAAAGAAGTGACAGATGGTAATGCATTTTGTTAGGAAGAATAGAGGCATAGACTATTTTCCAAATGGGGAGAACATTCAGAAACATGAAGTGCAAACAGACTTGGGAGTCCTGGTCCAGGATTCTCTTAAGGTAAGCTTGAAGGTTGAGTTGGTAGTTAGGAAGGCAAAATATAATGTTGGCATTTATTTTGAGAGGACTAGAATATAAAAGCAGGAATGTACTTCTGAAGCTCTATAAAGCTCTGGTCAAGCAACGTTTAGAGTATTGTGAGCAATTTTGGGCCCCATACCTCAAGACGTACTGACCCTGGAGCAGGTCAGATGAGGTTCACAAGAATGATTTTTTTCCCTTTATTCATTCATGGGATGACAGCATTGTTGGCTAGGCCAGCATTTATGACCCATCCCTAATTGCCCAGAGGGCAGTTATGAATCAACTACATTGCTGTGGGTCTGGAGTCATATGTAGGCCAGACCAGGTAAGGTTGGCACATTCCTTCCCTACCTTCCTTCCTGAACCAGATGGGCTTTTCCTGACAATCAGCAATTCCAGATACTACCTGAATTCAAATTCCACCAGCTGCCATGGCTGGATTCAAACCAAGGTCCCCAGAACAGTCTAGCAACCATACCATTAGGCCATTGCCTTCCCTTAATGATTCCTGAAATGAAAGGCTTAACATAACAGGAATGTTTGAGAACTCTGGTTCTATACTTGATGAAGTTTAGAAGGATGAGGGGTGATCTAATTGAAACTTACAGAATACTGAATGGCCTGGACAGAGTGGATATTGAGAAGATGTTTCCATTAGCAGGGGAAGGCACAGCCTTAAAGTAAAAGAAGAGACTTTAGAAAAGAGATAAGGAGAAGCTTCTTTAGGCAGAGTGGTGAATCCATGGAATTCATTGCCACAGTGGGCTGTGGAGGCCAGGTCATTGAGTATATTTAAGAGATAGATAGGTTCTTGATTGTCAAGGGTATTAAGTGTTATGGGGAGAAAGTGGGAGAATGGGGTGAGAAATTTATCTGCCAAGGCTGAATGGCAAAGCAGGCTGGATGGGCCAAATGGTCTAATTTCTGCTCCAATGCCTTTTGGTCTAATCAAGGAATAAGGAAGACGAGAGAGAAAGAGCACATCAGTGACAACTGAATGATTGGCTCCTCAAGGAATGGATATTGGGGAGAAGAGAGGATATACAGAGTGATTGAGAAATAGAGGGTGAAAGGGCAATGGCGATACTTGCGGAAGGGAAAACTGAGAGAAAAGGCAGACATGCATCACAAGAGAGAGTGGAAATGAGTGAGAGGAATAGCAGCGCTCCTTCATTAGTGCAGGGAATTCTCATGCTTAAGCTTTGAGGTGGGACATTAAACCAGGACCTGGAGGCAATGAGAGAGGAATGTAGTGGCTATAATGAGGTCAGCATGGGGACTCTCAAGAATATGAGTTCCCTGATTGTGGCTGTTAAGCTGGTCCAATGAGGAAGTCCTGGCTGACAGATATAAACAGGGCTGTCAACTGTCCTGCTCCTCTGATGCTTCCTGGCTTGCTGTGTTCCTCTGGCTCCGTACCGTGTTGTCTCTGACTCCAGCATCTGCAGTTCTTGCTATCTCTATGTCAAGCATCCTGTTCGCTCTGAAAGCTGGCTCTGTGGGAGCTGGATCAGTGTCATGGACTTTCTACGTGTAAATAAAAGGTGAGCTGGTGACAGGATACCAGCCTCTGTGGAGTTATTTCAAACAGTGACTGAGATTTAGAGGCAAAGAGCAAAGGAAATATCAACTGAGAAAGTGTGAAAAGACAGAGTCACATCGTGAGAAACAGAAATGAAAGCAGGTAAGTCAGACAAGGCAAGCAGAAAATGGATGGACATGTGAATCTGAAGCAATGATAGTGGCTGAGGCATTTCAGTGGGCACTGTACCAGCCTTTCTGTCAGAGAGGCCAAATCTCAGCATGACCTATAGCTCAGCTCAAACATCCTAATTCTCCAGCAGTGTCAATCAGCACTTGCCAGCCCTGATTAACTTCTTCAAATGGCAGATTGCCCCAGGTTTATTATCCTCGACATCACAATAAATTCCACACTGTAACTACCTTGCGTTTCTTCAAAAATCACAACACCAGCAGCGTGATCCATCTCTGGGCTAATTAGGCAACTGAAAGTACTATAAAATTCACTGGTACAAAAAAAAACACAGTAACATACAACACTTAACGATCTATTATCTTCTTAGAGTGGAGACAGTGGCATTCTCATCTCTTCCTGGAGTCCCACTGAGCCAGTAACTTGTCGGGAGATGAGAGTTGGTGGGCACTGTAACTCTTTAACATGAGCGCACACTCACGGGATGGGTGGCCCTGCGATGTCACTGCCACAACAGGTTTTTGTGGAATCCCTGACTTTAGTGTTTTTCAGGGACCAGATGGCAGAGGCCTAGTGTTAAGTGATTCCCAAAGCAAGTGTATCTTTCGCAATGTGCCCAGACATTGAACAAGTCTCCAGCTTGGCCTCAGAACCTGAGGGTGCTAGGCTCCATTTCTCTTCTCACCTAGCCAGGGGGAAACCAAGATCTGGAACAATATCCAGTGTGAGACTCAGTGTCTTGCGAGTATGAGTGACTGTACCCTCCCCTGACATCCTCCATGTTCGCATTTGTCATTATATGCCCTACATGCTTCTAAGGTAGTCCCTTGAGATACAGGGTGACTTGCTTTCCATGGGTTCTGAGATTTCATAAAATCCCCAAGTGTGGAAACAGGCCATTCAGCCCAACAAATCCTCTCAGACTTTCTGAAGACCATCCCACCCAGACCCATCCCCGAACCCAGCCCTGTATTTTCCATAGCTAACGCACCTAACCTGTACATTCCTGAACACTACGGACAATTTTAGCATGACCAATCCACCTAACCTGCACATCTTTGGACTGTAGGAGGAAACTGGAGCACCCCCGAGAGAAACCCACACAGACATGGGGAGAATGTGCAAACTCCACACAGGCAGTTGCCTGAGGTGTGAATCGTATGTGAGTCCCTGGTGCTGTGAGGGACAGCGCTAACCATTGAGCCACCATGCACCCCGAGAGGCAGCTGATCGCTCCAAGCATGACCTGTGGACTCCGCCACCCATAGGGACAGGTGGACTTTGGAACAGCTAGATGGATGATGTTTTTCTGGAGTTTTGTGCACTCGCTCTGACCCTGCAATGTCCCCTCTGTGTAATTGCGTCAAGGTTTCTCGAAGCATTTGGTGCTTTCTTGAATGAGTGTTCACCTTCTCAGTTGTTTATGGACCAGGCATCCAGACAGGGGATTTCAGGGAGATTGAGGCTTCCTTAAAATGTACCCACCATGCCCCATTGGACACCCCCAAAACCACAGAATTCCAAGTGGAGCAGTTGCAATAGGGAGTCCATTGTCAGACATATGGATGTCACGTCCTGTTGAGCATGGCTGGTTTTTGAGTGTTTTGCAACTCAATTCTTACTAAGTCGGGACAGGATGTTGCAGTCTGATCATCTTTCATACACTGGATTGGCAGGACCTTATGACGACACTACTTGATAGTACTTCTCCAGTGCTTTGAGGTGGCTGCTGTGGTAAATCGCAGGCTCTCAAGCATATTGGAGTACATGCATTACTATTGCCCCAGTAAACCATGACTGATTTAAAGGCAGCCATGGCCACAGAAAGGGGGGCTCATGTCACATCCAGTCAGATGATGAATCCAATTGCTGCGTCACACTTGTCTCGAGGGGAAGAAGCAAAGTAATTGGGTGTTGGACCCAATGCCATATCCTGATCACAAAGCCATTCTGTACAAATGAGGCTCTTTGGCCCATTGAGTCTGCGCTGACCTACTGACACTAATCTTACTTTCTAGCACATGGCCCATTGCCCTGTATGTTTCATTCGAAGTGCTCATCCAAGTATGTTTCAAAGGTTGTTAGATGTCCCACTTCTACTATTCTCCCAGGTACCATATTCCAGATTCCTACCACCTTGGATGAAGAAAAAAGAAAAATCTCCCACGAATCCACTCTAAACCTTCTGTCCTTCACCTTCAATTTATGCCCTCTTGATATTATCCTACAATTAAGAGGAACAGCTGCTTTCTAGCAATCCTGTCCATGCCCGTCATAATCTTTCACACCTCTCTCAGGTTCCCCCACTTAACCTTCTCTGTTCTTAACAAAAACAATCCTAGGTTATCCTGCCTGTTTTCATCATTGAAATGCTCCACAACAAATAAATAGTGAATAATGTCCCCAACACACCGTCCAGTGTAAACACATTCTTCATATGACGTGGCGACCAGAACCACACAGAGTACACCAACCATGGCCGAAGCAAAGATTTGTATGTCCTGGACAAGATTTCTCTCTCAGGCAACACCACTGAAACAGATTATCAGGCCATTTTCACAGTGATGTTTGTGAAACCCGGTGGACTCCTTAGACATCACCTTCCAAACTCATAACATTTTCATCCAGAAGGACAAGTGCAACTGATACATGGGGCACCACCACCTCCAAGTTCCCCTCCAAGCCACTCACCATCGAACTTGGAAAAATATCAATGCTCTTTCAGTGTCGCTAGGTCAAAATCTTGGAATTTCCACCCCAGCAGCATTGTGCGTCGAGCTATAGCATACAGATTGTAGTAGGTCATGATTGCAGCTCACCACTTTATCTCAAGAAACAATTAGGGATAGGGAATAAATGCTGGCCAAGCCAAAGACACCCACAACCCATGAACAAACAAAAACACCTCTTGCTGTCTGCAGATTTAGTGCAGTGTTTTCTACACTGCAATGGGGGAGACACTCCCAAAGTCTGTTAATGGCTGTAAAACACTTTGGCAGTATACTAAGGTGCAATGCAAGATACAAATACTTCCCTTAGGTAAGGGGGGGGCGGGTGGTGCTAGTGTGAAATAGGAAATGGCCACCTGACCGTACATTCTCCCATTTGTTTTGCATTCTTTTGCGAGCAAAATACTGTGGATGCTGGAAATCTGCAGGAGAAGGAGGGAAAGTGTCCTGAAGAAGCGTGCTACTGGATTTAAAACATTAACTGTTTCTCTCTCTGCAGGTGCTGCCAAACCCATTGTGTTTCTCCAGCATTCTGGGGTTTTGTTTCAACTTCTCGTTTATTCATTACTCCCTCTTTGCCCATCACTTTCAGATGCCTCAGAGACTGGCCCAATGTGGGATCTTACTGCTCTGTACCTTCATGCATACAGACCCAGCAAACTCTTAACACACACTAAGCAGGCTCCCTTCAGCTGGAGTGTTTGGATAGAACAGTCCAATTACATTGGTTCTAATTGGTGTTGCTGTTTCTGCTTTCTTCCATAATTCCTTCCAACATCAAAGTGATATCAAATTTCACTGTTTCCTTGTTGCTGCCACAGCATCAACAAGACTTACAAAATACCGGGACATAAGTATCATTCTGCCAGTAACAAGTACTGACGGTATTCAACAACTGTAATTTTTTACTTATAAAGAGGCCTTTAACACAGACAGATGTTCTCCATATGATACTATTCCCAAGAGGATATTAAGATCAGCAACTAACTCAAACAGTTTGGTTTAAAGGAGCAACTTAAGAAGGAGAGGGAGGCAGTGAGGTAAAGAGGTGTAGCTAGGGAATTACAGACATTCGGGTCTGAGCAATGTAAGAAATTGCTGCCAATGTTGATGAGTGATGGAGGTAGAGAATGCACAAGAAGCCGGAGTTGAAAGATTGCAGCTGTCTGGCTGATGGAACTATAGGAGAGGGAGACCTTGGAAGGATTTGAACACAAAGATACAAGCCGTAGACTGAACAAACACGGAATAGAGTACCAATCACGACCAACAACGTCACAGTGATAGGGGATAGGTGGGACTCATGATATGGGCTGAAGCTGATGGGATATGCAGCATTGAGAGGTCAGTCAGGAGAGTATTGGTGTAATAAAGGCAAGAAGTAACAGACTGATGGCTGAGGCAGTGAGTGAAATGAGTTTTTTTTTCCAGTTAGAGCAAAGCAGCTGCTTGATTGGCACTTCATCCAACACTTTAACATTCATTTCTTCCATTACCAATTCTCCAAAGCAGCACTGTGTACCATCTAGGAAATGCACTGCAGTAACTTAATAAGGGTCCTTTGACAGCACCTTCCAAACCCATGACCACTTACATCTAGAAGGTCAAGGACAGCAGAGACATGGGAACACCGTCCCCTACAAGTTTCTCTCCAAGCCACTCGCCTTCCTGACTTGGAAATATATCACCTGTTGCGGGGTCAAAACCCTAGGACACCCTCCCTAAGGGCGTTGAGAGTCTCCATGGACTGCAGCGGTTCAAAAAGGCAGCTCACTGCCACCTTCTCAAGGGTATTTAGTGAACAGGCAATAAATACTGGCCCAATCAGGGATACGCACATCCCAAATGAATCAAGAATGCAAGTGCTTTCTGTTGTAGACACGTTAAGGACAGAGAAGCTTAACCTGCAGTTTCAAAGTTATGAAGAGCGTAGAGGAGGCAGAGAATGGAATTGATGGATAGGGTGCACATAGAATTAACTAGAGAGATAATGGTTTGATTGATAATAATTTTCTGGGAATTCTTTGATTCTTGAGAAGCCCCAGAGGACTGTAAAATTGCCGCTGTAACACCATTAATTAAGTAGTGAAGACGACCAAAAACAGGTAACTTTAGGCCTGTTAGCTTGACATCTGTCATTGGAAAATGTTGGCATGTATTCTTAAGATACAGTATCAAATCTTTCAGAAATATATAATATAATCAATTGGAAGTCAGTATGGCTTCACAAAGGGGAAATCACGCTTTACAAATTTATTAGAATTCTCTGAGGAAGAAAAAGCATGGTAGATAAAGGGATGTAATATATTTAGATTTTTCAGCGGGTATTTGATAAGGTATTAAGCCATTTGAATAAGGTAAAGCCCACAAGTGGTAGTATATTAGCATGGAAAGAGGAATGGGTAACAAATGGAAAACAGAGATTTGGGATAAGGGTTGAGTTTGCAGGATGTTAACCTGTAGCTAATGGAATGTCACCAAGATCAGTGCTGGTGACAAAATTATTCATAACATTAATGACTTGGATGAGGAAAGTCAATGTACTCCAAGTTTGTGGATGAGGTAAAATTAGGTGAGGTTAGGCATACTGGTGAGAAGAATTGAGGAGTTGAATATTACTTAAACTGACAGAGACTGCAGAAAGCTACAGCACAAATGGATTTAGCAGTCCTTATGAATTAATCATAAAAATAGACATAACAGGTGGTAGTTTAACCTGAGCGCCACCAATTAAACTCACCGTGGACAATTAGGGCTGCAACTTAACACTAAGTACATTTCTCAGGAGGGTATTCTGTTGTGATTGGTTAATCAACCTGTCCATCCTGGAAAGGGAATTCTCATTTCAAAGGGAGTAAATGGTTGTTAAAGATTTTTCATAAAAAATAAAATTAATTTTTTTTAATGTCATCTTGCTTCTTTCTTCATTCAATTGTTACCCTCCCTCCTTCATTACTCGTTCTGGATCTGATTTGACTCAAATTCACCCTATACTCCTTTCTGTTTTTTTTCCTCAATCCTTAAACAATTTTAGTCAAGGAGATGACTTGAATTGGTCCTCTCATTTGCCAAGATCCCAGGAGCCCTGTGAGGTGTCAGGGAATCTTTTATAATTGCTAGAGTAGGACATCAGGGCCTTAGTATTGAGATCTCATCCAAAAGATTTTACATTGTTCAAAGAGAGTGTTGAAAAGCTTTGTTTCCCATTGCACGACTCATACTGACATCACCAGCAGGGTTAGTGACAGATATATAAAGCAGCAGCCCTCTGAAATTCCAGCAACGTTAGCCATGGTACATGTGATTTGTTTTAAAAACAAACATCTTCATTCAAACACAGGGCTTGGATGAGCTTGCATGACCCACAAATCAGAGTGAACCATGTTAATCGCATTTATTCAGTTTGTAAACTTTTCACCGTACTCATTTAAGTACACGTGACAATAAATCTAATTCCATAAAACTAATTCAATCACTGAGTGGTAACTCCATCACTCATCCTGTAAATCTCCCCCTCCTTCAAGACAGTCCTGGGATTTTTTTGCAAAGATTTGCAGCTCGGGTTGTGGGTGAGGAGGTTGTTGACTTGCTCCCCGAGGTGGCTTCTTTTTGTTCAGATGTTTCATCACCATGCTGGGTAACATCATCAGAGAGGCCTCTGATGAAGCGATGTTGTTCTACTCTGCTTGGAATTTATACTGTCCAGTGCGTTACTGAGTTGTGTCATTTCCGGCTTTGCTCTGTACGGGTTTATGTATGGAGTTCAATTCTACATGTTTGTGGATTGCATTATGGATTGAGAGCCATGCCGCTAGGAGTTCCTGTGCATGTTTATGTTTGAGTTGAGCTACCATCGTTATGTTGTCCCAGTTAAACTGATGGCTTTTGTTGTCCCAGTTAAACTGATGGCTTTTGTTGTCCGAGTGTACTGATATCAGGGAAAGTTCGTGGCGTCATTTTCCTGCTGGTTGACATATTTATTCCTTGCGAGTGTTGGTCGTAGCATGGCTGTGCTACTATGGTTCCCAGTGGTCGTGGGAGTCTTGTTTTCAGTTCTGATAATGTTATTGATGTCGGGAGTATGGCCAGTATTCCCGTGTTGTTGTTTATTTGGTAAGCACCGGCATATGAAGTTGTAGAGATATCCATTCATAGTGAAGATTTTGTATGGGTGCTGTCCCTCTTTCCTGGGTAGTTCTGGCATGTTGTCTTGAGTGGTGGCCCATTTAAATAGTGTCCTAACACAGCTTTGTTTGTGGACGCTGGGGTGGTTGCTGTGGAAGTTGAGGATTTGATCAGTGTGGGTTGCTTTCCTGTCTACAGAGATTTGGAACACCATGCTTTTAACTCTGACATCTAGAAACGGAAGCTGATTGTTGTTTTCTTCTTCTCTCATGAATTTAATCCCAGCAAATACGTTGTTGATGAGGTAGCGGGTCTCTTCTAGTTTGGTGCGTTTAACGATGACAAATGTGTCGCCCCGTACTGGATCCACAGTTTCAGTTGAATGAGGAGGATGTGTTCTAATCTTTACACGACTGCATCTGTGATGAGTCCTGAGATGGATGATTCCATGAGTGTGCCATTGACCTGTTTGTGTACTTGACCATAAAAGACGAAGTATGTGGCAAGGCACAAACCTAGTAGTTTGGGTACGTAGTCATTGATAATGGAGCTGCTGGTCTGCGTTCCTGTTTCCCCTAGTGATGTAACACCCCTAGGAAACCCAAGCATGACTTACAGCAACTCACAAGGAGTGGATGAACAAGCAGATGCATTTTCAAACAGGGGTGGAATTTCTCAAACACCAGTTCTGGGGTTCTTTACAGACTAAAGGAACTTGGCTATGTTAGAGATCGCCCTCTCCTTTCCATTGTTCTCCTTCAATTTGACTGTGTGTGTTGTGGTGTATGCATGAATTTGAGAGAGAATGAGTGTGTATGAGCGAGTGAGTGAGGGGGTGTTTATGAACATTATCTGAGAGAGTAAACCATATCGGGATTGTCTGTGTAGGAGTGTACGAGTGCGATTGGGCACTGGTGTCACTCTTACTCAGTACCTTCTGAACCCATGGCCGGTTCCATCTAGAAGGACAAAGGCAGCAGATATATGGGAACGTCACCACCTGACCGTCATCATCTGATTCAGAAGTATATCGCCGTTCTTTCATTGTGACCGGGTCAATATCCTGGAACTCTCTCCCCAAGGGCATTGAGTGTCTATACCTACGGCATATTGACTGCAGTGGTTCAAGAAGGCAGCTCACCACCAACTTGTCAAGGGACAACAAGAAACGAGCAATAAATGCTGGCTCAGCCAGCGGCACCCACGGTCCATGAACAAACAAAAGTATGCACTAGTGTGCACGTGAGGGTTTGTATACATAAGAGCGTACATTTCGGAGAGAGAAAGAATGCATGTAACTGAAAGAGAGTAAGAGTTTTTGTGTGTGTGTGTGTGTGTGTGTGTGTGTGTGTGTGTGTGTGTGTGTGTTTTGTACTGTATACTGGCAGTCAGAAGGGCTTTGATTGTATAATACATTTTAATGTTTACCTGGGGCCCGTGTCGACAGACTTACTTCATATGCTCCTTCAGTTGCAGGGATGCATTCATTGTACAAGTTACAATCGCGTTATGGGGTTCAGCGGTCGTGTCCTGACCTCTGAGTCAGAACATCCCGGTTCATAATCTACCTGTTCCAGACACACTTGATAACAAATCTGAACAGCCTGGTGAAATCGCTCAACATGTTACTGTTGTCCGTTGAAAGCACAGGTTTCCATTCGCGTGTCCTTCAATTCCATTATTTAATTATCATGGCAGCCCTGCTAATCACAGAACCACTGGGCTGTGGTATCATGCGTTTGGAAGAAATCTGTTCTGTCAAAAAGGAAGCCTGCATTATTGAGAAGTCAGAGATTCCGCTGCTCAAGTTACCCCATGTATATGAAGAGATTAGGAGGAATGCTGGTGAATTTACAACTTAAGCCCAAGGTAATGACGCCAATTGCAGATGCACAGACCCACAGAATAGTTCACTGTAAGAGACTGTCCAGCCTATCTAACCTGTCCTCGCTCATTTACAGGGCTATCCAGTTAGTCCCACATTTTCCCCATATCAGTCCATTTTCTTCTCTTTTAAAATACTTAACTGATTCCCTTTTCAAAGCTGTTATTGAATCCCTATCCACACTCCTACTAGATAGCTGAATTCGAGCGACTGTATAAAATAGCTCTTCTTCCCCTGGTCTCTGGTGCTTTTGCCGATCACCTTAAATGTACGCGCTCTGATTATCAATCCTTCAGCCATTGGAAATAACCTCCAAATGTTCAGAATCACAGAACTGTTTTGGTGCAGAAAAAGGGGATTTGGCTCATCATGTCTGTACTGTCTCACTGAGCATTTGACTTAGTGGTAATCTCCTACTGTTTCCTGTAAGTCTGCACATTGTTCCCATTTAAATAATCATCCAATGTTCCCTTCAATGTCTCAATTAAATCTGTCTCCACTGCATTACCATGCAGTGCATTCCATACCCTAAGGTATTTGCTGTGTGAAACAGGTCTCTGTCACCTCACAATTGCTTCTTTTGCAAAACTGCGCCCCCTAGTTCTCTATCCTTTTTTGAGCAAGAACAATTTCTCCCTACCTACTCTCTCCAGACCCCATACAATCTTGAAAACTTCTTTCATATCTTTCATCTCTCCAATAAAAAAAGTTCCAACATTTTCAAGTTGCCTGATAACTGAAGCTGCTCATTCCTGGAACCGTTCATATCCTTCCTATTGTGTCGCACCCAGAACTGTACATAATACTCCGGCTATGGTCTAATCCGGATCCTATACAACTTCATTATAAACTCCTTGCTCTTGTACTCTGGGTCCACAATAATGAAATCTAGAATACTGTATAACTCTATCTACACACTACATGATTTCAAACGTCTCTTTCCCATCTTCATTTAGCCTTCTCTGCTGTAATGAGAACAAACCCAGCTTCTGATGTTACTGCAATCTGCCATCCCTGAACACCATCTGGTAAAATCTCTTGTCTTTAAGGAAAGTACCACCCAATGTTGGCTCGATGAAGATGTAGGTGCCCAAATCCAAAGTTCTGATGCTCTTCAAAGTTCCACCAGATGTCAAGTGGAACTGGGAGGTTGTGGATGCTGAGCCACGCTGAGATTCGCTGAATAGCAATAGGAATGGACAGCACTGTGAACGTTTCTGGACTCACTAAACTAGAGGATAAGGATTCCACCTTTTATTGCTTCATGGGACGTGGGTGTCACTGACAAAGCCAGCATTTGTTGCCCATCCCTAATTGCCCTTGAACTAAGTGACTTACTAGGGCCATTTCAGACAGCAGTTTAGATTCATTGCAGGTCTGGAGTCACATGTAGGTTAGGCTGGGTAAGGATTGCAGAGAACCTTCCCAAAAGGACATCAATGAACCAGATGGGTTTTTAATGGCATTCAGTGATGATTACCAAGGTCACCATTATTGATACGAGCTTTATATTCCAGATTTTCTTTGGCAAAACTGAAATCAATGGGTATCAGGAGGTAAACTCTCTGCAGTTGGAGTCATACCAAACACAGAGAAAGATGTTTATGATTGTCATCTCAGCTCCAGGACATCTCTGCGGGAATTCCTCAGGATTGTGTCCTATGCCTAACTATCTTCAACTGCTTCAATGATCTTCTCTCCTCACAAGTGAGGGTGCTTGCCGATGATTGCTTCATGTTTAGCATGATTCACGACATCTCAGATGCAGAAGTAGACCATGTTCAAATACAAGATCTGGGCCATATCCAGGTCTGGGCTGACAAGTGACATGTGACATTCATGCCACACAAATGGCAGACAAAGACCAGCTCTAAAAACAGATAATGTAACCATCACCCCTTGATATTCAATGGTGTTACCATCACTGAATTCCCCCACTAACAACATCCTTGGGGCTACCACTGACCAGAAACGCAACTGAACTCATCACATAAATACAATGGCTACAAGAGCAGGTCAGAGACTGGGAATACTGTGGCAAATAACTTACGTCCTAACTCCCCAAAGCCTGTCCACCATCTGCAAGGCACAAGTCAGTCCTTCCCACTTGCCTGGATGGCTGCAGCTCAAACGACACTCAAGAAGCTTGACACCATCCAGGACAAAGTAGTCTACTGGGTTAGCACCACAGCCACAAGCATCCACTCCCTACACCACTGATATTCAGTAACAGCAATGTGTATTATCTAGAAGAAGCACTGCAGAAACTCACCAAAGATCCTTAGGCAGCACCTTCCAAACTCACAATGTCTATCATCTCGACGGACAAGGGCAGCAGAAACATGGGAATACCACCACTTGCAAGTTCCCCTCCCAGCCACTCATCATCCTGGCTTGGAAACATATTGTTGTTCCTTCACTGTCACTGGGTCAAAATCCTGGAAATTCCTCCCTAAAGGCACTGTGGGTCAATCCACAGTACATGGACGGCAGAAGTTCAAGAAGGCAGCTTAAGAAGGCAGTTCAGCACCACTCTTTCAGGGGAAACTAGGGACAGGCAATAAATGCTGGCACAACCAATGATATCCACATTCTATGTCCCGCATCCCATGAGTGAATTTAAAAAAGGAAAAAAAAACTGAACTGAATTTTAAATTCCACCACCTGCCGTGATCTCTGGATTACTAATGCAGTGATGTTACCATTATGTCACCCTTTCCCATCCTGGGAACATTAGGGATACCTTCAATTGTGAAGACAAATATGCAGATTCTCTTTGAATGTTGACACCCCAGAGGTTTGGAGACCAGATGGGGCTGACCCTTACATTGTCAGTGAGCAATTATCTGGTCAGAAAATAAAGGCCAGGAATTCTGCTCCACTTCATCTTTGAAGTGTCACGCCCATCCTCCATCAATGCTTTCTGATAAGCTACAGACTGTGGATAACTGACAGGAAGGAGAGAGGACATTTTATTGCTGTGCATCCAATCCCAGGAGTAAGTGTCCATTTAATCTTAATAACAAGCAGCAAATGCAATAGCTGGATCTGTCCTGCTGAGTTTGACACTTTGATCACAGTTCATGGCCTAACTGGTGTGAATACTGATGACACTGGCTCAGTGCTTTTCTTACTCTTAATCTGCTTCAAGTTGCAGCTATACTGGGAAGTCATTGACCACATTTGTTTAAGAGAATTCTAATGGCAATCAAATGACCCTTTGTGAGAGAAAGATAATTCTCATCGCCATCTTTAAATGGGAAGCCCAGAATGGTGAAACTGTGCCCGTTAGTTCCAAACTCTCCCTCGAGGGGAAGCATCCTTTTGATATCCATTCTGCGGGCCGACATCAAGTGCCCTGCTTTCCAGATAGTTCCATTCTTGATATCCTCACTGTTTTAAGTGCAAATCTTGTAAAATCATAGTAGGAAGCAAGGCCTGGGAATGGCAGTTTTGCATCAGGGCCCAATAAATGAGGTCTGACTTTTGAAGTTAGGGGTGCCTATGCTTGTATTGGCCGGGGGCGCACAGCTGCTGCACTTGGCATTGAGGCAGTGGACGTAGTCACAAGCAGCACCAAGGCCCATGATTTCCGTCTCTGGCATTCAGTAAGAGCTATCCAGTCTACCAAAATAATACCAGCTTTTAGAAATGCAACATTGCTCACCCTTGTCCTACGTAATGAAACTCTCTTATCAATGTTGCCCTTTAATCTGCTTCCAGTACTCATTCAGACAAGGCATTCCAATCACAGTAATGCTCTGTGCAAAGTAAGTGCTCTCCTCCTCACTGCCCTGGTTCTTTTGAATCACTATGATATCTATGAGTGTCACTATGACTCAGACACTTTAGGTTACCGACAATCCAGTTTCTCTTGGCATACTATTCATTGCTTTGAGTATATTTAACAAAAGGATGTAAGTCACTGAGCTTTGACATTTTTCACAGGTATGTGAACGGGTATCACTGCCTAGGAATAGACAAAATGTTCTCAAAAATGGCATTAATACTTATGAAGACACCATTTTGAATTGCTCGTTTAAGACTTGTGGGGGAGCAGTGGGTGGCAAAGAGGGCTTAAAGTGGGCCTGCTAACCCTGCAGTGGAATTCCTGGAATTGGAGATTAATTCCCTGGAGTTTGCCATGAACACCCCAGAGGAAAGCAATCCTGGGCAACTTTAAATTAATCACATTTTTACGACTTGCTTGGAAGCCACCTTATATCTTCCTTATGGCTTCTTGAAATTTATAGATGGAAAATGGGAATACCAGTAGAAAGGGAGGGGGAGACAGAAGTACAGAAGATGTAGATTTGTCCCATAATACTTAGTCAGGATTTGCACTAATATGTTAAAGACAATTAATTCAAAACTGAACAAGTGTGTTACTGGACTGGAAATGTTAACTCTGTTTCTCTCTCCACAGAGACTGCCAGGCCTGTTCAGTTCCTCCGAAGTTCTCAGTGTTCGTCTGTGTTAGTTCAAAACTAATGCACTCTGTTGCCCCTGGAATGCAACAGTCCTGGTTTTGTAGGCAACTCAGCCGGACTGAGTCTCACAGGACAGTGCTGGCTTCACATAACTTCCACCATATTACTCTGCTGAGTCTTCAATAGAGAGTGGTAAGCAAATACCTAGTTGCAAATCATCTGACCCAGTACCTGCCCACTACAGCACACGGCTGCAAACCTGTTATTGACAGGATGCAGAGATGGGCTGAGAGGTGGCAGATGGAGTTCAACCTGGATAAATTCGAGGTGATGCATTTTGGAAGGTCAAATTTGAAAGCCGAATACAGGATTAAGGATAGGATTCTTGGCAGTGTGGAGGAACAGAGGGATCTTGGTGTGCAGATACATAGATCCCTTAAAATGGCCACCCAAGTGGACAGGGTTGTTAAGAAAGCATATGGTGTTTTGGCTTTCATTAACAGGGGGATTGAGTTTAAGAGTCGTGAGATCTTGTTGCAGCTCTATAAAACTTTGGTTAGACCGCACTTGGAATACTGTGTCCAGTTCTGGTCGCCCTATTATAGGACAGATGTGGATGCTTTGGAGAGAGTTCAGAGGAGGTTTACCAGGATGCTGCCTGGACTGGAGGGCTTATCTTATGAAGAGAGGTTGACTGAGCTCGGTCTCTTTTCATTGGAGAAAAGGAGGAGGAGAGGGGACCTAATTGAGGTATACAAGATAATGAGAGGCATAGACAGAGTTGATAGCCAGAGACTATTTCCCAGGGCAGAAATGGCTAACACGAGGGGTCATAGTTTTAAGCTGGTTGGAGGAAAGTATAGAGGGGGTGTCAGAGGCGGGTTCTTTACACAGAGAGTTGAGAGAGCATGGAATGCGTTGCCAGCAGAAGTTGTGGAAGCAAGGTCATTGGGGTCATTTAAGAGACTGCTGGAGATGCATATGGTCACAGAAATTTGAGGGTGCATACATGAGGATCAATGGTCAGCACAACATTGTGGGCTGAAGGGCCTGTTCTGTGCTGTACTGTTCTATGTTCTATGTTCTATGTTGGCAAATAGCCACAGCCTTTGTCAGCATCTGTCCATTACAAAGGGGCAACTGACTTTATATATAGCTGAAGGGGCACATTCCTCAAAGAGGCAAGTGCAAATTGACCTTGGTCAAGTTGGGAACTGAATCACTCTATTGGCAAGCTAATTGAACTGCATTTGGGAGGCAATAGCTGGCGTTTTAATTCCTTCCAAAGTCATCATAATAACTGCGCCTGCAATCTTTATGGGCACTGGGAAGGTTCCAGACCAAAAGAAGGCTGGTACACATTCAAAGTACCCAGGTCAGGTTATTTATTTCCCTACCTGGTAAGCCTGCCCAGTAATTTTCCTCAGCTCAATTAGATGCATTTGGCAGCAGATGTTTGCTTCAAAGCCAACCACTTGGAACAGCCTCACTGTAGGACAGAATGTGAGGCCAAGAAAGTACTAACAGGGGTATCAGCAGCTCAATGCCAGGTTCCACGAGTGCCAATTGAAGATTCAATGTTCTCAAGGACTTCTCATTAAACATCATGAGAAAGCAGGTCAGTCAGACCCAGAACATGGAGCTGATCAGCCTCTAGACTCCTGTGGTGGCCACATCTCTCTCTGAATGCCCCGAGTGTGTTGGTGGACACTGCATGCTCCCATTCCAAGAACACCTGGGCACAACTGTGGAAGAGGGGCAGGCAGTCGGGAACGGTGGCCCCCCAAGAGCTGTTCAGGGGCCTGCACATGTAACATTTGTATTTGGTTGATACCATCATTTGATTCGGTCTTGGGTCACTCTGCAATCTCGGTTCTTCTGGTAGGTGTCATTTCCAGCAGCAACCACCACCTTCTGGTCCAAAGAAGTGCCCTGGTGACCTCAGAACTCATTATCATCAGGTGGGAATTTCTAAAAGGTACCCATGGTTCTCCTGTCAACCCTCCAACTGATAAAACTCTCATCACCTCCATAATTCCACTGTATGAGAGATCATAGCCAATTTGTGCCCTAATATCATATTCCGATGTTTACCCTTTGACCCTGAATAAAAAGGAAAAAATGGCTAACATAAATCTCCAACTCAGGTTTAAAATGAATAGTTGATCAGTTCCCAATTGCCATTTGTGGGTAGATGCAACCCAAGAGGATATTTCTACTTGTGGGCAAGTCTGAAGCTTGACATTAATAAATCAAAATTCAGGGAAAAGTAACTTTAACCAAAGATTGATTAAAATCTGAAAGTTGTAACCACAAGGAGTAGTTCAGACAATTCACATGAATGCATTTATTGTGAATAAGGGAGACACATAATGGTTGTGGGGAGCTAGGGGGAGATGGAAAGACATACTAAAAGGCTGGGATTTAAGATGGTAGCATTGATCAGTTGCTTTATATTTGGAATGAGCTGACGTGGATCTGATATTTCTTATACTAATGCAGAGGTGGTTTTAAATTCAAACAGTTTATTTACACAATCTAAAACATCTTAGAACCTGACATATTTTTCAATGTCCACACAGCCATAGATAGGAGCAGCATTTCTCGTCTCTTGAGCATTTTCTCTCTGAGGATCAGGAATCAGTTATTTGACCCACTTGCTCCATCCATAGCTTAAAGCAACCATGCACTGTACTAGGATCACTGATCAGACAGGCTTACTGGAACTCGAGAAAAGATGTGTTGCTGTGCCTTTTATGTGTTTCTACTTTGTATTCAAAGTAGGAAGCACACGTTCATGGACTCTCTTCTCCAATTGTTTCTGTTGTATTTCTACCAATAGTTCCTTTGATTTCTAATTATAATCTGCATTAAAAACATCGACGCTTAAAGCTACTTTATTGTCACAACCAAGCACAGTGTGCCCTGTGCGCTGGCTCCAGTCCATAACCACATTTGCCAGGACTTGCTATGTGCATTTGGATTACAGTCACGAGCACCAAGTGGAAAGAGGGTCTGTGCTATTCAGCCGAACATCCTTCACTTTAACCGCAGGATGCAGTGCAGAAGCACCCTGATGATAGTCTGATGCATCAACTCCTCAGGCCATCAAGAATCAGCCTGTCAATACTGATCGCGGACGCTGTTCTCAGAATGCAGGGCACTGGAAAGAAGGGGATCACTGCGTAAGTTGGCAGCTGAACCTGGCAAGTGAGGTCGTATCTGTCCAACCTGTTGGCTTCTGCCATGTACCGGGTGCCAAAAACCTGAGCTATTCATCACTGAACTAGTCCACTGTCCTAAATCAAAGTCTCACCCCTCTCCTCCAGCCCCTTTCACTCTCTAGTCTGTCTTCGCTGCAGAATACCAAAACACTCAAAGAACAAAGAAAATTACAGCACAGGAGCAGTGCCTTTGGCCCTCCAAGCCTGCACCCACATGCTGCCTGTTACAACTAAAACTCCCTACCCTTCCAGGGACTGTATCCCTCTAGTCCCATCCTTTTCACGTATTTGTCAAGACGCCCTTAAAAAGTCACTACAGTATCTGCTTCCACTACCTCCCCTGGCAGTGAGTTCCAGGCACGTACCACCCCCGTGTAAAAAAACTTGCCTTGTACATCACCTTTAAACCTTGCCCCATGCACCTTAAACCCATGGCCCCTGGTAATTGACTCTTCCACCGTGGGAAAAAGTTTCTAACTGTCCACTCTGTCCATGCCCTTCATAATCTTGTAGACCTCTATCAGATCGCCCCTCCGGTGAGAACAATCCAAGTTTCTCCAACCTCTCCTCATAGCCAATGGCCTCCGTACCAGGCAACATGCCAGTAAATCTTTTCTGCACCCTCTCGGAAGCCACTACATCCTTCTGGTAGTGTGGCGACCAGAACTGAACACAATATTCCAAATGACTCATAAAGCAGAGGCACATGTCGGAACAGATCTATCTCTCTTGGCTATCACAGCTCTGCCATTTAAAACCTCACTTGCAGGCAACTGTCAGAAACATATTGCTCATTCCATACCAGGAAATACAGCCTTAATTCCAATGGCCACTGACTGGCCCTCAGAATTGCTGCCTTACCTTCTGCAGGTCTTGGGCTGAAGAGTGTGATCCAGCAAGCCCAGAGTGTCCACCAATGGAAGCCCATTGTCTCTAGCGAAGTCCCTGTGCGTTGTCCAGTCCTCCGTTGAATTCTAACGCTCGAATGCTGTAGGACTGGGACCAGTGATCCTCAGACCTGAGGTGGAAACAAACATAGGAGGTTGGATTGGACTTCCACAAGAGGTCAAAGATGTCATCTATGCTGAGGAGTTGGACCTCGCAAAGGAATATATAGGATTGCAGTTAACACCTCCACTCCCCAACCCTCACCTCAATTCATCCACGTTGTACACCTAAGTTTATTTTTGCTGAATCACGAGATGTGGCTGGCTCCATTGATGACAATGAAAGGGCATTTAAGGTTAAAAAAGTATTGTTTCATTAAGAGTGCAAGACGAGAAGACAACTGGAGATGAAAAATGTTACTCTACCATCATAACTCACACACACATGCGACAACTAAAAATAACTTCCCTATTACCCCATCTGGTGCTTTATCGAGGCTGTAGTTCTTGTTCCTTTCATTCTGCCTGAATATCAATCAGAATACTTCTCACTTCTTGTCTAGAGAGGTGCTTGAAGGTCAATAGGTAATTGGGGTTAGGCAGGAAAGTGGAATTGAGACCGAAATCAGATCAGTCATGATCGTATTGAATGGCAGAGCAGGCCCAAGCAACTGAATGGCCTAATCCTGCCTCTGATTTGCGTGTTAAGGGTATCAGGCCTGGTTTGACTCATTGCCCTCTGGTGTCAACCTAACACCTTTTGAGCTCCAAATAACAAATTACAACCTTTAAAAGAAAAGAACATCAGTTACTTGATATTGGAGATTTCTCCATGAGTTGGCAGTGTTACACATAACAGCTACCCCATGCAAAACCCCATCTTGGGCCTTCATTTCTGTCTGAGCCTGGACCTCAAGTATGAAGTTTTTGTTTATCATTTGAAATCTGGGATTGCTTTCAATGAGTTCTTTCCAACTTTGAGACAGTGACACCTCATGGTAATTTTGGATATCTCCGCTAAGGTGGAATTATGACACACTGTTTTTCACAGCGGGCCCTGTCATATGCACACTTTTTTGAATTGTATCCTCCATTTAAGATTGCCTCTCCTCGCAGAGGCTGAGGAGACTGGGCCTGTATTCTCTTGAGTTTACAAGGACATGATGGGTCTTACAACATTGTTAGAGGTATAGGGTTAAGATTAGGGTTAGGTGGTGATTAGTTTAAATTATGTGGATGCCCTGGGATGTCATCTGGGTGTGGTGGAGTCTAAAACCAGGAGGCACACTGTCAAAATAAGGGACAGGTCATTTTAGCATTGAGATGAGGATGGGAGTAGAGAGAAGGCTCAGACATTGAGTATATTCAAGGCAGAGATTGATGGATTCTCAGACACTGAAGAAATAATGGAATAATGCAGGGAAGTTGGTATTAAAGTGGATGGTCAGCCAAGAGTCTTGCATGCTTGAGGGGCTGAATGACCAACTCCTGTTGCTATGTACATCCTACCAAAGCATACCATTTCAGAGATAAGGGGTCTGGCCACAGAAGAAGATCACACCAGCCCCACTCCACCTCCCTGCTGTGCAAAGAAAAAAAATGCATCTTGAATGCCTCGGCAGATAAAACAGTATTACATGAATCATAGTCATGATCCTGTACCTTTGCAAATGTGCAACAGAGTCACTTTGAGGCAGTTAAATGAATCTCTCGCATCATTGGTTGTGTAACAGTGGTGGGAAAACTGTTGCCTGTCTTCACTTCAGCAGGACCACAGCAAAACATTCAACTCTGAGCCTTGGAGCAGTGGCTTAGTGGCTTCTATTCCTATGAATAAGATGGCAGTGGGTTCAAGTTCCACTTGAGACTTGAGCATAAAGCCCTGCTTAACACTCTGGTGCAGTGCTGAGGGGTTGCCACATATTCTGAGACAGTAAAATTTTAAACCAAGATTTCTATCTACTCTCTGATGTGACTGCAAAAAGAAAACATTTTGAAGAAGAGTGGGGATTCAAGGTGCGATGGCCCAGAGTGTTTCAACTAGCATCGATCACTCAACCAACATCACTCAATTAGGTTATCTGGTCATCATCACATAGTTGTTTTATGGGAGCCTTCTTTGTACAATCTGGTTCCAACCAAATACTTCAAAAGCAGTTAATTTATTATAAAGCTGTTTGTGACCGCCCACAATCACAGGTGGAACACCGTATCTAAGGAAAGATATCCGGGTAATGCAGGCTATTCAGAAAAAGAGAACTTGGCTAATCCCAGCCATGAAGGAACTGTCCATCATCAGCTAAGATACCAACACTATTGAGAAAACCTAACAAGCTGAGAGGACGCGTTAGCCACGGTCGTGGCCGAATTGGTAAACACAGTAAGTGTCCAGGCAGTTCCAACAATGTTGGTGGTATGCACTATCATAGAATCAAGACTGACACATATCATTCAGGTTACTTTAGAAACTTTGGTACGAGACATTGCCATCTTATCTTAAAAACAGTTACAAACAGAAACTGCAGGGAAAACTCAGCAGGTCTGGCAGAACTGGTTCTGAAGAACGATCATTGGGCCCGAAACATTAACTCTGTTTTCTCTGCATAGACTATGCCAGAACTTACTGAGTTTTTCCAGAAAATCCGTTTTTGTTTCTGATTTCCAGCATCTGCAGTTCTCTGGTTTATTTGTTATCAGGACGAAACAGTTGTTCTGCATGACTATAAATCCGGTTCAGCTGTGGATGACCAGTGAGCAAACCTAATTAACTGTGCCACAAAACCTGAAGGAACGGTGTTCATTATTGTTACTGGACATAAAAATTACTATAAAGCTCTGGACAAAGGAAGACTGCCCAAGCAACCTGTCATTATCAAGGAAAATGTCTCCAGTTGGAAAGTTGAAGAAAAACAATCGAGGAAGTTGGTGGAGCTGTGTGTTAAATTTGTGGCATAAATTTTATAATTGGGGATACTAACAAAATATTGTCACTTTAAAAGGTAAAATGCCGTGACTATCTTATGTGGATGGGTTGATTAGGTTGGGCCTGTACCAACCGGCAGTTAGAAAAATAAGAGGTGACATTACTGAAATATTATTCAAAGATTCTTGGCGGACTTGACTTTGGAGTGGCATGGTGGCTCACTGGTTGGCACTGCTGCTCACAGTACCAAGGACCCAGGTTCGTTCTCACCCTCAGGCAACTGTTGGCATGGAGTTTGCACCCCCCGCCCGCCCCGGTCTGCGTGGGGTTCCTCCCACAGTCCAAAGATGTGCAGGTTAGGTGGACTGGCCATGCTAAATTGCTCATTGTGTTCAGGGATGTGTAGGTTAGGTGCATTTCCTGGGAAATGCAGGGATGGGGTAGGGGAATGGGTCTGGGTGGGATGCTCTTCAGACAGTCAGTGTTGACTTGATGAGCCAAATAGCCTGCTTCCACATTGTAGGGATTCTATGACAGAGTAGATCAGAAGAGATTGTTTCCTGTTGTGTGACAACCTATGCCCAGAGGGCATCATCTCAGACTAAGTGGTGGCCCATTCAAGACAGAGGACAAATTTCTTCTCTCAGGAGGGTAGTAAATCTGTATAATTCTTTACTACAGAGGGCTGTTGAAGTTGGGTGAATAAGCATATTTAAGGTTGAGACAGACAGATTTTTAACCGCTTTTCTGAAGAGGGACCTTGACCCGAAACGTCAGCCTTCCTGCTCCTCTGTTGCTGCTTGACCTGCTGTGGTCATCCAGCTCTACAACTTGTTATCTCAGATTTTTAACCAGGAAGGGAATCAAAAGTTATCAGGAAAAGGCAAGAAGGTGGAGTTCAGGATGATCAGATTAGCCACAATCTCACTGAATGATGGAACAGACTCGATCAGCTGAATGGCCTATTTCTGCTCCTATGGCCTTATGAGGAGTAATATAAAGTCTTTCCTTTTTGGTTTTCGGATGTATTGCAACTCTTGATCGATGGTACCGGGGCTCTCCTCGAACACTGCCCAATAAATCATGACAGAACAGGGCACTGAACCAAACACGTGCATTGGCAATATGACAGAAACCACACGTAGGATGTTGAATCATTCTTCCCTTTAATAAAATTACTCGGTTTTAGATGTCGACAGAGACAATCAGTCACTGCACAGGGGTGGCTAATATCACAACTGTGGGCACATTGAAAACTTCTTGACTGATTAGGAGCGGGGAAGGGAGCATTGATGTAGCAGGGAGGGAGTTATTGCTCAAATCCAAGTGGTAGAGAAAATTAGCTCAGGGATTAGTAAAGAAAGAAAGGGAAAGCAGGGGAAATTGTAAGGAGTATCAGCACAGTCGAGAGACCTGGAGCTCAGAGATGAATTGGCAGCTGGGAATCTAATCCTGCCCACAAAGAAAGAAGCACGTCCCTTGTTCCAACTGGCCACCCCCTACACAAAAACAGATCTGTAAAATCTTCAGAGAAGCACAAACGACATGCGCTCGATAACTGCTCGATCTATGATGGTTGGGGGGGGGGGGTGGCGTGGAATCGCTGCAGTTCTTGTGTTCAACTGGCTGCTTTTTCAAAAGGAGGCAAATGTTTGCTCACTCTCAAAGAAATTAGCTGAAAGTTACAGCTTTGCAGTTGGTGAAAGTATGTAAATATCTTGACAGATCATGATTGTGGGTTTGGTTTATGGTCTCTGATCAAGATGTGACTGTGTGTTCCACATTACAAAGTGAATGATGCAGAATTACAGTGCAAATTTTGCAATATTATGAAGCCAAAGGCACAGCATTATGTGGAGAGTGCCCGAGATCTAACGATAACAGAACAAATGCAACATTACAGGGTGTGTGGTGCTATTCTGCATACTGGAGGTATGAAATTACAGGATGCATTTTCTCATATAGCAGGGTGAGTGGTGCAGTATCACAGGGTGAACGGTGCAGTACTACATGTGAATAGTGCAGTGTTACACAGCGATTGGTGCAGTGTTACACAGCGATTGGTGCAGTATTATTGTGTAATAAAGTAAATGAACTAACTGCACACAGCAAAGCAAACAAATTTGATCAGGGAGCCATTACAGAGGCTTGGCTACAGGATGACAAGGAATGTGTCATGACCATTGAAGGGTATATGATATTCGAGAGGAATAGGAAGGTGGGTAATGCGAGGTGTGGAACTCAGTATCTAAGATAGTATCTGTGCAAACGTTAGCACTGATTTTGGCTTGTGAGATCAGAATGTAGAATCCATTTGAGTGGAAACGAGCTAAGTTAGGAGAAAAAGATTACCACTGGGAATGTTCTACATGCCGCCTTACATTAGCTGTAATGTGGGACGAATCATACAAGATGAAATATTAGACTTGTATAATAAAGAGATGGTAATAACAATGGGTGATTTTAATCTACATAGAAACTAGCTAAATCATATTGGTGATAATAACTTCAATGAAGAGTCCATAAAGTGCTTCTGAGGTAACTTTTAAGAGCAGCACATTCTGGAACCGGACAGCAGCCTATACTGGATTCTGCTATGTAACATGACCTGATTAATTAATGACCTCGGAGTAAAGGCATCTCTATATAGCACTGTTCATAATAATAATTGAAATTTACATCCAGTTTGCATGGAGAAGAGTTTTCTCAGACTAAAATTTTAAACTTAAAAAATAGAAATTATGCTTGCATTAAAAATGAGTTAGCTGAAATGAACTGGTATATGAAATTTACAGATATATGTACAAAAGCATTGGCAGACACTGAAAAGAATATTTCAGAATACTCAAAATAAGTATAGAGAGAAGAGCCACTATCAGTGGTTAAATTAAGAAGTTAAGGAGGGCATCAAATTTAAAGAATTGAAACATATATTTGTGCAAAGGTCACTGGCAGATCAAATGACTGGTCAGAATAAAAGGAACAGCAGAGAATGACTGAAGGCTTCACTAAGAAATTTGAGCTAGAGAGTAAGGAGCTGGAAGTGTTAGAACAGATAGTAAGTGTTTCTAGAAATACCTAAAAACGAAAAATGTGTGTTGGTACTCTAGGACGTGTGAATAAAGAGTTAACATTAGATAATCAATGAATGGTGGATGTAAGGAATGAATAACTTGTTTCTGGCCTTGCTATAGAGGATACGAAAAATATTCCCAGTAATATCGGTAAATCAGAAAGGTGAAGGAAGAGAGGAACTTGGTGAAATTATAACCACTAAGGAAGTGGTACCGAGCAAACTGATGGAACTGTGAGTTGACAAATCTTCAGGTCCTGAGAAACTTCATTATTGGATCTTAAAAGAGGTGGTTAATGAAATATCAGAGGTCTTGGTGTCGGTTTTCCAAACTTCAAGAGTCTAAACAGATTCCATTAGACTGGCAAGCTGAAAATATAAACCCTTTATTCAAGAAGAGATAGAGGAAGAAGAGAGGAAACTACAAGGCAGTAGGCTTGATAACTGTCATGGGGAAGCTGTGTGCATCAATCATTAAGGATATTATAACTGGGAATGTACACAAACCCAAGGTAATCAGGAAGAATCAGCATGGTTTTACAAAAGGGAAATCCTGTTGAGCTATTTACTGGAATTCTTTTAAGCAAATACATTTGCTGTTGATAAAGGGAAGCCCACTGATACACTGTACTTGGATTTCCAGAAGGCATCTGATGAGACTGATGTGAAAAAGTTATGTGCTAAGTAGGAGTTTGTGGTGTAGGCCATAGCTCAGGCAGATATTGGCTGATCAGTAGATCCACAAATAGATCATTTTCATACAGCGGCTCAGTGGTTAGCATTGCAGCCTCACAGCGCCAGGGACCGGGGTTCGATTCCAGCCTCGGGCGACTGTCTGTGTGGAGTTTGCACATTCTCCCCATGTCTGCGTGGGTTTCTTCTGGGTGCTTCGGTTTCCTCCCACAGTCCAAAGATGTGCAGGCTAGGTGGATCAGCCATGCTAAATTGCCCGTAGTGATCAGGGGTGTTTGGGTTATAAGGGAATGGGCCTGGGTGGGATGCTTCAAAGGGCGGTGTGGACTTGATGGGCCGAAGGGCCTGTTTCCACACCATAGGGAATCTAATAATCTAATCTAAATACCATTTTGAGTGCAGTCTTGTACAGGTCTGTGCTGGGCCCTCAACCTTTAACAATTTATATCAATGAGTTAGGCAAGGGGATTGAAGGCATGGTCGCTAAATTTGCAAATGACAGAAAGATAGACGGGAATGTATATTGAGATGCAAGAAGTAAACTTTGGCTTATGAAGTGAGAGTGAATTCTCTTCAAAAAGTGCCTTCTCATTCAATAGCATTACCATCAGTAAACACCACACCTCCCCACTCCAACTATCAACATCCTGGGGGTATCACAGACTACAAACTAGACTAGCAATACAAAAGATCCCACAGTCTTATTTTCAATTGGAAAAGAGACCTCCTTACTGTTCTGGCCAATATATATCCCTCAACTGAGTTCATAAAACCAGATTATCGATCATGATTACACGGGTGTTTGAGGGAGTCTGCTTTGTGAAATTTGTTTATTGCATTTCATACGATACAACAGTGTTCAAAAGTACTTCATTGTAAAGTCTTTTGGGGTGACTGGTGGTCATGAAAAGTGTTATATAAATATACGTATTCCTTTTATTACCTCTTTGAATCTGACAACTGCTTCAGGATTTAACACAAATCCAGGCTAACAGGAAAATACTGAAGTCGTTGTCAGATTCAAAGAGGTAGTAAAAAGAATACTTATGTGAAATCTACTCTAAAATCTTAAATACTGAAGTTATAATCTTCAGTGCTCCTTCACACCCTGCACTGTGGACTGTTTGGTCCCTGAAGGCACTATCAGTGAAATCAGTTAGTCAGTGAGAACTTTGTCCATTCTGCTCACAGGTATGAGAAACATTAAACCTTGTTCAATGAGATATAACAGCATTTTCAACAGTGACCTGATTAATAACTAGCTGAACAACCTTTTTGGCCCAGAAAGTCTAATGTAATTTTCCTGAGCTGCTGTTATAAGTTCCTATTAGGATAAATTACTGCAGATGTTCCTCTCAAAAGAAGAGCTGTGCAAATGGTTGGCAAGAAATATAACTATAGGGTTACAAAGGAAGTAAGGGAGTGATGATTTACTGACTCGCTGCGAGAAAGCTAACAAGCGTACAATGGGCTGAATAGCCTCCTTCCAAACTATAACCATTCAATATTGCCAAAGTAATCTTTAAACATATTTTATTTCTTAGAGAAACTGCTTACATTGTTTCAACTTCTACATTAACCTCACATGTATGTCCAAATTTTAAATTCACTCTAAATTTTTTTACAAAGATTTGATTATGAGTGCATTTCATATCCTGCTTGTCTATGAGAATTCTTCAATTTGATTGGCTTGGTTAGGCAGCTTAATGACATTGCTGCATCTTGGCACTGAGAATCTCTGTCAAACAGTGCTGCAGTCAATTGCTAGATCTCACTGCGTCGCTTTACACCTGGCCAATGTGGAGATATCACTGTGGCATAATTTCATATTTTGCAAACTTCCAGCTGACCTTTTGATCTTTAGCAGTTTGCCAAACATTAGTTTCTCTCAAACAAAGACAGGAATTGCCAGCGAAATTGCAGGAGGTGCGGCAGCAACCGTGGAGAGAAAAACAGAGTTAATGTTTTATTCCAGTGACCTTCTTCGGAACAAAAGTGCTTTTTATCTTGATGACAGGTGCGGGGTGATGGAGGGGGTTAGATAAATAAACATCACTTTTTCCTGGATGCTACTAGTTCTGAGGAAGGTTACCAGACTCAAAACGTTAACTATTTCTCTCCCCACAGATGGTGCCAGACCTGCTGAGTTTCTCCAGCAATTTCTGCTTTTTGTTTCAGATTTCTAGTATCCACAGTTCTTGATTTTATTTTAGTTTCTCTCATCTCCGCTCTTAGTTCTACTCTTTTGAGAGAGTCCAGTTGCTGTTCTCTCTGGTTTATGTAATTCCCTTCCAAAGTGTGGAAACAAAAAGTCTGTCCTCAGCCACAGCAACCACCTGATCATCGGCACCTCGAGCGCTGCCTGGGGTAAGCCATCTCCTTATTGTCTGTGAGGGACAGTAGGAGCTGCCGATGCTGGAGAATCTGAGATAACACGCTGTGAAGCTGGATGAACACAACAGGCCAAGCAGCATCAGAGGAGCAGGAAAGCTTGACGTTTCGGGTTGAGACCCTTCTTCAGAAATGGGGGAGGGGAAGGGGATTCTGAAATAAATAGGGAGATGGGGGAGGCAGATAGAAGATGGATAAAGGAGAAGATAGGGTGAGAGGATCAGAAAGGTCAAAGAAGCGGGGTTACAGCCAGAGAAGGTGAATGTAGGTGGGGAGTTAGGGAGGGGATAGGGCAGTCCGGGGAGGACGGACAGATCAGGGAGGTGGGGTGAGGTTAGTGGTTAGGTGCTGGGGGTGGGGCATGAGGTGGGAAGAATGGTTAGGGAGGCGGGGACTAGCTGGGCTGGTTTTGGCATCTGGGTGGGGGAAGGGGAGATTTTGAAGCATGTGAAGCCCACATTGATGCCATTGGGCTGCAGGGTTCCCAAGTGGAATATGAGATGCTTTTCCTACATCTTTCAGGCAGTGTCACCATGGCCCAGGATGGATATGTCGTCTGACAAGTGGGAGGGGAAGTTGAAATGGTTTGCGAGTGGGAGGTGAACTTGTTTGTTGTGAACCGAGCGTAGGTGTTCCGCAAAGCAGTCCCCAAGCCTCCGCTTGGTTTCCCCGATGCAGAGGAGGCCACAACGGGTACAGCAGATTCAGTATACCACATTAGCAGATGTGCAGGTGAACGTCTGGTTGATGTGAAAAGTCTTCTTAAGGCCTGGGATGGGGGTGAGGGAGGAGGTGTAGGGGCAGGTGCAGGGAAGAGTGCCAGGGGTGGTGGGCTGGAGGGGAGTGTGGAGTGGACAAGGGAGTCACGGAGAGAGTGGTCCCTCCGGAAAGCACACAAGGGTGGGGAGGGAAAAATGCGTTTGGTAGTGGGGTCAGTTTGCAGATGGCAGAAATGTCAGAGAATGGTGCATTGGATTTGGAGGTTGGTGGGGTGGTACGTGAGGGTGGGGGGGGGGATTCTGTTTTGGTTATTATTGCAGGGACGGGGTGTGAGGGATGAGTTGCGGAAAATGCAGGAGACATGGTCGAGGACGTTTTTAATCACTGTGGAGGGCAAGTTGCGGTTCTTGAAAACAGACCTCTGGGAACCGACCAGTCCCCACCCACTGACACCCTCACCCACTTATCCGAACTCATCCTCACCCTCAACAACTTCTCCTTTAATTCCTCTCACTTCCTACAGACTAAGGGGGTGGCCATGGGTACCCACATGGGCCCAAGCTATGCCTGCCTCTTTGTAGGTTATGTGGAACAGTCCCTCTTCCAAAGCTACACTGGCCCTATTCCCTATCTCTTCCTCCGTTACATTGATGACTGTTTCGGCGCCGCCTCGTGTTCCCATGAGGAGCTTGAACAGTTCATCCACTTCACTAACACCTTCCACCCCAACCTTAAGTTTACCTGGATCATCTCTGACACCTCTCCCTCCTTCCTGGACCTCTCTGTCTCCATCTCTGATATCCACCTGGAAACCGATGTCCATCTTAAGCCTACCTACTCCCACAAGTACCAAGAATATTGCTCCTTTCACCCACCTTCCTGTAAAAAAGCCATTCACTATTCTCACTTCCTTCGCCTCTGCCGCATCTGGTCCCGAGGTAAGGCATTCCACTCCCGAACATCCCAGATGTCCTCTTTTTTCAAGAACCGCAACTTCCCCTCCACAGTGATTAAAAACGTCCTCGACCATGTCTCCCGCATTTCCCACAACTCATCCCTCACACCCCATCCCTGCAGTAATAACCAAAACAGAATCCCCCTCGTCCTCACGTACCAACCAAACTCCAAATCCAACGCATCATCCTCCGACATTTCCACCATCTGCAATCTGACCCCACTGCCAAAGACATTTTTCCTCCTCACCCTTATGTGCTTTCCAGAGGGACCACTCTCTCCATGACTCCCCTGTCCGCTTCACACTCCCCTCCAGCCCCACCACCCCCGGCACTTTTCCCTGCAACCGAAGCAAGTGCTACACCTGTCCATAGACCTCCCTCATCACCCCCATCCCAGGCCCTAAGAAGACTTTCCTCATCAAGCAGAGGTTCACTTGCACATCTGCTAATGTGGTATAATGCATCCGCTGTTCCCATTGTGGCCTCCTCTACATCGGGGAAACCAAGCAGAGGCTTGGGGGTCACTTTGCAGAACACCTATGCTCAGTTTACAGCAAACAAGTACACCTCCTACTCGCGAACCATTTCAACTCTTCCCCCCTACTCCTCAGACGAGGATGTCCATCCTGGGCCTCCTGCATTGTCACAATGACACCGCCCGAAAGGTACAGGAACAACATCTCATATTCCGCTTGGGAACCCTGCAGCCCAAGGGTATCAATGTGGACTTCACATGCTTCAAAATCTCCCCCTCCCCCGACCACATGCCAAAACCAGCCCAGCTAGACCCCGCCTCCCCAACCATTTCTCCTGCCTCAAGCCCCACCCCCATCTCCTACCCACTAACCTCATCCCTCCTCCTTGACCTGTCCATGCTCAATGGACTGCCCTATCCCCTCCCTAACTCCTCACCTACATTCACCTCCACTGGCTCTAACACTGCCTCATTGACCTGTCTGTCTCCTCTCGCCCTATCTTCTCCTCTATCCATCTTCTATCCGCCTCTCCCCCTCTCCCTATTTATTTCAGAATCCCCTTCCCCTCCCCCATTTCTGAAGAAAGGTCTCAACCCGAAACGTCAGCCTTCCTGCTCCTCTGATGCTGCTTGGCCTGCTGTGTTCATCCAGCTCTACACCGTGTCATCCTTATTGTCTGTTTCCACATTCTATTAACAGTGAAATTGATAACTGCTATCAATCCCAGGTGACCAAGTCTCCCTGTCTCATTCTATTTTCTTTGTCCTGTGTCTATGTTGTTTATTGCTCCTGCTAACACATGCTTTGCACTTTTATATGTATCACATTACTTTTGCATAATTGCACAATTGATCCAGATCAATTGCAAATTATAAACTGCATGCCTGAAGGCCTCCGGTGGCAGTGTTAGTGTTCATGCTCCTGAGCCGGGACACATGGATCGAGTCCCACCCACTCCAGAGGTGTATCATAATATCTCTGAATGTGTTAAATAGAAAATATCTTAACCCCTTTCCTCCCTTCTCTGTTCCCATTTCAGAGTTTGCTGCAACCCTGACGTGACAATGATTGGTTTCAAGTCCAACTTTTTTTATGTGAGGGAGCAAGAAAGATTGACCAGAATGAATCCAGAGATAAGGGATCTTGCCTGTAATGATAGTCTGGAGAATCTGGGATTGTCCTCATTGGAGGACAAAGGATGACTGAACAGTGCCTGTAAATCTGTGGGTTTTCAAAAATAAAGGTAAATGAGCTACTCTCATTAGATGATGCAGCGACGCAGTGTTAAGACTTTGGGTGAGAAATACAGGGAGAACTGAAGAGAAGTCTTACTTTTAATGTTATTCCTGAGCTTACTCCTGAAAGGGCCATGGAAAAGATAAAGAATGATTTTGGAAGGACATTAGATGGATTCTCATGCACTTATACACCAACAACACTGCTGTTTTAAACCAATAACACTGCTCAATAACCTCAAGACTACACTTATGCATTAAGCACTTTCACACCAACAACACTGTCCTTTCACACGAATAGCACTGCCCTTAACATCAAAGATACCATTTTTAACATCAACAGCATTGCCTTTTAACACCAATAACACTGCCCAATTAACACCAAAACTCTAGCCCATCAGAATCAATAAAAAAGCTGATTAGAATCAATATCGCTGTCCTTTCACACCCAATCACACTCGCTTCTAAACTAATAACACCATATTGCAAAAGAAAGCCAGCTGTCTCAGGGCACAGGAACACAATTCTGACAGTTGAATGGTTGCCTTTAGCCATTATTCAGAAAAGCAATAAATCTGATGATTCATATAATCTGTCAAATAAATTTAGAGAAAAATGAAAAAAAAATACTGCCCACAAATCAATAACACTGCCCTTTAAACCAATGACTCTGCCCAAACCAACGACACTGCCCTTCGAAACTATCTTCTAAAATCAATCACACTGCCCTTTAACGTCAACTACACTGCAGTGTAAAGTCAATAACACAGTCCTGTAATGACAATAATGCTACCCTTTTTCACCTTTAACCGTGCACTTTAATGCTAACAATGCTAAAGTTTCAAACCAATAACGCAGCCCTGCATACTAATAACACTGTCCTTTGACACCAATAACACCACCTTTTCACCAATAACACTGCCCTTTAACACTAATACCACTGCTCCTACAGATTAAAAACACTGCCCACTTACACCAATGATTCTCTCATTTAACACCAATAACACTCCTAACAAACAGGAATATCACTGCTACTTAATGTTTAAAATGTTGTCCTATTTCATAAATAACCCTGGCCTATATTAAAAGCACGGCCCTTTCACATCAATAACATACCCTTCCAATATCAATGACACGGCCCTTTCACACCAATAACACTACCGATATATTGGAATGACGCTTTTATTTAATGTTTAAAATGCTGCCCTAGATCATCAATAATGCTGCTCATGAACACCAACAATGCTACTTCTGAGCAGAATGACACTGCCCTTAAACAACAAGTACACGGTCTTTGACCAATAACGCTGCCTTGCAGCACCAATGATGCAGCCATACAACATAAACACCGTCCTTTAACATGACCACCACTTTCGATAAACAGTAGTAACACTGTCCTTTATCATCAATAATACTGTGCCTTAATATTAGTAACGCTGCCAGTTAACATGAATATTGCTGCGCTATATCTTCAATAACACTGCACTTTATCTTCTCTAACACTGTCCTTACCCAATGACATCGCCCTTTCAAACCAATAATGCTACCCTTCAACATGAATGACTCTGCTATTTAACACCAATAATTCTGCACGTTTACACCATTAACACTCTCATTTAACAGCAATAATATTGTCACTTAGCATTAAAAACACTGCCGTTTTTCACCAATAAAGCTGCCCTTTAACACCAATAGCATTATCTTTGAACACCTATAACTCTGCCCTTTCACGCAAATAACCCTGATCTTTATCAACAATAACGCTGCTTTTAACACCAAATACACTGCCCTTCACTACAAACAACAGTACCCCTTAACATCAATGACCTTGCCCTCTATCATCGATAATGCCGCCTTTTTTGATCAATAACACTGCCCTTTATCATCAATAATGCTGTCTTTTAACATCACTTAAAATTGCACTTTAATGCTGCCCATGTGCATCGATAGCACTGTTCTGGAGCATCAAAAACTCTGACCTTTAACATCAAAAGTTACCCTTTAACACCAATAACCCTGTGTTTTAACACGAATAACACTTTCATTTAACACCAAAAAACTGCCCTTGCACATCAATAACCCTTGTTCTTGCATGCCAATAACACTGCCCTTTATCAATAAAACTATGTCTGAAAACCAATTACACCGCCCTTGCACACTAATAACACTGCCCTTAAACACCAATAACACTGCCAATAAACAGGAATAACGGTGCGATTTAACACTTAAAATGCCACCTTATATCATCAATAATGCTGCCCTTTACCATCAGTAACGCTGTCTTTGAACAGCAACACTGCTGTGCTATAACACTTCCCTTTAACTCCAAAAATGCTGCCCTTGAGCAGGAATGACACTGCCCTTCGATATCAATATCCTCCCCTTGAACAACAAGTACATTGCCAATATCACTGCCTGTGAAATCACTAACACTGCCTTTGAACAACTACTGCTCTTTAACTCCAATAACACTGCCCTTGAGCAGGAATGGTGTGTCTTTTGATATCAATAACACTACCCTTTATCAAAAAGTACTATCCCTTTCATACCAACAACTCTGCCCTCGAGCACCAAAACCCTGCTCTTCAACACCAATAACATTGCCTTTCAATGTCAATGGCATTGACCATTACCAGTGCCCCGTAACATCAATATTATGAGGCCCTCGGGCATCAAAAACTCATTCACACCAATAACACTGAAAAACGTGACAATATCCAAGATACATCAAGCTACACATTAATGGCTGGCAATGGCTATGTCCAATGAGAGAAAATCTAATAATCACACCTTAACTTTCAATGGCATTACAATAATCAAATCCCCAATAGCAACTTCCTTGGGTTGCCATTGACCAGGTCTTGAACTGGGGTCACCATATAAATACAATGGTTACCACAGCAGGTCAGAGGCTAGGAATCCTGTAGTAAGTAGCTCACCTCCTAACTCCCCACAGCTTGGGTCCACAAGGTACCAGTGATGGAATACTTGCCTGGATAAATGCAGCTCCAACAACACTCAGGAAGCTTGACATCATCCAGGTCAAAGCAGCCACTTGACTGGCACCCTCCACCACCAATGCAAAGTGGAAACAGTGTGTACTATCTGCAAGATGTGCTGTCGAAATTCACCAGCACCTTGCAAACCCATGACCACTTCCACCTAGAAGGACAAGGGCAGCGGATACATGAGAACACCACCCCCTGCAAATTCCCCTCCGTGCCATTGTCTATCTTAGTTCTTAGGGCTAAAAGGGTCAAAGGATATGGAGAGAAAGCAGGAACAGGGGACTGAATTGCATGGCGAGTCATGATCTTATAGAATGGTGGAGCATGCATGAAGGACCAAGTGGCCTAGTCCTGTTCATATTTTCTGTGTTTCAATTTGTCAGTTCATCGTCTATCTAGATCAATATATTACCCTAACACCATGGGCTCTTATGAAATAGTTTAATGTGTGGTTTGTTACTGGATATCTTTTGAAATTCCAAAATGTTGCGTCATTATCCATTCTGTCAGATATCTCCACAAAGCAAAGTAAGAAATTTGTTAGGCATATTGGGTGACTCAGTGGTTAACACTGGTGCCTCACAGCACCAGGGATCCAGGTTTGATTCAAACCTTGAGTGATTGTCTGTGTGGGTTTCCTCCAGGTGCTCTGGTTTCTCCACACAGTCCAAAGATATGCAGTTTAGATTGTTTGGTCATGCTAAATTGCCCATGGTGTCCAGGGATGTGCAGGCTAGGTAGATTAGCCTGGAAAATGCAGGGTTACAAGGGCAGGGTAGGGAGGTAGGTCTGAATGGGATGCTCTTCGAAGGGTTGGTGTTAATGCGATGGGCCAAATGGCCTGCTTCCACATTTCAGGGAATCTATGATTCTGATCTCCCCTCATGAAGCCCTGATGACACCACTTGGTATGATTATGCATTTCTAAATGCTTTGCTATTACATCTGTTATAAGAGACTCTAACATTTTCAAATGACAGATGTTACACAAACTGGCCTATATTTTTTCCCAGTTCTTTTTGTCTCCTTCCCTTTCTAACAAAAAGTGCTACATTGGCAGTTTTGCAGTCCTCCGGGACTTCTCCAGAATCTATGCCTTCTTGGAAGATTATTACCAGTGCATCCACTATCTCTGCAGGTGCTTCCTTTAAAATCTTCAGATACTATCCATTATCTGGAGGACATATCAGCCTTTTGCCCCATTAGCTTCCCACACCACTTAATCTCTTGTGATACTAACTGTGTTGATTTTCTCCTCTCTTTTAAACCCTTGATTATTTAATATTCTTGGAATGCTATTAGAGTCCTCCACCATGCAGACTGATGCAAAGCATTTTAACAACTCTTCTGCTATTTCCTTTTCCCTAATGTTTCATTAACCTCATTGTCTAAGAGGTCTATGGTCACTTTGAATCAGAATCAGTATCTGAAGAATTTTGAAAAGGATTTCATGAAAATTGTGTCAATTATAAGGGGATTATGCAATTTACTTGGTTAATAAACTCTCTCTTCCATTTTATAAGTTTAAACTTGCTCTTATTGTCCATTGCTATGCTACTTGTTAGTTTGTCCTCAGTTTATTTTCTCCCTCTTTATTATTTTATTTGTCATCTTTTGTTGGTTTTTAAACTTTCTCAATCCTCTGTTTATCATTAAATTTTGACACATTGTATATTTTTCTTTCAATTTGATATTCTCCTTACATCCCTTGGTTATGAGGGTTGTCTATCCCCTTTCTAGGATCCTTCTTTCTCACTGGAATATGTTTTTGCTGTGAGTCTATCAATGTTCCTCAATGTTTTGTGGCAAACTCCTTTCCTTGTCCACCTCAGCTAACTCTCCTCACCCTAATTTAATGACCCTTATTTAGATTTACCACATGTTTCTGACCCAAGCTGCTCACTCTCAAAAACAAATGATAAATTCTACCATATTATGGTCACTGTTCCCAAGGGGACCTTTTACTGAGACTACTTTTCTAAAGATGCCTCATTATACATTTCCAAATCCAAACAGCCTTAACTTCGGTTGTGTTCCACAATTCTTTTCTCTTTAATATAAACTGCCACAATCATTTTAAATTTTGTTTCCTTTCATTCGTCCTCAAGAGGACAAGATGATAAACTTCAAAAAAGTCTCTCTTCTGTTGGAAACATCTTTGTTCCTTTATTTGACTTCTCCATGCCAAAGTTGTCATTTGTAATTGCTGGTACTGATTTCTAGTAGTTTTGGAGGGAAATGAAGCTTGTACTGTCTACATGATATGGTTAATAAGCAGTTTTTATGATAAATGTGCACTTGAAGAGGAGTTGTGGTCACAGAGCATTTGCATGGCTTCAGAACAATCAAATTGTATTTCAGGCAATGTTGAAGCCATGTCACTGCCGCAAATATGTCTTAATGAAAAGACAAAGCCACTGGCAATGCAGGGCCAGCCACACACTTTGTTATCTTGGGTTCTCTAGCATCTGCAGTTCCCATTATCTCTGATCACAATTTTAATCCCATTCAGTACTGCACTGGTTGTGTCAATATGAATGATATCTTTAAAGAGTATCTTGAATCCAGACACGTCTCACACACTGAGACATATGGAAATGGTGTTTAAGAAGGCATTTAGCATGCTTGCCATCATCATTCAGACCTTTTGAGTTTAGGAGATGGAACATTTTGTTGAGATGGTATAGGACGTTGGTGAGGCCTCTTCTGCAGTACTAACAGCAGTTCTAGCGATCCTGTTATAGGAAGGATATTATTAAGCTGGAGAGGGTTCAGAACAGATTTACTAGGATATTGCCAGGAATGGAGGGTTTGAATTTATAAGGAGAAGATGGGTAGACTGGAACCTTTTTCACTGGTGTGTAGTAGGTTCAGAAGTGATCTTATAGAGGTTTACAAAATCATGAGTGGTATAGATAAGGTGAATGGCAAGTTTCTTTTTCCCTAGAGTGGGGAATTTCCAAACTAAGGGACATTTTTTTTAAGGTGTCAGGAGAAAAATTTTAAAAAGACATGGGGGCAATTTTTTGTTTACACAGACAGAGCTTCATGTACGCAATGAAATTCCAGAGGAAGAGGTGGATGCGGGTATAGTTACTAAGTTTATAAGCTATTTGGATAAGTCCATGGATAAGAAATGTTTGGAGGGATATGGGCCAAGTGCAAGCAGGTAGGACTAGTTTAGCTTTGGACTATGGTTAGCATGAACTGGTTGGACCTGAGGCTCTGCTTCCGTGCTGTATGACTCTATAACATTGTGAGAGCACACTAGGCCACAGTTGACTCGCAAAGGCTACCAAATCTCCTTCAGTTCCACAATGCTTTGAGGGGTCAAATAAAATATGACATGTCAATACTGAACTATTCCTGCTTCTTGTCACATCAGTTGTGTGTCTTCCTTTCTGTTCTTCTCTACTTTCTTTATGTATCTGCATCTGCCTCCAGCTGTCCTTCATGTTTTGCAGCTCTCCATTGTTTCTGTCAGTCACATGGCATCTGATTTTAACTGCCTATTGGTATTGCTTTCACATCAAGGGCCACCAGGTCACCATTTCTTATTAACCAAAAAATTGCAATGATCCCTTACAACTGACACGACCTCATGAAAGTCCTTTTCAACATTCTTAAACATTCCTCGTTACCATCATTAGCTTTAAAAGAAACACTTTTCTTCATGTACTGATTCTGATTTAAAGACTGTCACAGATATCAAGCCTTTTCAGAATTTTGTGTATTTCTAATTAAGGTATAGTGTCATGGAAATGCACAGCAGAAAAACAGGCCCTTTGGTCCAACTTGTCCATGCTTACCAGATATCTGAAACTGACCTAGTCATTTGCCAGTGTTTGGCCCATATCTCCCTAAACTCTTCCTATTCATGTACCTATTCAGATGTCTTTTAAATGTTGCAATTGTACCCACCTCCAACACTTTCTGTGGTAGCTCATTCTATGCATGCACCACCCTCTGCACCAAAACGTTGCTCCTTAGGTCCCTTTTAAAACTTTCCCCTTTCACTTTAACCTATAATCTCTAGTTTTAGATTCTCCAACTCAGGGAAAAAGACCTGGCTATTCACCCTGTCCATGGCTCCCGTGATTTTATAAATCTCTATAATGTCACCCCTCAGCCTCCAATGCCGCAGGGAAAATAACACCAGCCTATTCAGCTTCTCCCTATAGTTCAAACTCACCAACGCCAGCAACGTCCTCATCAATCTTTTCTGAACCCTTTAAGTTTGACAACATTGTTTCGACAGGAGGGAGACCAGAATTGAATGCAGTATTCTTAAAGTGCCCTAACTAATACCCTGTACAGCCACAAAATGACACTCCAACTCCTAGACTTAATGAACTGACCAATGAAGGCAAGAATACCAAATGCCTTCTTCACCTCCCTGTCTACCTATGGCTGCACTTCCGAGGAACTATGCACCTGCACCCTATGGTCTCTTTGTTCGACAACACTGTCCAGGGCTCTATCATTAACTGTATAAGTCCTGCAATGATTTGCCTTACCAAAACGCAACATCTCACATTTATCTAAATTAAACTTCATCTACCAATCCTTGGCCCATTGGCCCATCTGTACTCTGAGCCAATCTTCTTCACTGTCCACAACACCATTAATTTTGGTGTTAAGTGCAAATTTACTGACCATACCTTCTGTATTAACATCCAAATAATTTATATAAATGATGAAAGGCAATGGACCCAGCACTGATCCTTGTGATGCATCAACGGTCACAGGCCTCCAGTCTGAAAATAACCCTCCACTACCATCCTCTCTCTCCTTCCTTCAAGCCAATTTTGTATCCAACTGGCAAGGTCCCCATGGATTCCATGTGATCTAACCTTGCTAACCAGTCTATCATGTTGGACCTTGTCAAATGCCTTGCTGAAGTCCATATAGACAACATCAACTACTCTGCCTTTGTCAATCTTCACTGTCATTTCTTCAGAGTTAGTGAGACATGATTTTCCACACACAGAGCCATGCAGACTCACCCTAATCAGTCCTTGCCTTTCTAAATACATGTAAATCCTGTCCCTCAGAATCCCTCCAACATATTAGCCACCACTGACATCAGGGTCATCAGTCTATAGTTCCCTGGTTTTCCCTTACCACTTTTCTTAAATAAATGGCATTCCTAAATAATTAGCCATCCTCCAGTCTTCCGGCAACTCACCTCTGGCTACTGATGAGACAAATAGCTCAGCAGTGAGCCCAGCAATCACTTCCCTAGCTTTCCCACAAAGTTCCGGCATACGCCTGATCAGGTCCCAGGAATTTATCCACCCTTATGCATTTTAAGATGTCCAGCACCTCCTCTTCTGTAAAATGTAAACTTTTCACAAAACCACTTTTTAGTTCTCCAAGTTCTCCAGCCTCCAAACCCTTCTCCACAGTAACTATGGACATAAAATATTTGTTTAGATCTCCCCCCATCTCCTGTAATACCACACACAGGCAGCCTTGTTGCATCTTTAAGAGACCCAATTCTCTCCCTAGTTACTCTTTTGCCCTTAATGTATTTTTAGAATCTCTTCTCCTGTACTTTACAGAATATGGATTCAGTTTACACAATTTTTGATCATAGGAGAAATTTTTCAGCCCTGGAGCCAACCCAATGAACCTTTGCTGCCTCCAAGGCACATATATCCATTCTTAGGTACATACATTGAAGCCGTTCACAGTATTTCTGGTGAGGTCTTATCAAAATGCGACATTATTGCAGCAAGATTTCCCTGTTCCCATACTTTAAAATCCTCTTGCAATGAAGGCTAAATGCCCCATCATCTTCCTAATTACTTGCCTCTGTCTTCCTTATGTGAGTCTTTAAAGATGATTCTGAAAGTTTCATATTTTTCTGTCTTTTTCTATTTCAGAAAAGTGAATAACCTCACACTTTCCCATCTTGTCTCCACTAAGATGTGTCTATATTGCTTAGTGTCCCCCCTGTAGTTTACATTCTCTATCGGCTCTGTGTTGTTAGCAAACTTGGATATATTGCACCTGGTCTCTTCATCTAAATTAACAATAGATTGCAAATAGCTGGGGTTCCATCACTGATCCCTGTGAAACATCACTGGTTTCAAGCTGCCTTCTGAAAAGTGGGGTTTCCTTGTGGGAGAGGAGGGTTTGACAGGGACGAAACTACAAAGCAATTCGGGCATTACAAAGATAAACTTGCCTCTTCTGCCTTGTAATCAATAACTTTGTGTAATACAAGTTGTTACAGAGGCTTGGAGATCAAAGCCATTGAACGCTTGTTGTCGTGACAACACATAAATATGGGCACTTAATCACCCTGAAATCATCACTGAACCAGATTTAAAGAGGTTCCCATTGGGACTGAGTTACAGTCGGATGTTTCGGAGGAGCTGCCCTTGTGACAGCTGGTGAACATGGCGCACTCTGTGTGAGTGAATTAAACTGACTCGCTCCTGGGGTCAATTCTTGGCTGGTCGCAACCAGAGCACCTGTCTGTCTGCTACAATGGGTCTCCTGGCGACGGCTGGGAAAAGCACAGCCAAAGGTTCCCAGCTTGAGTTGCTAACCAGAGATAGCTGCTGAAAACTGTGGGGCACAAGGCTGCTAATCGTCTAACAAATTGTCAGTCAGTGCGGTTCTGGCTGTCAAGAAGCAGTGAGGTGAGAGGAAGACAGCAAGTTTTTCAATGCGATGAGTTGTTATGATCTAGAGCGTGCTGAATGAAAAGAAAATTGAAAGAAGACCTCAAACCTAGATTCTGAAAAAGAACTGAACAAATCCTGGGCAGGGAAATATTTGCAAATCTACAGGGTGACAAACAGGGACTGGGAGTTCTGAAGAAGGGTCATGGAGAGTTAATTCTTATTTCTCTCTCTATTGAGGCTGCCAGACCTGCTGAGTTTCAACAGCAATTCCTGTTTGTGTTTTGGATTTGTAGTATCATGTTAAGAGAGTGATATAAATTCAAATGCACTTCAGAAGAGCCACACAATGAATCATGACAATTGATACTGTAGCAGGTCAGAGACTAGGAACCCTGTAGCAAGTAACTCACCTCCTGACTCCCCAAAGCCTGTTCGTCATCTACATAACACAAGTCAGGAGTGTGATGGAATACTTCCCACATGCCTAGATGAATACAACTCTAACAACACTCAAGTAGCGTAATAACATCCAGGACAAAGCAGTACGCCTGACTAGCACCACATCCACACTCACATTCACTCTATTTACCACTGACATTCAGCAGCAGCAGTGCATATCATCTACAAGGTGCACTACAGAAATTCATCAAGGTTCCTCAGATAGCTTCTTCCAAATCCACAATCACTGCTGTGCAGAGAGACAAGTACTTCACAAAACCACGGCCTGCACGGTCCCCTCCAAGCCATTTCCCCTCAATCCTGACCTGAAAATATATTGCCGTTCCTTCACTGTTGCCAGGTCAAAATCCTGGAAATCCCCCCCCAACCCGGGGCATTGTGAGTCAACCTACAGCACATGAACTGCAGCAGTTCAAAAAGGCAACTCATCACCACCTTCTCAAGGGCAGCTAGAGGTAGGCAATAAATGCTGGGCCCAGTCAGTGACATACATGCCCAATAGGTGAATAGAAAAACAAAGCGAAGAATTATTGCAGCGCAGCAGGCCATTCAGTCCAACATGTCCAGCTGTCTGAATGACCAGTTCACTCAGTGCCATTCTCCTGCCTTTTTGTCATAACCCTGCATAATCTTCCTTTCCAGATAAATGCCTCATTTCTTTTTGAATGCTTCGATTGAACCAGTCTCCACCACAGTGGGTACGAAACAATTTCTCATGATAATTTCTTCAAATCTCCTTGCTATAAGTCACAGATTCTACAAACTACCCACATAACACCCACATAGTGATCAGCATCTCTTGGGCCTATGCTTAGCAGAATCTCAAAGAATGAGATATGATCATATTGAAATGTAAGATTCTGACAGACTTTGACAGGCTAGGGGTGGGAGAAAATCTACAAATGGGCATCACAATTTCAGAACAGGGGATCATCCATTTAAGACAGCAATGAGGAGGAGAATTCCTTCAATTCATGTTTGGCTGAGGTCGTCATGAAACTCAACCTTACACCTTGCCCGATGTAACCACTACCAGTTTCCTCTGTCTCTCTCATCAGAGAGCAGGCTCTGGGGCTATGGTGATTTGCCTTTGGTATTCTCTACCCCAGAGAGCAGTCGAGGCTGGGTCATTGAATATTTTCAAAGTTGAATTAAATAGATTTCTAAATTTTAGTGCAGACAAGGGTCATAAGGAATCAGCAGGCAAATGGATTTGAGGCCGAGGTCAGATTAGCCAAGTGGCAACGCAGGCTGCCACAGCCTATATGACCTAACCTAACCCATATCTTATATCCTCAGAGGGGTGGTGTGGGGTGAAACCATAAAGTGAGTCCCAGTTTGATTTACCAAGACATTGCTTGGAAGGGAGGGTTTGAGTTATAAAAACAGGCTGGGGCATAGGAAGTTGAGGGTGACCTTAAAGAGGTTTATAACATCTTGAGGGACATAGATAAGGTGCATCTTCCCTAGGGTGGAGGAGTTCAAAACTAGGGGACACATTTTAAAGGTGAGAGGAAAAAGTTTTAAACAGGACATGAGGGGCAACATTTCTTACACAGTATGTCTGTTTGTGGAATGAACTGCCAGATGAAGTGGTGGATGTACATATAGTTACAACATTTAAAATACATTTGAATAACTACATGAATAGGAAAGTTTTAGGGGGATATGGGCCAAATGCAGGCAAGATGGGGTTAATTTAATTTGAGAACATTAACTGTGGATTAATTGGGCCAAAGGGTCTGTTTCCATGCTGTATGACTCTTGGGCGGGTTCAAAAGATTTCACATCGCTACTCAAGGAAGACTACTGTATTTTTCTTGGAATCTCCAAATTTATTATAACTTAGAGCACGGTGCGGTAGAGGGGGGAATGGGCACAGTTGGTGAGTCACTTCCCAATGATATCCCAGAACTGTCAATGTGCTGAGACAGGCCATTCAGCTGATAACATTTGCATTGTCTCTCCAAATGAGCATCTTGCTTCGTGCCGTTTTCCCATTTCTCCCTGTAATCTTGAATGCTATTTTTTCTCACATTAGTCTAAAAGCTTTGATTGAACCTATTTCCACCACATTTCCCATTGATGAGACACAAGAAGTTAGCAGTTAACAGTCATTAAACATTTTTCATTTCAATGCCTCAGCCATTCATCCTCCACTTGCCAATCAATCCGTACTTTGGTTTGATTTATTATTTTATTTGATTTATTATTGTTATATGTACCTAGGCACAGTGAAAGGTTTTGTTTTGCATGCAGTACAGGCAGATCATAACATACAAAGATCGTAGAGTGATTGAACAGAGTGAGGGATGCAAAGTTCCGGCTGCACAGGAGGTACACAAAAGCAAGACCAACATTAGATTTTAAATTTGAGACGTTCATTCAGAAATCTAATATTTAAGAGAACATTGTTAGTAATTTTAACAGACTTGGAACTGAGGCTAAAAAGTGCAGAACAATTATAAGAAATGTGAGAATAAGATCTGTAGAGAGCTTGCGAACAGTCATCCTGTGCACCATCTTGAAATTCTATCTCCCCTCTCTCACAGTCTAAATGCAGGTTTTTGCATTTCTTGGCAGTTTGTGTATTAGTTTAAGTGAGACGGCAAAAATTTGGCAGTCGGACTACAATGTCGAGAAATGTGAGGTTATTCACGCTGGCAGGGAGAATAGAAGAACTGAATATTATTTAAATAACAACAGAACAGAGGGATTTGTGAGTCTTTGTCCATGAATCGCAAGAAGCTATCATCCAAGTTCAGCAGGTAATTAGAAAAACAAATGAAATATTGGCCTTTATTTCAAAAGGGAATGCAGTCTAAAAATGGAAAGATTTTGTGAAAACAAAACAAGGCAGTAGTTAGACCATGCCTGTAATATGGTGAACAATCTGAGTTCTTTATCTAAAGAAAAATATGCTGGAATTAGAGGCAGTCCAGAGAAGATTCGTCAGACTGCTTCTGGAGTAAGGAGAGGCTTTCTTAAGAGGAGAGGTTGAGTGGTTTGGGCCTGTACTTTCTGGAATATAGAAGAATGAGAGGTGGCCTTACTGAAACATTCTTGATTTTTAGGGGACTTGCCAAGGAGGAAGTGGAAAAGTCTTTTCTACTTATGTGAGTGTCTAGGACCAGGGTGCATAATATCGGACTAAGTGGCCATCCATGTAACACAGGGATGAGGAGGAATTTCTTCACTTAGAGTTGTGAATCTGTGCAATTCTTTACTGCAGTGAGCTACTGTGGCTATGTCAATGGATAATAGACAATAGGTGTTGGAGTAGGCCATTCGGCCCTTCACGCCAGCACCACCATTCATTATGATCATGGCTGATCATCCACAATCAGTATCCTCTTCTTGCCTTATCCCCATAACCCTTGATTCCACTATCTTTAAGAGCTCTATCCATCTCTTTCGTGAAAGTATCCAGAGAGTTGGCCTCCACTGCCTTCTGGGGCAGAGCATTCCATATATCCACGACACTCTGGGTGGAGAAGTTTTTCCTCAACTCTGTTCTAAATGGCCTACCCCTTATTTTCAAACTGTCTCCTCTGGTTCTGGACTCACCCATCAGCGGAAACATGTTTCCTGCCTCCAGAGTGTCCAATCCTTTAATAATCTTATATGCCTCCATCAGATGCCCTCTCATCCTTCTAAACTCAAGTGTATACAAGCCCAGTCGCTCCAATCTTTCAACATATGATAGTCCCGCCATTATGGGAATTGACCTTGTGAACCAATGCTGCACTCCCTCAATAGCAAGAATGTCCTTCCTCAAATTTGGGGACCAAAACTGCAAATAATACTCCAGGTGCGGTCTCACCAGGGCCCTGCACAGCTGCAGAAGGACCTCTTTGCTCCTATACTCAATTCCTCTTGTTATGAAGGCCAGCATGCTATTAGCTTTCTTCACTGCCTGCTGAACCGGCATGCTTGCTTTCATTGACTGATGTACAAGAACACCTAGATCTCATTGTACTTCCCCTTTACCTAACTTGACTCCATTTAGATAGTAATCTGCCTTCCTGTTCTTGCCACCAAAGTAGATAACCACACATTTATCCACATTAAACTGCATCTGCCATGCATCCGTCCACTCACCTAGCCTGTCCAAGTCTCCCTATATTCTCATTACATCCTCCTCACATTTCACACTGCCACCCAACTTTGTGTCATCAGCAAATTTGCTAATATTACTTTTAATGCCTTCGTCTATATCATTAATATATAACGTAAACAGCTGCGGTCCCAGCACTAAACCTTGTGGAACGCCACTGGTCACTGCCTGCCATTCCGAAAGGGACCCGTTTATCACTACTCTTTGCTTCCTGTCAGCCAGCCAATTTTCAATCCAACTCAGTATTTTGCCCCCAATACCATGTGCCCTAATTTTGTTCACCAATCTCCTGTGCGGGACTTTATCAAAGGCTTTCTGAAAGTCCAGGTACACTACATCCACTGGTTCTCCCTTAGCCATCTTCATAGATACATCCTCAAAAAATTCCAGAAGATTAGTCAAACACGATTTCCCCTTCGTAAATCCATGCTGACTCTGACCTATCCTGTAACTGCTATCCAAATGAATTGTAATTTCATCTTTTATAATTGACTCCAGCATCTTTCCCACCACTGATGTCAGGCTAACCCGTCTATAATTTCCTGTTTCCTCTCTCCCTCCTTTCTTGAAAAGTGGGACAACATTAGCCACCCTCCAATCTGCAGGAACTGATCCTGAATCTAGAGAACATTGGAAAATAATTAACAATGCGTCCACAATTTCTACAGCCACCTCCTTAAGTACCCTGGGATGCAGACCATCAGGTCCCGGGGACTTATCGGCCTTCACACCAAACAGTCTATCCAACACCATTTCCTGTCTAATATAAATACCCTTCAGTTCGTCCATTACCCGAGGTCCTTCAGCCACTATTGCATCTGGGAGATTGCTTGTGTCTTCCCTAGTGAAGACAGATCCAAAGTACCTATTCAACTCTTCTGCCATTTCCTTGTTCCCCATAATAAATTCATCCGTTTCTCACTTCCAGGGCCCAATTTTAGTCTTAACCATTTTTTTTTCTTTTTACATACCCAAAAAAGCTTTTACTATCCTCCCTTATATTTTTGGCCAGTTTTCCTTCATAGCTCCTTTTTTCTCTGTGTATTGCCTTTTTAGTTATCTTCTGTTGCTCTTTAAAAGCTTCCAACTCATCTTTGCTATGTTATACTTCTCTTTAATCTTTATACAGTCCTTAACTTCCCTCATCAGCCACGGCCGCCCCTGCTTCCCCTTAGGATCTTTCTTCCTCTTTGGAATTAACTGATCCTGCACCTTCTGCATTATATCCATTATATCATTAAGTACACTCAAGGCTGTGACAGACAAATTTTTAATTAGTGAAGAAATTGAGGGTTACAGACAAAAGACAGGAAGATTGAGTTGAGGGTTATCAGATCATCCCTAATCTCATTGAATGGTGGGGCAGCTTCAACTGATTGAATGGCCTACTTCTGCTCCTGTGTCTAATGATCCTGAAGAGTGCAAGATGACAAGTTTTGACAAAACATTTTGCTTCAGTAATTGGATGCTCCTGTTTGCAGGTGGTAAGGATGTAAAACAAGTTTAAGCTTTCTTTTTCCCATGCAGTTCCTGTTGGACAGGTGCTCACAGGCCAAAAATGCCCTTCATTTCACACAAAATCACTGAGACAGGGCTCAGGTCTGTTAGAGTGGTGAACTACCGGAGATACCTTTCTAAAGTGAAGTCAGGGGTGATTTTAATCCAGCAGTACTGGAGCTGTGATACTCAATGCTAGTACCAGGTTTGAGTGTAGATCATTAGAAAGATTCAGTTAAACCTTTTGTTCTCAGAGAATATTTTATGTGGGTAGAAAAAAAATCAAGTTAGGTTACAGATCACCTATCATCTAATTGGAATGCTGGAGGGTCTAAACAACCTCCTCTTGCTCTGGTGTTCCTATAACAGCGTGCAATCCTGTCTGCAATTTCTTTTCAAGGTGAGCCCAAGACAGGTTCTGGAGCTGAAGCGCAGTATTGAAGGGAAAACATTTTCTTCTCGGAAGTCAAAATGTTAACCACTTTTAACTCATGATGAGCAAAGCATGACTAAGAGCCTGCTGGACAGTTTAATAATGTTGCCCTGGGTACTTGACAATAAAACATAACTCTGTGCCAAATATTTGAGAGATGCAGCTCAACTCCGCACTACAAAATCTTGGAAACCTAAATATTTTCTCCCTGGAGTTTAATTCTCCCTCAGTGGGGGGAAGTTCCATTTCCATTAGATCTTGTTTATAATCCCCATTGTCTAATCCAGAGTTTTGGTGAAGTTTTCGTAAAAAGTGCAACCTCAATCACTTCTAATCCACTCTTCATCCTGATGGCCTCTGTAGTGATTGGAACAAGGATCAAGTGAATCACCTTGACTATGAGATCCTTGATTGGGATTATTAATCTCGGCTAATCTTGGTGTCTTGGCTGGCAGACAAAAACAGGAGATTCAGAAAGTCTCCTCATTCTAGGGACTGGCTCAGAGCTGGCTGCTCAGAGCCCATGTGCTGAGTGCAGATGCTTCTGACAAGATCTTGTTTGAAAAAAAGAAATAAACACAAAAGAGTGACCTCATGCTCGGGTCTGGCCCTGAGCTGGTTGGTCTGAGCCCATGTAAATAAAGGGTGACTTGGCATTGGGGTATCGGCCTCTGTGCAGTTATTTCAGCCTCCAAATATTTTGCCACTGTAAGCCCTATTTACATGGCTGCCATTGCCTTCTGCTGCTGTTGCATGTTGCTTCATACATATAGTGATATATTAGAGCTATGAACTAATGTTAGCAACGAGTGGAGTGTTTCAGCAGGCAGTATTTCACATTCACATCTGGATAAGATGTTGTGTGAGAGAACCAATTAAAACTAGCCTGGTGCCATCTTAACAGTGTGTCCATCTCCCATGTGGACATGAAAAAAGCCTACTGGAATTAAACAGGATACAGTTCCTGGTAATTGATGCTGTCAGTGCAGAGTCCTATGGAGACTAAACCGGGTAAGGGCAGGTAGAATTCTCTCCCTAAAGAGACAGTGGTGAATCAGGTGTGTTTTTACAGCAGCCCATGATGACTGCCATGGTCACCAACTAGCTTTTGATGCCAAATATACTAATCAAATTTAAAAGTTCACTATGGGGAAATTGGAACCCTGACCCAAAGCATGGGGAGGCGACAGCACAGTAGTATTATCGCTGCATTGTTAATCCAGAAATTCAGATAATGTTTTGAGGACCTGGACTGAATCTCACTATGGCAGACAGTAGAATTTGAACTCAATATAAAAATAAATCTGGAATTAGGGGTTTAATGGTGACCATGGGACCATTGACAATTGTGATGTCCTTTAGGGGAGGAAACAGCTGTCCTTACCTGATCTGGGCTACACATGAATCCAGATCCACTGCAATGTGATTGACTCCAACTGTCCTTTGAGCAATTAGTGATGGGTAATATATGCTGGTTTGGCCCGTCACATCCAGATCCTGTGAACGAACTTAAAACTAAAATCCAGGTCTTGGGAATACTAGTGCCACAACACTGCCAGTATGCTACAGTTCCCTGCAATATAACTCTGGCTTTTCAGGTCAACATTTTAAGCTTTTTGTTACTTGCCCCACAAACATTCACTGACCTGGTGTGCCACTGTTCTGTCTAAATAAGAATTGTACTCCCAGTAGACGCACTAGCACTCAGCTCTGCCTTACCCAGACTGGAGAATACCTCCGTGGCTAAACTCGGCATTGGTGCTTGGCTGCTAACAACATAAAAACCCCTTTCTCTTCCTCTTGTTTTGACAGTCACAGTCCGGGCAGTAGCAAAATAAAAACAGTGTCTAGGACTAGTCTCAAATCCCTGGGCCAGTGTTCCGCTGTCAAGCAAGGGATAAGGTTTCAGAAACACAAACAACTCATTATGAGCAAACACAATGATCGTTATTCCATTGATCAATTACTGTGCATTCGGGGGGATAATACAACCGAACAGACACCACTATTAATAACAAAATAGAACACACAGACTGGGGAACAGTGCTGATTTCAGACCACTCCTCAGTTCAATACAAATGGCCCTGTTACCATAGAAGACACAACTACGTTTTCATCCTAATATGGATACAGACACTGACAGTAACATACATGCTCCTGCTGCAGGATACGGGTACCGACTGCAGGATACAGGCTGTGACAGCAAGATACACGTACTGAAAGCAGAATATAGGCTGTGACTGCAGGACCCGGGTACCGACTGCAGGATACAGGCTGTGACAGCAAGATACGGGCTGTGACTGATGGATACAGACACTAAGTGTAGGGTATCTGCATTGACAGCAGGATATAGACTATGATAACAAAGTGTGGAGCTGGATGAACACAGCAGGCCAAGCAGCATCTCAGGAGCACAAAAGCTGATGTTTTGGGCCTAGACCCTTCATCAGAGAGCTATCTAGGATATAGACTATAACTGATGGATACAGACACTCTCTACAGGTTATAGGCACCAATTGCAGGTTACTGGTACTAACTGAACGATACAGGCTGTGACTAATGGTTACAGGCACTAACTGCAGGATATCAGCACTGACAGCAGGATATAAACTGTGACTGATGCATACGGACACCAGCTGCAGGATACTGGCACCAATGGAAGGATATCAACGCCAACTGCAAAATACGGGCTCCTACTGCAAGATACATGCACTGACTGTAGAATACAGGCAATGGCTGATTAACACTGACATGGACTACAGAATACAAGCACTGGGTGTTGAATTCAGCCATTTGCCACATCATAGAAGCACTTTGGGCAGAATACAGAACATCAGCATATATGTTTCTGGTACAAAGTGCAGATGAATTGCCAATATGGAGACACCCGCAATGGAATACTGCACAACAGTTGAGTACAGGCAGCTATCACAGCATTCTGCCTCCTGTTTGTATGTTCAGCAAGAATGCCAGCATTCATGGTTCACTGCAGGCAGGTGTAGGAAAATACAGGCTGTAGCACCATTGTCCAGGCACCTATTAGTAACTGTAGCTACCCCACAGCAACAACACAAACAATCAAACCAGAAATGGATGTCTGAGGTAGCACACAGTTACCCAGCATTATAACAGTGTGTGCATAAAACTACAGGCATCCATATAAAGTCAGTTACATGAGGAAAGACCATGTACGGTACAAATTTTCTCACCCCAGGCCTACTGACCTACTCATCAGAGCCGAAATAATAAATATAACTAATTCAACTAGCATCTAGTAATTCAATCAGCACAAAGTAATCCAGTTAGCAGAACAGAATTCACTTAGCACTGAGTCAACCAGTTTAAAGAGATAAACAAAGACAGAATCCCCCTCGTCCTGATGTACCATCCCACCAAACTCCGGATACAACGCCACATCCTCTGCCACTTCCGCCACCTGCAATGTGACCCCACCACCAAGGGCATTTTTCCCTCCCCACCCTTATCTGCTTTCTGGAGGGACCACTCTCACTGTGGCTCCCTCGTCTACTCCACACTACCTACCAGCCCCACGACACCCAGCACTTTTCCTTGCAACTGCAGGAAGTGCTACACCTGCCCATACACCTCCCCCCTCACCCCCATCCCAGGCACCAAGACTTTCCACATCAAGCAGATGTTCACCTGCACATCTGCTAATGTGGTACACTGCATCTGCTGTTCCTGATGTGGCCTCCACTGCATCGGGAAAACCAAGTAGAGACTTGGGGACCGCTTTGTGGAACACCTACGCTTGGTTTGCAACAAACGACTGTATCTCCGAGTTGCAAACCAATTCAACTCCCCCTCCCACTCCTTGGACGACATGTCCATCCTGGGCCTCCTCCAGTGCCATAACGATGCCATCTGAAGGTTGCAGGAACAGCACCACATATTTCATTTGGGAACTCTGCAGTCCAATGGTCTCAATGTGGACTTCACAAGCTTCAAAATCTCTCCTCCCCCTACTGCATCCCAAAACCAATCCAGCTCGTCCCTGCCTCCTTGCCTTGTCCATCTTTTCTCCCACCTATCCATTCCTCCCACCTAAATGGCCAACCCCACCCCAACCTCTTACCTACCAGCCTCATTACTGCATCCTTGACCTGCCCGTCTTCCCTCAACTGACCAACCCCCATCCCAACTCCCTACCTACACTCACCTTTACTGGCTCCATTCCTGCCTCCTTGACTTATCCCTCTCCTCTCCACCTATCTGCTCTTCTATTCACCTTCCATCATCGCCTCCCCCTCTCTATTTATTTTACAGCCCCCTTCACTCTCCCCCATTTTTGAAGAAGGGTCCAGATCCGAAATGTCAGCTTTCCTGCTCCTCTGATGCTGCCTGGCCTACTGTGTTCATCCAGCTCTACACTTTGTTAACTCTTCAAGAGATAAACATGTGGCTTAAAGATTGATGTGGCGTTAACGAGTTTGTATTGTAGGACAATGGCACCAGTACTGGGGAAGGAGGGAGTTGTTCCGATAGGTTGGGCTCGACCTGAATCATGCTAGAAGAAGAATCCTGGTAAATTGTTTAACCATGTTTGGGTAAGGCTTAAACTAAATAGTGGGGTGGAGAGTTCAAATGTGTGGAAAACTATGGAAAAAATTAAATGTGGGGGAGGGCTTGGCAAACATTATTGAAGTTTCCAGAACAAGTAAATAGCATAGACAGTATGGAAGGGGTCAGGAACCTAACTTCAGACACAGCAGATAAGGGACAATTATGAGGAGGGGTTCAGTCAATGCACAATCAATGGTGTTATACATAAATGCACACAAGGTAAGTGGTAGCACAGATTGAAATTGGCAGGTACCATGTTGTGGGTATCACAGAAATGTGGCTGCAAGGGGATCAGGGCTGGGAACTACATATCCAAGGACACTCATCCTCCGAGCAGGACAGACAGATGATGCCTTGTTAGTAAGAAATTAAAATAAATTGGTAACAAGAGGTGATATAGAGTCAGCAAGTGTAGAATCTGTGCGAGTAGAGTTGAGGAACCACAAAGGATAAAAGACCCCTGATGGGAGTTGTGTATAGGCCTCCTAACAGTAGTTGGGATGTGGAAAGGAAAATAAATCAGGAGCTAGAAAAGATATGTAAGGTAGGCACTGTTACAATAATTAATATGCAAGTGGGCTTGGAAAATCATATTGGTTGCACATCATAAGAAAAGGAATACACGGAATGTCTACGAAATGGGTTTTTTGGAGCAGCTTATAGTACAGCTCACTATGGAGCAGATAATTCTAGATTTGGTGCTGTATAATGAGACAGATTTGATTCAGGAGCTTACAGTGAAGGAACCCCTGGAGGGCAGTAACCATAATACAACAGGAGTCACACTGCAGTTTGAGGGGGAGAAGGCGGAATCAGATGTAATGGTATTACAATTGAGTAAAGGTAACTGCGAAGACATGATGGAAGAGCTGGCCAGAGTTGGAAGGGAAACCAAGCAGGGAAGACGGTTGAGCAGCAATGGCAAGAGTTTCTGGGAGTCACAGTAGAAATTCATCCCAAGGCAGAAGAAATAGGCTAAGGGCAGGATGAGGTAACCTTGGCTGAAAAGAAACCAGGAACAGCATAAAAACAAAAGAAAAAGAATCCAATGTGGTGAACAGTGGTGGGAAACAGAGAATTGGGAAGCCTTTAAAAATCAGCACAGGACATTATAAACAATAAGCTGGGGTGGTTGGGGAGAAAGAAGTTGAAATATGAGGGTAAGCTAGTTAGTAATATAAAAGAAAATTGAACGAGTTTCTTTAAAAGATATCTAAAAGGTAAGAAAGTAGCAGGAGTGGACATTGGACAGCTGGAAAATAAGGCTGGAGAAGCAGTAACGGGGAACAAAGAAATGGTGGAAGAACTGAACAGGTACTTTGCACTAGTCTTCACAGTGGAAGACACCAGCAGCATACCAGAAAGTTAGGAAGAGTCAGGAGTTTGAGCTGAGTCTAGTGGTCACTGCTAAGGAGAAAGGGCCGGGGAAGCTGAAAGGTCTAAACATGGGAAAAATCACCCGGACCACATGGACTACACCCAAGTTCAGAAGGGGACAGTGGAGGAGATTGACAAGGTATTGGTGGTGATTTTTGAATGATCACCAAAGTAAGGGAGGGGACAGTGGAGGACTAGAAATGGCCAAAGGAACACACATTTTTAAGAACTGAGGGAGGCAGAAGACGCAAAATTATAAGCCAGTTAGCCTGACCTCAGTTGTTGGTGAGAATGTGGAGTCTGTTACTAAGGAGGAAATTGTGGAGCACTTGGAAGTGTATGGTAAAACACGGCTAAGCCAGCAAGTGAAGTGAAGAGAAGTGAAGAGAAGAGAAGATAAATCTGTTGGAATTTTCTGAGGAGGTAATGACCAAGTTAGACAAAGGAGAGCCAGCGGACATGATCTGTTTGGATTTCCAGAAGGCTTTTGGCAAAGGTGCCACACAGGAGGCTGCTAATAAGACAAGGGCCCATAGTGTTAGGGGCAAGGTACTGGCATGAATAGACTGGCAGAAGGCAGAATGTGGGGATAAAAGGGTCTTTTTGAAGTCGGCACCTGGTGACTAACAGAGTTTCTGAAGTGTCTATGTTGGGGCCACAACTATTAATGTTATACATTAATTGGACAAAAGGGACTGATGGCATTATGTCATCTGCAACTTAGAAACAAAGGCAGATGGAGGGACACGTCTTGTTAAGGAATGCAGGGAGGCTGCATCAGGTTAGGAGACTGGGCAAAGAAGTGGCAAATGGAATACAGTGTGAGAAAGTGTGAGCTTCTGCACTTTGGTAGGACGAATAGAAGCACAGGCAATTTTCTAAACCAGGAAATGCTTTGGAAATCTGAAGAACAAAGGGAATTGGCAGTCCTAATTCAGGATTTGCTTAAGATTAACACAGAAGTTCAGTTGGCAATTAGGAAGGCAAATACTGTGTTAGCATTAGTTTCAACAGGGCTACAAGTGCAGGGATGTACTGCTGAGGCTGCATAATGCTCTGGTCAGACTGCATTTGGAATACTGTGAGCATTTTTGGGCTCTGTATCTAAGGAAAGATGTGCTGGCACTGGAGATGGTCCAGAGGAGGTTTACTAGAAGAATCCTGCGATGAAGGGCTTATCTCATGAGGAGCAGTTAAGGACTCTGGGTCTATACTCGATGAAAATTAAAAGAATGGGGGGTATCTGACTGGAAGCTATAGAACACCAAGAGACCTGGTTAGATTGGAAGTGGAGAAGATGTTTCCACTGGGAGGAGAGACTCGTGCCTGAAGATACAGCATCAGAGTGAAGGCACAACCCTTTAAGGTCGAGATGAGGAGGAATTTCTTCAGCCAGAGGATGGTGAATCTGCGGAATTTACTGCTGCAAAGGTCTATGGAGGCCAAGCCACTGACTGTATTTAGGACGTAGATAGGCAAGTTCTTGATTAGTATGGGTTAGTATGTTATAGGTAGAAAGCAGGAGAATGGAATTATGAAACGTATCAGCCATGTTCAAATGGTGGAACACTTGATGGACTGCATGGTTTTATTCTGATCCAATATTTTATACTTTTATGGCATTATGGAAAAATGTAAACAGTTGGAGTGAGAATCGTGAGAGGGCTGTGAGTATCTGTGGCAGATTTTTTCTGAGCAGGACTATAACCACATGGATCAGGAGCTGGAGCAGGCCACTCAGCCCTTTTTTCCTATTCTGTTTTTTCTATAATATCATGGCTGATGTCTTTCTGTTCCAAATTCCACACACTCATCAATCCTAATAACTTCAGATTCTCTGCCTAACCTGAATCTATCCATCTTTGCCTTAAAAATATTCAATAATCCCACTCTGCTATAGCATAAGGTCACAGCTGATGTGTTTGTGTTCTCACACTCCAATCAATCCTAATAACTTCAGTTTCACTGCCAAACATGGATCTTTCCACCTCTGCCTTAAAAATATTCAATGAACTCACCTCCAATGGCATCTGAGGCAGAGAGCTCTAAATTGACACAACCCTGAGAGAAAAGGATTCTCCTCATCTCTGTTCTAAAGGTGAATCTGAATTTTCAGTGTTGCCTGGGTCTGGACTAACGCAGAAGAGGAATATCCACCTTGTCAAGACTATTCAGAAACTTATACACTTCAATCAAGTCACCTCTCATTTTTCTAAACTCCAGTGGAATCAAGCCCAGACTGTCCAATCTTTTTTTCATAAGATAACCTACTCATTCAATGTATCAAGCTAATATCCCTCATTTGAACCACTTCTAGCACATTTAGAACAACAGGAACATAGAAAATAGGAGTAGGAGTTCCTGCTTTTGCCAACACACCCTTTGATCTCCTTTAGCCCTAAGAACTATATCTAACCCCTACCTGAAAACATTCAACATTTTGGCCTCAAACATTTTCTGTGGCAGAAAATTCCACAGGCTCACTACTCTCTTGGTGAAGAAATTTCTCCTCATCTTAGTCCTAAATATCCTATCCTGTATCTTTAGACTGTATCCCTGGATGTGGATTCCCTTGTCATAGGGAACAACTTTCCTGTGTCTACCCTGTCTAGCCCTGTTAGAATTTTATTGGCCGCTAGGAGATCATCCCTCATTCTTCTGAACGCCAACGGATAGAGTTCCAACTGATTCGGTCTCTCTGTCATCCCATGCATCAGTCTGGTAAACATTTGTTGCCTTCCCTCCAGAGCCAGAACGTCCTTCTTCTGATAAAGAAACCAAAATTGCACAGAGTGCTCCAGGTGTGATCTCACAAAAGCCTTGTACAATTGCAGTTAGACATCCCTTCTCCTGTACTCGAATCCTTTCATTGTGAAGATCAACATACCATTTGCCTTCTTTACCGCAGGCTGCACCTGCACGTTTACGTTCAGCATCTGGTGCACAAGGATGCCCAGGTTTTGCTGCACCTTCCCCTTTCCCAATCTATTGCTATCTAGATAATAATCTGCCTTCCTGTTTTTGCTATCAAAGTGGATAACCTCACATATATCCACACTGCACCACATTTGCCCATTCACACAGCTTATCCAAATCACTTTGTTCGAATGTACATCCTCCCTTAAATAAAGGACATTAAAACTGCGCATAGGGTTGTTTAATTTCTCCAGGCATGCCTTGTGAACTTCCTCTACTGCAAGGAATCTATTTTCTCTGCCCAGTGTGTGTTGTGGAACAACACAAGATCGCAGCTGGCAGCTGAGCTATGTCATAGTGACAACTCAGGGCTCACACCGGATAAGCATTAGTAAAGAGCCTGTGACAAATGAGGAAATGTGCCTGATAACTGACTGCTCAGCAACCCCTCCTCTCACTGCACTGATTGCTGTTTCCCTTCTCCAAACATTCGACTCCATGCTACACACATTGTAAGAAAGAGCACCTCATTTTAATTAAAAAACAAAATATTTCAGATATTGGATATCTGAAATAAAAACAGAAAATCTGGAAAGACACAGTAGGTCCAGCAGCATCTGCAGAGAGAGAAACAGAGTTAACATTTTGAATCAACTCTTCTTTGGAACTCTTCATACTGCTCACAAAACGTTAACGGCATTCCTTTTTACCTAAACTTTGAGTTCCAGGTTGTAATCAGAACGCAGAAGTCTGGCAAAGCCAATATTAGCACCAGTACTTCCATTTGTTTCAATGTCTTAAACCTGGTATATAATAGGAACACTGGAACAGCAAAAGACTATTCATTCCATTGAGCCCACTTCACCATTCAGGCCGATTACAGTCTATCTGCACCTTAACTCCATTTATCTGCCACATCATTTTTCTTAATTCCTTCATTTTACAACAATCTAGTGATTTCAGTCCAGAAAACAATTGCTTGCCAATATCTATAATACCTCTGGTGTTGTTTTGCTGTGAAAGAATATGTATAGAACAGCTGAGATAAGCAGAACATTAATTTTATTTAGAAAACATCTCAATGCAGTGTCATCTTGCCAACAGGATACAGGAGGTTGGGGTGGGGGGGGGGGGGGTGGGGGCGGCAACATCATGTATATTTATTCATTCACAGTATATGGGCATTGCTGGCTAGATCAGCACTTTATTTCCCATCTCTAATTGCCCAGAGGGCAGTTAGGAGTCAACCATATTGCTGTGGTCTGGAGTCACATGTAGGCTGGAGGGGACAACAGTTTCCGTCTCTAAAGGGCACTAGTGAACCAGAGGACTTTTCCTGACAATTAATGGCTGTTTCATGGTCACCACTGACTTTCATTTCCAGGTTTTTATTGAATTCAAATTCCATTATCTGCCATGGCAGGATTCAAACCTGAGTCCCAGAGCATCATCTTGTCTTTGGATTAATAGTCCAGCAAATATACCACAAGACCATTGCCTCCCCTTTAACAATACATTACTTCCTGTGATGGCAATACTATCTTATTCGCATGGCAAAAAGACAGGCTTAATCCCCTATAATGTGCTAAAATCATCTCTCCACTCTTACAGGAGATCATTAATGGACTTTATTCAAATATAAGGGATGGTAAGTTCCTGGAAACCTGCAGATGTAGGCTCTAGTTCCATGTGACTGGACATCACCATTCATATGCACTTCCTCAGTAGCTATCCCTGCTGTAAAGGAATAATGAATCCTTTACTCCACAAATCTATCACCTTTAAGGTTTTGGAGTGGTTTGTAGCTCGGGTTGTGGATCCAATCTCAACGGACCCCAGAGTTTAAACACCAGGCGGGAAAACACACCAACATTTTATTGGAGGTTGCACTGAGGAAGTTACCAAGCACAGTAACGAAACGTCTGCGCAACAAGAAACCAGCTCGGCAAGCCAACCAACCTCAATTATCACCTTTACGGATGAGCAAATTCCAATTCAAAACCCTTTGTATGAAAAGGTGCTTCCTGATTCACTTGAGAACTGATTGATTCATAATTTCAATTCTGTATGCCTTCATTTCTAATTCCCAACCAGAGAAAATAGTTTATCCATACTTATCCTATCAAATTTCTTCAACATTGTAAACACCTCAATCAAAACACACAGGTAATTGTCAAGAAACCTAAAAATGGAATGCAGAGCCTTCTACAGGCATGTCAAAAAGGAAAAGATTAGCAAGGAAAAATGGGAATCCTTTACAGGAGACTGTATCATAAACTTATAATTGGAAATAGTTGCAGAGAAGGAAAATTAGGACTTTGTTACTGTCTTTAAGGAAAAAAGACACGATGTATGCCTGAAATAATTAAGATCCAAAGGTCTAGTCAAAGTTGGGAGTTGAAAGAAAATTGCATTGGTGAAGAAGTAGTAATGCAGACATTAGTGAGACACTTTGGAAGATTCCTAGGGCCCAGTAACCGTCATCCTAGGGTCTGAAAAGAGAAGGCTATAGAGATAATAGTTGCACTGGTGATCATCTTTTTAAAATTCATTTTATTCTATAGAAATGCCTGCAGATAGGAAGGTTACAAAAGCAACCCTGTTGTTTTAGAAAGAAGGTGGAGACAGCACAGGGAATTACAGACATATTAACCTGACTGCAGTAATAGGGATGTGATTATGGGATATTTTGATTATAACTGCCTGATTGGGATGAAACGACACGAATTTATGAAAGGCAAACCATGTTTGACAACCCTGGGAGATTTCTGAGGACAGTTCTTGCAGAGTCAATGAGGAGGAACCAGTGAATGTGGTGGATTTGGATTTTCAGAAAGCTTTTGATTAAGGCCCTACAGAAGGTTATTAAACAAAATCAAAGTGCAGGCAATTGGGGGTAATATATTGATTTGGATTGAGAATCGGTCAGTATCAGACAGACAGAAAGACAGATGCACAGATATAAAGTAAAAATTATGAATAAATGGCTCAAAAGGTTTAGGTTTGTTGCCACGGGTACTCATGTACAAAAGTACAGGACTGTAGTGAAAGATTTACAATGTCACCACACATGGCATAATTTTTAGATTATAAAGTACCTAGGTACAAATCTTAGGTACAAAAATAGAGGCATAAAGAAAAAATGTTACATTTATTCATAGGATAAGTTAGAAAATTAAGAAATAAAGTTTAAAAGATAAACATCAGTCTTTCTATAAGGGGCCTGCAGTAGATCAATGCAGGGAGCCCATTCTTGTGTTAACAGGTTGTGACCAGTGGGATATTGCATGGGTCAGTATCATAGAATAGAATCAAAGAATCCCTACAGTGTAGAAGCAGGCTATTTGGCCCACAAGCCCACAATGACCTTCCAAACAGCATCCCACCCTGACCTATTCCATCCTGCAATTTCCCATGGCCAATCCACCTAGTGTACACATCCCTAGACACTATGGGCAATTTAGTATGATGAATTCACCTGAGTCCCAACTGTTCACAATCTATAACAATTGGACATCATGGGCAATTGAAATATTTCAAATTTATAGGTGTTATAAAACATGGTGGGGATGTGAGGGGTTGTAAAGCGGTTTTAAGGTAGGTTGAGTGAGTGGGCAACACAGTGATAGATGAAATATAATGTGGTTAAAATGGGAGATTATCCACTTTGGAAGGAAAAAATGAAGATGCAGAGAATTTCTTGAATGGTAAGAAATTGAAAAGTTTTGATGTCCAAAGAGACCTGAATATCCTGGTTTCCAAGTCACATAAAGCCAGCATGAAGATGCAGCAAGCAACTCAGAAAGCAAATGGTATTTTTGTTTTTATGCAAGAGGCTTTCAGTATGGGAGCAATGAATAATGTATGACTCTTTATCGCACGAAGACAAAAAAATCTGCAAAAGGAAAGCTAGTCTAATGGCAATCGTGTAACCATTTGTAGATCATTGTGAAAACCCACTTGACTCACTAATATCCTTCGTGGAATCAACTGTGGTATCAAATGGTATTTACTCAATAATAGCCCCGTCATTGATGTTCAGTTTGGGTTCTGTTAGTGTTCCACTTAACACCTGACCTCATTACAGCCTTCACTAAGCATGGACAAACAGGTGAATTCCAGAGGTGAGGTGAGAGTGACAGCTCTTGGCATCAAGGCCACAGTCAACCCAGTATGGTATCAAGGAATTCTTTCAGTAAAACTGGTATCAATGGGAATCAAGGGAAAACTCTCTGTGGTTGGAGTCCTACCAGGCACATAGGAAGGTGGTTGAGGTTGTCGGAGGTTAATCATCTCAGGGTAGTGGCCTAGGCTCAACCATTTTTAACTGTGGGGAAAGATTTAAAAAAGGACCTCAGGGGCAATGTTTTCACACAGAGGGTAGTGCAAGTTTGGAATGAGCCACCAAAGGAAGGAATTACAACTTCAGGGTAATGAAACCTCTGCAAACTAACAAACCAGCTAAGAAAGCAAACCAACCACAACATCCACAACCCAAGTTACAAATCTACTCAAGAACTTTAGACAATTACAACATTTAAAAGGTATCTGGGTGGGTATATGAACAGTAAAGGTTTAATGGATAGGGGCCAAATAAGACTAGATTCATTTAGGTAAACTGGTCAGCATTGGTGAGTTGGACTGAAGGGTCAGTTTCCATCCTGTGCAACTCTATACCTCTATGCTGCATCAATGATCTTTCCTCCATCGTAAGGCTGGGATGTTCGCTGACAATTACACAATGTTCAGTGCCATTCACGACTCTTCAGACACTTAAGCAGACCCATGTCCATGACTTCTACAACATTTGGTTTTAAGCTGATAACGGCAGGTAATATCTACATCACGCAAGTGCCAACCAAAGACCACCTCCAACTACAGAGAATCTAATCATTGCCCCTTGACGTAAGGTGATATTACCATCTCTGAAACCTCCACTGCCAACATCCTGGGGGGGTACCATTACCTACAAATGGAACTGGACCAGCTGCATAAACATTGTGACGACAAAAGCAGGTCAGAGGATGGGAATTCTGCACGAGCAACTCGCCTCCTGACTCCCCAAAGCCTGTGTACCATCTACAAAGCCACAAGCCAGGAGTGGGATGGAATACTCCCCACTTGTCTGGATGGTGAAGCTCCAGCAAAAGTCAACAAAAGTTCAACACCATTCAGGACAAAGCATTTATTGGTAGTCCTTTCACAAACATCCACTCCCTCTACCACTGACACTCAGTAGCAGCAATATGCACCTATGCGTCTAGAAAACGCATGTCAGAAATTCAGCAAAGATCCTTAGCACCTTTTAAACATCCAGAAGGACGAGGGCAGCAGGTACATTGGAACTCCACCACCTTCAAGTTCCCCTTCGAGCCACTCACCATCCTAGCTTGGAAATGTATCTTTCAGCATTCACTAGGTCAAATTCTGGGAATTCTGGCCCTAAGGGTATTGTAGATGTCCCTCCAGCACATGGACTGCAGCAGTTCCAGAAGACAGCTCACCTTGATCATCTCAAGGGCAACTAGGGATGGGCAATAAATGCTAGCTGGTCAGCAATGCGCACAATCCGTGAATGTAAACACATTGCTGGTCTTGTCGATGTCATCTACATCCTGTTAAAGGATAAAAGCAAATTAGATGCATTATGTTAGCCATCCAATCTTACGCCATTACAAACTACTTTAATAACTAATTAAAAACATTTTGTTTTGTTCCTGCTACATTTTTCTTCAAATTCCATTACAATGAGCAAAAATAATCTGTCTGGACCAGGGCTTTTATTCTCTGTTGTTGATTAGTTTGATTAGTTTATTTAATATATAACAGATCTTTAATTAAGTGCAGTTCTCTCATTTCTGATTGCATCAACTCATTTCGCCTTGCGAAAAATTCTGATACAAATCAAAAAGATCCTAGACTATTACTCAAATGAGATAATTTTGGGTGCATTTATACCCCACCCAAAAACCAGATTATTCACTCATTGCTGCTTGCTGTTTTTGGGAGCTTGCTTTGCTCCCATGTTGAATAAACATTAATGTTTTTCTTAAGCCGGCTGTACAGGTTTTCAAGGTAAACTCCAGCAAAAGCACATTTCATGGACTGGACAATTGTGTCGGGACAGGCAAAAGCACCTCTACCCCCCACCAGCTGTTGTCTCAACTGTCAATAGCCAGCAATTCAGGGCAGGACAAAAAGTGAACACTACATGGACCCTCTGAATCTCTCCTTGAATCATGGCAGCACTAACATTGGTGGCGAGCTATTCTCAGTGACCAAAGTTTTAAAATGGCAACAACTTCTCCATCAAGCTACATTTGAGTCCAAACACCTTAACAATGAGGAAGGATGGTGCCACAGGAAGGAACAAAATGGAAGCAAGTCCAAACTCTAGTTCCCATCACCACCCAAGATATCTGGCCCTGTGTACCCAAAGGCCTGGAGGTCAGGAATCGGCTCCTGTTCAGTCACGTGAAGCTCTGCAGTAGAAACGTAGAACACAAAACAGTATAGCACAGGAACAGGCTCTTTGACCCACAATGTTGTACCAAGCATGGCACTAAGTTAAACTAAGCCCTTCTGCCTGCCCATGGTCCATATCTATCCATTCCTTGCTTATTCATGTGCTTATCTAAAAGCCCCTTAAATGCTACCATCATATCTGCCTCTACCGCTACCTCTGACAGTGTATTCCAGGTACCTAATACCCTGTGTTTAAAAAAATCTTGCCCCTCATATTTCCTTTGAGCTCTCCCCTCTCTCCTTAAACGCAAGCCCCCTAGTATTAAGTCAGAAGTCGCACGACACCAGGTTATAGTCCAACAGGTTTATTTGAAACCATGTGATTTTGTGTGATTTTTGACTTTGCCCACCTCAGACCAACACCGGCACCTTCACTTCCTCGAGTACTAGTCACGGTGCAGCCCGGAGTTCAGAGGTTAGCCCCAAATCGAGGGACAAATTTCAACATTGACCAATGGCATTGTGTGTGTCACTGGACGAAAAGAACTTTTAGATGTCCAGAAGCTGTGTGGGACAGCAAAAAAAAGGGCAATAAATCACGTACCCCAGCCAGATGAAAATCTATCCATACTTTCATTTTTTTTGCCGGGTTGTCGTGGCGTCACAGCGATCTACAGACAAAGGCCCTTCAGCACATCATGTCCGTGGTGGTCAAAACAACAACCCAACTGTCCCATTTTCCAGCAGGTTCCCCAAAGTCTTGTGAGCCTTAGCATCTCAAGTGCACATCTAAATACTTCCTCAATGTTATGAGGATTTTTGTCTCTACCACCCTTACAGACAGTGTCTTCTACATTCCTGAGTCCTTTTCATATGAACACAACACAGTAAGGACTCCTGTGGTGCAGTGGCCAACCGGCCTAGGTTCGAGTCCTCTCTGCTCCAAAAGGTGTGTAATTATATCTCTGACCAGGTTGAATGGAAAATATTGACAAACAACATATAAACGCTTGTGTCGCAAAATGCAGCAGAACTCTCTCAACCTTCCTCGTGTTTTAGCTCTGGCCCCTGACGGTATATTAATTATGTATTCAAAAGTAATGGAGAATCAGTTCTGGGCTCAGCAGCAGGTTATAAATAGTGGCTGGTTCCCAGCCAGCCGCTTACATGGATTGTGAAGCACTGATGAGATTACGCGGTTGAAAAGTGGAGAGCTTTCTCACGGGCACCCGTTCCTGATTGATGGTGCTTAGCCGAAGGATTATTTTCAAACCACATTTCTTTTCAGAATACAAGTGGGTGCACAGGAGGTGGCTGGCTCTGTCAACACGGCATTCCTCCAGGCAATCAGATCACTTACCTATGTACGGAAGTGGAAGGGACAAACAGCAGTAGTCACAAAAGTTAGGAATGGATTACACAGGTCCATAAAGGGGTTTGGCTTGGGCTTATTGTGTTGCGCTCCTGTCTCCAATTAAGTTGGGCGAATATATTTCAAAACCCACTCATCGTATCACCCCAGTGTACCGCCAAGGGTGTACAATGTGACAAGTGAGAGTGACAATCCAACTTTGCAAAAAAGGTTAAATATTAGAAATCAAAAATGAAGAAGCAGACACTGAACTGAGTTCAGGTCTAAAGGAGAATCGTATTTTTGTTTTAACCACACCTGCTGAATTACTGAAGCATTCTCTGTTCTGGTCCTTCAGCCAGAGGGTGGTGACTCCACGGAACTTATTGCTACAGAAAGCTAAGTCATCAAGTGTACTTGAGACAGAGACAGGTTGGTTGGTTAGCCGATCAAAGGTTATGGCAAGAACAGGTTTGAAAAATGTATCAGCCATGACTGAATGGCACAGCAGACTCAATAGGCCTAATGGCTCAATTCAGATCCTATTTCTTAAGGCCTCGTCTACACTCTTGGGCGATGGAGTAGGCAATGGTGTAGTGCTAATATCACTGGGCTAATTACACAGATATCCAGACTAGTGTTCTGGGGTGTGGGGTTGAGTCCCACCATAGCCAATGGTAAACTCTGAATTCACTAAAAATCTAAACTTATAAAGCTAGTCTAATTGTTATCAAAACCCATCTGGATCACAAATGTGCTTTCGGGAAAAAAATCTTCCATACTTGCCCAATCTGGTCTACATGTGATTCCAGATTCACAGCAATGTGGTTGACTCTTAATTGCCCTCAGAAATGGCCGAGACGGTCACTGTGCTCAACGACAATTGGTACTGGCCTTGTCAGTGACATCCTATAGAAGTTTTTAAAGACAGCGAAAAAGATCACAAAGCCCTCTTTACAGGGAGCAGACTGCTCTTTATCAGCATCACTAAAGATAGAAATAATTTGGGACTCCTGCTGCATGCATCACAAAAAGTTAGTGTCCAAGTTCAGTGGGTAATAATGCTAATAATCCCTTCAAGCCCACACCACCTTTCAATTTGATCATGGTTGATCATACAATTTCAATATTCCACTCAATTTCTCTCCATACCCTTTGATCCCTTTAGCTGCAAAGGGACATACCCAGCTCCCTCTTGAATAAAACTAACAAATTGGCCCCAACAGGTTCCGGTGGGAGAGAATTCTACAGATTCACAATTCCTTGAGAGAAGAAATTCTTCGTCATCTCAGTCCTGAATGGCTTACTCCTTTTTCTTATACTATGATATCTAGTTCTGGAGAGTAGGGTTGGGGTTAAAATCAAATCAGCCATGATCTTATTGAATGGTGAAACAGGCTCGAAAGGCTGGCTGGTCTACTTGTGTCCCTTGTTCATATGCTCGTATGCAAAAGTCGACCCCCTATTTTTGGATAAAAAAGCCCTTTATATTTCATACATCTCACATACAAGTCAACACTGCCTAAAATGTCCACATACTTTGTGTTTATCACTTGCTCACAGTGGAAGTGAAATCCATCTTGCACGTAGATGGAACCACAGGATAGCACCTCAGTGAAAGCAACGGCTCCTTGTACCTGTGTTTGCCAATATACAATGTTTAGACAATCATCAACTGGTCTAACAAGGATGAACACAGCAGGCCAGGCAGCACCAGAGGAGCAGGAAGGCTGATGTTCTGGATCTGGACCCTTCTTCAGAAATGGGGGAGGGGAAGGGGGCTCTGAAATAAATAGAGAGCGGGGGGAGGCGGTGATGGAAGGTAGATAGTAGAGCAGATAGGTAGAGAGAAGACAGACAGGTCAAGGAGGCAGGGATGGAGCCAGTAAAGGTGAGCCCAGGAAGAGAGTTGGGATGGGGGAGCGGATAGGTGGAAGAAAAGACAGGATGGCAGTATCAACTTGTTTGCACTGCAATTCCAACCTCCAAGACAGTAACAAAGCATCAAAAAGTAGTCGCAGATACATAGCCCTGGAGAAAGTGAAAAGTTGTTGAGATCACAGGGCAGACAAATAATTGGGCAGCAGTGAAAGCATTAAAAATATCAGACAGGAATACTGGCAATTGGAGGAAGCTCTCTGCACGGTTTGGGCAGCAGCCTCAAAACAAAGAAGGGAACCAAGAAAATCGCAGTGTGTTGCCATGGTTAGAGAATGAAGTTGCATAATGGAAATAACCAGAACAGACTCCTAGCTTCTTGAATGAGGATTTATCCAAATCTTCGCCTTGGAGCAAAACAAAAATAGGTATTTAGAGATTTCCTAGCTGGCCCTGGATGGCAGAGCAGGTTAAGGTTTGGAGAGGGTTGGTTAGCTCAGTTGGCTGGACGGCTGGTGAGTAATGACAACAATATGGGCTCAATGCTCCCACTGTCTGCAGTTGCCATGAGGAGCTTTCCTTCTCAATATCTCGCCTAATCTAAGGCATGATGACCTCAGGTTAAACCACCACCAGTCCTCACCAAGAAACTCACTGAGTGTGAGCGACTCCGCCAACTTTACCTTTTATTTTTATCAGAATAGGAATAGAAAACATTTTCTACTGTGACAAAAGATCTAGATTTCACATAACCTCAATAACGTCAATAATATAAATACTTTTTGGCTGCTTCTTGCAGTGGAGTCGGTGGGAGCAGTCTCTGGCTTGATGTTGCTGATCAGTGAGGTTATGAGATAATGGGAGACAGTGGAACTTAACCGTGAAAATCTTCTACCCATGTATAAATAAACCCAAATGTTTGCTCAACATTTAGGGAGAAAGAGTGGATAATACTTTCCTCAGTAGGAGTAGATGAAAAGAACTAGAAAGTTCTACCGCAAGTTACAACAGTTCTAGAGATTTCCTGAGAGCGAAGAGTCTTCATACTTGGATCACATACACACTCGAATGCCTGAAAATGCCGAATTGGATGTGGCAGGAATCCATGCACATCAGTAGCATTCCCAGTTCGTTCTTCTCGTCTGTGTTGAGTCATTGACTTATATAGCATGTCTTTTGACTAATGAGTGGCTCCTCGCTACACAAATCCAACTCTAATTTTGGGGACAGACTGACCACTAATATACACTACAAAGTCACCAACTCCCACAGCTACCTGCTCCCTGCTACCTCGCACCTTGCTTCCTGTAAAGACTCCGTCCCGTTCTCCCAGTTTCCTCCATCTCCATCGCATATGTTCTGATGAGGCCAACTTCGACAAGGGAGCCTCTGAAATGTCCACCTTCTTCCTCAATCAAGAATACCCCAGCACAGTTGTCAACAGAGCTCTTGACTGGGTCTGACCTATCTCCCACACTTCTGCCTTCACCCAGTCTTCCTCTCTGCAATAGCGATAGGTTTCCCCTTGTCCCTACCTACCATCCCATCAGCAACCACATTCAGAAGACCATCAGATGCCACTTCTGCCACCTTCAGCAAGATGCCACTACCAGCCACATATTCCCTCGTCTCCCCTCGCCTGCCTTCTGCATAGACCGTTTCCTCCATGACACCCTAGTCCACTCTTCCTTCACACCCCGGCACCATCCTCTGAAACCACCGAAGGTGTAACACCTGTCCATTTACTTCCTACCTCCTCAGTATCCAATGGCCCAAATGTACCCTCCAGGTGAAGCAACATTTAATCTGCACTTCCCACTATCTAGTCTACAGCATTTGCTGCTCACAGTGTGGTCTCCTCTACACTGGGGAACCAAAGGGCAGACTGGGGGACCGCTTCACAGAGCACCTGCGTTCTGCCTGCGAAAAAGACCCAGAGCTTCACATCACTTTAACACATCATCCTGTTCCCTACTATCTCTGTCTCAGGCTTGCTTCAGTGTTCCGGCGAAGTTCAGCACAAGCTGGAAGAACAACACCTCCGTTTCTGCTTGGGGACCCTGCAGCCCTCTGGACTCAATATGGAGTTCAATAATTTTAGGGCCTCAACTCTCCCATGTCTTAGGCCCAACCCCAAACACCAGGTCTTGTTATCACATATTCTGCCATTACACATCACATATTCTGCCATTACACATCACATATTGTTAGCCACAAACAGTCTCCATTAATGGCTATTCACCTTTTCTGCCAGATCATTATCCACTCTTTCATCTGTCTGACTGATCTTATTTCTCTTTGGGCTCCATCCCCACCTATCATTTATTTCATAACCGCTCCCCCCACCTTATCTTCTACACATAAACCGACATTTTCCTAGCTACCATCAGTTCTGAGGAAGGGTCACCGGACACCAAAATATTATCTCTGATTTCTCTTCACAGATGCTGGCACACCTGCTGAGCTTTTCCATCAACATCGCTTTTTTGTTTCTAGTTGTGTGTCATTCAAAAGCTCAGTCACTCTGGTTTTGATTGAATCGAGTAACTTATCTTTGTGCACTGTGCCTGATTGATTAAACCTGGGTGTTGACTCAGAGCAAAGTAAATAGACACCACAGAAACTCAGAACTGAAGTGCAGTATGCAGTGTCTAAAAGTCTATAAATAAAGTTCCTGCACACTTAGAACTAGTGCCTTTTCTGCTGTGCTCCAATGAAGGTCAAAGATATACAGCAAATTCCACTGCACCATTCCCTTTCCCTGTAATTTTCTTCACTTCCGACTGTTACCTTTTAAAAGATGAGAAAACTTCTGCTTCAAACACATCAGATGGTTTCTAATAACCTCCTGCACAGATAACAGAAAACGCTGGCAAGTCACAGTGAACAGAAAGTTAAACAGATTTTTCGTTCAGATGGACACTGTGTGCCGGAGGCACTTCGAGCATTTATTTTTCTCATTTCCAACTTAGGTGGATCCTCTTTCATCTTCAAGCACTTTCTGTATCTGTGTGTATGTTAGAGAGAGACAGAGTGGTGGGCAGGTGTGAGAATGAGTGCTGAAAATTTCAATTATTTTTAAAGAGTTCCATAAGGTGATTTGATAAAAATAGTCTTGGGGGTGTTGGGTGGGGGGATTGACAGTGTGTGGCAGGGGGTAACATCCCTACTTCCAGGCCAGAAGTGGCAGGTTCAGGTCCGACACCAGGACTTGTGGCCAAACAGGTTGATAGGCTGTAAATCCTTCTGATTGACCTGACACAGAGAGTGTGAGAGCCTCCAGCTCAGTCATCCTGTGGGAAGATAATGACAAACCATGGCAGCACACTAACTAAAAGCTCATTAAGATCAATCCAGTGGGAGTCCATGGATCAACCAATGGAATCAAAGGTGGTCAAAAAGGTGAGAAAACAGTTTTTATATGTTAATCATACTGAACTTGAGTCATTGCAATTGTAGATGCTGCTTTATGTAGGTAATTGCGAAAAATGACAGTAACAGCAGAACGTGGTTCGTCCACTCCTTCCTCTTTTCTTTTTTTTCCCCCCCTTACTTAGTTGTGGTTCTCTTTTCTACTTACTCACCTTCTAGAGAGAGCTCGATTGTGGAGGAAGCAGCAGCAACAGTGTTGTGGCTTTGTCTGGTTTGCGACTGGGAGCCCAGAATAGACAGCAAGCTCAATGCAGCAGTGAGAAGCTCCCTGGCATCAGTCATGTTGACAGCAGGCAGCCCAAGGTCTCCCAGAGAATGGGCCAAAGTGGAGGAGATTGAGACCCTGTCGGAACTGCGAGCTCAGCACGACTAAGCACTAAACAAAGACTGTAGAACTTTACACTTTATTCCTTTATTTTTCTGCTTAATACTAAGAAAGACTGTAATGTTTAACTTTTAACCTTTTTTTATCTCTATTTTGTACTGAATTACCTTCGTATCTAAGATGGTGCCAGTAATGCAACATTGTACACTTTTCACTGTACTACTGTACTTGAGTACACATTACAATAAAATCTAATTCTAAATAAATCTATGCAGTGAGCACCTCGCTGTCTTTTTGTTACCCTATTTCTCTCATAAGCGACTTTATTTAACACAATGACGTTTTAGCGCATCATTAATTATTTCCCTTGTAATTTGCAGGTCAAACTAAACTCCAAGCTGGAGAATATGACAGTGAGACTTACAGAAGGCCAGGCACCTGAGGATATGAGTAACAATTGCGTGCACTAATTTAGTGCCACAAACTTACGGAAAATTAAATCTGAAGGCACACTCCAGATGTATAAAAACAAAATTAGGTCCTAAGACCAAGAAGGAGACAATTAGCAGTTTGATAGTTCAGAATTTGAATGAACACTCATTTCATCAAAGCTCTTTGTCTTACACTCAGGTATTTCTTGTGAACAATTTGATGAGTACACAATGAAAAGCTTCAAAAACAATTATGCCTTTTTACAGTAATACCTGAAGAGACAACAGCTCAAAGTTTCCTGTAAATTTCAAATGCAACTGCAGCATAACATCAGTGGGGAGGCAATGGCCTGCTGGTACAATTGCTGGGCTGTTAGTCTAGAGACCCCGGTAATGTTCTGGGGAGGTCTGGGCCCAAAACGTCAGCTTTTGTGGTGCTAAGTTGCTACTTGGCCTGCTGTCTTCATCCAGCGCTATGCTTTGTTATCTCTAATGTTCTGGGGGCCCGGGTTTAATCCCGTCGCAGCAGATGGTGGAATTTGAATCCAATAAAAAAAAAATCTGGAATTCAGAGTCTGATGATGACTGTGAAACCATTGCTGATTGTCAAGAAATGTGGTTCGCTATGTGTCCTTGACAGAAGCTAACTGCTGTTTTTACCTGGTTTGCTCTACACCTGACCCCAGACCCATAGCAATATGGCTGACTCTTATCTGCCTTCTGGGCATCAGGAATGGGTGATAAATTCTGGCCGAGATAGTGATGCCCTCATCTTGTGAATAAATAAAAAAAGACTTCCCTGTCCTTTCTTTCCCCATAAGGGATGTTACGCATAATTCATTGGCACTAAAAGGAATGCAGAGAGTGTTTTCTTGTTTTACTCATAACGGTCACCTTTCAGCAGTTTTTGTTTTGAGAAGACAAATCTTCACTAAGGCTCACACTGCATTTTCTCCATGCATCTTCGAACATTGCGTCAGAATCCGATATAGATAAACAGGAAAAGCTTCCATTTATTTTCACAGAATTACAGCACAGTTCCAGAATGGAAGGAGTCCATTCAGCCTACTGTGTCCCTGATGATGCTCTGTACAACAGCAAGCTGGTGGATTCCACAATTCTCACAGCTCTTGCCCTTGCAGCCCTGAAAATCTTCTCTTTTCAGAAGATGCTGGTCCAATTTTCTTTGGAATGCCACAACTGAATCTACATTCTCCACACACTCAGGCAGCGCACTTGCTACAAGACAAGGATTTTCCTTGTGCTATATTCGCTGGCTCCCTGTCATGGTCTTAAGCGTCAGTACCATCAAAGACTCCTCCCACCCCTGCAATACTTTCTTCCAAACTCCTCTGCCAGGCAGAAGATACAGAAACTTGAATACACAAACCAACAGGTTCAAGAACATCATCTTCTTACCTTTATTAGGCTGCTGAATGCACATCTCTAATTTCAAGTCTAATGTTGACCTTGCTATTGTGCACCTCCTGTGCAGTTGTAACATTTTATGCCGCGCTCTGACCTAGCACCCTATGATCTGTATGTCCTTGTTTGTTTGTGATCTACCTGTGCTGCTCGCAAAACAGAACTTTTCGCTGTATAGGCAGGTCGCCTATGATGTGATAGTTGTGTTCTTGTGTGGCCTTGCACTCGAAAAAAATCACGTTATAGAGAAATTGTTGTAGAAAAATCGCTATACATGTACAGCAGTAAATTCTCGTTATCCAAACAGCGTCCACTATTCATCAATGTGTTACAGCCAATTCATGTTAACGAAGCACGTGTTATTGCAGAACTACCTGTGCTTATGGGCATGTGACAATAACAAATCAAATGGAATAAATCTGATTCCTGACCCACAAGCCAAACGAAACAATTTCCCTCAATTTACTCCCTATTTTGAACACTTCAAACAAATTTGTTCCTAACCTTCTCAACTTGAAGGGGAACGGTCCCAAATTCATCTCTTTATTCACGTAACACAAATCACTCATCCCAGGAACCATCCTGGTAATTCTTTTCTTCAATCTTTCTGAGTTCTTTCGATTATTATCAAAGTGCGATGCCCAGAGCTGAACATGATACTTCGGATGTGGCCCAACCAAAATAATCTCTCTATTTATACTGCCTAACATCTTTATTTTTAAACTCCTTCTTTAATCTGTCTTGCCATCCACACACATTTGTACACAGGTTTCTTTATTTTTGGGCCCTCATTAGAATGGTCCTCTTTATTTTAGACCATTTTCTTTGTTTTTTTGTACCAAAATGAAACACTGCACATCTATGAACCTACTGCACATCTGCCAATGTATCCACTGTTCCCGATGCGGCCTCCTCTACCAACCTAGTGGAGGCGTGGGGACTATTTTGTGGAACACCTACACTCGGTTCGCGACAAACGACTGCGCCCCCCAATCGCGAACCATTTCAACTCCCCCTCCCACTCCTTAGACGACATGTCCATCCTGGGCCTCCTGCAGTGCCACAATGATGTCACCTGAAGGTTGGAGGAACAGCACCTCATATTCCGCTTGGAAACCCTGAAGGCCAATGGTATCGATGTGGGCTTCACAAGCTTCAAAATCTCCCCTCCCCCTAACACATCCCAAAACCAGCCCAGCTCGTCCTCACCTCCCTGACCTGTCCTTCCTCCCACATAACCCCTCCTCTCACCTCAAGCCCCACTCCCATCTACTGACCAGCCTCATTCCTCCTCCTTGACCCATCTGTCTTCCCTGGACTGGCCTATCCCCTCCCCAACTCCCCACCAACACTCACCTTTAGTGGCTCCACACCTGCTTCTTTGACCTGTCTGTGTCCTCTCCACCTATCTTCTCCTTTATCCATCTTCTATCCACCTCCCCCTTTCTCACTATTTATTCCAGAGTCCCCTTCACCACCCCCAGCCCCATTTCGGAGGAAGGGTCCAGACCCAAAACATCAGCTTTCCCGCTCCTCAGCTGCTGCTTGGCCTGCTGTGCTCATCCAGCTCTTCACCTTGTTATCCCAGCTTAGAGTTGGCTGTTTAACTTTTTGAATCTGTTTTGAATCTGCCCTGACACTCAAATCATGGCTAACTTAATTGTGACCTAAATTCCATATTCCCGTTTATCCCAAGAATCTTTCAACCCCTTTCTTAGCAAAAATCTATCCACCTCTGCCTTAAAAATCTTGAAAGACTTTGCGTCTACTAGTATTTGGGGTTAAGAATTCCAAATACTTACAATTCCCTGATGTAAATTATTTCTTGTCAACTCAGACCTAAAAGGATGGCCTATTGTTAAACCAGGTCCTCTAGCCCTGGACTCGCAGGCAAGAGCAAACATGTTTCCTACGTTCACTTTGTCATATCCTTATAAACCTCGTAAATCACATCACCTCTTGGTCTTCTGAACTCCTGGGAAAACAAGCCTACTCAGCCTTTCCTCCAGTAATCTACCTCCAATACATTCACATCCTCCGCTAAATAAGGAGATCAAAACTGTACGCAGTATTCAAGATGTAGTCGCACAAAGGTCCTGCATAACTGAAGCAGAATGTTCTTAATGCAGAACTTGACCCATAACATTAACTCTGCTTTCTCTCCCCATAGATGCTGCTCAACCGGTTGAGTTTCTTCAGTAAGTTCTGGTTTTGTTTTGCACTTCATCATTTTATTTTCAACAGGGTTGACATTTTGACCCAGGCATGGGTCTTCTTCAGAACATTCTGAAGAAGGGTCACTGGATCCGAAACATTAACTCTGCTTTCTCTCCACAGATGTTGCCAGGCCTGCTGAGTTTCTCTGGCAATTTCTGTTTTTGTGTTTCAGAGCTCCAGCACCCGCAGTTCTTTGTTTTATTCTTATTTTTATGTTCAATTTTTCTCATAACAAAGATTGATGTCCTTTGCGTTCACGATTACATGCTGTATGTGCAGCTAATCCTTTTATGGCTAATGCACTAAAACAGAGTGCCTGCTGCACTTTAGAACTCTGCAGTCAATTCTCCAGTTAAATAATACAGTACTCTGCTTTGTCATTTACCCCACCAAAGTGAGCAACGTCACATTTTCCCACAGTGTGCTCCATCTGCCAGATTTTTATTCATTCACTGAACCTATCTATGTCAGTCTGTTTCCTGCTTATGTCACCTTCACAACATACTTTTCTACCCAACTTAATGTCATCTGTAAATGTGGCCACCATGCATCCAAATCATTGATATAAGTTGTAAAATGTTCACAGCCCCAGCACAGATCTACGCGGCACCCAATCTATAACATGCTGCCAGTCTGGCAGAGACCCATTCACAATTACTTCCGGTCAAAATAGTGGCGGAGTAGGATACTCCAAGTGGAGCTCATCCACTCCTTCTGTTTCTCTCTCTTTTCTCCCTCTTTGATCTCTTGGTGGGTCCTAGCCTGATCTCCCGGTAGCATAGTGGCTCTCAGCCTAGGCAGCTTATAGTGGGTCCTGACCTGGTGTTGGGTGCTGGGCTTGTTCTGTCAGCGGCGTGGCGGCTTTCAGCCTGGTCTCGTCAGCTCCTGGCAGGTTCCGGCCCGGTCTCTTGGTGATATGTCGGTCAGTCTCTTGGCAGCTGACAGCTGGCCCCATGTGCAAATGGATCATGGCCGAGCATATTCCCAAAGCTCTGGGGGAGATCAGAGACGTAGAAGTTTCAGCAGCAGCAATGGTATCAGCTACCAACACCTGTGGTGGCTCCGAGAACAGACAGCAGAGCCAGATAAGCAGAGGACTCAAAGACTGTTGAGGTGTCAGCTTATTCCTTTATTTTCCTGGTTGAAACTACAAAAGACTTGTAAACCATAACCGATTTCTTTATTTTTCTACTCTTCTGTGAAATAACATTTAACTGTTTAACTCTCGTTTCTCTTACTACTTTGTACCCAAGCATTTTTTGTACCTAGGTACATTGGTAGGGCTACAACACTGACATCTACCAAACAATGTGGATCATCCGTAAAGTGATAGGTGTCATCGATAGTGCTATCATTTGTTTGTCAAGAAATTGATTACTGGCGCTCAGTTTGGGTTCCATTAGCTCCTGACTTCAGTACAGACCTGGTTCAAACACGGACAAAACAGCTAAATTCCAAAAGTGAGGTTATAGTGACTGCCCTTAACATCAAAGCCAAATTTGACCAAGTGTGGCATTAAGGCAAAATTGCAAAGCCAATGGGAATCAGGAAAAAACTCTCTATACTTGGCCAATTAGAAGTTGGTCATGGTTGTTGGAGGTCAGTCATCTCAGCTCCAGGGCATCTGTGCAGGAGTACCTCAGGCTTGTGTCCTACACCCAACCGTCTTCAGCTACTTCATCAATGACCTTCCCTCCATCATACGGTCAGAGGTGGAGATGTTTGGTGATGATTGCACTATTCACTACTCCTTGGAAAGTGAAGCTGTCCATACCCAAATGCAACAAAACCTGGACTACAGGCTTGGCCAGCAGTGATTGCACCACAGAAGTGCCAGGCAACGGCCACATCCAAGAACAAAAAAAACAGAGCCCCAGGTTAATATGAGTTCAAATCTCAACATGCCAGATAGTGAAATTTGAATTTAACGCAAAACTAGAATATAATTCTCATGAGTTAACCACATTACCGTGGGTCTGGAGTCATATGTAGGCTGGGTAAGATTGGCAGATTTTTCTTACGAAAATTCCCACTGGTTAACCATTTTTTCCTTTTGAATAACAATTAATAGCGGTTACAAGGTCGCCGTCAGTGACAATCTGGCAGGGCAATTAAATGAGCCCAAATTCAGATTACACCATCTGTCACAGAGGGATTTGAACTCTTGCTCTCCATGTCTCAGTTACTAGACAGTGACAGTACCGTTATGCTACCAGCTCTTCGTAAATAGACATGTGCATTTCACTAGCCTGTGTAGTCCCCTTTTCAAGTTTATCAGTGTCCTCCTTACCAATTATAACACTTTTTTGTGATGTGCAAATTTTGGAAATCTGCCTTGTGTACCCAAACAACTTCAAAGACAGCACTAGTCCTTGTTAAAATCTCTGGGGAGCCATACTGCATGCCTTCCATTCAACAGAAAAGTACCATTCACCATGACCCTCTGTTTCCCATCAGTCAGCCTTAAACATGTGCATCTATCTGCATAAATTATTGCATCAGAATTTGATCTACATATTATCCGTTAGCTAAAGTTAAAGCAAGACTTGCATTTATAGAGCGCCGGTTCTCAGATTTAGAAGGCTTCAAGGGTAATAAAGTATCAAGAGCATTCATCGTGATTTGGAAATACCGCAGTCAATTTGCTCACAGCAAGCTGTTATGAAGACCAATATCCAAAACAAGCAGATTACCTGTTTCAGGGCAACTGACTCAAGGTTGATTCCAGGCCAACACTGTGAAAGAATTGTGTTGTTGGAGCAGCGGAATGGCGTCCATCTCAAAGGACAGACTGGGCTTTGATTGAACCCATCAACCAGGATACGGTACCTCTGACCGCACGACTCTCCAACAGCATCATTTAGACAGTTACGATGCCAAACAGTTGTGAGTGAAAGAGTTCAGGAGGAATTCAAACAGGGAAAGCATGACATTCTATTCCTGAGGGGTCCAGCCAGTCAGCCCAAACATCAAGGCGCTAATATAGAGCTGGCTCGTATATTACAAGCTGCTTCTCTTGATGACACCTGAACTCACTGAGGAAGGCTGAGGAAGAAAGGATACCTTTCACGAGCTGGTCACCTTTCCATTGCAGGTATCAACATCTCCATTAAAGATTACAATTATGTGTCGCTGCATTCACATTAAAATAAACCAAAGCAGCTGCATTGTCTTGACACTGAGAAATATGTATCTGGCAAACGGAACAGACATGAGTGGGTTTTAAAAGCTTTAAATGTAATGCAATCAATATTAATCTCGCAGCAGGTAAAATGACACTAAACGTCAGGGTCAGCTGAGGTCCAAGTATGACAGAAAATGCTTATTCTCAAACTTCGAATGATCTTTCTGAGTTCACTGCTGACACTAACCAGCTTTGCTTCATTCTTGATTCTCGACAGACCTCATAAAACCAATCTGTTGTACACAAAAAGATGTGTTTTGGTTGCAAACAGGTATATTTCTTTATTCCTTCATAGGATGTATGCACTGCAGTTTCAGCTAACACTGGCTGCCCATTTTGTAGAGATAGTAAGAACTGCTGATGCTGGAGTCAGAAATAACACAGCGTGGAGCCGGAGAGCTGAAAATTTTTCAAAAGAAGGATCCTGACCTAAAATGTCAACTTTCCTACTCCTCTGATGCTGCCTGGCCTGCTGTGTTCCTCCAGCTGCACACTGCCCATTTTGTAGTTGACCTTGAGCTGAATGGCTCGCTCAGCCATTTCAGAGTCAACCCCATTGCTGTGGGTCTGGAGTCACGTGTAGGCCAGCCCAGGTAAGGTCAGCAGATTTACTTTGAAGGACATTAATAAACCAGACAGATTTAATGATGATTGATGGTAGATTTGTACTTATAATTACTTCTAATTCCACATACAGTAATCGAATTCGAATTCTACCAGTTGTCAGTGAGATTTGAATCCCTGTCATCAGAACCTTAACTTCAGCCTCCAGATTGCTATCTCAGTGATCATATGCAAACAAGTTTAGAGAGATGAATGCATGTCTGAAAGACTGGTGTGGGAGAAGTGGTGGCACGGTGTCTCAGTGGTTAACACTGCTGCCTCACAGCACCAGGGACCCGGGTTCAATTACACCCTCAAGTGACTATCCGTGTGGAGCTTGCGCATTCTCCCTGCCTGCGTGGATTTCCTCTGGGTGCTCCGGTTTCCTCCCACAGTCCAAAGATGTGCAGGTAAGGTGGATTGGCCATGCTAAATTGCCAGTTGTGAGCAGGCTAGATGGGTTAGCCATGGTTAACGTATGGTTATGGGAACAGGGCAGGGGAGTGGTTCTGGGTGGGATACTCTTCAGAGGTTCGGTGCGGACTCATGTGGGCCAAATGGCATCTTTCCACACTGTGCGCAGATTCAATGATTCTAAGTTGCATCTGGTTGTAAAGCACTGTCACCAGCACTGGGAAAAGTGGGATCAGTACCGCTGGGAATGTCTTCACACGAACTGTCCTGGGACCAGTATTTGTGTGAATGACGGAACTAGTGAACCACAGTAGTCTTTAAACTACATCTTGGGGAGCAAGGGCCCAAATTTGAGAAGTTATGGTGAATCAAAGCGTGAAGTGAAAGGCAAAGGAAGGAATTAATGTGGAAATGGTAAGCAATAACAGCAAGTGTCAGAGAAAATCAGCAGAGAAGACGAGAGGCTTTTAAAAAAAAAGGACAAAACCTAAGACACTGCATGTAGTATTTGAAATAAAGCAAATGAACCAGTCCTTTATATTGAGATAAAGAAGTATAATCTAGTGGCTTTTGTTGAGACATTGCTTCAGGAAGGCCTAGACTGGGAGCCGAATATTGAAGGATATATATCTCTAAGGAAAGTAGGAAAGGTTGGGAAGCTGGGAAACAGTGGGGGAAAACTGCTTTGTCTGTTAAAGATGGTATTAGCCAAGTAGAGAGGAGTGACCTACCTTCAGGGAAGCAGGATGCAGCAGTCTGGGCAGTGATGACGAATACAAAGACAAGGGGTTAATTGTGGGAGCTGAGGATAACCCCCCCACTAACAGAAATACTTGATAGGGCAGGAGGTCAAGGAAGAAATAATGGGAAGTTGTCAAAAAGGTACAGCAATTATCAGGGAGGATTTTAAGCTAGACTGGAAAAATTAGATGGATAAAAGTAGTTAAGAGGCAAAATTCATTGACTGCTTTTGGGACAGTTTCTGAGACCAGCATGTTATGGAACCAAACAGACAGCATGCTGTACGAGACCTGGTTTTCACCAATGAGATAGGATTAATTCCTGACCTGGCAGTGAAAGCATCCCTGGGTAGCAGCAACCATAATCTGATTGAATTTTACATGCATTTTAAGGTGAATAAGTATGGGTGCAAGATCACTGTTTTGAATTTAAATTTGGTAAATTATGAGGGCATGAAAGTACAGGTAGCCAAAAATGAATTGGTAATTTAGGTTAAGGAATAGATCAATAAAGATGGAATGGAAAATATTTAAGGGAATATTACAGAAAGCATACACCAGACACATTTCAATAAATAAGAACAAGAGATGGACCTGCCACCTGTGGTTAACCAAAGAAGTCAAAGGTAGTGACAAACGTGAAGACGACATATAATTGTGCAAAGATAGATCTGAGGATTGTACAAAATATTAAAAAGCAAAGATTACTAGAAGATTAATAAGGAGGGAAAAATTAGAGTGAAAGAGACAGTTAGCTAAAATGTAAAGACAGGAACAAAATGTTTCTCCACATTTTTCTCTTCCTGTCCCGCAGACCTGACCAGTCCCGCTCCACCAACACCCTCATCCGCCGAGCCGAACTCGTCCTCACCCTCAACAACTTCTCCTTTAATTCCTCCCACTTCTTATAGGCTAAGGGGGTGGCCATGGGCACCCGCATGGGCCCAAGCTATGCCTGCCTCTTTGTAGGTTATGTGGAACAGTCCCTCTTCCGCACCTACAAAGGCCCTAAACCCCACCTCTTCCTGTTACATTGATGACTGTATCGGCACTGCCTCGTGTGCTCAAGAAAAGCTTGAACAGTTCATCCACTTCACCAAAACCTTCCAACCCAACCTCAAGTTCACCCGGATCATCTCCAACACATCCCTCACCTTCCTTGGCCTCTCTGTCTCTATCTCAGGTAACCACCTAGAAACCGATGTTCATTTCAAGCCCACCAACTCCCACAGCGACCGAGATTACACCTCCTTGCACCCACCCTCCTGCAAAAATTCCATCCCCTATTCTCAATTCCTTCACCTCCGCCGCGTCTGCACCCAGGATGAGGTATTCCACTCCCGCACATCCCAAATGTCCCCGTTCTTCAAGGAACGCAACTTTTCCCCCGCGGTGGTGGAGAACGCCCTCGACCATGTCTCCCGCATTTCCTGCAACACATCCCTCACACCTTGCCCCCGCAATAACCGCCAAAAGAAAATTCCCCTAGCCCTCACAGACCACTCCACCAACCTCCGGATACAACGCGTCGTCCTCTGACACTTCCGCCATCTACAATCCGACCACACCACCAAAGACATTTTTCCATCCCCACCCTTGTCTGCTTCCCGGAGGCCACTCTCACCGCGACTCCCTTGTCTGCTCCATACTCCCCTCCAACACCACCACACCCAGCACTTTCCCCTGCAACTGCAGGAAGTGCTACACTTGCCCCCACACCTCCACCCCAGGCCCCAAGATGACTTTCCACATTAAGCAGATGTTCACCTGCACATCCGCCAATGCGGTATACTGCATCCGCTGTATCCATTGTGGCTTTCTCTACATCAGGGAAACAAAGCGGAGGCTTGGGGACCACTTTGCAGAAACACCAAGCTCCATTCGCAATAAACAACGGCATGTCCCAGTCGCGAACCATTTTAACTCCCCTTCCCATTCCTTAGGTGACATGTCCATCCTGGGCCTCTTGCAGTGCCATAATGATGCCACCAGCAGGCTGCAGGAACAGCAACTCATATTCCACTTGGGAACCCGCAGCCCAACGGTATCAATGTGGATTTCACAAGCTTCAAAATCTCCCCTCTCCCCAGTGCATCCCAAAACCCCAGCTTGTCCCCACCTCCCTAACCTGTTCTTCCTCTCACCTATCCCTTCCTCACACCTCAAGCCACACCTCCATTTCCCACCTACTAACCTCATCCCGTCCCTTGACCTGTCTGTCCTCCCCGGACTGACATATCCCCTCCCTACCTCCCCACCTATACTGTCCTCTCCACCTATCTTCTCCTCTATCCATCTTCGGTCCGCCTCCCCCTCTCTCCCGATTTATTTCAGAACCCTCTCCCCATCCCCCTTTTCTGATGAAGGGTCTAGACCCAAAACATCAGCTTTTGTGCTCCTAAGATGCTGCTTGGCCTGCTGTGTTCATCCAGCTCCACACTTAGTTAGCAAAGTAGGTCTGGGTCCAATTGAAACTGAATATGGGATATTAGCAAAGGAGAATAAAGACATTGCAGACAAACTGAACAGATAACTTGCTTCAGTCTTCAATAGAGAGGGTACAGTAACATCCCGCAAATAGCTGAAAATCAGAAATTGAAACAGAGGGAGAAACTTAGGAAAATCACAATTATCGAGTAGGCTGTTGGAATTGCAAGCTGCTAAGTCCTTCAGTCCTGATGCATTTCATCCTCAGGTCTAAAATGAAGTAGGTAACAAAATAGTTGACACATTGGACTCAGGCAATGAGTTTTGGAAAATTAAAACCAATGTCCCTTTACAGGGCAGCTTAATCAGACATAATTAAACTCATTATCAGTTTACTCAAGTCGTCATCTCATGAACTCTAGTCTGGTTTTAGAATGCACCATCTCATTGTTTCCATTCTGAAAAGGACGCAACCTCAGGGTGATGAGAAGTGGAGTGGGCCTGCATTAGGGGTCAGTGAGAACATTATGGTAATATCATGGTGGAATCTAGCATTCTAAATCTCAACGAAATTTTCCATGTTACACTTTAAAACGAGTCTGAGAGATAAAATAAGGTTCCAGATGAACTCAAGACAGATACTGAAACAAATACTTTGCAAGACAAGAAATAGTACGAACTGCAGATGCTGGAGAATCTGTGATGACAAGGTGCAGAGCTGGATGATCACAGCAGGCCAAGCAGCATCAGAGGAGCCTGCTCCTAAGATGCTGCTTGGCCTGCTGTGATCATCCAGCTCTACATCTCTTTGCAAGACAATACTGATAACAAGAGCAAGAGAAAACCTTTTAGGAGCAAATTACTGCAGATCTGGAATCTGTGCTGAAAGCAAAAAATCCTGGATATCAGTGCGGGCCAGGCAGTATCTGTGGAGAGGAAGCAGGCTAACATTTTGAGTCACAAGGAGAGTCTAGACTTGAAACGTTAGCTTGCTTTCTCTCCATGGATGCTGCCTGGTCCGCTGTGATTTCCAGCAGTTTTCGTTGTCAAGAGAAAACTTTTCTTCACTTGTACATTAAGAGAATCGTTCAAATGTTGGGACAAGAAGACCCAGATGATTGTTGCAAGTGGATGCAAGGTAGTTTCAGTGACATGGGATTTTCCTTGGTTTAGGTACTGTGAATATGATGCATTAAACTTATCTCAGTTCTTCTAACGTAGCTAGTGTTCTTTGTACTGTAATGATACAGCTATGTAGTCTGTTAAATCTTCACCAACCCACACAGCAACAAGCACTCAGTCTGCAACAAGGAAAGCTGAAAATCAATTCCTACCTCTGTCCACACGCTCCCCAGAGCCTTTTAATGTATCTTTCTTCACATCCACATTATGAATGGAACTAGAAAGGAAGTAGATGAAGACAAAATGACTCCTTGTAGATACTCATTTTACAGGACAGCTTAATCAGACACAATTAAACTCATTAGCTGTTTACTCAAGTCATGTCATCTCATGAACTCTGGCCTGGTTTTAGAATGCACCATCTTCTTGTTTCCATTCTGAAAAGAGACGTGACCTTCATGTCCAAAAACTGAACTGTGAGGAAAGTTTGGAAAAACACAGACCCTGCTTCACGTAACTCTCAGTCACATTCATCTCGCTCTTGGTTGCCTGTTGATTACTGGATCAATTCTTCTCCTTGCAGTCAAATCTCTTTCCTGTCTTGCCCCCTCCCTATTTTTCTAACTTGCTACATCCCACTGTGATCTCTTGTGTATGGGTTGTGTAATTGCGTAAATTCCAGTGTACATTTAGGACAGTTATATGGCGTAACATTGTAACATTGTCAGCTTTAGTCACTCTCTCATTGTTGTGAAGTCTGTGCAGTGCATTACGTCCGTCAGTTAAGTATATGCCACGTACAGTAACATAGGTCAGCATGGAAAACAGATCATGTGAGCCAGTGATAGTAAAGCATCGTAAGTAGTTAGTGCTGTTAATAAGTTTCCGAACATCTGCCTCAACTGAACGCAATCTTTGTGGGATATATTACATGGGTGAACATATAAATCAGGCCAAATCAAACAGGTTGTGCTGATTGACCCAAGAGACTACTTCCTTTGTTGCACTATGGGTAGCCATCTTTTCATCAGTCTGAACCATATACTCTATGAATCTCTCCACTTTTCTAGCTCACTCTCCCCTCCTTTAAGACACTCATTAAAACTTTCTTCTTTGGCCAAGCTTGTTACTTGTCCTAATGACTCCTTAGTATGAATGTTGATTTGATAATGTCCTGTGACATGCTTTGGGATGTTTAACCATTTCAGAGGTGCTACATTAATGTAGATATTTGTTGCAGAAAGGGAGCATCGTGAGCTAATTTCATTGGCGTGTGCTAGCTTGAGAAGGTGAATGCTGAGCACTGTTTCAACTTAAACCAGAGAAGTCTGACAGGCACAGGCCTTCACGTCTCACTTCTCTGCCTGAATGCAAGTCTCCAGCCCCGAAACATCAGCTTTTGTGCTCCTAAGATGCTGCTTGGCCTGCTGTGTTCTTCCGGCCCCACACTTTGTTATCTTACATTGTGATCTTTGTCACTGCAAGGCAGTTTCTGAAGCCACCAGATGAGGATTCTAACCTGGTGCTGTTAGCACCAACTTGGTCTGCACTCATTACCCTGAAAACTGGCCCCTGCTCCCCCAAAAGAATGCAAATTGCTGTGGCAATACATAATTTTTCAAGCATGTTGTAGCCCACAGTTATGGACAGTGATGGTGGGGATGCTAGTGTGCTCCCCATTGCATGGCTAATCAGGAATCTCTCCCACTCTTACCATCTGTCATTGACAGTAAAGATTTTCAGTTGATACTCAATCTATTTGGCAGCTTTATGAAAACACATTCCTTAGGGCCGCACACTGGCTCAGTGGTTCGCACTGCTGTCTTACAGTGCCAGGGATCCAGGTTTGATTCCACCCTCGGGCGACTGTCTGTGTGGAGTTGCATATTCTCCCCATGTCTGCGTGGGTTTCCACCGAGTGATCTGGTTTCCTCCCACAGTCCAAAGATGTTCAGGTTAGCGTGGACTGGCCATGCTAAATTGCCCATACTGTCCACAGATGTGTAGACTAGATGTGCTAACCATGGGAAAAGCAGGGTTACATGGATAGTGTAAGGAGGGTGGGATGTTTTTTGGAGGGTTGGTGTGGAATCAATGGACTGAATGGCCTGCGTTCACACTATAGCGAGTCTATGATTATCTGTCAAGCCCAGGCATATCCCTCAAATCCAAAGCTGGTGGCCAAGAGGCAACGACACCACCCACTGTACCATAAGGCCATCCATAAAAGATTGAGACACTATAATGGCTAAATGGCTGAAGACTGGACAGCCAAAGAACAAAGGGAACATATTATCACAAGAGGTTAAGTAGGTTGGACCTGTGCTCTTTGGATTTTAGAATTATTGAAACACACAAGACTCTTACAGAACTTGGAAAAGCGGCTTCCCCTGGGGGGAAAGTCTAGGACCAGAGGGCATAATCTCAGAGTAAGGAGTCACCTGTTGAAGACAGAGATGAGGAGGAATTTCTTCTCTCAGAAGGAACTCTATCTGTGGAATTGTTTACTGAAGAGCGCTGTCAAGGCTGAAATAGACAGATTTTTAAACAAGAAGGGGATGGTTATGGGGGAAAGGCAGTAAAGTGGAGTTGAAGATTATCAGATCAGCCACAATCTCATTGAATGTTGGAACAAATTAAATGGGCTGAATGGCCTACTTACTCCTGTGTCTTATCTAATGACACAGTTCTATTGGGACTAATAAAAAGGAGGCAGCACAGTTAAAATAAATTTTTGTAACATGACGGGAGGTTATGACTTGGGAAGATGATAGATACAGGTTCAATGGTCATGTTCGAAAAGGAATTGGATGAATATTTGAAAGGGGCAAGAAATTCACGGAGGCAGGGAAAGAACACACTAACTGGGGATTTCTCTTTGATACAACCAGTGCAGACTTCAGAATCACAGCAGTGATACAGTGCTGAAGGATGCCATTCGACACATTGTGCTTGCACAACTCTTCAGATGAGCATCTTAACCGGGCTCCAGTCTCCTCTCTCTGCCCCATGTCCCTGCTCACAATGCAGACTTGAACAGTCTCCTTCGGGGCTACACCGTTCCACAATTAAACAGGTTGAATGGACTGCCACAATTGGATAGTTGGGGGAGGGGTGTGTGGGGGCAGAGGTCTTGTTCTTAAAATGCATGAGAACACATCTCTGGGCACGTAAGTGGTACAAGGGGCATATTTACTCAAGCGCCTGCTGATGCTCATCTCTAGGTCTCAAGCCTGACAGAGCAGTCCAGCTTTGATATTTCAATGCCTACACACTGAATTATTGATCCGCTGAAAACCAGACAAGAGTTGGGCAGAAAAAGAAAGCAAGAAAATTGGGACCCATTCCTTTACGAAAAAAATAACTAAAATAAAAACCCAAAGTAAATCGATGCCAGCCTCGAGTTCTGTTTACAACAACGTAATGAGCAAATAATCAACCACTCAAATTTCGACAATGGTCTTACTAAAAAGTGGGTTTTAAAGATCTGGGATAACGGATTGAAGTTCCAGCCAAAGTGGAGGTGATTAATGCGGAGCTTTCTCAGCTGAATCTAAGCAACTTAATCATTTTCAAGGCGCAGAGCTGACAGCAGCAATCTTCTCACATTTCTCATTGAGTTACCACAGTACATCTAGATTTAATGTATCTCCCATCTTATGCGTGCCTGCGCTTCCAGTCAACTTTTCTCTATCACACATTTTTTAAAAAATTCATTCATGGGATGTGGACGTCGCTGGCCAGGCAGGTATTTATTGCCCAGCCCTAATTGCCCACAGGGCCATTGAGAGTCAACCCCATTGCTCTGCGTGTGGAGTCACATGTAGGCCAGACCGGGTTAGGTTGACGGATTTCTCTTGCCTGAAGGACATTACCGAACCAGATGGATTTCTCCGACAATCGGCAACGGTTTTATGGTCATCACCAGACTCTTAATTCCTGATTTTAAGTGAATTCAAATTCCACCATCTGCTGTGGCAGGATTTGAATCTGGATCCCCAGAATATTATTTGGGTCTCTGGATTATTAGTCTGGTGATAGTCCAGTGATATTATTTCTTTCCATATTTATAATGGAAGCTTATAACTATAGACATGATCATTAGAAAAATAAATCTTTCACCTAATGTTGCCTTAGGTCCAATGCTGCAGAATGCTTTGACAAACCTCTTTGAGGGCAGTTAGGTGTTAACCACATTGCTCTGAGACTGGAGTCCAGTCTATGTCTGACCAGATAAGGACAGCAGATTTCCCTCCCTAAAGGACATTAGTGAAGCTGATGGGTTATTATGACAATTAATGGCAGCTTCTGGTCAACATAGAGTAGACTGGCTTCCAACATTCAATTGATTTCATCAATTAATTGCACAAATCAAGTAACTGAATGATTTTATAAACTGAATTTAAATTTCACCTCTTATGAGGAAAAGTTTCTTAAATTGGACTCGTACTCACCGGAGTTTGGAAGAATGAGAGGCAGCCTTATTGAAGCATGCAAGATTTAAAGTTTATGAGGAGATTTATAGCTCGGGTGTAGATGAGGTTGCAGGCTTACTCGCTGAGCTGGTGTGTTTGGTTGCGGACGTTTCATCACCCTGCTAGGTAACATCATCAGTGTGCCTCTGGTAATGTGTTTGCGTTCTGTCCTGCTTGTTATTTATAAGCCTCGGTTTGTTGGGGTACTTGGTATTGTTTCGTTTCGTTCTTCAGTGGTTTGTATATTGGGTCCGCTTCAATGTGTTTGTTAGCCGAGTTCTGGTTGGAAAGCCAGGCCTCCAGGAATTCCCTGGCATGTCTCTGTTTGGCTTGTGGTTTGAATGAGTTGTCCAAGTTGAAGAAGGCATGTGGATACTTGCATTCATCGGTGGGGCATGGGGTACAAGAGTTGGTAAAACATACTGCAGCGATATAAAAACCTTGTCAGGCCGCATTTGGAGTATTGTGTGCAGGATTGGTCACCTCATCACTAGAAGGAAGTGGAAGCTTTGGAAACAGTTTAGAGAAGGTTCACCAGGACATTAGTGATAATGGGAACTGCAGATGCTAGAGAATCCACGATAATAAAGTGTGTAGCTGGATGAACACAGCAGGCCAAGCAGCATCTCAGGAGCACACCCCAGGACATTACCTGGTCTCAAGGCCATTGGCTATGAAGAAAGGTTAAAAAGACTAGGATTGCTTTCACTGGAAAGACAGCAGCTGAGAGGAGACCAGGTAGCAGTCTACAAAATTACGAGAGGCATAGAAGGGTGCATAATTAGGGGCTTTTTCCCAGGGTTGAAGTTTTAATAACAAGGGGGAGCAGGTTCAAGGTGAGGCGGGGCAAGTGTAAGGGAGATGTGCGAAGAATGTTTTTCTCGCAGAGAGTGGTAGGAGTCTGGAATGCACTGCTAGAGGTGGTGGAAGCAGGCGCATTGGCAACATTTAGGAGGCATTTGGATGGTTATATGAATAAGGAAGGAATAGTGGGATATGGATTGAATGAGGGCAGAAGGTTTGTATTTTTAGTTTAGTCAGGACAGGCTTGGAGGGCCCAAGAGCCTGTTCCTGTGCTGTACTTCTCTTTTGTTGTTTGTACTTTGAATTTGTGTCCTTCTTTGTCTGCGTGTATTGAGACCAGTGAGAATTGGTTGTGTCTCTTGGTAGCTTGTTGGTGTTCATATATCCTTAACGCCAGTTATTTTTCAGTTTGGCCTATGTAATGTTTGTCACAGTCCTTGCATGGTATTTTGTATATTACATGTCCCTGATGTATGGTAGGGCAACTAGCATATCTGGCCGTGTTGTGGTTTGTCATGGAGGTAATGGCAGATTGTGCTTTTTGGGTATCCATTCCTATTAAAAACTCCGTAAAGGGCTCCCATTCTGCTTTTCACAATTCCAGGTTGCTGCAGTGTATTGTGGCTCATTTGAATAATGTCCTGATGCAGCTCTGTTTATGGGTGTTGGGGTGGCTGCTGGTGTAATTATCTGGTCCATATGTGTTGTCTTTCTGTGTACGCTAGTCTGGAGTTCCTGTTGTTTTTGCATTCTATCATTATATCCAGGGAGGATAATCGGTTGTTGCTCTCTTCTTCTTTTGTGAATTTTATTCCACTGAGGATGTTGTTTATGTGTGTGGGTTTCTTCTAGTTTTATGCGTTTGATACTTGTGAAGGCATCATCTCCATAGTGGACGCAGAGTTTGGGCTGTATAGGGGGGAGCACTATCCATTCTAATCTTTGCATTACCGCTTGTGCTATCAGTCCTGATATTGGGAATCCCATTGGTGTTCCGTTGATTTGTTTAAATGTACGGCCGTTAAAAGTGAAGTGGGTTTTGAGGCACAGATCCAGTAGATTCAGGGGTCTGCCCTTGTTGATGTTGTTGGACTTATGGAATGCCTGCCTTCCTGATTTGTCCAGCAACGTGGCAACTGTCTCTTTGGCTGGGTCGATGCTAATGGATGTAAATAGTGCTGTTACGTCGAAGGATATGATCATCTCGTGCTCTGTTCTTCTGACGTCCTTTAATGTTGAGGAATTCTTGGGAGGAGTGGATGGAGTGGGGAATGTTGTCTACTAAGTATTATAGATTCCATTGTAGTTTGTTGGCTAGCCTATATGTTGGTGTGCCTGGTAGTGAGATAGCTGAGGGGCACCTCTGGCTTGTGTACCTTAAGGGGTTCATAGAAGCGGGCTGTGTTGGATCCTTCTGGCTTCATCTTTTGGTAGTCCGTCTTGCTGATGTCTCCTGAGCTGTGTAATTTCTTCAGGGTTGGTGTGATCTGGTTGCCTAACTGTGGCGTTGGGTCTACCGCCATCTATTAGTCGGCGTCAATATCTGCTAATAGTGCATCAGCTTTCTCGATGTATTGGGCTCCAATAAGGATTACAGTCATGCAGACATTACATAGGCCAAACTGGAAGAAAACTGGCAATGAAGGTATATGAACACCAAGTAGCCACCAAGAGACATGACCAATTCTCACTGGTCTCAATTTACATGGACAAAGGAAGTCACGAATTCCACTTGGACAACACATATATCATAGCACGAGTCAAACAGAGGCATGCCCAGGAATTCCTGGAGACCTGGCATTCCAACCAGAACTCAGTTAATAAACACATTGAACTGGACACAATATACAAACCACTGAAGAACAAAACCAGAACTAATACCAAGCACCCCAACAACCCGAGGCCTATAAATAACAAGAGGGACTAAACACCAACACTTCACTGGAGGCATGCTGACGATGTTACTAACAGGGTGACAATACGTCTGTAACCTGATACACTGACTCAGCAAGCAAGTCTGCAACCTCACATGCAAGGTTCTTAGGGGGCCTGACACTGTCAATATAGGGAGGGTAGTTTTCCCTCCACGGACAGCTTAGGACTAAAGGGCATCATCTTCTAAGAAGGAGTCACCCAGTTAAGACAAAGATGAGGTGGAATTTCTTTCCTCAGTGGGTTATAAATCTGTAGAATTCTTTATTGAAGAAGACTGTCAAGGTCGGGTCATTAAATATATTCAAGATTGAAACAGGCATGTTTAAAATCAGGAAGGGAATCAAGGGTTATGGGGAAGTGACAGGGATGTGGAGTGGAGGGTTATCAGATCAGTCACGATCTCATTAAACAGCAGAGCATACTCGATGGACTGAATGACCTACTTCTGCTCCTATGTCTTATGGTTTTCTGTCTACCAGCTGCTGTGGTGGTACGTGAACCCATGACTCCAGGGTCTTAGCTGCTGATCTATTCCCATATGCTCTGTTACCTATTTTAGAGGACAAGAGTTTCTGCTTCAGGTACAATCATTATTCTGGATTCAAATTGTGCAAATTTTGAAAAATTTTACACTTTTTTTTAAACCTTGCTCACACTCACTTGCATTTCGCCAAGCATTGTATCTTTCATCAGCTCTGCCGATCAGGCAGTAATTTCTAATGTAATGACAGTACCAAAGAATCATTTGATGTATTCAAGAGTGGAAGCCAACGCACACAACAGTGTGTACTATCAACGCAACACACTGGAGCGACTCACCAAGGCTCCTCAGACAGCATCCTTCAATAACGCAACCATTTCCATCTAGAAGGGCAAGGGCAGCAGATAAACAGAACACCACCCCACTGCAACTTCCCCTCCAGGCCACCGATTTGGAAATATATCATTCCTTCAGTATCGCTGGGTCAAAATCCTGGAATTCCCTCCTAATGGCATTGTGGGTCAACCCACAGCATATGGACTGTAGCGGTTCAAGAAGGGAGCTCAGCACCACCTTCTCAAGGACAGCTAGGGACAGGCAATACCGTAAATTCTGGCCCAGTCAGTGACATCCGTGCCTCATGAACAAATACAAGAGGGCTGGTTGAGTCCCATGAATACAGCTGGAAAGTGATTAACCACTTTTAAAAAGAAAATCACTTTTGGTCAGTGGATCTTTTACACTCACTGTGACTACTTTAAGTAAGTAAAAACAGCCTGAAACAAATTCAATAAGTTACAAAGATGTACAGTATTCGACTTGCATAAATTACAGGTAAACTAATATTTCAGAGCTGTTAAAAGGTGCCTATTAATGACTAGAGGCCTAAAGAATAAGGCTTGAGGTTAAAAGCCTCCTTTAAGGTGTCGCATCTATGTTAATTGGCAGAATCATCAGGGCCATTAATATGATTGGAAGGGATGATCAGTTTGGTAGATGTGCCTTTACTTATGTATAAAAAAAAGTCAGTCATATTTTGTTTGGGATTCAATTTGTGGTTGAACTTCCTCAAGTTGAATCAGCTGGTTCCAGAGAAATGGTGGTGATAAATCTGTATGTACTTGTCAACCTAGTCTTCTCTCATGAGGTTGGTGCACAGGTAGGAAGCTGTAAATTCAAGTGTGAAATGTTTACATACAAAACTTTCATTATGAACTCAGAGACAGAAGTTTACTTCAATGGAATTACTTCAGAAAAAGGTCAGTGCTTGGCTGTAAAATAGGGGATGGAATTACATCCTTACTATCCACCAGCCCTCCATTTGTGGATCAAACATAGCCCTGACTTCTTTTATTCAATGCCACAGGACATTTTGTCGTGTAGTTACACTTTTACTCAGAATCCATGGTGAAGCTCGGGTTACAGAACTCCTCCCACACTGGGTAAGGGGGGAAATACAAAGTTAAGTAACCAAATGGTTTGCAACGATGAACGTGGGTTTCAAATGATTCTTGTTTAAGTGGGAAGGACTGAGGGAAGAAAGGTACTCACGGTTTCGATGATCTGAACAAGCTGTTATGGGTTATGTCCAGACTTCAACACAGAGAGGGAGGGAGGTATGACAGCGCGCGCGCGAGGGAGGGACGGAGAGCGCGCGAGGGAGAGAGAGAGCGCACGAGGAAGAATGCACGTGGGACAGACCACGAGGGAGCAAGCATGAGGAAATTAATGTGTGTGAGGGACAGAGTGTGAGTGAGAGAAACGGTTAAAATGTATGAGACTATGTAGGAGTGAGCATTAGAAGGGAAGAGAGTGCGAACAAGGCGGACAACACACACTGAATCAGAGAAAAGCAGAAGCCTGCACAGGAAACTTGCAGCAGATTTGACCTGGCGTTTGCCTTGAAGTTCACTGTAATATTCCAGGCATGTAGCAGGCTGTGTGGTTTCTTTCATTTGCCTTGTGTGTTTAATGCGCTGGATGTGTTGTTTAAGCTGACCCACAGCTCCTCGATTTTATGCTATTATGTTTCAGCAGCTTGGCATAGGAGCTGATACCATCGATACGGAGAAAACATAGAATTAAATACTGGAACCCAGGATGCAGCCAGGAGCATCTCCACTGCTAGAGCTTTCGGGTACAATAGAACAGGATAACACCCATCACCCAGTAATTGGCAAAGCCCACCCAGCCACCAAATAGGTACAGTCCCATCACCCAGAATGCTACAGACTAACGACAGATGAAAACCAACAGAGACTATCCTCCCTCGTCAATAACAAATCAACCAGCCAGGAATCAATAGCCCGCTGGGACTATCTCAGACAACCGACAAGAACCCATCTGTACACCTGATCCTTTCCAATAGTCCCACTTGGTTCAAATCCATAACAAACCATTGACCAGAAACTCAACTGGACTTGCTACATAAACCCAAGGGCTACAACAGTACGTCAGAGGATAGGAATCCTGCAACCGGTAACTCAGCTCCTGGCTTCCTAAAACCTGTCCACAAGGCACAAATCAGGAGTGCGGACGGAATACTCGCCACTTGCCTGGATGGGTGCAGCCCCAACAACACTCAAGAAGTTTGACACCATCCAAGACAAAGCAGCCTGATTCAATGACACCACATCCACAAACGTTCACTCCCTCAGTAACTAGTATGCACCATTTACAAGATGCACTGTAGAAATTTACCAAATATCCTCAGATAGCACCGTCCGAACCCTGACTACTTCCATCTAGAAGGTCAAAGGCAGCAGATACACGGTAACAGCACCCCTGAAAGTACCCCAAGCCACCCATTATTCTGACTTTGAAATATATCACCATTCCTTCACTGTTGCTGGGTGAAAATCCTGGAATTCCCTCCCCGATGGGATTCTGGGTGTCTGTTGGTATTTATTCCCGCCTTCCCTATATCAATAACTATAGCATCCTTACAACAAATAGACTGCAGCAGTTCAGGAAAGCCAACACCACCAACTTTTGAACGGTAACTAGGGGATGGACAATAATCTTGGCCCAGAGATATCCACATGCCATGTCTGAAGAAATAAAAGTCAAGTCTATTCTTGTAATAAGCAGCAGTGAGCCTGTAATCGTCAGAGAGATCAAAGCAATAGCTTTCAAATCCACTGGGATGTCCCTGTGATGTTCAAGTCTCGCCTACCATGTTTCTCATTAGTTGTGACTTTGACGGATTGTGTCCCAGAGCAATATCCATTCCTCTGGGCTAGGAGATCTAGGTTAAATTCCACCTGCCCTAGAAATGTGCATAATATGCCTGAACAGGTTGATTAAAAATTAAACTATGATGACCAGCAGAGTTTACCGGATTTATTTCCTAACCATCTACTGCCCACTGAGAAACATATGGGAATGAGCCGGTCTGCTCAGTAAATTCACCTGGGAGTCCAAGCTGCTGTGGTCACATACACTTCCAGATGGTGTAGTCCGCAGAATTGGAGAGCAGTGTTTGGGCTCTGATATTCTTCACATGGCCTACCAAGAATCCCTCTCCCTGTTAACTTCTAGCCTGTTAAACTGCATTGGAAGAATTTACAGGTGGAGAAAAATCAACCTATTAGGTCATATTACAGACACAAGCTCCTTGGCTTTTGGGGGTAATAAGAAGACTTAGACCTAGAGGCAGGGACCATGCCAATGTACCACAGCTAACCAATGTTAACTAAGAAAATAGGCAACAGGAATAGGCTATTCAGCCCTTCTTGCCTGATCCACCGTTCAATATGATCATGGCTGAACATCCAACTCAGTCCCCTTTCCCAGTTCCACCCATACCCCTTGATCTCTTTAGTCCTAAAGATCTATCTCCAACTCCCTCTTGAAAACATTCAATATTTTGGTCTTAATCACATTCTGTGACAGAGAATTCCAGAGGCTAACCACTCTCTGAGTGAAGAAATTTCTCCTCATCTCAGTCCTAAAAGGTCTACTTTGTATTCTTAGAATGTGCCAATTCATTCTGGCCTCCTTGGGAACATCTATATATTTACTCATGAGCAGACAATATACTGACCCTACACGGAGTACAATATAGATGTGTAAGAATCACACTTGGACTTTTGGGGTTATGAGGAGAAATTATACAAACGTGGCCTGTTTTCTCTAGAATTTCCAAGGTTAAGCAGGGATCTGATCGAAGTTTTTAACGTATTAACAGGGAAAGACAGGATAGATAAAAATAAACTATTTCCACTGGTTAGGGATTCTAACACTAGGGGCATTGTCTGAGAATTAGGGCCAGACCATTCGGGAGAGATGTTAGGAAGCAATTCAACACACAAGGGGTCGTACAGGTTTGGAACTGTCTTCCACAAATGACACTGGATGCTGGATCAGTTGTTAATTTTAAATCTGAGATAGGTAAATTTTTGCTAAGCAAAGATATGGACCAAAGGTAGGTATATGGAGTTAGATCATATATCAGCTATGATCTCACTGAATGGCAGAACAGACTCAAGGGGCTGAATGGCCAACTCCTGTTCCTAGGGTCCACACTGGCTGACCCATTCAATAGCCATCAGGGTCCTTTACATCTATTCAAACATCAATGTACAGTTCCCCTATGACTAGCACCCATCTGATTATATTAACCAGCAGATGCCATCTTGTAAGATTGGTAGGGACTGATGACATACAAGAGCTGGACAACCAGGTATGAGAGTGATAATGGAGGTTCCAATGTTCCTCTCTGTTGGATGTGGAGGAATAATGTAAGGTTGAGGTAATTGCCTGCAGTAAGAGTGTGTACTCTTGCATTCAGAGGTATCATTCATAGAAGAACTATCCCTATGTAACAGCACAGGAAAGTCTGTTTCTTTCACGAAAACTCCACCTATATTGCTGTAAATCAATGGTGTTTTTCAGCTCTTTCCTCCATTAGCACAGCATTAATTCTTGTCTGACTTACTCCTGAGGCTTCCAGCTGATCTACAATAGAATTAATTCTCAGGCTAGTGAATTAGCATACACTCAAACTCTTTACATACCTCTCATTCCACACACACACACACACACACACACACACACACACACACACACACACACCTTCTTGGTCCCTGAAACCCTGGTCTTTCCACCTCGCCAAGCACACCTCCTTTCCTCTCTGTCAGAACCAATTGTGTCAGTATCTTTTCCCCTCCTGCCTGCCTGAGGCCAGCTCAGCCTCCTCAAAGCTTCTCTTCTCACCGGCCATGCAGAAAGAGAAAGTCCTGCTGTTTAACAGTTCAGGCTTCACCCTCTAATGAAGAACATAAAACACAGGAGAAGGATTTGGCAAGGCAGTGGTGTAGTAATGTCGTCACTGGACTAGCAATTCAGAACCCCAGGCTAATGTCCTGGAGCTCAAGTCCCACTTTGATAGATTGTTAGTGAATTCAAATTTCACTATCTGGAATTAAAAAGCCTAATGGTGATTATTGTCAATTGTTGTAATAACTAGTTCTGAAGAAGGCTGTCTCTCTCTCTCTCACCAGGTGTTTCTGGAGCTGCTGAATTTCACCAACAATTTTTGGGCTTGTTGTAAACACCACTCTTGTTCACTCATAACCTTTAGGGGAGGAAATCTGTTATTCTTAACCAGTCTTGCCCACATGACTACAGACACACTTCAAGGTGAATCACAGATTTGTTATGGTACAGAAGGAAGCCATTTGGCCCATTGTATTTGCATTTGCTCTCTGAGCGTTTTAATTCAGCGCTCTTTAAGAAAATATATTCACGTACTTTTCTCAGTGTCTTTTAAATGTAACTGTGCCTGCATCCCCACTTCCTCAGGAAGTTCATTCCACACATGAACCATTCTTTGCTAAAAATATTTGCCGTGTTTTTTTTTAAATCTCTCTTCTCTCACCTTAAACATATGTAAAAATAAACCCGAGTCTTGAAGTTCCCCATCCCAGAGAAAAGACACCTGTCATTAACTCTATCTATACCCTTCATGACTTTATAAACTTCTATATGGCTACCTCTCAAACTTCTACACTCCAGTGAAAAAAGTTTTAGCCTATTGAGTCACCATTAGTCTATTTTCCTAATCCCAGATTTTTTTTTATTGGTTACAAATTTCACCAGCTGCCTTGGTGGGATTCAAATCCATGTACCTAGAACATTAGGCAGAGGTTCTGGATTACTATTACCACTACACTATCACTTCCCTGTATCTCCTGCCTTTTCTCCGTAGCCACGGAATGGTACAGCACAGAGACAGGCTCTTTGGCTTATGTAGTCTGTGCTTTTAAACTGTACATATTTAGTGGTTAACTCTGCCATAGCCTTTCCACTGGCTTTTTGTAATGACGTTAATGGCCTGTGCAGGAGCTTCTGGCGATCCAGGTAGCTGGATAAATCCCCTTTGTCTTCCACATTTCCTAGTCCCTTACTATTCAGAAGAGTTCAAGTTTTAATTCAGGAATATCAGCACAAAATCTATGCCATTTTTTTCTTTGTGGTATTTGGTTGTGGCTCTGAAAGGGTTAACACAGAAGGCTGCTTTAAGCTCTACCCAATCCTATGCTGTCATAAGGACTTGGGTGAGGGAAGACAGAAAATCTCTGGATTGACAGACCTACAATCTAAGTCTCCTTGTAGACTTTGTAACAACATCTATCTTAATAATGTAACTTGCACCTAGTTACTATTATATAATAAACTATGTCTCGTTTAAGAACAGAACTGCTTCTCATTAGACCATGGATGTGATGTGATTTTCCATGAACAACATATACCACAAAGATTAGTTTCCTAGTTAGTCTCCATAATGACCAGAAAGAATATGCTTGCTCAGGAAGTTGTTGAATATATATGTGCTGCCCACTGATGAGGATCTTTCTGAGTTAGACAGCATTAAATGTAACTTTCTGAAACTGCTCTGCTTGTCCTTGACCAGAGTGAATGAGATCATTGGGGTGATTACCTTTTTACTTGGATTGATAATATTCATTTGTAGGTCAACAGGATTACCTTTGCTCTTGGTGGTAATAGCAAGTCAACTAAGAACACTGGAAATAGGCATCTGAGAGACTGGTTTGTATTGTAATACAAAGTCATACTGTAGCATCTTCGCAAGTATACATTGCAACTGTAGAGGTTCACTTATGACAGTTAGACCAACATTTATTATACATCCTGAGTTGCCCAGAGGGCAGTTAAGAGTCAGCCACATTGCTGTGGATCTGGACCTAAATGTAATTGGCCAAACCAAGTGATGTAACAATTTCCCTCCCTAAAGCACATTAATGAATGCTTTTTCAGACAATCAACAATGGATACATGGTCATCATTAGCTCTTAATTACAAATTTTTCAAAAATTTAAATTAAATTCCACCATCTACCATATTTGAACCCAGGTCCTCAGAACATTACCTGGTGCTCCAGAGCATAGTCCTGCAATATTACTACTAGGCACCGCTTTATGTTTTTGACGAATCATTTACAATGATTTATGGCTGGTATACACATCAAAAGGCATTCAAGCTCGTACATGTGGAACACTGATATTCTGCGAACAGGAGTGACAGCTTCCCTTTCTAGGTAGAAATGTTTCACAAGGACATTGGAACCAATGTTATAGGCTTGTCATCCTGTAGCAGACCTTTCTGGGATGCATCTACTTCCAAAATGTTGAGCTTGGAAGGATCATAATATTGCAGAACATACCTCATAGGGTCACAGAGTTATACAGCATGGAAACAGACCCTTTGGTCCAATTCAACTGTGCTGATGAGATATCCTAAATTAATCTAGGGCCATATGCCAACATTTGGCCTGTATCCCTCTAAACCCTTCCTATTCATATACCCAGCCAGATGCCTTTTAAATGTTGTAATTGAACCACCCTCCGCCATCTCCTCTGGCAGCTCATTCCATACACACACCACCCTCAGCGTGAAAATGTTGCCCCTTAAGTCTGTTTTAAATCTTTCCTCTCTCACCTTAAACTTATGCCCTTTAGTTTCGAATTTCTCTACCCTGGGAAAAAGGCATTGGCTATGCACCCTATCCATGCTCCGCAAGATTTCATAAACCTCTATAAGGTCACCCCTCAGCCTCGGACACTCCAGGGAAAATCGCCCCAGCCTGTTCAGACTGTCCCTATAGCTCAAACCCTATAATCTGTGTAACATCCTTGTAAATATTTTCTGAATCCTTTCAAGTTTCATAACATTTTTCCAATAGCAGGGAGACTAGAATTAAATGCAGTATTCCAAAAGTGGCCGAGCCGATGTCCTGTACAGTGGCAACATGATGTCCCAATTCTTATACCAACTCCAACATCTGCTGGAAGATAATACATTTTGAGAGTCACATACAAGCCAGATCAGGTGAGGGTGGCAGATTTCCTCCCCGAAGGACATTAGTGAATCGGATGGGTTTTTCCGACAATCGACAATGATTTCATGATGATCAGTAGAAACCATAGTGAATACATTTTGTCTCCTTCTTTTAAAGGAAAATGGGAGGCCATGGTGTGTCTATGTTTTTTTTAGAAAAAGCAGTTTATAAAAGGCCTCGGGCAGCTCTGATTTGGCAAAGTGATTTGGAATTAAATTTTAAAATAATTGAAAAAGTGATTTTGTGTTTCATTCAGGCTTTACCTATGCACAGTTGGGGGTTGATTCTGCTGTTTTGTTCTCTTTGGAAGCGATAATAATATGTACATGATGTTACTCTGATACTTTTCTTGGCATGAGCACCATGTACAGACACTGCTGAGTTAATTATTTTTGTTAAAGCGAGTAAAGGAACAGCAACAGGAAGAGAAACAAAAGCAGAAGTGGCCAAAAAATAAAAAGCACTTAACCACAACACAGAAAATACTGGCAGTTTTTCAAAAGTGTAAAGTTCCAGAGTGAGGATGAAAAAGCAAAACAGTTGAACATGGATTGGCACTCCAATACCATTTTGTCTCAAGTTTAATTATTCAAAGAAAGAATGAATTTGTACCTCAAAAGGCCAACAAAAGCGGATAAAGAAAGACAGCAGTCAAACTCCTCACCACTTTGTAAAATGAATCACCAAGATGAATAAACTCTTCCAATATTTCTGACGATTGCAAATATTCTGGAAGAATTTCCTAAATTTTAGAAAATTCCTGAGGTCCAAGTAAACTTCAGGATTCATATGCCTGAGTTCATGTCATTATGTCAACATCCAGGTGAAATAATTAATCAGTCCATAGAATCCCTACAGCGTGGGGGCAAGCCATTTTGCCTCTCGTGTCCACACCAATCTTCCAGAGAGCATCCCACCCAGACACATCCCTGTACCCTAACCCTGCACTTCCCACTGCTAATCCAGATACCTACACACTGACAATCCTGAAAAAGGGTTTCAGCCTGAAACGCTGACTTTCCTGCTCCTTGGATACTGTCTGATCTGCTGTGCTTTTTCAGCTCCATATTTATTGACTCTAGCTTCCAGCATCTGCAGTCTTTATACTCTCCAAGCTGCACATCTTTGGACTGTAGGAATAAACTAGAGTACCCAGAGGAAACCTGCACAGACACGAGGTGACAGGCTGCGTGAAGTTTGCATAGTCACCGGAGAGTGGAATCAAACCCAGGTCCCTGGCGCTGTCAGGCAACAGTGTTAACCATTGAGTTACCATGCTGGTCACATGCAGATATTGATAGAAATGTATGGAATGCAACTTCACTGAAACTAAGATAACAAAGTGTGGATCTGGATGAACACAGCAGGCCAAGCAGCATCTTAGGTGCACAAAAGCTGACATTTCAGGCCTAGACCCTTCAGGTATTATCTCGGTTTCTCCAGCATCTGCAGTTCTTATTATTTCTGATACAATTTTAACTTCACTGAAACTAACTTAGCTTAAAGGCTGATGGAACTGGGGATCACCTCAATACCCATCAAATCTTTATGAAAGGGACTTTCAGAAGCCTAAAGATTGGATCATCAATGCATTGCCAGAAAAAGGAAGCAGCTTTGAAGCAATTATAGCAAAACAGACCCTAGAAAAGTTATTGCAAGTGACAACAGGGACAGTAAAACATCAAAATTTCACATGAGATGTGGTACGTCTCGCCCACAAAAAACAATGTCCAGCATTTCATGATATATGCAACTACGATCTACAAAGGGATAACAAGGTGTGGAGCTGGATGAACACAGCAGGCCAGGCAGCATCAGAGGAGCAGGAAAGCTGCCATTTTGGGTCAGACCCTTCTTCAGGCCCGAAACGTCAGCCTTCCCGCTCCTCTGATGCTGCCTGGGCTGCTGTGTTCACCCAGCTCCATACCTTGTTACCTCAGACTGCAGCATCGGCAGTCCCTCCTATACCTACAAAGAGACATTGGCCTAAAATGTGCACAATGCCCAAGTGCTCCGAGAAAAACGAGAAGTAACACAGCATCATCTGAAGAAGATTCAACTGAGGAACAATATCAAAGATCTTCCCAAATATCCTTCCATGGCTCAAGCATGTTAACCAAGTTTCAGAGGTAACCACTGGTATAGCTTACAAAAGACAATTGCGCACGTGAGCCGTTTGACACAATCAGAAAGGCTGAAGTCTGTTTCCTCCATCTGAGCGATATATCCCAAAAGGAGTGGACAATACACACTGTACGCCAAGATTCACACTGGTGCGATTGTTAAAATCACTCCTTTATGTATCTTGCACAAAACATATTCAGGGAAATTAGCAGAAATGTGGCACAGTCCATACATGATAAGCTAATTGCTGACAACAGGTCTGACAATTGATGCATTGTATTTTTTCCATCTTGACAATCAATATGACTCCTTATAAATGTTGGAACTGTCTTAATCATTTATAGCAGGGTCTTCTATCAACATGTACAGATCTACAGATTATGACAGACCACCTGGTAACAAACCCATCAATTCAAACACCAAAGTTTTTGAGATTTGTAGCTCGGGTTGTGGATGAGGTTGTAAACTGGCTCGCCAAACCAGTGGATTTGATCGCAAATGTTTCTTCACCCTGCTGGTAACACTGTCAGTGCACCTCAGGTGAAGCGTTGGTGTTCTGTTGGTGCTATTTATATGCCTCTGTTTGCTGGGGTGGTTGGCATCACTTCCAGTTCTGTTCTTCAGTGATTGAACTGGACCCAATATACAAACCAGTGAAAAACAGAACCGGAAAGTGATGCCAACCACCCCAAGCAAACTGAGCGATAGGAGCTGACAACTTTTAGACTTCCTTTTGGTAGATTACCACTTGGATTATTGGTCAGGCAGGATGTGTTCCAACACCATTTGGGCTGTATCATTGAGAGCTGAACTGATTGTCCATCTCTGTGACGCTGTAGTTCCTGGGGAAAACTAGAGCCTGGCACAAACCCCTTCAACTCACAGCATTTTCAAAATTTCTAATTTTCAAAAAGCAAACAATGTCAAACCAATATGAGCCTCATCCTCATCTTCAGATCAATCTACTCTTCAAGTGATATTCAAAACAATCCTAGTGAAATAGCAGATATACAAATGATACCTAAGGTGCCCAAAAGATGCTACACCACCTGCCCCCATAGATAGGTATGGATGGTTTCATTAATGTTCATGTGGTTAAAATAGAAACTTCCCTACCCCGACTCAACTTGATTTCTTTGAATATTTTTAGCCACTGTAACTCATTTTCTGTGGGTTAAATGTTAAATGATGGCTTGGGCAGAGGAAGATTGACCAAAGAATAATGTGTGAGTCGTAACAAAGCTGCCCTGATGCTCGAAGAATATACAAGGCAGAAGACTCTGTTATAGAGAGGCAACTCTTTCCATTAGAGGGGGAGTAGTCCCACTACACCTGAGCCAGGGGCGTGGGGTTCAAGTCCTACCTGATTCCAAGGAAGGCATGTCCAGAAAGCAGCCAAACAGGTTAAGGATCAGTTTCAATAGCTGTACATCCCTAGTTGGCGTACATCTCTAGGGAAAGTGGCTCACAATGGTTAACAAGGGAAATTGGAGATAGTGTTAAAGCCAAAGAGGAGACATATAACTTGGCCAGAAAAAGCAAACCAGAACTGAAAAAAAATTTAAAATTCATTACAGAACATCAAAGGGTTTAATTCAGGAAGTGGAAAACAGAATATGAAAGTAAGCTTGCAGTAAACACAAAAACTGACTACAAAAGCTTCTATAGAATGGTCAACAGAAAAAGACTGGTGGAGGCAAACGTAGGTCCTTTGCAGTTAGAATCAGATGAATCCATAAGTGGAGAACAAACAGAGCAAAGAGACCAGTTGAACAAATACTTTGGATATGTCTTCACTGAGGAGGGCACAAATAACCTTCAAAAAATGCTAGGGGGCAGAGGGTCAAGCATGAAGGAGGGACTGAAGGAAATCCTTATTAGTCAGGAAACGGTATTGTGGAAATTGACGTCATTAAAATCTGATAGATCCCCAGGGCCTGATGCTCTGCAGAAAAGGCGTGGAAGTGGCCTAGAAATAGTGGACGCATTGGTGATCATTTTCCAGCATTTGGCAGACTCTGCCAGAGTTCTAATGGACTGGAGGGTAGCTAATGTAAGCCCACTCTTTAGAAAATGAGGGGGAAGAGAAAAAGGGGAATTCAGGCTGATTAGGCTGGCATCAATCGTGGGATCACTTACTAAGGATGTTGTAACTGAGCATTTGGAAAGCAATGACAAAATTAGTCCAAGTCAACTTGGATTCAGTAAAGGAAAGCCATGTTGATAAATCCTCTGGAATTTTTTGTGGATGTGACCAGTAGAGTGGACAAGGGTGAATCAGTAGATATTGTGTATCTGGGCTTTCAAAAGGCTTTTGACAACATTTCGCACAAGAGATTAGAAAGGAAAATTAAAGCTCATGGTATCGGGGTAATGTATTGACATAGATAGAAAACTGGATGGTTGACAAGAAGCTGAGAGTTGGAATAAACTGATCCTTTTCAGAGTGGCAGGCAGGGACGAATGGGGTACCGCAGGGTTCAGTGCTGTGACCCTAACTGTTCACAATATACATTAATGAATTGGATGAAGGAATTGAATACAATATCTAACTTGCAAATGACACTAAACTGGCTGGCAGTACATGCTGTGAGGAGGATGCTAAGAGACTGCAGGATGACTAGGAGAGACTGGCTGAATGGGCAAATACTTGACATATGCAATACAATTTGGATAAACATGAAGTTATCCACTTTGGATCACAAAAAACAGAAAGGAAGATTATGACCTGAATGGTGGTAGGTTAGGAAAAGGTGAGGTGTAATGAGACCTGGGTGTCATGGTAGAATGGTCCCTGAAGTTTGGCATGCACGTACAGCACGCAGTGAGGAAAGATAATGCCATGCCGGCCTTCATAGCAAGAGGACTGGAGTACCAGAGTAAGGATGTCTTGCTGCAGTTATACAGGGCCTTGGTGAGGCCACATCTTGAGTATTATGCCCAGTTCTGGTCTCCTAGTCCGAGGAAGGACATTCTTGCTATCGAGGGAGTCTAGCAAAGGTTCACCAGACTGATTCTCAGGATGGCAGGACTGACAGTTAAGGACAGACTGGATCAACTGGGCATGTAATCGCTGGAATTTAGAAGAATGAGGGGGAATCTCATAGAAACATAAAATTCCAATGGGAATGAGCAGGCTACATGTGGGAAGAATGTTCCCGATGTTGGGGAAGTCCAGAACCAGGGGTCACAGTCTAAGAATAAGGGGTAAACTATTTAGGACTGAGATGTGGAAAAATTTCTTCACTCAGTTGTGAACCTGTGCAATTCTCTCCCACAGGAAGGTGTTGGGGAAGTTTATTAGACATATTCAAGAGGGAGCCAGACATGGCCCTTGTGGCTAAAGAGGTGGCATGGTGGCTCAGTGGTTAGCACAGCTGCCTCTTCATACCAAGGACCCAGGTTCAATTCCAGCTTCAGGTGACTGTCTGAGGGGAATTTGCGTGCTCTCTCTGTGTCTGCATGGGTTTCCCCTGAGTGCTCTGGTTTCCTGCCCATGGATTGGCCATGCTAAATTAGTCAGATGTGCAGGTTAGGTAGGTTGGCACATGGGAAATGCAGGGTTACAGTGATACGGTAGTGGACTGGGTCTGGCAGGATGCTGTTTAGAGGGTTTATGTAGACCTGCTGGGCTGAATGGCTGGTTGCCACACTGTAGGGATTTTATCCTGTGGATCAAAGGGAATGGAGAGAAAGCAGGAGTGGGGCACTGAAATTGCATGATCAGCCACAATCATAAATGCCGGTCATGCAGACTCAAAAGGGCTGAATAACCTACTCCTGCACCTATTTCCTATGTTTATAAAGCATGCCAATGGTAGGTGACAAAGATAGGAGCGCATTCTGGTTACTGTGCAAGAGGAAGAAAGTTGGAGCCTCAACCATCACTATTGTAGTTCCCAGCTACAACATATGTGTAAAACATGGAAACTGGAATCAGGATTAGGCCATTCAGCCTTCGAAGCCTGTTCCATCATTCAATATTACCAAGGCTGATCCTCTATCTGAATGTTATATTCCTGCTGTCTCCCCACCCCTTGATGCCTTTAAAATCTAAAATAAAATTCTTTCCGGAAGAAATTCAGTTGCTTGGCCTTTCCAGCCTTCTGTGGTTGAAAATTCCACAGGCTCACTATCCTTTGAATGAATAAATCCTTCTGGATCTCTGTCCTAAATAGTCCACTCTATATCCCGTGTTCCCCCAACAACACCCCCACCCCACAATCCAGACTCACCACTCAGGGAAAATGTCTTCCCTGCATCTAGTCTGTCCATATCTAGAACACAGAACATAGAACAGTCCAGCATAGTATTGGCTCTTTGGCCCACAATGTTGTGTCGACCTATTTTATGATTATGATCAACCTACCCTGCATATCAATGAGAGGCATGGATAGAGTCGATAGCCAGAGACTTTTCCCCAGGGCAGGATTGACTGCCACGAGGGGTCATAGTTTTAAGGTTCGTCGGAGGCTCACTGATGATGTTACCTAGTATGGTGACGAAACGTCTGAAAACGAACCTTCCAGCTCAGCGAGCAAACTCACATCCAGGGTTAGTAAGTTTGCAGATGGCACTAAAGTCGGTGGAGTGGTGGACAGTGTGAAAGAATGTTGCAGGTTGCAGGGAGACTTGGATAAACTGCAGAATTGGGCTGAAAGGTGGCAAATGGAGTTCAATGCGGATAAATGTGAGGTGATTCACTTTGGGAAGAATACTAGGAAGGCAGAATACTGGGTCAATGGCAAGATTCTTGGTAGTGTGGATGTGCAGAGGGATCTTGGTGTCCATGTACATAGATCCTTGAAAGTTGCCACCCAGGTTGATAGTGCTGTTAAGGCGGCTCATGGTGTGTTAGGTTTTATTGGTAGAGGGATTGAGTTCCGGAGCCATGATGTCATGCTGCAACTGTACAAAACTCTAGTGCGGCCTCACTTGGAATATTGCGTGCAGTTCTGGTCGTCCCATTACAGGAAGGATGTGGAAGCATTGGAAAAGGTACAGAGGAGATTTACCAGGATGTTGCCTGGTCTGGAGCAAAGGTCTTCTGAGGAAAGGCTGAGGGACCTGGGTCTGTTCTCATTGGAGAGAAGGCGGCTAAGAGGGGATTTAATAGAGACATACAAGTTGATCAGAGGATTAGATAGGGTGGACAGTGAGAGTCTTTTTCATAGGTTGATGACATCGGCTTGTACGAGGGGGCATAGCTGCAAATTGAGGGGTGATAGATATAAGACAAATGTCAGAGACAAGTTCGTTACTCAGAGAGTGGTAAGGGCGTGGAACGCCCTGCCTGCCAATGTAGTTAACTCAGCCACATTAGGGGCATTTAAACAGTCCTCGGATAAGCATATGGATGATGATGGGATAGTGTAGGGGAATGGGCTTAGAACGAATGACAGATCGGCACAACATCGAGGACAGAAGGGCCTGTTCTGTGCTGCATTGCTCTATGTTCTATAAACCTCTATCAAGTTACCTCTCATCCTTCTTTACTCCAATGAGAAAAGCCCTAACTTCCTCAACCTTTCCTCATAAGACCTGCCCTCCAGTCCAGGCAGCATCCTAGTAAATCTCCTCTGCACCCTCTCTAAAACATTCACATCTTTCCTATAATGAGGTGACCAGAACTGAACACAATATTCCAAGTGTGGTCTAACCAGAGTTTTATAGTGCTGCAGCATAACCTCGCGGCTCTTAAACTCAATTCCCCTGCCAATGAAAGCCAACACACCATACGCCTTCTTTACAACCCTATCAACTTGCATAGCAACTTTGAGGGATCTACGGATGTGGACCCCAAGACCCCTCTGTTCCTCGACACTGCTGAGACTCCTGCAGTTCACCCTGTATTCTGCATTCAAATTCAACCTTCCAAAATGAATCACTTCACACTTTTCTGGATTGAATTCCATCTGCCACTTCTTTGCCCAGCTCTGCATCCTGTCAATGTCCCGGTGCAACCTGCAACAGCCCTCCACGCTGTCCACAACTCCAGCAACCTTTGCATTGTTGGCAAACTTATTAACCCACCCTTCCACTTCCTCATACAAGTGATTTATAAACATCACAAAGAGCTGAGATCCCTGCCAAACACCACTGGTCACTGGGCTCCAGGCTGAATATTTTACATCTACTACCACCTGTTGGAAAACTAGTTTTGTATCCAGACAGCCAAATTTTCCTGAATCCCATGCCTCCTGTTAGGATTCTATCCATGTCAATTAGATCCCCTCTCATTGTTCTAAACTTTCGTGAATACAGGCCGAGTGGCACCAATGTAGACAATGTCTGCTGCATTCCCTCTTTGGCAAGTATATTCTTTCTTCAGTAGGGAGCTCAAAACTACACGCCATACTCCAGTGTTACCAAGCAATGGTGGTGGGAGGGGATGGTTAGCTGGACAAGACGGTCCTGATCAAATTGTTGCCAATAGTTCAGGCTTTGATCCCCACTCCAGCTGGGTGTGCCAGAGTCACCTGCGTCCTTGCTCCACCCAACGGTGGAGATTGTGGGGCTGTGGGTCAAACCAGCCCGTCCTGTGGGCAGAGCAGTCGAGAAGAAGAATTTTCTGCATTAGCTCTGCTAACAGAAGGTTGCTTCCATTGGTACTCGTCTTCAATGGGCACATGGTGGATTCACACCACAACTTGCTGCAGAAGTAATTCCAATAAATCACTGTGGTAGATCAAAAGCAGCACAGCCAATGGATAGTTAAGCATACATTTTGCTTGTTGACTTTTCAGGCATTTCAAACTAATCTATCACAGCAATTGTGTCAGCTGTGGCTCAGCTGGGTGTGTGGGGTGGTGGTGGTAGCACATTCATGCTTGCATTAGACGACTGTGGGCTCAAATCCCACCTCAGCATAAAATTCAGGCTACTATTTAAAGACAGTGCTGAGGGACTCCTGCACTGTCAGATATTCTGCTTCTCAGATTAAACCAAGGGCTGGCTAATCTCTGCAAAAAGATCCCATGACATGATTTTGAGGGAAAGCCAGTGAGATTTTCCTGTAACCTGGACTCTTAGCCAAAAGCAAAAAAACAGGTGATCTGGTCATCTTTCGTAGCAGTGGGAACTTGATGTCCACAAATTGGCTGATGCATTTCCTCCAGGACAACAGTGAGCTCATCTCAAAACCAAAAGTACCTCACTGAGGCAGAATGGGAATGCGACGTTGAGACAGACAAAGAGCGATGAACAGGTGGAATGGCAAGGTAGACACAATGGGTTAAATGGCCTACTCCTCCTTGCTACATCTACATTCATTGCTCAGAACATTGAGTATAGGAGTTGGAACGTCGTGCTGCAGCTATACAGGACATTGGTGAGGACATTATAGAGTACGGCAAGCAATTCTGGTTGCCCAGCTAATAGGAAGGATGTTGTTAAACGAGAAAGGGCACAGAAAAATATGTGCAGGAATGTTGCTTTAATTGGACAGTTTGAGCTATTGGGAGAGACTGGATAAGCTGGGGCAATTTTTCCTAGAGCTTCGGCAGCTATTGGGTGACCTTATAGAAGCTTATGAAGTCATTGTGAGGCATGGATAGGATAGCCTTTTTCCAAGGGTAGGAAAGTCCAAAACTAGAGGGCAGAGGTTTAAGGTGAGAGGGGAAAGATTTAAAAGGGACCTGAGGGGCAATTTTTTTCACACAGAGAACAGTAAGCGTATGGAATGAGCTGCCAGAGGAAGTGGTAGAGGTAGGTACAATTACAACATTTAAAAGCCATTTGGACAGGTACATGAATAGGAAAGGTTCAGAGGGATATGGGGCAAACACAGGCAAATGGGACTAGTTTAGTTTAGAAAACCTGAAGGGCACAGACGAGTTGGACCGAAGGGTCTGTTTCCATGCTGCATGATTCTCTGACTGGATTTGTAGAGTGCTTTGAGATGCCCGTGGCTAGGAAAGATGCAATGAAAATACAGATTTTTTAAAAAATGTATCTGGTTGTTCAATTCCAGCTGACTGGAAATCACAGGAAAATACAGAGGTGAGTAAATATTGTCACAAGAGTTGACAGTTACAACATTTTGCACAGGGGTTCACAGTGAGGATTTGGAGTTGAGGAATGTAAGAATGTAAGACCTGTGACTGACATCAGAAAACAGTGCACTCGCACCAAGAGACAATTTCAAGAACCAAAACAAAAATTACTGGAGAAACTCAGCAGGTCTGGTAGCATCTGTGGAGAAAAAGTAGAGTTAATATTTCGAGGCAGTGATCCTTCTTCAGACCTAATGAGCTTCTCCAGCAATTTCAGTCTCTGTTTCAGATTTCCAACATCCGTGGTTCTTCGTTTTATTCATGATACGACCTTTTTCTTTCTGTAAGCTTTCAGAAAAGTACATTTTTTTCCCATTCATTCATAGGAGGGGGGGCAGCATTGGCAATGCCAGAATTTATTACTCTTTTTTCCATTCATTTATAGGAGGGGGGGGCAGCATTGGCAATGCCAGGATTTATTACCCATCCCTAATTACCTTTGAACTCAGTGGCTTGTTATGGCTGTTTCAGAAGGCAGTTAAGAATCAGTGCACATTGCCGTGGGTCTGAAGTCATGCAGGCAGATTTTCCCATCTCTAAAAGGATATTAACGATGGATTTTTCTGGTAATTAATAATCGTTAGCATGGCGACCAACACTGAGACTAGCTTACAAATCTAGATTTTTGATCAATTGAGTTTCAGTTCCACCAGCTGCCCTGGTGGGTTTAGAAACCTTGTCCCCGGAGAATTAACCCGGGCCTGGGCCTTGGCAGTCCACTGGTTTCCTCAATGCTATGCATAGCCAAAGCCAAGGCCTCAGAAACAAGGCTTGCTACAAACTTACAAGTCTTATACCAGCTGAGCTAAAGACTAACTCCCCTGAACCTTGTAGACCGGGTAATCATTTGAATAAGTTGCAGGAACGCACGTGACACCAGTCCATGGCACAAATACAAACAATGATGGAGGAGAACTGTCCTATGTTGACCAAAGATAAAAGGCCCTGTAAGGAAATTATTTCATTCGCACAAAACCAATATTCCATTTCTGGGACAAGCTGAAGATTACCAACAGGCTGAGCGTTAAATTTTCTGCACAAGTGGATAATCACTTGTTTAACAAATAATTACCTTGACTGGCTTATCAATTATTCAGAGTAAGTTAGGCTGGAGAAGTATAAAGAAACAAAAGAGGAAGAGGGCACTGTTTGTCTAATTTGTGGGTTTAGCTGTTGACCAGAATATGGAACAGCTCAGACTGGGCTGTGCTCATTTACACACGCTTGCTGCAACAACGTTTGACATCATTGTTCAGATTGGGTTATCTGGCAGGAAGCCAAGATCCCTTGGAATTAGCTTCACTTTAATCATTGCACTGGGCTTCCACTGGTCATTTGCCTTGCTTAGGCAGGATGGAAGTGTCCTCAGCAGCTATACCCCCACAGTACCTCACCATGTGACTGGCAATGCCCATCGAAGAATTTAAAAATATCTAACTTTTTCATTTGTCGAAAACTTCTACAATCTGTTTCACAACTCAGGAGTCTGCAGTAAAATGAAAACACAAGTATAGCAGATGCTGATATTAAGCCAGAAAGCGCAGGAGAAACTCAGCAGGTCGTAAGAATCATAATGGGATCAAAACATTAACACCATTGTTCTCTCCATAGAAGCTGCCAGAATGCTGGTTTTCTCACAAATTCTCTGTTTTCATTCAGGGCACGATAGTGATATATCGGATTATTAACCGTTAATAGGGAAAGCAAACGGATTGTTGGCCTTTATTTCAAGGGAAAAAGAGTATAAAAGTTGGGAGGCTCTGCTTAAACTATAAAAAGCATGTGTGGAGTTTTGGGCCCTTTATCTAAGGAAATATACTGGCATTGGAGGCAATCCAGAGAAAGTTCACTAGACTAATCCGAGCTACAGAAGGATTTTTTCTGAGGAGAGGTTGAGTAGTTTAGACCTGTACTCACCGCAGTTTAGAAGAATAGGACAGAACCTGTCGAAACAAGAAAGGTTGTAGGGGCTTAACAGGGTAGATGCAGAAAGGTTCTTTCCCTGTGTTGCAGAGTCCAGGACCAGAGGGCATAATCTCCGAAGCAGGATTAAACATTTAATACAGACAGCAGGAGGAATTTCTTCTCTCAGAGGGTAATGAATCTGTGGAATTCTTTACCACGCAGGGCTATCAGGGCTGAGTTGTTGAGTACGCTCAGGGCTGAGATCGACAGATTTTTAATCAGAAGTGGAATCAAGGGTTGTGTGTAAAAGACAGGAGAATGGAGTTGAGAATTGTCAAATTTTCCATAATCTCATTGAATGACAGAGCAGACTCGATCGGATGCATGGCCCATTTTTCCTCCTGCATCTTATGGAGAATAAGCTGTAAAGAAAGATTCGCAAATCCCGAGTATACTTCACAACCCATTCCATCTTAAAGCACTTTATCTCCAAACTGCAGCCACTGTTATAACGTCAGAAACAATGTGATCAACCATAAAATAATGTCAAATTTGTTGTATGTGCTATGATGCCAATCAGTACTAGTTTGTGGTTAGATTAGCTTGCTGCCACTGTCCCCTCTCCTTTTTATTGATTTACTTAGTTTAACGTGATTGAGGAAAATTTCTAGTCAGTCTTAACAAGAAGAGGGTCTTCTCTCCACAAGGTGTAGCTTATTGCATGTTAGTAACTCAGTATGGGTTACATTAGGAAGTTCGATGTTGCTATAAAGACAATGAGGAGACCTAGGAGGTGGGTCTGTTCCCTTCATGATCCTACGGTGATCTGCCTTTTCCCCTCCAAGATGTTAGAACATTACCAGATTGGATGGAGCTTAATGCATTTCCAGCATTAACCTTTTCAGAAACAAAGTTGCTGCAAACGCTCAGAGTTGTGAGAGCATGGAATGCGTTGCCAGCAGCAGTTGTGGAAGCAAGGTCATTGGGGTCATTTAAGAGACTGCTGGACATGCATATGGTCACAGAAATTTGAGGGTGCATCCATGAGGATCAATGGTCGGCACAACATTGTGGGCTGAAGGGCCTGTTCTGTGCTGTACTGTTCTATGTTCTATGTTCTAGGTCTGGCAGCATCTGTGAAGGAGAAAACAGAGTTAACGTTATGGGTCAAGCGACCCTTCCTCAGAAACCAGACCTGAAACATTAACTCTGTTTTCTCCTCCACGGATGCTGCCAGACCTGCTGAGCTTTTCCAGCAACTTTGTTTTTGTTCCTGATTTACAGCATCCGTAGTTCTTAAATCTTTCCAGAAACTTATACAATAATATTAACCAGATAGTCTGATTCAGTTAGTTTGGATGAGAGATAAATACTGTCTGGGATTCCAGGCAGAATGCTGCTGCTTTTCTTTCAGGTGTGCCATCGATATTTCACATCTGTCTATGAAAGCAGGTGGGGCATTGGTTTAATGTCTCATCTGAAAGAGGCCACAGTGACACTGCTGCACTCAGTAACGTGCCACAGCATCAACCTGGATTCTGTGTTCGAGTTTCTGCAGTGTGACTTGTACCCACAGTCTCTTGACTTAGAGGTCTGAATGCCATTGAACCACAGCTGCCAGAGAGAGAGCGGGATGGTCCCTGCTGAATTTTACACTCCCACCAGCACTGAAGCACCTGGAAAATGGCTGTTAAATAGCTGGAGTCTTGACAGTCTATAATCCTGGATTAAATTACTAAGCACTTTGTAAGGTGAAGAATTACCAGGGCATTCACTACTGATCTGGAATGGAGAAATTAAGTTTGACTAATTTAATCAAGACTCTTGCAGCGTCCTCATGACTACCGCAAAAAAAATGGGGATTGCTGCACTCTCAGATTTCCAGATGCCTCCATTTGATAAGATGCCTTAAAGAGATTTGTTATGAAAATTCAGGCAAGCAGATAGGAAGGTGACTCAGGGACAGAAAGCAAAAATTGCAGCAATGTTGAAAGGTCTATTTTAGAAAATGTTGCTTTATCCTTCTTTCTACATAAGGCATAGGCAATTCAGGCTTGCTGTTGATGCTGAGCTGAGGAGAATGGCACAACAAGTTTAGCAGAGCAGGCAATCAGGTGGCAAGTGCAGTTCAGTGCAGAGAAAACAAACATTTTGTTGTTGGTCAGGAGTGGGGGATTGAAGGAATACAGATATTGGAGGTTTAGATCTTTGATGGTAAGGATCTGTTATAAAAGACTACAAAGGAAAGAAACAGCATATTAAATTCTGACATTCATGTATTTATAAACAGGGCTGGATTCAGAAAGCACGAACCATGGTGCTGCACCTAGCCCAAGCACAGTGGATCCCTATAACACTGGGCCCTGGTTAGGAGACAAGAAGTATCCCCAGTGAATGTCCAGGGCCCTGCTCACAGAAGGACATACTTGGCATTGAAGTGAATATATTCAAGAAAGCCACATATGTTTTTAGATTAAAGGCATATTGCTTTAAGGCATCAAGAGGTAAGTGGAGAAATCAGGATTGAGATGGAGGCTCAATCATAGAATTGTAGAGCTATACAACATGGAAACAGACCCTTCGGTCCAACTCGTCCATGCCGACCAGATAGCCCAAATAAATCTAGCCCATTTGCCAGCATTTGGCCCATAACCCTCTTAACCCTTCCTATTCATAGATCTATCCAGATGCCTTTTAAATGTTGTAATTGTACCTGTCCCCTCCACTTCCACTGGGCAGCTTATTCCAAACATGCACCATCCTCTGCTTGGAAAAGTTGCCTCTTAGGACCCTTTTAAATTTTTTCACTCTCACCTTGAAACCATGCCCTCTTGTTTTGGTTTCCCTCACCTCGCAGGAAAGAATATGTCTATTCATCCTAACCATGCCCCCTATGATTTTATAAACCTCTAAGTTTACTCCACAGCCTCCAGGGAAAGTAGCCCCAGCCTATTCATCCTCTCCCTGTAGCTTAAACCCTCCAAAGCTGGCAACATCCTTGTAAATCTTTTCCGACCCTTTCAAGTTTAACAACATCCTTCCTGAAGCAGGGAGAGCAGAATTGCATGCAGTATTCTGAAAGTGGTCTAACCAATGACCTGCATGACTGCAACATGACCTCCCAACTCCTATACTCAGTGTACTGACCAATAAAGGCAAGCATACCGAATGTCTTCTTCACTATCCCATCTATCTGCGCCTCCACTTTCAAGGAACTATGAAGCTGCACGCTAAACTCTCTTTGCTCAGCAATGCTCTCCAGGACCTTACCATTAAGTGTATAAGTCTTGCATGATCATTTTGCATGGCAGAGAAAGTCTGAAGGGCCAAATGGACTACTCCTGCTCCGAGTTTCTACCTGTTCCATAGCGAGACAGCAACAAAGGTCTACCTGAGCAATTCTCAGATGGAGCAATGTACTGATGAGGAAAGGTCAAATAGACTTTATTCTTGGAAATTTAGAAGAACATGAGGTGATTTCATTTAAACATTAAAATTATTACAGGGCTCGACAAGACAGATGCAGGAAGGATGGTTCATCCTGTCCGAGGGGGTGGAGGGTCTAGAAGAAGGGGAAAGAGTCTCAGAATATGGGACAAGTCATTTAGGACTGAGATGTATGGAAATTCTTTACTCAGAAGTGTCTATACCAGAGGGCTGTGGAGATCCAGCATTGTGACTGAGATTGACAGATCTCTATATGTGAAGAACATTTTTCTATCATTTTCAGACAGGCAAGTACAAACATTGGAAATGAAAACCTGCTGGCTTTGTTCAGTCAACAACTGAAGGGGGAACTCGAGGGTAAAAACAGAAGAGAATGGAGAAATGTTGGATGTGGAGGTTTTGTATTCTAAAGTACCAGAGAAGAAGCAAGACAATAACAATATCCCCACTGAGGCTCTGATAACAAAGAAGTGAATGAACAATATGAGGCAATGGTTTGGTTCCCACAGTTTTGTTTCTTTGGTTGAAGAATGTTAGGAAAATAGACAGGAAACCATAAACATTCATAGAATGATGCCAGCAAGGAGAATTATAAAGAAAGAAAAGCCACCTGGCCTTTCAATTTCAGTCGACTCCACTGTTTACATTCTTCAGGGTTTTTCTGATAGCTGAGACTACTATGAATGCTTGGCTGAGTTTGTCAAACATATGGACCACTTATCTCAGCAAGTGGCTATGTTCACGTTTTGACTGACAATTTGAAAAACATAGCTGAAAGATCAAATGACATCGTTGTGATAACTGAATGAGTATTTGTTAGGTTTTACCACAGATATCCCACTTGAGGTGAGTTATTGGCTGATCTCTATCTTTAATCTGTACATCTGCCTTTGTTCTGTAACCCCTTGAGTGTGCAAGGAGTATAACTGAGCATGTACAGTCAGCCCTTAGGTTGTAAATGTGTCCGTTTCTGAGTCTGTTCATAGGTCAATTTGTTCACAAGTTGTTACATGATGCATGACACTATAAAATACCCATCAGTACATACAGGAAAGGTTTGTTTGATTAACTCGGGGGCCCTGTCTGGGTGAACTCAGAATACTGTTGGACTGTCGCTTTAAGAGTCCGATCATGTGACATGATGGTGATGTCATGGATGATTTTGGAGGGAAACCGCTCAGTCTACCATGCTGCCTGTAGAGTGAGCATCTCCTTCATAAAGCTCCTGCTATCGTTAAATACCATCATGGCTCTTAATCCATATTGAAATGTAACACAAGACGAAAATTGGTGACAAGGATGAGATCCACTGAGGCTAACTGCTGATTCATTGAAACAAAAGTTAACCCCAGGAAAGAAGTGAGCCCTGCAAACATAGTTTGGCACATACTCTACCCTAAAGGAACACGGCGAGTAGTACATATACTGCATCCACTGTACCCGGTGCGGCTTTCTCTACATTGGGGAAACCAAGCGGAGGCTTGGGGACCGCTTTGCAGAACACCTCCGCTCAGTTCGCAACAAACAACTGCACCTCCCAGTCGCAAACCATTTCCACTCCCCCTCCCATTCTCTTGATGACATGTCCATCATGGGCCTCCTGCACTGCCACAATGATGCCACCCGAAGGTTGCAGGAACAGCAACTCATATTCCGCCTGGGAACCCTGCAGCCATATGGTATCAATGTGGACTTCACCAGTTTCAAAATCTCCCCTTCCCCCACTGCATCCCTAAACCAGCCCAGTTCATCCCCTCCCCCCACTGCACCACACAACCAGCCCAGCCCTTCCCCCCCACCCACTGCATCCCAAAACCAGTCCAACCTGTCTCTGCCTCCCTAACCGGTTCTTCCTCTCACCCATCCCTTCCTCCCACCCCAAGCCGCACCCCCAGCTACCTACTAACCTCATCCCACCTCCTTGACCTGTCCGTCTTCCCTGGACTGACCTATCCCCTCCCTACCTCCCCACCTACACCCTCTCCACCTATCTTCTTTACTCTCCATCTTCGGTCCGCCTCCCCCTCTCTCCCTATTTATTCCAGTTCCCTCCCCCCATCCCCCTCTCTGATGAAGGGTCCAGGCCCGAAACGTCAGCTTTTGTGCTCCTGAGATGCTGCTTGGCCTGCTGTGTTCATCCAGCCTCACATTTTATTAACTCAATAGCTGAATGGTTTACTTCTGCTCCTACATTTTATGACTGAGGAGGGTACCTAATTGGACTGCCTTTATACCCACAGCTGCTAACACTGCATTGTGGCTTGCCAAAACCCAAATATTCCTCTTCCCAGGCCATAGACTGTGGTGGTAATGTAGTTCAGAGGGTGGGCCTACATTACATAAGCCAGAAAAGGGACCTCCTCACGTTTTCCCACCTGCACACGTTAATCCAGCCCAACGTGTTCTATCACCAAAAGGGGATCTTGAGGTGTAGATAATATGCGGGGAAATGGGAATGGTGTAGACTCAGCATATTCTGTTTGTGATGGTCCCAACTCTGAGTTCTGTGTGATGGGATGACAGAATGGATGTGCCTCTCTTTCAGCTTTGACTTGCTCTTTTGTTCATGAAAGTAAAGTAACATAAATGCGAGGGGACTATGATTCTGACACAGTCATTTTCGTTGCCTCCTCCCCCATCCTATCCTCCCCACGACGAGCCTGTCAATTAGAACTGTTACAGCACTGGCTGCAATAGCCTGGCCCAAAGGGCTAGCACTGGGTGCAATGGGTAGACTGGTCTCCTCAGTATTTTCTAAGACCCTCTGAGATTTTGGTGTCAATCCAGAACAGGCTGGTGAATGATGACTGTGCTCTATCCATTGGCTGTATGTCTTTGGAAGAGTTGCTTCCATCCAGGGACTTTCAGAACAACTGGATTTTGTTTAAAAGTATGTTCCTGTTGCAGTGCAAGAAACACAACTGCCAATTTGTGTATAGTAAGAGTTCACAAACAACCATGATGTGATACTTTGTTGTTGTGATGCTGGAGAAGGAATAATATTGCGCAGGAGACTGAGGCGGGCTAGGTTTGTTTTACATCCATTTGAGACACAGGCAAACCTCAGTTGAACATTTCATCAGAAATGAAAATGGCACCTTCACCAGACAGAATGCTCTGTCAAGGCATCCAGAGAGAATAAATAAAGACTGGCACTAGATAAAATCATAGGATCCCTACAATGCAGAAGCAGGACATTTGGCCCATCAAGCCAACACCAACACTCTGAAGAGCACCTCACCTGGAGCCACCCTATCCCTGCAACTCCGCATTTCCCATAGCTAAGCCATCTAACCTGCACATCTTTGGACTGTGGGAGGAAACCAGAGCACCCTAAGGAAACTCACACAGAGACGGGGAGAATGCTCAAACTTCACACAGACACCCGACAGTGGCATCGAACTCAGGTCCCTGGCACTGTGAGGCAGATGTGCTAACCACTGAGCCACTGTGCCACCATTGTGGGCACAATGGGCTGAATGGCCTCCTTCTGTGGCATAACAATAGTGTGATTCAGTGCCTCATTGAAGCATTAACTTTGTACTTAATTCTCTGTACTGAGGTGAAAATTCTGAGAGTGCTGCTTACTGAGTCATTCACTGGCTGACCCTCTTACTTTGCAGTTGTAGCAAATTTCACTTTCTGGACCCGCTGTCTGGAAAACTCCTGCTGTTCTCTGTTATGTTATATCTAATGGCTAAGTATCCTCATGATCCAAGGACCCAGATGATAACACATGAATAAGAAAATTTTGGAGGTATATGGGCCAGCAGCAGGCAAATGAGACTAGTTCAAATTGGGATTATGTTCAGCATGGACTGGTTGAACAGAAGGGTCTGTTTCCATGCTGCATGACCCTAAGACTGCCAGTCATGAGGTCAAGCAGCTGTACTCTGGATGAAGGATGAGTACATAGTCACCATATAACTACAAGTAATCTGCCAAGAAAACCTGTTTGAAATTAACAAGTAAATTGAACCTATGCTACTCACCAACACCAGAAGACTGTGGGAGCTCCTCTATTTAAGGAAGGATAAACTTGCATTGGAGACAGTACATTGAACAGTGCATAAACTAGGCCCTCAGATATAGTGGTTGTACTATGATGAGCAGCTGAGTAAACTAGGCCTATATTCTCTGGCATTTAGGGCTTTGAAGGTTAAGAAGATCGAAACATAGACAGTAGCAGCAGGAGTGGACCTTTCAGCCCTTCGAGCCTTCGCCAGCATTCAATATGATCATACTGATCATCCAACTCTGTACCCTGTTCCTCATTTCTCCCATACCCTTTGAGCCCTTCAGCCCCAAGAACTGCATGTAATTCTCTTTCCTGAAAACATTCAACGTTTTGGTCCCCACTGCTTTCTATGGCAGACAATTCCACAGGCTCACCACTCTCTGAAGAAATTTCTCCTCATCGCAGTCCTAAATGGCCTACTCAGTTTCCTCAGACTGTGAACCCTGGCTCTGGGATTGCTTGGTTATTGGGAACATCCTTGCTTTGTTTTCCATATTTACGCCTCTTAGAACTTGAGGTTTCTCGGGGATCCCTTTCATTCTTCAAAACTGCAATGAATATAGTCCTAACTGATCCAGTCTCTCTCCATACGTCAATGCTGCCATCCCAGAAGTCAGTCTGATAAAACTGCTAATATTTACTGTTAATAGCCACAGTGCATCATCAGTAATAACAGATGTTGTCACCTCACACAAAATTCAGAAGCAAGAGAAGAGGGTCGCAATGGAGTTCTGCTCAACAATATCTCTGTAAGTGGGGTAAATACATAGCTCACCAGTTTGCACTAATCTGCTTTCTCTGTCAAAAGCATCTATTTTACAGTTGCAATATTGAAACATAACTCAAGACCAGTGTCTACACTCTCTCTTGCCTTCTCATAAACTTCAATTTGGTCAGTCAGGCAAGATTCTCCCTTTAAGAATTCATGCTTATAATTCATGATTAAATTTCTTATTTCTATATACATTCTTTTATTATCTCTCTTTGTGAGGATCATGCTATTTTTCACATTGCCAATGTGAAGTTGACTCATCTATAATAACCAGGGCACGTTCGGCTCCTCATCTGACCTTTGTAAGTATAGGAGGCACCTAAGCTATTTGTCAGCTCTCTGGCACAATGCCTTTCTCAAACAAATGATTAAATATATAGAGAGTCATGCCAGTGCAATGCCTTCTCCAGATTCCTTTACAATATATGGATGCATTCCATCGACCCAGGGTGTGTTATTCATTTTGAGCTCGATCAATTTCTGTAGTGCATCTCAGACGGGGTCTGAGCAGCCAATCAGGCAGCTATTGCCGGGCAGGTTGCTGATCCAGTCCCACTGCTGGCTCAGGATGTTCTGTTCTTTTTGACAGAAACCTCTGACAAATTCACAGAGCCATGGAATCTTTTATTCCAGAGGTGATAAGCATCACAGTGACTTAGTGCTCAGTACTGCTGCCTCACAGCATCAGGGACCCGGGTCCACTGGAGTTTGCATGTTCTCTACATGTCTGTGTGGGTTTCTGCCAGGTACTGTGGTTTCTTCCCACAGTCCAAAGATGTGAAGATTAGGTGGATTGGCCATGCTAAATTGCCCATTGTATCCAGGGATGTGCAGGCTATGTGGACTAGCTATGGAAAATGCAGAGTTGCAGGGACAGGATAAGGGGCTGTCTGTGTCTGAGTGGGATGCTGTTGGGACAGTTGGTCCAGATTTGATGAGCCGAACAGCCTTTTTCCACACTGTAGGGATTCTTTGAGACCTTAGAGCCTATTGACGTGATATCTGATGCTCCCACTTTCATGTGAATTTTTTAAAAATCCTAAATGATACATGGTAGAATAGGGAATGATGATGTGAGTGTTGAGGAAGGGAGACATGGGGTGAGTTAGGAAGTGACGATGGTTTCCAGAAAACCCAAAATCAATATGAGGGCCTTTGTATAAATGTGAGCATGCTACGTGACACCACAGTGTAAAAGATAGTGCAGAGTGAAACATGTTAAGCACCCGATGCTGGAAAGGTGACAAATTCCACTCCCATAGGGTCCCCCAGAGACCGACAGAAGCTCCTAATGAATACAGCAATTTGCAGCCTCCCACACATGCTGGTTCTTCAATGGGATGCTACCCTCTTACCCATGTGATGTCAAAAGTCTTCTGAGGGATTGACAGCAGTCCCTGAGGGCGAAGAGATGTGGGGGAAAGAGGCTCAGAAGTCACGCAAGTATTTTAAACAATTCCCAGGCCCAGGGATGTGGCAACAGCGCATCTGGTCATGGACTGGCATAAAGATTCAGCAGTTACAACCATTCAGTGCCTTAACAAGAGGAACTCACATACAGTCTGCCTATCCATGCGTTCAGAGGGCTTTAAATGCCACTCTATTGAAGCCTTGCAGTCCCTCCTGCATTTCCTAAGCTCCTTCAATTCTCAACCCACCTGAGTCTGAACTGTTCAACACTCTCTGAAAGTAACCTGCTTTCAGTGGAGATCAAATCCTAGAGTCTGAGCGCAATGTTCAGCACCATACACAACTCTTAGGTATCGGAGCATTCAAAAGTCTAAGAACAGTCAGGCCAGAGCAATATCTATGCTTGGCCAGATACATACTATATTCCACAATTAAATCCCATATCATATTATAGTACATAGTGTATTATATTACACAAGAGCCAGGCAATGACCATCTCTAAGAAGAGAGGATCTAACAACTGCTGTTTGGCATTTAGAGGCATTGTCATCATGGAGTACTTCCACCATCAACATCCTGGAGGTTACCGTTGATCAGAAATTCAACTGGACTCACCATATAATACACAATGGCTACAAGAGTAGGTCAGAGGATAGGAAAACTGTGGCAAGTAACTCACCTCCTGACTTCCCAAAGCCTCTCCACCATCTACAAGGCTTGGGACAGGAGAATTGATGAAGACTTCCTATTGGCCTGGGTGGGTACAACTCCAACACTCAAGAAGTTTAACATTATCCAAGACAAAGCAGCTTACATGATTGGCATCACATCCTTCACCACCGAAGCTCAGTAGCAGCACTGCGTGCTATCTACAAGACGCACTGCAGAAATTCATCAAAAAAATCTTAAATAGGACCTTCCAAACCCACGACCACTTCCATCTAGAAGAACAAGAGCGGCAGATAGATGGGAACACCACCCTCTGCAAGTTCCCCTCCAAGCCACTCACCATCCTGACTTGGAAATATATCACCGTTCCTTCACTATCACAGGGTCAAAATCCTGGAACTAACAGCATTGTGGGGTGTTCCTGCACCAACTGGACAGCAGTGACCAGACACTAGACAGAGCCCTGCCCACACCAGGCAGAGCTCTGCACCCCCAGACACTAAAAATAAATCAGTGTGCTGACTAATTCAGGATACCCTGAAAATTAGACAGTACATCAGGTAAATCAAACAGTGATCCAGTAAATTAGACAGCATGCTGAGTCAGTCTGACGAAGAAGTACTGAGTGAGACAATGTACCAAGTAATTCAGAGAGTATAGCAAGTACCTCAGAGAGCGTACTGAATAACTCAGTCAGTAAACAGCGAATATCGCGCAATATACCAAGTAAATTGGACATTAGAACTTCAGCCAATATTCAAACTACACCAGGCAGTGTCCTGAGCAAATCACAGCAGGTAGTCTAAAAAGGGGACAGTGTTCAGGGCCATCAGATACTGAATATGAAAATCCAAATGTCATTAAATCAGCTAATATTTCAAGTAAATCAGAGTTTCCTGGGTAAATCAGATTGTGTAATGAGAAAATCCAAGGGTGCTGAGAAAATGAAACGCCATTCCGAACAATTCCAACAGCATACCAAGAAAATCCGATGGTGAACAGAGAAAATTCAACAGTTGTGTCAGTATATCAGATAATATTGAGTAAATTAGATTGTATTCCTTGGTCATCACACAGTGTATCAAGGAAATCAGAGTGTATCCAGAAAATCTAAACTTATTCCCAGCAAGTCAGAGACTGTCCTGAGTAAATCAAACATTTCTGAGCAAGCATTGTCTCCACAATGAAAATTAGACAACATACCAATAAAACATTGTGAAAGTCTATTGAGCAAGTCAGATAGTGTACCAAGTAAAACAGTGTACTATTATGACACAGGGACAACCAGCCAGACCAAATCAGATTTGAGATCACTAGATTTGCAACAGTGAAATTAGAACATTCAACGATACTCAAAATCACTCATTCGTTCCCGACCAGGCTTGACAAATAATAGATCTTAGATGCCAAGTTTATAACTGAAATGAAAACTAAAAATTGGTAATGATCTAAGCAGAACTCAGATACAAGGCAATCTAATATTGAAAATCTAAGTCCAAACTTCTTTGATTATCAATTCCCCACTCACACCGACAGACACACAGGTAAAGGATAAATTTTTCGATAACCATTTCCCCAATGACTACCAACCTTCATGAAATCCTACAGACAATACTGCAGGCACGTAGAATTGGACCTTGCTTAAACTCTGAAGTCACTGGCAGTGCAAATAACTTCTGCTGACCGCTGTAGCTCTTTCCTCATTTTTTATAGACTGGGATTCTTTTCTCAGAACTTTCAACAAATCCATATCTTGAGAATAAGTAGAGAGAGCAAAACAGAAAAACATAGTCCTACAGCTTTCAAAGCAACATTGCTTTCAAAACCAGACAAAAACCAGCTGACATTTCGGTTTCTCATTTTCAATATTCTGTTGGCTGGCCAACATTGGTCCTACCTTCACTGAAGGAATCAACAATGCAAAGTTTGTCTCAGGCAGTGCTCACAACAATCAGACACTCTATATAGAATTCAGTGTACCAATTAAATCAGCCAATACTTCAAAGTAAATCAAAGACTGAGGTTGTTGACTTGCTCGCTGAGCTGGCTTGTTTTTGTTCAGATGTTTTGTCACCATTTTAGGTGACATCATTAGTGGAGCCTCCAATGAAGTGATGCTAATCTACTCTGTTTGGAATTTATACTGTCTGGTCCATTATGGTGAGTACTGTCATTTCTGGTTTTGATCTGCATGGGTTTGTGCATAGGGTCCAATTCTGTATGTTTGTTGATTGAAGTATGGGTGGAGAATCATTCCCCTAGGAATTCCCGTGCATGTCAATGTTTAGTGTGGGCTACTATGGTTACTTTGTCCCAGTTAAACTGATGGCCTTCATTGTCTGAATGCACAGATATTCAGGAGACAGTGAAGGCCATTAGTTTAACTGGGACAAAGTAATCATAGTGGCCCAAGCCAAACATAGACACAGACGGGAATTCCTAGAGGCATGGTTCTCCACCCATACTTCAATCTCCATATACAAACCCATACAGATCAAAACCAAAAATGACATTACTTACCATAACAGGCCGGACAGTATAAATTCCAGGCGGAGTAGAATAACATCACTTCATCAGAGGCTCCACTGATGATGTCACCCAGCATGGTGATGAAATGTCTGAACGAGAGCAAGCCAGCTCGCCAAGCAAGTCAACAACCTCACTCGCAACCCAGGCTATAGAGTTTTGCCAAAACTTTAAATCAAATACTATTATAGAAAATCAGACTGTATATCCTTGTAAATCAGTCAGTCTAAGTTAGTCTGATTGTGTACTGAGCATATTAGAATGTGTACTTGGTGTATCTGTGTACAGCAGTCAGTATTCCAAGAAAATCAAAACATACAAATTGAAATCAGACAGCGTACGTTCAAATCAGACAGCGTTCATGGAAATCGGGGTGTGTTCACGGAAATCAGAGGGTGTACACAGAAATCATAGTATACATGGAAATTAGAGTGTAATGGAAATCAGAGTGGTATGCTGAAATCAGAGAGGATACACGGGAATAGAGCGTGTTCACGGACTTCTTTGTTTATTAGCTCCCTTCCTCTGAGGCATCTTTTTGATAAGTACTGGCAGGCCATTAACTTTCAATGTCACAAGTGTATCTCCTACTATCCACTAGTTTAACCTTCTCAATACCTGGTCAGTGATAGATCCATTCAGTTTCATTTCATATTTGGCACTAGACTGAAGTCAATTGGATCTTTCCGTCCATTCTACTGCTGTATCTGATATGCTAATTTCACAATGTAGGATGGCAGTATCATCCTCTTGAACTTCTTCATCCTTTAGCTTTTAATTGAAGGTCATAGGCAAGGCTGCATCTATCTGGTGAGCTGTTGACTGTGCATTCCCAGGTGTAGTGGACAGTTTCGGTCTTCTTGAGCAGATTAATTGGAAGGTTCAGAAAAGTACCATCCTGGTTCAATTCATACTTCTTGTTTGGCTTGGCTTCTGCTGTGACTTTTGGTCTGACTGCATAAGGCACTGATTTAAACTTGCAACATTTTGCTTGATTCTCATCCTTGACTTTCAACTTGACAGAGATCTTTCACACACTTTTCCCAGACCCTCAATTAAAACAGCAGCATGGTTCTTCAGAATTTGGGCTACATCAGTCACACCATCTGAAAGTTTCTAATCAATCTGTTCAGAGCTAACAGGTGGTACTTGAACCTGGGTCTCCTGGCTCTGAGGCAGGGATACTACCAGCGTGCCACAAGACAAGCAATTCACTTCAGCCCAGTTGAGTTTGATTTTTTCCAACCAACATCTTCCCGATAAAGCTGGAAATTTTCCTTTGACATTGTGTAAGGTCAAAGCTTCACAGTGAATGTATACATTGATATAACCCCTTAAAAAGCACCACTTTGCCTGCGTAAGTTCTTAGTACTAAGTTTTCAGCACAAAACCGTACCATTACTTTTTACAAGGTATTCCTGAGGCTGCCTGTTCTTTCAAGTCTGCCCGAGCTCAAAACATTTGCCTCTGCTGTGGGACATGTACTACTCGCCGTGTTCCTTTAGGGTAGAGTATGTGCCAAACTATGTTTGCAGGGCTCACTTCTTTCCTGGGGTTAACTTTTGTTTCAATGAATCAGCAGTTAGCCTCAGTGGATCTCATCCTTGTCACCAATTTTCGTCTTGTGTTACATTTCAATATGGATTAAGAGCCATGATGGTATTTAACGATAGCAGGAGCTTTATGAAGGAGATGCTCACTCTACAGGCAGCATGGTAGACTGAGCGGTTTCCCTCCAAAATCATCCATGACATCACCATCATGTCACATGATCGGACTCTTAAAGCGACAGTCCAACAGTATTCTGAGTTCACCCAGACAGGGCCCCCGAGTTAATCAAACAAACCTTTCCTGTATGTACTGATGGGTATTTTATAGTGTCCTGCATCATGTAACAACTTGTGAACAAATTGACCTATGAACAGACTCAGAAACGGACACATTTACAACCTAAGGGCTGACTGTACATGCTCAGTTATACTCCTTGCACACTCAAGGGGTTACAGAACAAAGGCAGATGTACAGATTAAAGATAGAGATCAGCCAATATCTAATGCAACAAGAACATGGGGATGGATGGCCTCTGCTCCTATCCCGATTTTCTGAGTGGTGTGAGGGTTCGAACAGATTGGTCTTCAGCACTGCTGTTTGAGCATCTTGATTTGGCCTGTTCTGAAATCTCAGCCTACCCAATGGGGAGTTTTGCCTTTCGCTAAGCTTCTTTCAGAGACAGTGAAGTGATTCTCTTCTGTCACTGTTCTACTAGCAGGCCATTCAATGCCTCTTCGGTCCCTTTGTGCAACACCCTTACCGTACCCGTACCGTGGTCTTTCAGCATACAGCTGGCCTCAAGCAGCCCTAGATGAAGTCCACAGGCTTAGCAATAATTGACAAGCACACAATAGAGCAGCAAGAACACAACACTATGCTGGCGAATACAATCCTGAGGGCACTCGTGGATTTGTCAGGGGAAAATGGAAACAAAATAAGTGAGCAGAAACAAAACCAAAATGTCTGTAATCTGTGACGTTGATGCAATGGGAGACTCAGAATAAAGATAGAAGTGAATTCTACAGTCCTGTTCACGGCCCTAGTACGTCTCAAAAAAGTTAGACCGACTTAGCACTTTTTGAAAATGAAACAGAACCTGTTGGAGAATCTCTGCAGGTCTGTGCAGAGAGAAACTGAATTAAAGTTTCAGGTCCAGAGACGCTTCTTCAGAACTGTTCTGCCAAAGTGTCACCAGATTCGAAAACATTGTCTCCGTTTCTCTCTCCATCAATGCTGCCAAACCTGCTGAGGTTTTTTTGAGCAATTTCTGGTTTTGTTTCAGATCTTCAGCATCTGCAGCTCCTTGTTGTATTTTTGAGCATTTTTGTTTTAAAACCGTTTCACTGTAGGGAAACAGAACTGCCATTCTGTGCACAGCAAGCTCCCACAAAACATCAATGAAATAATTAACTTATTATCAAGGTTAGGGACACAAAGGTGGAAGCTGTTGATTGATTAAACATTGGTACATCTCAGGTTTGAGGCCAGGTGCTGGAATGGATTACCTTCCCAAAAACTGAATTTTCACTTTAATTAATTAAGTTCCTTTTAAAAATTGTCTTTGTTTTAGAATCGATCTTTACAGGGAATGATTAGATTAGATTAGATTCCCTACAGTGTGGAAACAGGCCCTTCGGCCCAACAAGTCCACACCACCCCTTGAAGCAACCCACCCAGACCCATCCCTGAATACTATGGGCGATTTAGCATGGCCAATCCACCTAGCCTGCACATCTTTGGAAACCGGAGCACCCGGAGGAAACCCTCGCAGACATGGGGAGAATGTGCAAACTCCACACAGACAGTTGCCCAAGGCAGGAATCAAACCCGGGTCCCTGGCACTGTGAGGCTGCAGTGCTAACCAATGAGCCATGTTAGAGATCAGAGAACTGCCCTCTGAAATGAGCATCTTGCTTTGTCCTGTTCTGAAATCTCAGCTTACTTAATGGGGAGTTTTGGCTTTGGCTAAGCTTCTTTCAGAGACAGTGAAATGATTCTCTTCTGTCACTGTTCTACTAGCAGGCCATTCAAAGCCTCTTTGGTCCCTTTGTGCGACACCATCACAGTACCCATGGTCTTTCAGCATACAACTGGCCTCAAGCAGCCCCAGATGAAGGCCACAGGCTTAGCCATAATTGACAAGCACACAATGAAGCTGCAGGAACACAATACTATGCTGGCGAATACAATCCTGAGGGCACTCGTGGACTTGTCCTATTTGGTTCTTTCATCACTCAGAAGAGAGTAGAGGAAGCCTGGTTTATGGCCTTACTAGTCTGAAAGTATCTGACCTCAGACGACTCGGGGCTGGATAGTACACTTTTTTTTAACCCACTCAAGGGGTGTGTATGTCGATAGTTTAGCCAACATTTATTGCCCATCCTTAGTTGTTCTTGACATGGTGGTGACAAGCTGTCTTCTTGAACCACTGCAGTCTATAACCTACTAACCTCGTCCCACCTCCTTGACCTGTCCGTCTTCCCTGGACTGACCTATCCCCTCCCTACCTCCCCATCTATACTCTCCTCTCCACCGATCTTCTTTTCTCTCCATCTTCGGTCCGCCTCCCCCTCTCTCCCTATTTATTCCAGAACTCTCTCCCCATCCCCCTCTCGGATGAAGGGTCTAGGCCCAAAACGTCAGCTTTTGTGCTCCTGAGATGCTGCTTGGCCTGCTGTGTTCATCCAGCCTCACACTTTGTTATCTTGGATTCTCCAGCATCGGCAGTTCCCATTATCACTATCGCAGTCTATGTGTTATAGGTTGTAACCCTAACTCTAACGCACAACGCCATAAGAAGGTATTCTAGCATTTTGAACCAGCGACAGTGAAGGAGTGATGATAACATTTCCAAGTCAGGATGGTGAGTGGCTTGGAGGGGAACTTGCAGGGGGTGGTGTTCCACATATCTGCTACTCTTTTTCTTTGAAATGGAAGTGGTTGCGAGTTTGGAAGGTGATGTCTGACCATCTTTGGTGAATCTTTTGAAGTGCATTTTGTGGATGGTACACACTGCTCCCTCTGAGTGTCAGTGGTGGCGGCGGTGGATGTCTGTGGATGTGATGCCAATCAAGCGGCTGCTTTGTCTTGGACAGCATTGAGCTTGAGTGTTGTTGGGGCTGCACCCATCCAGGCAAGTGGGGAGTATTCCGTCACACTCCTGATTTGTGCCTTAAACATAGAGAACAGGCTTTGGGGAATCGGGAGAGGAGTTACACACTGCAGTATTCCTCGCGTCTGACCCGGTCTTGTAGCCACTGTGCTTATGTGATGGGTCCAGCTGAGTTTTTGATCAATGTTGATTGCAGGGGGATTCAGTGATGATAACAATCAAGGGCCAGTGGTTAGGTTGTGTCTTAATGGAGATGGTCACTTGTCAGCCCAAATCTAAATATTGTCCAGATCTTGTTGCATTTGAACATGGACTGCTTCAGTATCTGAGAAGTCACAAATGGTGCTGAACATTGTGCATTAGGGAATTGCTTTGGAATATAAGACATAAATAGATTTTCACCTGTGGGGAGGGAGTGCGTGATGCCTATTATATGTTAGGCCTTCTATAACCTGTGGGCACCACAGGGGCTTCAATGTATTATCAGTCCCAATAATGACATTTTAATTTAAATTTATTTTGATATTTTGTTTCAGTTACATGCTCCATTAAGGATCAGTTAATCAGTTAATTCATTTATTAGTTAACCAATTCTCCAAAGAGTATAAAGGGAGAATTCTGGGACACTGTTGGTTAGAAGGGAGATAGACATTTGTTAGGTTGCACTTTCTAAACAATTATATTGTGTAGGAAAAGATTGATAGTGCCCAGTTTCCTACTTTATCTAGCCTCAGAATTAATTAATGACAATGACCAGATCATCTATCGGAGTCATGTCGATTGGTGGTTCAGTGTTAGCCAGAGCACCATCGAGTACTTCAAAATAAAACAACAAACTGTGGATGCTGGAGGTTTGAAACAAAACAATCCCTGCACCCTTCCAACGCCCCATTCAGTAAAGCATAAACGTGACAAAATGGGTGCTGACATGCTTCACAAGATGGCAGACAATGCAGTGGTAATGTCCCTGGATTAGCTGTCTAAAAAAATCAGGCCAATGCTTTGGGGGCCACATGTTGAAATCCCACCACAATTGGTAGTGGAGTTTAGATTCAATGAATAATGAATCTGCCACATTAAACTCTGCTTCAGTGACAATGCCCCAAGCTACAACATATTTTTGTGTTTAAACAGGGGAAAAAAAACAAACACCTGGCTGGGGGTGGGTGTTGGAAGAAATTCTCAATCCATCCTGGTCTGGCCAGGATAACTCCAGGCCTGCAGCAATGTAGCTGATTCCGAACTGCCCTCTGAAACGGCGCAGTGAGCCAGTTTCAGGGCAATGAGGGATCAGCAACAAATGCTGAGCATTCCAGTGAGGCTCACATCCTATGCAGCTGCCAGTTTTCACTGCCACTGCGCAGAATTCCAAGCTTCATGCGCAGCACTGCATTCCAGAAGCATCCGGACGCAACTGACTGTGCACAAACCCTCTGAGTGGCAACTCAGTCCCATGGCTTAGAGGGTACATTGTCCATGTCCCACTGAAGACTATCACATTAACAACAGAACAAATCAAATCATTACATGCTGTGCTTAAATATTTGCAAGGACACAGGCTCTGTTGGATCATGTACTGCTCTGCCTTGATGTGATTAGAGCATCCAGGCGACCAGCAAATTCCCTGGAGTTTTATTTATTGTTATTTGTTGTTTAGATACTGGGTAATGCTGTAGAACAGAGGAACCTAGGGTTCGGGTACATTATTCTTTGAAGTTTGCATCACATGTTGAAAGGGTGATTAAGAAAGCATTCACCACATTTGCCTTCATTGCTCAGACTTTTGAGTGCAGGAGTTGGGACGTCATGTTGAGGCTGTGCAGGATGTTGGTGAGGCCTCTTCTGGAATGCTGTGTCCAGTTCTGGTTTCCCTGTTACAGGAAGGATATTATTATGCCGGAGAGGGTTCAGAAAAGATGCACCAGGAATGGAGGGTTTGAATTATAAGGAGAGGCTGGACATGGCTTTTTCACTGGAGTGTAGGAGCTTGGGGGGTGACCTTATTGAGGTTTATAAAATCATGACAGACACAGATAAGGTGGATATCAAGGGTGTTTTCCCTAGGGTTGGGGAGTTCAAAACTAGGGGGTATATTTAAGGTGAGGAGAGCAAAATTTAGAAAGGATGTGAAGGGCAATGTTTTTACACAGTGAGTGGTTTGTATGTGGAATGAGCTTCATGAGGAAGTGGTGGATGTGGGTCCAGTTACAACATTTAAAAGACATTTGGATCAGTACATGAATAGGAGAGGTTTGGAGGGACATGGGCCAAGCGCAGACAGGTGGGACGAGTTTAGTTTAGGATTATGGTTGGCATGGACTGGGGTTGGAGTGAAGGGCCTGTTTCCATGCTGTATGACTCTATCTCCATCACTCGTGGGAGATTTTACATTGTGACCAACCCGCTTGTGTAAAGTTCACTCGTGATAAGGCAGTGGACATATCAAGGTTCATTAGGAACTTACAGAGGCAAAGTTAAGACATCAGAGAGAGCGCACAACCATCTGAATGGCTCACCCTAACCTGGACTTCAGACCATATATGTAACCCAAATGTGGATGTTCATCTGCATTTGATGAATAATTTCTGGTTTTTAAACTTCTGATTTTCTAGACAATATCATCCAAATTGGCTTCATCTTGTGCCCTGGGTCAAAACACTTTGCTACCCAGTTCCTCGTGGTGAGCAGCTGGGCTCAGTACAGTATAACACCTGGATCCAGACATACTGAAGAGGTGCAAAGGTGAAAAAGAGAGTATCTCTTTGAAGACACAGAGTTTGAGGTGGTGCAAGAGGACATTGACAAAGAGGAGGTGAACGAGCAACTTGCAAACCCTCCTTCGAAAGCACATTCCAAACTCCACAATTTATGCCAGGACAGTGCACAGATCACACATTGGACTCATTTGACATCTCAGACCCCAGCAAACCGCAGTGGAAATACGTCATTCTCAACTGCAACTCCGAGACTAATGTTTCTTAGGAAACCTGCTGCAGTAGTAAACAAAGCAGCCAATAAAATCATAATGTACTATTGTGCCCTGACCAGTCCAGACATTATAATACAGTATCCTGACCAAACCAGGCAGTGTAATACTGCACCATGAGCAGAATCTCAGCCACAATTCAGTGTACACTGTTGGAGATGCAGTCTTCTCACTTGAGGCATTAAACAAGGCTGTATTTTTCCTCATAGGTAGATACAAAGGATCCCACGCATCTCCTTCAAAGACGTTGGGAGGTGCAGAGTGCATTGTCCCAGGGACCTGATCAATATTTATTCCTAATTCAATAAGGGCTGGTTATTATTTCATTGTTTGTGGGAGCTTACCATGTGCAAATTGTCTGCCACATTTCCTCCAATGTATCAGGCTGCAATTCAAAATTCCTTCATTTGCTATAAAGTGTGAAGGCTTTATAGAAATATGTCGTGAAGCATGATCAATTCAGACTGTATTATAGTGCACTGCATATTGTCTGCTATTCCATTGTATTCTTGCAAGGCAAGGCTTAGATGTTTACGAACATTTGAAGGATCGTTTCATTATTTGTCAGTGAGAAGGAATTGGACCAGGAACTCACCTAAATCTGTTCAACCCCACAGCTTCCAAACCCACGACCACTTCTATCTTGCAGGACAAGGGCGCTAACAATTGCAAGTTCCCTTCCAAACCACTCATCATCCTGGCTCAAAATGCTGGAACACCTTTCCTAACAAAGCTTGGTAACTCTGCGGCACATGGACTGCAGTGGTTTCAGAAGGTAGCATACAACCACCTTCGTAAGGAACAACAAGGGGTAGGCAAGAACTGCTTTGCTAGTAATACTCATGCCATTCTAAATCTGAATGTCGTTTTCCTGTGTTATCATCATATCGCTTGATATCATTACTAATTCCAAATTCCAAATCTGTTGATCCCTGGATTGAACATATTCAATGAATAAGTCTCTTCAACTCACTGGGGTAGAGAATTCCGAAGGTTCATCGCCCTTGGAGTGAAAAAATTCACAGAATTGCACAGCTTTGCAAATGAGCTTCATGACTAATCTCCTGTCTTTTCCTCAATTCCTTGCATATTATTTCTATCCCAGTGACTCTTTGGAAGCCAGCAGCTAGGCAGCATGGTGGTCAATGGTTAGCACTGCTGCATCACAGTGCCAGGGACTCAGGTTTGATTCCACACTTGGGTGGCCGTCTGTGTGGAGTTTGCACATTCTCCTTGTGTTGGAGTGAGTTTCCTCCGGGTGCTCTGGTTTCCTCCCGCAGCCCAAAGACGTACAGGTTAGGTGGATTGGCCATGCTAAATTGTCCAGTGTCCAAGGTCATGTAGGTGAGATGGATTAGCCATGGGTAATACAGGATTACAGAGATCAGGTCGGGGGTGGGTTCTGGGTTGGATGCTCTTTGGAGGATTGGTGTGGTCTTGATGGACTGAATGGCCTGCTTCACACGAGAGGGATTCTATGATTTCAATGAATCTGCCTCCTCCGCACTTTGAGACAGCATGTTCAAACTCCTAACTAGTCACTGTTTGAAGAAGGTTTCTCCTCACCTCACATTTACATCTTTCGCTAATCATTTTAAATCTGTTCCTCTTGATCCTTTTATGAGCAGGAACAGTCTCTCCCAACTTACCCTGCCCTGACCGTTTATGATTTTGAAAATTTCTAAAAGATGTCCTCTTTGCCTTCTCTTCTTCAATCTTCTCTTATTACTCAAGTATTACATCCTTGGAACCATTCTAGTAAAACATTTCTGCACCCTCTGCAGTGTATTTACATCCCTTCTGAAGTGGGGTGTCCAGAACTGAACATAATACTCCAGTTGAGGTCTAAGTAGTATTTAAACAGGTTCACTATAACATCCTACTCTTGTACTCTATGCCCTATCATAAGGTCGAGGATACTGCATGCATTAATCACAGCTCTGTCTATCTGCCCAGTCACACTTAATGGCTAAGGTAATAAATTGTGAAGCTGGATGAACACAGCAGGCCAAGCAGCATCTTCGGAGCACAAAAGCTGACGTTTCGGGCCTAGACTCTTCATCTGCTCTGAAGGGTCTAGGCTCGAAACATCAGCCTTTCTGCTCCCGAGATGCTGCTTGGCCTGCTGTGTTCATCCAGCTCCACAATTTGTTATCTCGGATTCTCCAGCATCTGCAGTTACCGTTATCTCTGATCACACTTAATGGCTTATGCGTATATACACCCAGCTGTCTCTGCCTGCGCACACCCTGCAGAGGTATAATCTTTATTTTGTGCTGCCTCTTGTTCTTTCTACCAAAATGTATCACCTCACAGTGTTATGCATTGAACTTGCCATCTATTCACCAGCTCCACCGACTTGTCTGTGTCCTCCTCACAGCTTACATTGTTTTCAATTTTCATATTAATGGCTCTTCAGACGAGTCTGGACTGGCCTACCCCTCGTTCTGAAATTGTACCTAGCTAGAGATCCCTACTCTCCCCCCTCCCCAAGGCAGGGGAAACATCCTTTCTGTATCTATCCTACCAGGATATATTTGCAACATAGCGGAGGGTGATACTTAGATAATAAAATGTGAGGCTGGATGAACACAGCAGGCCAAGCAGCATCTCAGGAGCACAAAAGCTGACGTTTCAGGCCTAGACCCTTCATCAGAGAGGGGGATGGGGGGAGGGAACTGGAATAAATAGGGAGAGAGGGGGAGGCGGACCGAAGATGGAGAGTAAAGAAGATAGGTGGAGAGAGTATAGGTGGGGAGGTAGGGAGGGGATAGGTCAGTCCAGGGAAGACGGACAGGTGATACTTTGCTCTGCGCAGCCGAGTCACCGAACTGATATTAAGTCTCCTTTACAGATGCTTTTCGACTGAAAGCAGCTGGATATTCAGGCATGCCAGGACTAAGTAACACAATCTGATCCAAAGCAGACGGCCAGAGGAAGACGATCCCAAGGAATTTTTGTTTTGATTTATTCTTGCCACATGTACCTAGGTCCCTTATTCTTTATTCATTCAGAGGATGAGGGCATCGCTGGCTAGGCCAACATTTACTGCCCAGAGGGCAGTTCTCAGTCAACAGCATGTAGGTCAGACCAGGTAAGGATGGTAGTGTCCTTCCTTAAAAGGACATTAGTGAGCCAGATGGCTTTTTCCTGACACTCAGCAATGGAGTCACAGTCATCATTAGATTCTTAATTCTAGATATTTATTGAATTCAAATTCCACCATGTGCCGTGGTGGGTTTCGAACCCAGGTCCCCTGAACATAACCTAGATCTCTGGATTAACTGTCCGCTGATAGTACCACTAGGCCACTGCTTCCCCACAGCTTCAATGAAAAGTTTTGTTTTGTGTGCAGTACAGGCAGATCACTCCATACAAAGTGCATTAGGGCAACAGAACAGAACGAGGTATACAATATCACGGCAGTAAAGAAGGTGCTCAAAAAGCAAGATCAACATTTTAAATTTAAAATTTGAGAGGTCTGTTCAGAAGTCTGGTAACAGCGGGGAAGGAGCTGTTCTTGAATCTGTTGATACGGGTGTTTAAGATTGGTAGCTGATGCATGATGATGGGTGCAGCCCTTTCTAGCTACCAGCCAGAACTCCATCTGCAATCGTACAGCCCCCTTGCAAACAGCAGCTGTGCACTTACAGGATGGTGGGAAGTCTATTAACAATAACACAGTGCTCATACTGTATACTGCAGTGGGTGTTAGGGGAAGGCAACAAAATTTGCTTCAGACATCGCAGAAGGATTGAGCACAGGTACAAACAGGAACAAAATGAAGTAATCCCAAACAGGCTCAAATGCAACATGCAAATTTGCCATGCTTCAGCTGAACTTTATTCAGAACACATCCGGGCTGTTCTATCTAGTTGTGAGACCAACGCCTGAGCGAGGGGATATTACAGTACAGATATGCAAGTACAGTGAAAAGTTTTGTTTACGAGCAGTACCCTTCTTGGGTCCTGACCTGAAATGTCAAGCTTTCCTGCTCCTCTGATGCCGCTTGGCCTGCTGTGTTCATCCAGCCTCACACCATGTTATCTCAGATTCTCCAGCATCGGCAGTTCATACTATCTCGTTAGCAAGAACAGCATTATTTGAAGTTACAGAGTCCATTCATCAGTTTAATAAGGGCCAGTAAGGAGTTGTTCCTGAACCTGCTAATGCGTGTGTTCAAGCTTCTGTACCTTTTGCCTGTGAAAGAGGTTGTATGAGAGCATTAGCGGGATGTTATTGGTTTCTGATGATGTGGGCAGCATTTCCATCACAACAAGCCATGTAAATGGAGTAATTCATCACAGATGGGAGGTTGGCTTCCGCAATGGTCTGGGCTGTGCACACAACCTTCTGTAGTTTCTCACAGCCCTGGACACAGCAGTTGCCATAGCAGGCCGTTACGCACCCAGGCCGTGTGCTTTCAATGGTGCATTTGTAAAAGTTGGTGAGCGTCCTTACAGACATGCCAAATTTCCTGAGCCGTTTAAGGAAGAGGAGCTGATGTCCCTTCTTGACCGTCGCATCCACATGGGAAGTCCTGAACAGATTGTTGGTTATCATCACTCTGAGGAACTTGACCCTCTCCACCCTCTCGGCCTCAATTCCATTAATGTAGGTGGGGGTGTGTTCTCCTCCTTTCTTTCTGGAGTCAATAATCAGTTCTCTAGTTCTGCTGATGTTGAGAGGCTGTTCTCATTGCACCATGTCACCAAGCCCCCTATTTCCTTTCTCTATTCTAGATTGTCATTGTTCAATGTCCATCCAATTGTGGTGATGTCATCAGCAAACTGACAGCACAGTCAGGAAGTATAGTAGAGGGCTGAGGACGCATCACTGGAGGGCTTGGGTTGAGTGTTATTGTGGAGGAGGTGCACTTGTCTATCTTCACTGATGGTGGTCTGTGGGTCAGAAAGCTGAGGATCCAGTAGCACAGGATAGTGCTGAGACCAAGGTCTCGGAGTTTTGAGATGAATCTGAAGGGGATAAAGATGTTGAAAGCAGAGCTGTAGTTGATGAGCAGGGGACTATGTAGGTGTACTTGTTGTGCTATTGCAGGGATGAGTGCAGGGGTACGGATATGGTGTCCGCTGTGGACCTGTTACGTTGGTAGGAATTGTGGGGTATTCAGACAATCTGGGAGACTAAAGTTGATGTAATTCATGACCAGCCTCTCGAAGTACTTCATGGTTATGGAGGTCACAGCCACTGGGCATTAGTAACTAAGGCACATTGCATTTGCTGTCTTAGGTACAGGAATGATGGTGGTCTTCTTGAAGCAGATGGCAACTTTGGCTTGTAGGAGAGCAAGATTGAAGGTTGTAGTGAATACCCCAGCACAAGTTGGAAGAGCAACTCTTCATTTTCCACTTGGGGACCCTGCAGTCCCTCAGACTCATTATCGAGTTCAATCATTTTAGAACTGAACTCCTCCATGTCCTAGCCCCGACAACCCACACACCAGGCCTCGTTGTCACAGTGTGCCATTACACACTACCTATTGTTAGTCACTAACAGTCCCCACTAACAGATATTCACCCTCCCAGCCAGATCATTATCAACTCCTTTGTCTGTCCAACTGTTCTCTCCCTTTGGGCTTATCCCCACCTATCATTTACTTCTTACCCTATCTTCTGCATAAAAACCGATACTTTCCCAGCTACCATCAGATCTGAGGAAGGGTCACCAGAGCTGAAGCATTAACTCTCACTTTTCTTCACAGATACTGCTGGACCCGCTGAGCTTTTCCAGCAACTTCTGTTTTTATCAGCGAATACCTCTGCCAGTTGGTTTGCCCAAGATCTAAGTGCTCATCTGGAGACTCCATCCAGGTCCATCGCTTTCCTTGGGTTGGCTCCCAGGAAAACCGATCTGACTTCTGCAGTGGTGGTAGTGGGCAAGAGTGTGTCCGGGGCTGTCGGTGCAGGTGGCACTGCGCTGCTGGCATTCTCTCGGACCGAGCACAGAAAGCATTCAGCAAATCAGGGAGGAATGTGTCTCTTTGTCCGCTACATTTATAACATGCAACAACAGCCTGCATTCGTATAGCACTTTCCATGCAGTTTTACAAGAGCGTTAGCAGCCAAGATGAGATACCGAGTTACATGCAGGACTATTCTTGCATCAACTGGCGTAATTACAAAGATACAAATGTGCAAATTAAGCATGCCTCAGCCCTTGGGCCTCTTACACCATTCAGTAAGATCATAGCTAATCTGTTTGTATTCTAGTTTCCACATTACCATCCAGCCCCGATAATCTTTAATTCTCTTGCCTAATAAGAATCTATCCACCTCTGCCTTAAAAATATTCTGTGAACCCACCCACACCACCTTGATGGCAGTGAGTTCCAAAGTTACATAACCCTCAGAGAAAACCTTTCTTCTCATCTCTGTTCTAAAAGGGCAACCCGGAATTTTGACCAAAAATGGGAGTGTGAAAAGATTTGCGGAGGGTATTCCAGGCTTTAGGACCTTGCCAAAATAACGCACAGTGCACAATGGCGAATTGATCAAAACTGAAGACATACAAGGGCGACAGAATCAGAGGAGCGTAAGAATTCCAGAGGTAACAGAGGCAGCGAAGTTCAAGGCCACAGAGGGATCTCTGCACAGAATCGTAAATTTGAGACACTATTGGACAGAGCCACTATGTTTCAGAAAACAGACGGAGAATGGGACTTGGTAAATCAGAAATCAACTTGGATTATGATGAATACAAATGGGAGAGTGACAAGAGAGTGGGCAAGTGAGTGAGGGACAGAGAGGGAGCGAAAAAAGCAGAGACTGAGACAGTGAGTGAGTGACAGAGAAGGACAGAAAGAAAGAGAGATGGAATCAGAATGAGCGAGTATGAGAGTACATATGAGTGAGAGTGCATTCACGCTCTGACTCTCTATTGTCCAGACACAGTGTTGATGGCTTATTTCTCCCTCTTGGATGCAATGGGGCTTTATATCCATGCAGTATTGATGATTAAATATTGGGAACAGCAAAGGTCTCTCTTCCCCCCAGGAATGTCAGTGGCTGTTTATTGCAGGTACTCACTGTAACAGCTTCAGCACGGTTACAAACATAAGCAAACATAAGCTAGGGAAGAGAAGAAAAATAAATCCCTTTCAGGCAAACTGCACTAATGTACGAAAGATTAAAGACCATTCATTACCTGTCACTACCTAAAGCTTCACGATCATGTCCAAATACTTCCCATACAACAGCACTAGGAAAAACAAAAAAAAAACCCCAGAAGACAGTTGTGCCCGAAGAAAAGTCCTTTTATATATCTGGACTGTGGAGTGAGATTTTCTTGGTATTGTCTATACATGCTGTTTAAAGATGTGACAAGGCACATCTAGTGGGGTTGGGACTGGAACCCGGCCCTCTTGGCTCAGAGGTAAGGATGCTACCACTGCGCCAAAAGAGTCCCAGTGAGATTTGCTCAGGAATGGCATCAAATGGGATCCATGTGAGGAACAATCCCACTTCCATTCTGCTGGCTATTTTCAACGTGGAGCTGGTTTTATTTGCTGGGCAGCTCTGCCCCTAGTGGACAGGCTGGCTACTGCAGCATCCTCACAGCCACAGAAGGGTAACACTAAGGGGGTTGGAGATGGCAGTCGGACTGCTGTGTTATCCCTACATCAAAACCCTCTCCTCCAAAGCCATGCGATGACAAGGATGGAGTAGTTGCTAAATGACAGGCTGGCAGCAATGAAACTGCACTAAGAAATGAAAGTTGCCATAGAAGTCTCTCATTGGAGAGACAACTGGTGGTGTATTTGACCAGAGACACATCTCAGGCAATGAGGGTGGGGAGTGGTGAGGTTGTGAAAAAGGGGTCTTCCTGGTGAACTCAGCTGGTGCATGAATTGAACCTACACCATGAAATAACTCCACAGAGGCCAGTATCCCATCACTAAATCATCCTTTATTTACACAGGGAGTGTCCTGGACACTGATCCAGCTCCCTCATGGCCAGCTCTCAGAGTGAATAGGATGCCTGACCCTCCTGTTTATATCTGTCAGCCAGGGCTCCCTGACTGGATCAGATTAACAGCCCCAATCAGAGAACTCATATTTGTATGAGGACCACCTGCCAATCTCATTACAATCACTACACGATATTGATGTATTACATACCAACTGTCCAGCCAACTGAGCAAACTGACCACACCCAGCCTCAGCAAGCTGAGTGCCATTGGGAAAAACAGTAACACAGAGAAGCCGCACAACCAGGTGTAGATGGTGAGGGAGTCACAAATAGGTCACAGTGGCTGTGGTGAGGTTGGAGACAGAAACAAGTGTTTGACTGGATTGGGATAACAGGGATAAATATGCATTAAGCAATGATTGCAGGAGTGAATAATTTTCTTATAGCTCCAGGGAAATATCGGAGAAGACAGGTAGAACATAATAACAATGAAGCTGTAATTTGGAGCAACAGCCTGTGTCATAATGGCTGAGCAGTTAGTGCAAAATATCACATTGCAACTGATGCAGTGAAAGATTCTTAAGAGCTGATCTCCGAGGGTAGGATCAGTTACAGCCAAAAAGAAAATTACAATGAGAGAGGGCTAAAGTGGAGGAAATGCAACAAAGTGACAAGGTACTGAGAGGAGGGTCACAAGCAGAGAAATTGCCTTTCTGAAACTCTGTTAGTTGTCACAATAGTCTCAGAGCCATATCTGTGCTCTCTAACCTGGCCTGTTTCCAATCCATCACCGTCCTCACACCAACTCCTGATCTCCCATAACCTCTCGGGTCACTAATCTGCATTTGCTCATTTTCCAGTGAGGCTTTTAATACTTAAAAAAAAACCTGTTGTATATTTTGACAACTGTCAAAACATTCTCCCCCTCCTCTTTGTTTATTCATTCCTGAGATATGGGTATCAGTGCTATTTATTGTTCTTCCCTAGTTGCCCCTCAAAAACGTGGTGGTGAACTGCCTCCTTGAATCACTGCAGTCCGTGTGCAATAGGTTGACCCCCAATGTTGTTAGAAAGAGAATTCAAAGATTTTGATCCAGCGACAGTGGGAACAACGGTATATTTCCAAGTCAGGGTGGGGAGTGGCTTGGAGGGGAACTTGCAGGAGGTAGAGGTCCCTCGTGTCTGCTGCCCTTGTCCTTCTAGACAGTAGAACTTCCAGATTTCACAAGTGCTGTCCAAGGAGCCTGGGGGAATTACTGCAGTCCAGCTTGTCAACAGCGCACACTGCTGCTACCACACATTGGTGGTGGAGGGAGTGAATGTTAAAGGTGACGGATGGGATGGGTGGTGAAGGTGAACTTCTTTGCCCAGGATACCATCTTGGTTCTTGGGTGTTCACTCATCAAGGCATTTTATTACACTTCTGACCTACAGATGATGGGGGAAGACAGCAGTTACTTGCCACAGAATTCCCAGCCTCTGATGTGTAGTTGTAGCCACAGGACCAGACTGGCCATGTAAATACTATCTCGTACCATTTACGGTACTTTCCACACATAAGCCTAAGTCTGTCAGAGATAATGGGAACTGCAGATGCTGGAGAATCCAAGATAACAAAATGAGAGGCTGGATGAACACAGCATGCCAAGCAGCATCTCAGGAGCACAAAAGCTGACATTTCGGGCCTAGACCCTTCCTCTCTGATGAAGCGTCTAGGCCTGAAACGTCAGCTTTTGTGCTCCTGAGATGCTGCTTGGCCTGCTGTGTTCATCCAGCCTCACATTTTGCTAGCCTAAGCCTGTCAGTTGCCCAGGCCTTGCCGAATTAGGGCACTGGCTGCTTCAGTATCTGAGGAATCACAAAATGGTGCTGAATATTGCGCAATCAGCAGCAAACATTTCTGACCTTACGATGGACAGAACATTATTGATGAAGCAGCTGAAGACGACTGCACTTAGGGCACTACCCTGAGGAACTCCTGCAGAGATGTCCTGGAGCTGAGACGACTGACCTCCAACAGCTGTGGCCATCTTCCTATGTGCCAGGTATAAATAAAAGAAGAGACGTATGATACAGGAAAAGGCCCTTCAGCCCCCCAAGCCTGTGCCGATCATCATGCCCTGACTAAACTAGAAAACAAACCTTCTGCCCTTATTCAGTCCATATCCCACTGTTCCATCCCTATTCAATTAACCATCCAGATGCCTCTTTAATGTCACCAACATACCTGCTTCCACCATCTCCTCTGGCAGTGCATTCTAGACTTCTATCACTCTCTGCATGAAAATCTTTCCACGCACATCTCACACTTTTGCCATCCCACCTTGACCCTCCTTGTAATTGAAACTTCAACCCTGGGAAAAAGCCTCTGATTATCCACCCTATCTATGCCTCTCATAATTTTGTAGACCTCTATCTGGTCTTCTCTCAGCCACTGTCTTTCCAGTGAAAACAATCCTAGACTTTTCAACCTTTTCTCACAGCCAATGCCCTTGAGATGAAGCAACATTCTGGTGAACCTTCTCTTCCAAAGCCTCCACATCCTTCTGGTAATGTGGCAACCAAAACTGCACACAATACTCCAAACGCAACCTAACAAGGGTTTTACACAGCTGCAACATGATTTGCCAACTCTTGTACACTCCGTCCCAGACGATGAAGGCAAGCATGCCGTATGCTTTCTTAATCACCTAATTACCTGTGTTGCCACTTTTAGGGAACTGTGGACCTGCACGCCCAGATCTGTCGGTATGTTAACGCCCCTAAGGGTTCTGCCATTTACAGTATAATTCACACCAAAATTTGATCCTCCAAAAATGCATCAACTAACTACTGTTGTTGCAGAGGAGAGATTTCCCTCCAACTCTCATTGACGTCAATTTGGCTCCTCCATGCCACTTAAAATGCTTCTTCAATGTCATTCCCATCTCTCATCTGGGATTCAGGCCTTTCACCTGTGATTTGACCAAAGATGTAATAGGTTCTAGACCTGAGTGCACAGATGGAGCCTAAACTGAGCATCAGCGAGCATATTATTGCTAAGTAAGTGCCACTTGATAGCACTGTCGATAACACAGTTTCCATCAATTGCTGATGATTGCAAGCATACTGATGGGGAGGTAACTGGGTGGATTCAATTTATCTTGCTTTCATTAGACAGGGAAAAATTGTCCATCATGTCTGGGTATGCTCCATTGTTGTTGCTGTGTGAAAATAACATTTCTGTGATCAATTCTGGTCTTGTGCACATTTCTCCTACATAAGCTGGCATGCCTGCTGCTGCCCTGTCAGAGGGTCAGTGCTAAAGGAGTGTCACACTATTGGAGGTACAGGTCAGAGGAACTCAGAGCTTTGATGAAGAGCCATCTAAACTCAAAACTTGACCATGCTCTCTCAACATGGACGCTGTCTGACCCACTGTGTGAACTCCAGTTTTCAGTACAGATTCCAGTATCAGCAGTATCTTGCTCCTACAGGCCTGAGGGAATGCTGGCGAGGACAGCATTCATCAATAATCCTAAATTGCATTGAGGGCAGCTGACAGCATAACCACATTGCTGTGGGTGTGGAGTCACATGTAGGCCAGACCAGGTGAGGACATCAGATTTCTTTCTCTGAGGGACATGAGTGAGTCAGACGGGTTTTTCAGACAATTAACAATGATTTCATGGTCATCAAACTAATTTCAGATATTTCTGATGGAATTCGAATTCCATCATATGCCATGGTGGGACTCAAACTTGGATCCCCCAATGTTAGCTGAGTTTCCAGATTAATAGTCTAGTGATAATACCAATAGGCCGTTACCTCCCCCTTTGGCAGCCCAAATGCATCAGATGACTTTGAAGCAGAGTAGAAGTTTTGAAGAGGCAGAGCTCACTTTCAAGGGCAGAGGCTGCTCCATGTGAGTTTTTCTGAGGACCAGCAGCAACTGCTTGAACGGGAGAGGGGGCAGTACCCGAATGTGGGAGAGGCGTACCATTTTCTCAATGATCATAATGGGGAACCAGGAAGGGAGGTTGAGTGGTCAGTGAGATACTGTGGGGTCTTGTAGTTCAGCTGAGCTCGCAAAGTCATGAGAGAAAGATACAGAGCAAGGGAAGCGGGGAACTAGATTACTGTGGTGAGCCCAGGAATGTGAATAGTTGGGTATTATCGCTGGACTGTTAACTCAGAAACCCAGATAATGTTCTACAAACAGCAGATGGTGGAATTTGAACTCAATAAAAAAAAATCTGAAATTAAGAGTCTAATGATGACCATGGAACTGTTGGGAAAACCCTATTTGGTTCACTAATGCCCTTCGGAGAAGGAAACTGCTGTCATTACCTGGTCTGGACTATATTTAACTCCAGACCCACAACAACATGGTTGACTCTTAGCTGCCCACTTGGATGGGCAATAAATGCTGGCCTAGCCATCAACAACCTTATTCCATGAATGAATGTTTAAAAAACTGGGCGAAGCAGCAGTTGAATTTGAAGGAAAGAAAACAGCAAAATTGGTGAATGAAATATACAGGTTTGTATTTCAAACTGCAGAACTAGCACAACCAGTCCATTCATTCCAAGTATTACTGGTTTATCACTGTTCTTCTTCCTTCCGGACTTTTTAAGCTTTTTTTCTTGATGGAATGTTCCTGGCAACATTTATTGCTCACCTGACATTGCATTTGAATTTAGTTACCAACTACATTGCCTGGGGTTTGGAGTCTCGTATAGACTGGCTAACAGTGGTAGATTTCCTTCTCTCTTGGGTGTTTGCAAACCAGATGGATTTTTAACAATAATCAACAAGAAATTAATCATTGCTGTCATTCAATTCCATTGAAATAATAATTATTCAATCAACCATTTTAATTGAAATTTAATTTACTGTGGTGGGATTTGAACCCCTATCCCCTTTGCACCAGCCTGGGCCTCTGAATGAGGAGCCATCACGCTACCACAAAGTGTAACTTCCACATCCCACCATGATTCTGGAAGAGCGGCTGGACTTTGCTTGAAGAGACAATGTTTCTTGAGTTCTAACAGGGGCAAGGACAGAAACAATGGCTCCCAGTGCTACTCTTGCCCAGGTCTCTGACCTTGGCCCCTCCCCTATCTGAATACAGCTATCCAATGCCCCTTCTCGATTTTGCCACCTGGGAACAGGACTATCTTATTCAATGACAATGCCATCTCTCCACATGCCTTGTTATCTAACATCCTCGACTCTTCACGCAAACCTACTTCCTTCTAAATCCATTGTTGTTACCAAGAAATATTTCTGATCAACCTGTTCAGAGATGCTGTGATACACTTCTGGAGCAAGTGGAACTTGAGTCCAGGCTTTCCTAGTCCAGTGGTAAGGACACTACTGCTGCACCACAAGAGCCCTGAATCTCCGTCATTTACAACTTCATTCTTAAAACTCCAACACCTGCCTTTGGTCCTCCCTAAGCAATGGGTCTTCTGTAGACAATGTAACGTTCATCACAGTAAAATCTTTATTCCACAACCACCTGTTTATTCTCCCCAGCATGGCCTCAAGCTTTACTTAAAATCCAGGGTGTGAGCATTTGAATCTCCCTGGCTTAGCCATTCATCATCACATCTTATTGGAATTGGGGCCCAGATCTGGAGGGATACCTCAGGTATCATTAACTCATCCCTAAATGTACTTGAAATGAGGGTCTTGCTGGGCCATTTCATAGGGGAATTCAGACTCAACCCCATTGCTGTGTGTCTGGTGTCACATGTAGGCCAGACCAGGTAAGGATGGCAGATTTCCTTCCCTAAATGATGTTAGTGAGCAGGTAGCTTTTCTAATGACAATCAGTGATAGTCATCAGAGTCATCATTATTGAAAACAGCTTTTATTTCTGATTTTTAATTAATTGGATTTAAATTTAATATATTGCCATGGTAGTAGGATTTATAGAGAGTCATACAGCATGGAAACAGGCCCTTTGGTCCAACCAGTCCATGCTGACCATGTTCCCAAACTAAGCTGATCCCACCTGCCTATGCTTGGTTCATATCCCTCCAAATATTTCTTATTCATGAACTTATCTAAATGCCTTTTAAACTTTGTAACTGAACCCACATCCGCCACTTCCTCTGGATGTTCATTCCACACAACAAACCGTTCTCTGTGGAAAAAAAAAGTCCATCGTGTCCTTTTTAAGCCTTGTTCTTCTCCCCTTAAAAATATGCCCCTGGTCTTGAAATCCTCCACCCTAGGGAAAAGACACCCACTAATCACCCTATCTATACTCCTCATGATGTTATAAACCTCTGTAAGGTCACCTCTCAACCTCCTGTCCCCAGATCAGTTCAGAAGAATCATACCAGACTCAAAACATTAACTCTGTTTTTCTCTCTCCAGGGAGGCTGCCGGTCCTGCTGAGTTTCTCCAGCGCTGTCTCTTATGATTTCAGACCTCCAGTTTCTGAAGTACTTTACTCTCATTCCCAGATAATTAGCCTGGCTTGGACAATCACCAGTCCATTGTGTCCCCTTCTTCCGGTTGCTCAGAGCAGGGTTGTGGTTAAGGGAGAACAAAACGGTGTGGGATTTTGAGAAAGGGGTGACTGAGATTGAAGCAGAAGGTGCTGAGGATGAGAATTCAATCAAGTCAGAGGAAGACGGAACAAAGGGGAATGATTGATCGCTCGTTATCGGGCTTTTGGTGCTCCTTGCCATTTCCAGTGAAAAGAGCTGAAAAGGTGCCACTTGCAACCAATTAATTGCAACAGGTATCTATGTGAAGTGCAGGAGGATGACGCTTTGCCAATGTAATGTTCCAATAACAGAGACATGTAATGCTTATCAAATAACTCCAGGCTTTTGAGCCAGAGATTAAATGCGAAGACGACAGCAGAGCAATTATTCAGAGAAAAACCAAATCCATGATTTGGAATTTTATTGTCAACATCATATGAAGCAGTTTAACTCCTCGCCCCTTGTGGTCGACTTGGCACATTGGCAGTACTGTTCCCATTAATCAGCGCAGGAGACAGTCGGGAAGCAGCGTGATGTTTGAAACTGCGACTCGGTCCAATCAAACAGGTTCAAGCCTGCTCGACTATTCAATAAGGTCATGGCCAATCAGATTTTAACTTCAACTGTGTTCCTGCAATATCCCTGCTAACATTTCATCAATGAGAGGCCAGTGGCAGATGTGAGAGGAAAGTTTTGTTTTAACGCAAATGGTGGTAGGTGCTTGGAACGTGCTGCCAGGAGAGAGGAGAGAAGCAGATACAATAGAAATGTTTTAAGAGGCATTCAGACAGCCACGTGATCAGGCAGGGGACAAAGGAATACACACCATGTGCAGGCAGATGGGATCAGTTTAGAATGATATCATGGTTGGCGTAGACATGGTGGGTCGGAGGGCCTGTTCCTGTTCTATGCTCTAAAGTCAGGCAAGAATTGAGGTGAAATGACATAACAGTTTGTGGGTTTCTGAAGATTTTTTTCATGAATACTATGGTCAACAGACATAGAATTACATCAGATATAGAAATGGGTCTTTCTGAACCAGAATGTCCAGCTTCAAGTCCCCACCTGCTTCCGAGGTAGATTATAGTGTGCTTGAACATCTCCTATCCAGAGGGGAAATGGTGAGATAGTGCTGCACAAGGAGGCACTTCACAATCCAAAGGTCCAGGTTGATACCATCTATTTGAGAGCTCAAATCAAGCCATCTACTGGAGTTTAAATTCAATTAAAAAATCTGGAATTGACAGCTAGTCTCAGAGATGGTGACCATGACAGATATCATTGATTTTGTTTTGTGGAAACCCAGCTGGTTCACTCATGTCCTTTAGGGGGAGAAAATCTGCCCTCCGTACCTAATCTGGCCTACACATGACTCCAGACCCACAGCAATGTTGTTCATTCTTAACTACCCTCTGAAATGGCCTCAAGGGCAATTAGGGAGATCCAACAAATGCATTCCTTGCCAGTGATGTCTGTATCCCTCAAAAGAATCATAGAGCTCAACGGTCATTGATTGTTGCATCAAGGAGGACAGTTCCTCCCTGTCTACCCTATCCTGAGAGTAGGGCTTTCTACCTCAGAGCCAGGAGGCCTCGGTTCAAGTCCCAACTGCTCCAGAGGCTTGTAATAACATCCCTGAACAGACTGAATAGAAAACCTCTTTCCTGAAAGCGTAAACACAAATAGATGATTATTCATCCAATCAGCATAAGGTTCCACCTCTCCTGTCAGGGAGTAGGGGGGTGGGGGGGCAGCAAATCAAATTGACAGGTTTTAACATCAATAAATCTTTGACACGAGAACACACATTCCGCATGCTTGAGCGTGGTCCAACTCAATCTCAACAACTCTCTCCTCTGGCTGAAAAGTCAAACAAGAGATCACCTCTGGCCTGGATTTCCCAACAATGCAAACTGAAACATCTCTGGCGTCATTGAGAAAGAGAAAAATAATTAGACAAAGGGATCTAATTATGAACAAAAACAAGAGGGTAAGTAGACATGGTTGGCTGTACCAGTTGTCTTGCTATTTTTTTCATAATTCCTTGATAAGGAATCTGGAAAATAGCCTACAAAATTGGAACTGGACCTTTGGGAATGAAGTTAGAAACTGGCACAAGTTGGTCAATGCCTTTCTTCCTCAAATAGCAATGATGTTTAAAATTCATTCATAGCATGTGGGTCTCTTTGGCTAGGTGTTTATTACACAACCTTAATTACCCAGAGGGCAGTTAAGACTCAAGCACATTGGTGTGGTCTGGAGTCACATGTATGCCCAGACTAAGTAAGGACGGCAGATTTCATTCCCTAAGGGGCATCAGTGAACCATTTGGGTTTTTACAACAATCAACTATGATTTCCATTAGGTTTGGTGTCGAATTCTAGATTTTTATCAAATTCAAATTTCACCAGGTGCACTGGTGGGATTCGAAACCTTATCCCTAGGCCATTAACCTGGAGTTCTTGGTTATTAGTCCAGAGACATTACCACTGCACCCCCCCCCCTTTCCCCCATTAATGCTGAGTTCCCTGTCCAAAAGGCAGGGTAGACTCACAGTGTCAAGACTTCCACTAGGGGTAGAACCCCAATCCATCCCAAGGATGAAACTTAAAGCTATTGGCACCAATCTGTGTTAGATGCAAGGATAGATCCCAAATTGATCCCAAATGGAACAAGAAGGAAAGTCAGTGTCGTTAGCACCAATCCAATCTGTGCTGAACATCTAGGAGTCTGAATCACTTTGTGTCACTTTTTAAAAATTCATTCATGTGACGTGGGCATCACCGGCCAGGGCAACATTTTTTGCCCATCTCCAACTACACACAGGGTGGTAAAGAGTCAACCACATTTCTGTAGGTCTGGAGTCACATGTAGGCCACACCATAAGGAGGGCAGTTCCTTTCCCTAAAAGGACATGAGTGAATCACATTTTTTTTCTGACAAATGACAATGGTTTCATGGTCATCATTAGACTCTTAATTCCAGATTATTATTGAATTCAAATTCCACCATCTGCTATAGTGGTACTTCAACCCAAGTACCCAAAATATTACCAGGGTCTCTAGATTAATCATCTACCATTAATACCACTAGTCAACACCTACCAAATTTACCTCTGGTTGAACTCCCACCCTGGATGAGCTTTACACCCCACTGCAGTACCAGGGGAGTGCTACACTGTTGGAGGTACTTTTTTCTATTGGATGACCTATTAATCAGAAGTACTCTCTCAGGTGGCTGTAAAAGATACCACTGTGCTATTGAACTGAGGGCTCCCTCCATTGTCTTAGCTGATACCTTATCGATGAACATCACTGAAAAAGAACATCCGGACACTATCTCCAATGCCATTTGTGGTATGATTTGTACCATATGTATTATTGGGCTGCTCGCACTTCATAAAATACTTTGTCAGCGTGTGAAGCACTTTGGACTGGCCCGTGGCTGCACAAGGCGCTGTCAAAATGCAGGACTTTCTTTAGAAATAGCTAGTTATTGAGATTTCAATATAAACAGTAAGCTAAGAATATGTCTCTTTGAAGGTCACTCACTTTCTTTGTGCACCGTGGGATAATTGTTCATCTTCTTGAAGCACAAACAGTGCCCCCTTGAGGAATGCTTGCACCAAGGCAGCAAGTATCAGTGAGCCAGGCCAAGGTACCGTTAGTGTGACAGTGGGCATGTTAACCAGGGACCAGGGTTTCTGTCTGGGGTTTTTTAACAGGACTTTCTTGAGACATTCCTCAAGCCAATTCAACTGAATTTATTTCCTCTGCTAAACCAAACAAACAAATTTCAGCTCACAGCAGAAGATTAAAATGTATGAAACAAAAAGCAGACGGCAGAAATCTGAAATAACAACATTGGCTGTTTCTCAATAAGGTGTTAGATTTAGTTCTAAAAAGAGATAAAAGGATATGGAGAAAAGTTGGGAACAGGGGTCTGAATTGGATGATCAGCCATGAACATATTGAATGGTGGAGCAGGCTCGAAGGGCTGAATGGCCTAATCCTGCTCCTGTTTTCTATGGAAAAACAGACAATGCTCAGTCTGGAGTGGGCAACGGGGTACTGGTGGGGTGAAGGGGGGGGGGGGGAGGAGTCATAGCGGGTGGGGTGGTGGTGGCAGCAGGGAGGTATTCTCCTGGTCGCGTGGTGGGTGAGGGAGACAGGAGAAGTGAGAAAATAAGAGAGGGAGCCATGTCAGGATGTGTCCATTTTGCTTCCAGCAGAAAATTCTTAGCTGATGCAGCAACAATTGATGTTATCTTTTGCACTACAAGAACGAGACGTGGATAACAAGGCACTGAAAGAATCAACAGCTGCTTATTATAGTTCCTGATGTATACATATATTACAGTCAGAAGCATTTCAGCGCCTGGGTGAATATTATGCTACAAACAACAGCCTACTCTCCTTAGCAAATCATGCTTCAAGTGGCTTCAGTTAAAATGGAGTTTGAGACCTTTATACCATCAGGTTACATGCTGTAATTCAGTGATGACATAATAAGCATATGCCTTAAAGGCATACTGACTGCGAGACATAATGTAAACCATGCTCCTGTAATACATTTTTGAGTCAGGAGCAGCAGTTTCTCAGAGGCAGACCAGGATATGAATGACTTCCTCCACGAGTGATATTGGGACTGCTGTTTCCCCAGTTGGGAGTATATTTGATTTATTTCATTTGAGTTGATTTAAGCTTTATTGTCACAGGTACTCAAGTACAGGAGGACAGTGTACATACAGGGCACCATCTTAGGTACGAAGGTACTCAGGTACAAAACTTAAGTACAATTAGAAACATAGAGTCAACGCAGTAGTAACATTTGTGGCACCAGGGGAAATTTGCCATGCCAGGATGGCACACCGCCAAGCCATCATCATACACCACACCCTCCAGACACCCCTCATCCTGCTGAGGGTGGGCGCTGCTAACTTCATGAATGGCAGCCTCCCTGCGGAGGTCTCAGAGGTCTCCAGATTCCTGACGAGGTGTCACATCACACTCAAAATGTTTACTCTTGTTTTTCTCTCTCTACAGAGGCTGCTGGACCTACTGAGTTTCTTCAGCACATGCACCAGGGGCTCCATCTTCCAAAGCACTGGCTCCCCACCACCAACACCCTCCACCTCAATGATCCATCTTCAGGCATTATCCCTCCCAAACCTAGAGAGGTTTCTGCCTTCCCGACCCTGGGAAATATGTAACTATTTCCACAGATCCGTTGTGAAGTGCCTTCTCAATCTTCAACCTACCTACCATTCCTGATGGGCTGCCTTAGTTCGTGGCTGCTGATTCGGCCAGCATCAGCAATCTGCCTGCCCATCCAAACTCAACAAGACTACAGGTTCAGATGGTGGTGCCTTTGAGGAGAATAACCCTGTTGCTCTAGCTCCTAAACAGCACAGGCACAAGACCTCCTAACTTAAGCCAACTTTCAGGTTCCCAAGCCCACCAGGAAAATATTCCCAACGTCTCAGATTGATGATCCTTCCCCAGCGGATAGATCATCACCCTGAGACATTGACAGTTTGTTTTCTCTCTCCACACATACTGTCTGACCTGCTGAGTTTTTTCCAGCATGGTTCTGTTTTCTTACAGGATTAGCCGAGAGTCATTTTAACCTTCACCAATGTTGCAAATAGAGGTCTTGTAGTGTAGTAGGTAGCATCCCTACCTCTGAGTCAGAACCCAGAAGTTCAAGACCCACTTTAGGACTCAATGGCTGCATAAGTTACCTTCATAATGTGGCTTACCAGTGTAATCATCAACCTATAACCCTGAGAGCACACCTAGCCAGCTATTGGGGAGGAGATGGCATAGTGGTATTATTGCTGGATTTTTAACCCCAAGACCCAGGTAATGTTCTTGGGCCTGGGTTCGAACCCCACCACAGCAGATGGTGGAATTTGAATTCAATTACATTGTCACATTCACTCACCAGTCATCTTTTGACCAGGTTGCAGACACCAAGGCTGAGAACATTATGGGGTAGAGTTAGGGGGACAGAGGATTGAAGAACATTATGCCCAGAGAGTCTAATGATTGACCCATTAAGGAATAATCAACAAACTGGAGAATGAGATGAGAGGCATGGTGGCTCAGTGGTTATCACTGCCAGCCTCATTGTGTCAGGAAGCCAAGTTTAATTCCAGCCTGGGGTGACTATGTGGAGTTTGCACATTGTCCCCGTGTCTGCGTGGGTTTCCGCGGGGTGATCTGTTTACCTCCTACAACCTGAAGATGGGCAGGCTCGGTGGATTAGCAGGTTGCTGCACAAAATGGAGGGCTACAGGAATAGGATAGGGGCGTGGCTGTGGGTGGGATGCTGTTCAGAGGGTCAGTGTGAGCTCAATGAGCTGAATGGCATGATTCCATGCTGTAGGGATTCTATGTGACATATTCATTTGACCCCTCTGCTATAGTTCAAAACACCGTTCCAGTACATTTATTTCCAACCAGGGGTGGTTTCTCACTGTTTATTACCACTTTGGAGGTGACAATAGCATCATCCCAAGGGTGGCTAATTTTCATAGCACGTCATTTGAGACATCCACATCAGTTTATCTGCTTTTACCTCGAAGACACACCCAACGTTCTGCATCATTATATTTCATGAGACTTAACAAAAGCCCCAAATATAATGAGAAACCAGAAAATTGGCAGCAGAGGGGTATGATTGAGGTAAGGCTTCAGGCCTAAAAAACAAATCACACTTGTCTCCCTATCTCTGCCCCCTTATGCCATCTCTGTCTGATGAGGAAATGCGCCCTAAGAGGGCACTGGTAGCCAAGGCCCCCATCAGGTATGTACATTAATACAGCGTGCAAGCTACTACAGCGGTTTGCTGTGGGTTTGTGCAGGTTTTTTTCTGAATTGATCATTCACAGGGTGAGGACATTGCTGGGTAAGTTAGCATTTATTGCCCATCCGTAATTGCCCATGGCAGATGGTGGATTTAAAATTCGATTAATAAAACCTGAAATTGAAAGCTACTGTCAGTGCGGGTGACCATGCCAACAATCATCGAATATTATAAAGATAGGAAATAGGAGCAGGGATAGTCCATTCAGTCCTTCAAGCCCTGATCTACCTTTCAATGCGGTCATGGTTGATCATCCAACTCAGTCCTCCGTTCCCATTTTCTCCTCTGTCCCTTTAGCCCTAAGAACTATATCTAAGTCCTTCTTGAAAACATTCCATGTTTTGGCCTCAACTGTTTTCTGTGGCTGAGAATTCTTCAGGCTCATCACTCTACAGGTGAAAAACCTTCTCCTCATCTCAGCCTTAAACAGCCTACCCGAAATCCTGAGGCTGTCACCCCTGGGTCTGGACTCCCTGATTATTGAGAACATCCTTCCTGTGTTTACCAGCAGAATCACCAAATATTATTTCTGTATACTTACAAAACTTCATCAATTCATTAATACCCTCGAGAAGGAAATCTACCATCCTTACCTGGTCTGACCTGCACGTGCCTCTCACAGCAATAGGATTGATTCTTAACTGCTTTCTGAAATGGCCCAGCAAGTCACTCACTTCAAGGGAAATTCGCGATGGGCAACAAATGCTGATTTTTGTCATAAAATTTCAACTGTTTCACTAATGCCCTCTCCCTGCCCGATCTGACCTGGACGTGACTCTAGACTCACAGTAAAGTGTCCTGACTGTTACTTGCCCTCAGAATTGAGTAACATGAGCCATTCAGTATTATCAGAAATGACAACAACACAGCGCAGCAGCTCACCTCCATTCTCTTGTGGTCAACAACTGGTGGCTGATTGATGCTTGCCTTGCCAGCGATACCGGCATCCCACAAATAAAAATATATTTGGAAAAATAATCCTGGGACTCTCTCAACTGCACAACAGCAAATAGGGATAGGCAACAAATGCCAGAGATATCCCATGCGACATGCATTGCTACGTTGAAAAGAAATAATGCTATGATTCAACTTGATAAAGAAAATGGACAGCATTGCAGACACCACCCTGTCTTAACCAAACACACCAAAAATAAAATCAACAAGACATGTCACAGCATCTTTGGTTTGGATGAACCTTTGTCTGCAAACAAGGTTCATCTTGAGTGACGAGGGGCTACACTCTATAAACACAAGATCCATTTATGCGGCAGACAGGACTGGGGACGATAACTGTATTAATGGATGAGGTCAGGCTAATGGAAGGTGTGCTCCACAATGGAGTGTGCACGGAGTTAAAAGCTCTGGCTTCGCCCTTCACAGTCCAAGCTACAGTTCTGAAAAGCTGCCATCAGAATTTTATACCTGGGAACCGAATAGCAGGCAAATGATGGAAATCTACCATTTTGAAATGATCAGATTGCACAACACTGTGAGGTGTTGGGAATGTTGGAATTAATTTAATCATCAGGCTATGCAAGACTTCTTGATTGATATCATAATATCACCAGCTTCCATTTCTCACACTGATTACGACACACAGGAGGTCTCCCTTTCTGTCTCCGTACACTGCTCCTTTATCACACCCACAATCTGACTCTTTCTGCAAAGGAGTGCTGAGAAAAAGGTATAGATTTGTGCAGACGGAAATGTGTGTTCAGGGAGGTACGCAGAGAGAAGGAGAGCCTGAGCAAAAGGAAAACAACCGAGAGAGAGAGGGAGGGGGGTAGGGGTGTGGTAAAGAAAGAGAGAGACACAGAACAACAAGGAGAGCATTGAGCATTGCTGAGGCAGGAGGGACTTAGTGGTGGCAGATGGGGGGGTGGGGGCAGGAGGATGAGACAGGTTGTTGCAGAGAAAGAAATAGACAACTAGGGAGACCAGAGAGTCGCACAGATACCGAGATGAGAATGGACAGAGAGAGATGGAAAGAGAGACAGGGACAGAAAGTGAGAGAGATAGAGGTATTCAGAGGGATGGGGGCAGACTATGAGACAAATAGAAAGCTGGAGACCAACTGAGGGACTGAGACAGAGAGAGAGATCAAGCGTTCTGGGAGAAACAGGTGTGTAGTGACAGAGAGACAGATAATTCAATAAAGATAGGTGTGGAGAGAGGTGTGGAAAGATATGGAGATAGATAAATAGAGATACACAGAATTGAGGGACACAACGGGCAATTGAAAAGAGAGAAATGGAGCAGGATAAAATATTGCGAGAGAAAGACAGAGTCGCCACAGAGCTAGCTGGGTAGACATGGCCATACTGAGGGATTGAGAGACAGAGGGATAGATGTAGCGAATGAGAGAGAGAGACAGAGACAGAGACAGTGAGTGCGCATCACTATATATGTGAGAGAGAGAGAGACAGAGAAGACAATGGAGAATATGGAACAGAAAGGCAGAGAAAAATGGGCACGGAAAATAACAGACTTATACACACAAGCGGAGAGCCTGACAGAGGGATAGACGGACAGGAAGAGATGGAGAGATATTCAGATGCAGAAAGCAACAGCAAGAGAGAGGGATAGCAAAAACAACAGCTCAAAATTCAGGCACAGAGGGAGATGGAAAGAAAATACAGAGAGACAAAGGAACTGAGTCACAGAAGGAGAAAGGTAGAGGAAGACAGAAGAGGTGCAACATTAACGGCATACACACTTTGCAGAGAGAAAGAGACACACGCGCACATAGACACGCACGTCCCTAGAAAAAGATACATAAAGAAAGATAGATTTTAAAAATTCAGAAAGAGAAGCGAAGTAGAATACAGGTATTGAGACACAGGGAATGATACCGCAAACGGAACCGAGACACCAAACAATGCACAACACTTTAAGATAAACACAATCGTGATACTTCAGGCTACATTACATATATATCTCCTCACTAAAACCGAAATATTCTGTATGTTTGCAAGACAACAAGCACAAACAGTATAACAAAACCCACATCTCCGCTTTTCATTTCGAATACCCTTTGCTTCATCTTGCACTAATAGTCCTATCGTTAGCAAGCAAATTGCAATCATTCAGACTGACGCAGATGGAGTGGAAAGAGCTGTTCAGCCTCTTTCAAATGTGATACTTCTCCTAACTTCTTTTTTAAGCATTATAAAAAAAAAACTTAAAAATATACACATCAAGGTAAATTCTGAGATATGAAAGAGACAGGAGATGCTGCTGAAAAGCAGGTTTGTGGAATGTGTGAAAGGTATAGAACACTAGAGAGTGGAGGAGTGCAGCAAACATGGAGTGTAACATGAAGACAGCAGAGGGGAGAGTGAGAGAGACAGAAAATTAAAAAAAGAACAAGAGATAGTGAAAGAGATGGGGGTGAAGACAGAACGTTCGAGAAATTGTGAAGGAGCAAGGACAGAGAAGCACGGATGGAAATTGGCAATTGGAGAGAATGCAGTGATCAAAGGAAACATGGAGAAGGCACAGCACGAATATAGCAGACGATAAAAGAATAGAAAATAGAGAAGATCGAAGCGTGAAACTGGTACAATGCAGAAAATCTGATACCTGTGAACACAGACCACCTTGCAACATCTTAGCATCGCAACATCACCACTCACTTCCATTACAAGTTGCTGTTTCAGTGCAGAGAAGCCATACTGCCACGGGGTCTTCAGCGCTTCCGTCGTAAGAAGCAGAGGATGGTGATGGAGAGGCTGTCAGTCTTGGGCAGATTCGGGCTGGATGGAGACACCAAAGACCCTTCCCTTGAGATGCCAACTCCCGCTGGAGAGGGCTATATATTTCAAGAATAACCAGCCGCTTACTGACCCTCATCCAAATGAGACAAAGTCACCAAGTGTGGTGGGCAGCTAGCTTGATTCGATTTTCCTCTCACTCAATGCCTACTCATTGGAAGTGATCACATGGTGGAAGCTGCAATTACCAGTTGGCACAGTTGAAACTCGAAGTCTGAGCGTGGTGACACCCATTGGAGGTGTTCCTTTGCAGAGGAACTGATGCCAATCATGCCAAGTCGATTAACTGCCTGGGATTAGTTGATGCAATACTGCACTGTTTGAGAACACAATGAAGGCAGTATGTTGGCACCCGCAGCTCAAACAAATGCATTTAATGCTTGGGGTCTATAGTCACATAGATCGCGCTCTCTCTAACAACGTAGC